>NW_026000241.1:14669910-14770035 GCF_001458135.2 Marmota marmota marmota
CCGGGTGATCCCGGCAGGCGGGGGTCAGGGAGGGAGTGGAGGGATGAGCGAGGAGTGAGGCTTGGTGAGTCACGGACCCCGGGAGGGAGGAGGAGGGATTGTGTCGTACGCTCACCTGTTTGTCAGTCACCCTCACACTCAGAGGCCACCGCCGTGAGTCACGGGGCGCAGCTAAACCGGCCACCCGCGGGCACACGTAGGTCCTCTCCCACGCACTTCTACTCCCTCCTCTGCACGTACTTCCTCTCCGTCCTCAGTTTCCCCTCCCCGGGGGCCTTTTCCCCGTCACGCACTGTTGAGATGCCCACACCACAGCAACAGCCATACACTTAGTCACTCCTGTTCCCGGCACAGTCACACAGCCATAGCCCACATTCCTGACACCAGAGCGTCCTCCCCAGCTCTCTCACTGCCCACCCAACACCTCCACTCAGAAGTCACACAGTCCTCTGAAGCGTAACTCATCACCCCACGCCCCCAAATCCTCCATAGCCCTGCCCTCTTATATCTCCGCATCCCAAAGTCATCAGGCCCACCCCCCTTTCTCCTCTGTTCTTGTACTGTCACCTCACCTGGCCCTGGCTTCTCTGTCCAACAGGTCACACCCCCTCTAGTCCCGTTGCTGAGCCATCTTTTAAGAATGCAAATCTGGTATTGTCACTCCCTACTTAAACCCTTCAGTGGCTTCCTGTGCCCTCAGGCTAAAGCCTGCCCTGTAGCCCTGGCTCTGCTGTCTCTTAAGCTGCCCCTCCTCCACTCACCTTTTTGGCTGTTCCTGCTCCAGATCCTCACCCATACTATACCCACTCTCTTGAAGAACTCTCCCTACATCCATTTTCCAGAGAAATTTGCCTTCACCCCCTCTTTTCCCTGTGATTCTTTCCCTGCATGGCCCTTTCACCCTCTCCATTCCATCACCCCACACTGATTGTCCCCATCCTCCAGCTCACACTTCTAGAGGACAACATTTGTTGTAAATCTTGCCCCCTGTATGACCAAACACCTACCCCAGTACTTGACTCATTATGGGAGCTCAGTAAATATTTGTGGAATGAATGAATGAATGAATGAATGAATGAATGAATGGAGTTAAGGAGGCCTTGGCTTAGGTGGAGGAAGCTGTCACTGTCAGGTGTAATTCCCTCCTGCAGAAGCAAGTGCCTTAAGTAGCCAGCGAACGTTTGGCACCTACCCAGTGCCAAGCCCTAGAGGCTAGGCCTAGGAACTGTCCCCTCCCCCAGATGACTTTCAGAGGGATGGGTGGGGGAGGGGTGTGCCCATGCTTCCTGTCTGCTGTCTCTGGGCTGTCCAGGCAGTTTGTTTCACTAGGGACCAGAGGTGCTCTTAGGTGCTTTTCCCCTGTCCTAGGAAGTAATTCTTGGGGGTTGGGGTCATGTGACCCCAGGTGTTTGGGGGTGGGGGTAGCTGGCCAAGGCCTTCAGTTCTGAGGTTAAAGGACACATTCTTCAGATTCCTGGAGGGGTTTGGAGGCGACTAAAGGTGCCCCCTCCCTAATACCAGCTCTGGCTCGGAGCTGGGGCACTGATGGGACTGCTGAGGTGGACAGAGGAGTTGATGGGACTTTTTAGAGGTCTTGAAATGTCCTTCCCCAAACAGCCCTGGGTTGCTTGGTGCCAAGAGTGAGGTGGCCTTCCTTGGATTCACATAGTGCAACCTGAGTGTGTAGTTGTGGCCTGTAGGCTTGGGAGACATTCTCCTAGGCTGCCAGTGCCTGTGTGTGGTGGCTGGAGGGCTGCCTGATTCTCAGGGCCCAGTCAGATCCCGGAAGAAGCCTGGTTCTCTTTGATTCAGGGCCTGTCTCCCGGGGCTCCTTGGGGGTGTGGTATTTCTGTCTGAGCCAGCTCCCTGGGAATTTCTTTTCCTTCCTCCAGGACCCCAGGAGGGGGTTGTGCTCACCCTGGGAACAGTGCCACGGTCAGGATCTTGATTCCTGGGGAGCTGCAGAGGGCCCCTCCCCCACCCTCTGACTCACTGTCTGACACTTTTCTTGGACTCTTTCACTATCTTTCATTCCTTTTTCTGACTTGGCTTCTCCTTGTTTGTGGCTCAGTCTTTCCATCTCATCTCCTGCCTCTGCCTCTCAGCTTCTGAATCCCCAGGTGGGACGGAGGAACTGAGATCCAGGAGCTCTTCCCCACCTCCCCAAGGGAATATCAGGGAGGAGATGATTCTCATTTCATTCCAGGTCTGCAGATCCTGCAAGGGGCTCATCACTCTTGCCTGCAGTGTGATTGTAACCTCCCTATGACTCTTTTCCTATCTGCAGCCTTGGAGGCTAGAACCCCCTCACCTTAAATCCTTCTATGGACATTCCTGATGGCAGAGCCCTGGTATCTGGCCTGAGCTGCTTCCTTGACATCTCTTCATCTGTTTACTCTTGGGGAACAGGGGGCCTCCTGTTATGCCTGTGTTGGCACCACCTGCAGTTAGACCTTCCCTCTTCAGTCTTTAGGGCCACCTTTAAGTGTCATTCTTGCTTGAATCCTCTGGCACTGGCCAGAGGAGGAACATGTGGCCCTCTCCTAAATTAACTGCCAGGAGCCAAAGGTCACATTGAAAATTTGTGTACTTATAATCTGTTTCTAGGTCGATTCCTGATACCATGGGAGCTATCTTGGTCAGTTTGGACTTCTATAACAAAAATGGCATAGGCTGGGTGGCTTAGACAAAAGAAGTTACTTCTTCTGTTTCTGAAAGTGGGTAGGTGCAAGTTCAGGGTGTCAATCTGATGAGGAGGGTTCCTTTTCTGATATGCAGATGCACTGTGTCTTACTGTGTCCTCACATGGTAGAGAAAGAGGTCATCTCTGTGTTTCTTATAAAGGCATTATTTCCATTCATGACCTTATCTCCCAAAGGCCTTTAAGCACCATCACTTGGGATTTGACTTCCAACACAGGAATTTTGGTAGGACACAAATATTTGGTCTACAGCATGACTTAGAGAGGCAGGAGGAAAGAGTAGGGGACTCTGGAGGTCCCTTTGGAGATAACTTCTGAAAGAGAATGAGGTTGGGTTGTTCCAGTTTGTGCAAAGGCCGGGAGATGGGCAAGGGTATGGTCGGTAGGGGAAATGCAGGTTCAGCTGGAGTACAGAGAAGAGCCATAGGGAGACTGCAGGATGAGGCTGGAGGCCAAGCAGTGGCCAGCTCTGCTTCAGCCTCTTAACTGATCCTAAGGTCAAGCTTCCCCAGGGGGAGCTACAGACAGAGTGGTGCTATGCAATGGAATGGCAGGTGGATCTTTGGTTTTACAGGGTCATTCTGGCTGCAGAGTAATGGTTGGTGGAGAGAGCAGGAGCAGAAGCAGGGGACATATGTAGTAGTAATGGGGACTGGGAGGTGATAAGGGTAATAAACTTTATTTATTTTAAGTGCTAGGAATTGAACCCAAGGCTTGAGCATCCTAGGCAAGTGCTGTACAGCTGAGCTACACCCTCAGCCCAGACTTTTTAAAATTGATGGTGACCTACATAGAATGCATGCAGTGTACACATTCCACATGTACAGCTAGATGAATTTTTAGTTTTTAGGCACCCCTATCACTACCAACCAGAGCACAACAGAGAACATTTCTAGACCTCACAGGAAATCCCCTCATGACTCTCCCCAGTGTGTGCCCCTCCCTCCCCCTGGAACCACTATTCTGACTTGTGTAATCACTGATGAGTTTTGCCTTTTCTTGAACTTCATGATCAGGATTTTGTTTCTGGTTTCTTCGTCTCAGTGTAATATCTGAGATTCATCTGTGTTGTGTGTATCCAGGAGCTCATTCTTTTTTCCACACATTTACTGAAACACTTATCATTGTCCAAGAACATGACTTGTATCGATTCCTGTAAACCTTCTAACCCTATGAGGTTTTAAGACAAAAGAGTCGGAGGCCCAGAAATGTTAAGGAACTTGTCCAGGATTACCCAGCCAATTAATATCCAAGGTAGGGTTCAAAGGCAGGCAGTCTGGTTCTGGAGCCAGGGTTTTTAATACAATGCTGGGTGGCCTCCAGGATGCCTACTGAGTCTGTGCCTGACTTTGTGTGGAGTACGTGAATGTGTATGTGAACTTCAGGACCCAGGGCCTGGACGTAGATGAAGGGAGAGGGAGGAAGGAGTTGAGGATGGCTGCAGGTTTCTGGCTTGAGCAACTGGGTGGGTGGCAGTGCTGTTACTAAGATAGGGAACACAGGAAGAGGAACAGATGGTGTTGGGGGTGGGGGACAGAGACCAGGGTTCAATTTGGGGCCTGTGGAATTGTATGTTTCCTGGGGAAGGCCAGGCATAGAGAGTGGGCAATTGGTGGTGGTGAGGAGGGGGACGCCGTCCTCAGACCAGGCACGTGATTAAGGAGGCATTCAGCACCCTATAGATGGCACCTGGAATTTGGGGGAAAGGATGGTGTCTCCCCACAGGGGCAGGAGGTGTGGGTGCTGTTTGTTCATGTGTGTGCTTCTGTGTCTGAATATCTGTGGTCTCTGTGTGTGTGCATGTGTGTGCCTGGCTCTGGATTATGAGTTCCCCCATCTCCTGAGAGAGCCTGCAGGTCAGCTGGGAGCTGGGTTGTTTTTGTTTGTGGTTTGACCCTGGGAAGGGGGGTGCCAAGCCTAAGAAACTACCCCCGGAAACACCTGTGTATCCTCTTCCCCCAGGCCCAGGGTGGGGGGCTAGCCAGGGAGAGAAATTTTCTTGCTTCTCTCATGCCTGCTTGACAGAGGCTGTCCCTGGGATGGATTTTATCCAGTTAATTGGTTCACAGCACATTCCCTAGGTTCAGGGACTCGGGAGAGGCTTGGGATAAGGAAAGTGGTGTTTGGAAAGGACACCTGAGTAGAAGAGACCAAGACAGCTTTCTGGTTGGTTTTTCCTGTTCTTTCGTTTCCTGTGATGGCTGTGGGGGTGGGGTTCCCTAGCCCTAGGGCCTCAGCTTTGTTTCCCCTTCCTCCTGGCCGCCTCCTGGGGACCCAGCCCTGAGTGCCATAGGACCTGGCCACAGATACAAGGTAGCCGTGAGCAGCCCTGGAATTGAACCCTCTGGGGGTTCCTCAGGCAGAGGGGCTACACTTGGCATTTAGGGCAGAGAGCCCCAGCCCTCTCCACTTCTGAGGCCAGGCTGGCTGTGGCGTCTCTGGTTGCATTCCACCGAGGGTTGAGGTCTCAGTGGGGAAGCACAGTGTGTCCTGGGGTGCCGCACCTCAGAAGCTAAAGGGGAATAGTAGTTTCCATGGGAGGTTCATTCAGACAGTTTAAAATATTGGAGTAGAAGGCAAGACATAGGTGGAGTTTAAGATCAAATGAAGGTTCCCTGTCACATTAAGCCTGCAGGCAGGGGACTTCTCTCCTGCGGGATGGGGGTTTCTGAGGGAAAGTCTGAGAAGTTCCATCACTGGAAGGGAGGGGCTCAGGAAAGTCCTCCGCGTGGGAATGGGGGCCATCAAAGCCAGCTTTTCCCAGAGTGCCTGACCCTGGAAGGAGGGCCTGGGGCTGCCTGTGTGCAGGCTGGTAGGAGTGGGGGTGTGCTGGAGAAGAGGAAGCAGTACCACCTTCTGAGGGCCCTGTGGGCTGTGGCGTGTGGCTGGGTTTCACACACAAAGGTGCACAGACGGGAGCCCCCATGAGTCACCCCTGCAATGAGTCAGCCCCCGTGACTCCTGTCCAGGAATGGTACAGCCGAAGTCCATCAGTCCATCTGTTGGTCTGTCTGCTGGTTGCCCTTGCTGGTGTGGATGTTGTGTGTAGGTGGGTTGTAGAAGGTGGTGGGGAAGATGCCAGGCGGTTTCCCCAGAAGGCTTTGAGCAAAGGTTGTGGGAGTTCAAAGGCATCAGGATATGGATTTGTTTGGAGGAAGAAGTGCTGTGTCTTGTGCTGGGGGTAGGGGGGCCTCCTGGAGACTGCTCCTGTACCTAGAGCTTCTGGCTTGGACAGGAGGGCCAAGACCTAGCTCTGGGACACTTGGAGCAGCAATAGGAGGAATAGTGATCGTGTCTGAGAGCCTGCCTTCTGGAACCCTCTGCCAGGGCTTGCTGTTACCACCTGCCTGACACTTAACTTTCTCATTCCCATTCCAGGCCACGTGTCGCCAGCCCCTAGAGCACCTCTGCAACCATGACTGGGCTGCTGAAGAAGAGGAAGTTTGACCAGCTGGAGGAGGACTCCTCCTCGTTCTGCTCCTCCACCTCCTCTGACTGCGTCTCTCGTTCCTGCTCCCCAAGCTCTTCGGTCTCAGATGAAGAGAGCCCCTGGGGTCAGATGCCCCTACCTGAAAGGGACTTCTGTGGCTCCCAAAGTTTTACCCGTGAGTCCTCTCTTCCCTGGGAACCCCACTCTACTTTTTCTTCCTTCCTGAAAGGTGAATTGGGAGGTCAGGTTTCCAGGGCTGTAGCTCCCTCACTTGGCTTCCTATGGCATCCACTTCAGGGGCTAGCTTGATTCACCTTTGACCTTGGGAGTAGTGACATCCAGGATGCAGCTCCTTGGAGTGGCCCTGGGGGCCTTCCCACTGAGCCCCTCCCTTCTGTTCCAGGTTCGTTTCTCCAGCATGCACCCTGCCTGCCCTTCCTACAAACCCAGCTGCTGGAGTTCCACACCCCACACATCTCTGCCGCAGGGCCTGTCAGGCCAGTCCCTCTCTTGTCAAAATGCTGTTTGCCTTTGCCTGAACACACTGCAAGAGGGTTTTTTCCAGGTTATTTTCCAAGTTGTGTAATTCTGATTCCAAATTGATAAAGAGGACTGGGGATGTAGCTCAGTGGTAAGAACATTTGCCTACTGTGCACAAGCTCTGGGTTCAGTCCCTGGCACTGAATTAAAAAAACAAAAACGAATCCAGCTTTCTAACTGATTATCTTAGAGCATTGTTTCTCAAGCTTGTTTTTCACTATTGCTCCTTCTACCTCCAAGGAATCTTTTAAGACAATTTTTTTCCTAATCACCGCCTCATGAAATTTTAATAGCACAGATATATGCTGCGTGTGTGTGTGTGTGTGTGCACTGTACACTGTGATTTTTAGCACATAGTCTCTAACAGTACAAAGTCTTTTAAAATTAATGTATTAGCTTGAAATATGGAATTGCCAATATTTGGTTTATGAAAATAATAGACCAATATATGTATTGAATGTATCAATATGTAGCTTAGGGATCAATATACAATCAGTAACTTAAAAAGGGAAGGACTTTCTAAGCCTGTTGCAAAACAGACACTTTGAAGGAAAAAAATCAATATGTGGGGCTGGGGATGTGGCTCAAGCGGTAGCGAGCTCGCCTGGCATGCGTACAGCCCGGGTTCGATCCTCAGCACCACATACAAACAAAGATGTTGTGTCTGCCAATAACTAAAAAAAAAATAAATAAATATTAAAAAAAATCAATATGTATTTTTGACTACATAAACCTTAAAAAATTGGTTTGTGTGGACTGGGGCTGTAGTTTTAGTGGTAGAGCACCTGCCTAGCACGCACAAGTCTGGGTTATTCAATCCCTGCACTGCCAAAACAACAACAACAAAATTACATGAAGTGCCATACCAAAGGGATGACTAAAATATTTGCACAGAGAGGTTGAATAGATGATCATTATCTCCAATTTCATACATAAAGAGTTCCTACAAATCAATATAAAATTGTAAAAGGGACAGGTAGATGACTGATAGTAATGGAAAGACATTCAACCCTATGAATACTGTCACTTGGACTGGTAAATGACTTCGAGCCAATGTTGACATGGATGTTTGTTCAGTTTTACCAGCTCCAATCCCAGCCAGGCTGGCTCCTAAATTCAGGTCCTCTTTTTTTTTTTAAGGAGGGAGAGAGGGGATGCGTGGGGAGAGACAGTTCTTTGCACTCTTCCTCGAGGTGATACTGCACTTCAGTGAACTAATCCCCGCCCCTTCCCTGCCTGTCTTCCAGCTCGGTCCATTTTGAAGCGGGCTCCTCGGGAGCGCCCATGCCGTGTCGCCTTCACTGGCATCACTGTCTTCTACTTCCCACGGTGCCAGGGCTTCACCAGTGTGCCCAGCCGTGGTGGCTGTACTCTGGGCATGGCCCCTCGCCACAGCGCCTGCCGCCACTTCTCCTTGTGTGAGTTTACACAGGAACAAGCCCGGGCCCAGCGTGAGAAACTGCGCCAGCGTTTGAAAGAGGAGAAGCTGGAGATGCTGCGTTGGAAGGTAGGGAGACCTGTCCTCATGGCCCGTGCACTCCAGCTGCTCCTGGAATCCTAGCGCTGGGTGCCAGTTTGCATGTCCTATGTGGGCAAATAGGTCTATGGGCTCTGTGATTGGCCTAATCAGACCAGATTATCTGCAGACACAGGGAAAGGATGGCGGGTCCAGGTGGACTGAGGGCCTGGTGTCTGACCTTAACAGGGAGGAGGATGTGGAGTTTATGTTGTTGGGGAGTGGTGGTGGTGTATGTGTAATAGGAGAGGGAATTTTGTCCCTGATCTGGGGATTGGTAGGACATCTCTGCAAGATGCCCTAAGGGCAGTGTTCTTGCTTGTTCTCAACACCATACCCACAGTGCCTAGCACACAGTAAGCGCTTTGGGCATTTGTTAAATGTTCATTCAACGTTTGTTAAGTGTTCGTGCCTCTCACATTTCCTCTCCCATGGATGCAGCTTTCGGCCTCTGGAGTACCTGAGGGGGAGGCAGGCCTGCCACTTACAGTGGATGCCATCAATGATGCCTCTGTGGAAGAAGACTTGGCAGTGGCTGTGGCAGGCGGCCGGTTGGAAGAAGTGAACTTCCTACAACCCCACCCAGCTCGGCGGCGGCGTGCTCTGCTGCGGGCTTCGGGTGTGCGAAGGATCGACCGCGAGGAGAAGCGGGAACTGAAGGCGCTGCGCCAATCCCGTGAGGACTGTGGCTGTCGCTGCGATAGGGTCTGTGACCCTGAGACCTGCAGCTGCAGCTTGGCGGGTATCAAGTGCCAGGTATGGTTGCTGGATAGGGCTGGGCTGGGGAGGTTGAGCCTGGGGGTTCTTGCACTCCACAGAATTCTCACTTGTGCCTCCACTTTCTTTGCAGATGGACCACACAGGGTTCCCCTGTGGCTGCTGTAAGGAGGGCTGTGAGAACCCCAACGGCCGTGTGGAATTTAATCAGGCGCGTGTGCAGACCCATTTCATCCACACGCTCACACGCCTGCAGCTGGAGCAGGGGGCTGAGAGCCTTGGAGAGCTGGAGGCCCCTGCACAGGGCAGCCCAGCCAACCCTGGCGAGCAGGACATGGTGTCCTCTTTCCCGTTGGCCAACCCCCCAGCAAGCAGTGAGCTGGGAGACAATAGCTGCAGCAGTGACATGACCGATTCTTCCACGACATCTTCCTCATCAGGTGCTAGTGAGGCCCCAGACCACCCCACCCATCCAGGCCTGCCTGGTCCTGGCTTCCAGCCAAGCATGGATGATGACAGCCTGGCGCGGATCCTGAGTTTCAGTGACTCTGACCTTGGTGGGGAGGAGGAGGAAGAGGAAGGGGGTGTGGGGAACCTGGACAACCTCAGCTGCTTTTACCCAACTGACATCTTTACTGGTGACCCTGGTGGCCTGGCCAGCTGGACCCACAACTACTCTGGCACTAGCTTTGTGCCGGGTATCCTGGATGAGAATGCCAACCTGGATGCTAGCTGCTTCCTAAATGGTGGCTTTGAAGGGTTGAGAGAAAGTAGCCTCCCTGGCACCTCGGTGCCGCCCAGTGTGGACATTCACCAGAGCAACTCAGTGGACCTCAGCCTGTCTTCCTGCGACTCCTTCGAGCTACTCCAGTCTCTGCCAGATTACAGTCTGGGGCCTCACTATACCTCCCAGAAGGCGCCTGGCAGCCTGGACAACCTCGAGGCATCCCACGGCCCCTTGCCTGGCCTCTCTCCACCGGGGGATGGCAGCACTTGCTTCTTGGAGTCCCTCATGGGCTTGTCTGAACCAGTTGCTGACGCCTTGGCCCCCTTCATCGACAGCCAGTTTGAGGACACTGCCCCGGCCTCTCTGGTAGAGCCTGTGCAGGTTTGAGGTACTAGGGTACCTTTCCCCTGCCCCAAGAGCCCTGTTGCTGCTTTTTGGTGATTTGGGGGCTCCCCAAGGTCTGTATGTAACAAGTTTCCTATTGGCTGGCTCAGCCACAGGTATGTGGGCACTCCTGGTTTCCACGAAACACTCTGAATTTATTTATTTATTAACTTTTGTATGCTGAAGAGAGGGGGAGGGGCTTCCCCCTTTCAGCGGCCTGGCCCCCCACACCCACACAGTGCTCTTCCACCTCCACAGCGTGTGCCAGGAAGAGAAGACATGGCTCTCCTGGAGCTTCGCAGACCTCTTTTCAGTCTCTGTATGATATTCCTTAGCCCAAGGACAGTGGAACGGGGCTAATCAGCCTCTTCAGGCTTCTCACGCCACTCTGAGCCCTAGACCTATGGGGTGGCTAGATCCTCTGGACTGTGAAGACTGTAATTTATTTCCATAATTTATTTGGAGACTGAAGCAGCTTTAGCTGTGCCTCTTTGGCTGGTAGGTAGTGCTGGGGGCAGGGTCCCTTTTGTCCTGCATCCTGTCCTGCCTGGGCTTTGGTGTATACCAGGTGTGGATGCAAGCCCTGTGATCTCCTGTTAGTTGCCTGGTTTGGGATGGCTGTGTAAGCAGGTGCTGGGCTGGCCAGCTGTGACCAAAACCCCCTTATGCCTGCCCTACCCAGCCCCTTTGCTTCCTGCCCTCCGATCGACTTTCTCCCCTCTGTTCCCAGCCCGTAATGTAGGAGGGGGAGACTAGATGCCCGGAAAGGGCAAAGGACTTGCCTTGGTATGAACACCACCCTGCAGGGCTTTGGGGCACTGCACTCCATCCCAGCCCACCATGTACCCCAAGGCCAGTTGCTAAGGGGTGGCTCCTTAGGGCTTTTATGCCCTTTGTTTGCTGATGTTGAATTATGAATTTTGAATTTTACATTAACTTTTATATTGTCCCTCAGTGTCAGAACTATAATTTATTCATTTCTCTGTGTGTCTGTGCCAAGAAAGCTAGGCTCTGGGCCTGCCCCTTTGCCTAGGCAGCCTTGCCAGCCTGTGCTGTGGGAACACATTGTACCTGAGCTGACAGGTACCAATAAAGAGGCTCTATTTTTAACAGTGTGGTCTGCATTATTGGGATGGGGAGCTGGGGTATACCTCCAGGAGGCAGTGGAGAGGGAGTGGGTGGCCTTGGAGGGCAGTGTGGACATTGGGGCCGTGTTGGGTAGGTGGGGTGCACATAGCACACTGGGCCTCCTTCCAGGCAGGACAGTCGGGCTTGGAGGCAGGAAGCCAGCTGAGAGGCTGGCTGGGCAGATGGTGCACTTTTCCTTTTGAATTAACCCACTCCTCCCCAGTGGTCATTTGGGGTAGCAGTGGGGAGCAGCAGCAGGATACTCTTCTGGAATGGGGCTGTCTACTTTGGGTAAGTGAAAGCACTGAGCTAGGGCCTGGCCCAGAAGGTTAAGTCACCCACCACCAGGTTGGAACAGGCATTGAAATGTGGCTGGTGGAGGCCTGGCCTGGAGATGGGCTCAGCAGCTGTGGCACCAGAAGCTGCAGAGCTTCATCCATCTGCACCAACCAGACCTGTCTGACCTGTCCCCAGCAGCTGAAGTAGGCTGTGGGCCAAAGGAGCAGGCTGCACCCTGCCCCAGGGAGCCTTTGGAGGCATTTCACCCTCTCCCTTACAGATGGTAATGATTTGTACAGGTGCTGGGAGGGGGACCCACCAAAAGACCCTTTTTGTGGTCTAACCCTCTGCCTCTTGGTCTGCGCTGGGTGCACTCATGAGCATGACCCAATACGACAGGTTTGAATCCCAGCTTTTCTATTACCTAGTGAGGTGACTTATGCAAATTAGGTGCTCTGTACCTGGGTGTCCTCAGTACTGTGCAAATAACATTGCTCCTTTCATTAGCTTGTTAAGTTCATATATGCAAAACACTTGGAGGAGTGCCTGCAGCATGCAAGCCTGTGTTTGCAATTTCATTTTGTTTTTATGTTTTTGTCTTTATATGTTCCCCTCTTTTTTTGCCAGTCCCATCATCCCTTGGGTGTCTGTCTCTTCTGGACATGCATGGGCATGACCACATAATAATGGCCATTAGAAGAATCGTGGCTTGGAGTCTGGCCTGTCGTGGGGCAGCATGTCCTTGTAACCAGTTTAGCCAGAGACAGCCCAGCCCTTAGGCTTCCCAGGATACAGCACCATGGTACATTCAGTTGTTCTGCTTCCTCACCCTTCAGTGTTGTCTGCAGATGCTTTTGCAGATTGCTTCAGCATGCATGATCCTAAATCCTGGTCTTTCCATGGGCTCTGAAGCATTTCTGACTATCCAGGGTTCTGGTGGCAGCCCTCAGCATCTCCTGCCTAGAAGCCCCTAAACGCTCCTGCTCCACAGATTCAACTCATGCTGGACTGAGGCTTGCCCATTCCCTTCTAGGGCCACAGTGTTAGATCTTGAGGTTTTTTTATTTGTTTATTTTTGAGATAAATGAAGATAACTTGTGTTTTATAGCCACAAAAAAGTATGGTTAATGCACACTCCTTTCATAAATAATTCTCCAGACAGACCTGCCTCTCAAACTTGTCCCAACAAAACTGGGTTGTAAAGCAGGCACAGGAAAAGGGACAGGAGGGTTTTCCTAAAGGAAAGATGGCAGTAACCCGGAGAGGGCATTCCAGAGCACCAACTCACCAAGAGGTCCTGCACGTGATCAGTACTACATTAGAAAAAGAAGGTTTGACAGCCATCAAGGACAACTGACACTTTCCTAAAAGGGACCCTTATCTGCTCACTGTTCCCAACCTTAGTCATTAGACAACTTCTCTTGAAAATTCTACCCCTCTGCTTCCTGGATGTTTCTTTAAATCAATTATATGGGCTGTTTTCCTCTCTTAGAGGTGGTCTACTCCACGTGTCTGGAGCATTACTTTCATTTCACTAAATAAACCCTTTATATTTTTCTAAAACAAAATATATCGATATGCTTAATAGTTAGACCCATCCTATGCAACAATTTTCATGAATTCTTGAGTTCATTGTGCTAGTGACTCTTCTGTTATATAAACACATAGTTATTAAACTGAGGGCTGGTGTGTAGCTCAGTGCTAGACCACTTGCCTATCATGAGTGAGGCCCTGGGTTCCATCCCAGCACTACAGAAATAAATACATTCATTCATTAAACTTCAATATTGGCTACATACATCATTGGCAGAGAGTTGTACTAAGATTTTGGAAACATCTAGTCTAATTTCTTGCACTAAAGGGGGACACTGAGAACCAGAGAGGGGAGGGGTTTGGGGAGGTCACATGGGAGACCTTAGGCCTCCTGAATTCCAGTTCAGAGTTCCTTCCCCTGAGGCTGGACTGTCCCATTATTGCCATCCTGAAAAACAGGAAGAGTGGTATCGGGAGCCCAGCAAAGGTGACCTCCGTCACCCTCTTGCTAGTTACAATTCCATTATTCATCTGAATAGGGGCCACTGCATTTGCCCTCTTGGGCATTAAAAGGGTTCCTGGGGGATGCATTAGATGGCAACATCTTTTACAAATGCTAAAGTGGGTATTATTTTTTTTCTTGGAATGTATTTTCCTATTTCAGGCAAGAATAATCAGATTTGTCCCAAATTGGTGAGGATCAGCAGATGCTTGCTGAAGACTTGGGGAGGGGGTAGGGACAGAATGCATGTGACAGGGTGGGACAATAGCCCTTGCAGACCTGCAGACCCTCTCACCCAGGTTTCAACTCTGGAGGAGGACTTCTGTACCTGAGTCTCCTGTCTGGGTCCATTGCCCAGAGTATCCTGGGCCCATTCCCGGTGGAGACTCACTGGGTAGCATGACAGGGAGGAACAGTGCTTCTTTAGCTCCAGGATGCTGGGAACCAGACAGAAGTGGGGAGGCATTTAAAAATAGCTACAGGAGCTGGACACAGTGGTGCATGCCTGTAATCCCAGTAACTCAGGAGGCTGAGGCAGGAGGATCATAAGTTCCAGGTCAGTCTCAGCAACTTAGCAAGACCCTGTCTCAAAAATTGAAAAGGGTTGGTGATGTAGCTCAATGGTAAAGTGCTTCTGAATTCCATCCCCATTACAAAAAATGCGGTGAGGGAGTGGATATCTGCCCTCTCAAGAGTCTAGTATTAAAGTAGGGCCTATTATAAAGTGCCCAGTGAACAAAAGCTAAGCCAATCGATGTCTTTCTTCCCTATAGCAAAATTACTCTTTGGACCTTAAAAATGAAAAGCTTTGAGTTGGATGTCTTGGCGCATGCCTGTAATCCCAGTGGCTTGGGAGGCTGAGGAAGGAGGATCACAAGTTCAAAGCCAGCCTCAGCAACTTAGTGAAGCTCTGTGAGACCCTGTCTCAAAATAAAAAATAAGGACAAAGGATGTGACTCAGTGGTTAATTACCTCTGGGTTCAATCTCTAGTACAAAAAAAAAAAAAAAAAGGTAAAGCTTTGGGTTGCCTTTCAGGTCCATTGAGACATGATTCCAAATAAACCACATTCATAATAGAAATAGGGAAGAATATGTTATTTTCTGAATTTCTTCTCCAATAACCCACTTCCCACCCCCTCCAGGAAACTGCTCAAGGTTTACGGTTTCCATTGGCCCAGAGTCCCTCCGACCACAGCTAGATCCTCAGCGACCCTTGGGCTTTCCCCAAAATCTCCTCTCTGATCTTGGGGTAGTTGGGGTGCTCCATGAGTACCTGTACCAAGAGAGAATGGGTATGCAGCATCAGGCAGGGGTCCTGGCCACTACCCCTCCCTGCCAATGTCGGTGGCTTACACTGTGGCAGACTTCAATGGCTTCCACAAATTTCTTGTCCTTCAAGTAGTTGAAAGCAAGTTTGAAACCTGCACAGGACACCAAGGAGAACACAGAGGGTGGCAACCTCATGACCCCAGGACCCCTTCCCCCAATATCGAGGGAACAGGCCTTGAGTTCTGGGGTCAGGTTGGGGGTCCTGTGATGCCCTCCCTCCCACACCAGCTCATGTGCATCCTGGCTGCTGCCTTACCAATGGTGGGGTTGGCATGATGACTATACTTCCAGGCCAGCTCGTAGTTGGTGGCTGCGTCCTTGTAGGACTGTTCCTTCTCCATGATGAAGCCCATATACTCATAGGCCTTGCAGCAGGACTGCAGGGAAAATAGGTCAGCGCCTCTGTGGAGGGAAACCAGCGCCCAAGTGTAGTGTGGGTGTGGGACCAGGAGGGGGCGATGGAGGGAGGTGAGCTGCATTAACTCCAGCCTGCACAGGGACCCCAAGGGTATCCTCAGCTTTGCAAGGGGTTAGCTGTATGCCCTCCTCACTGCCTCTCCAACGCTGGAGAAGCCCTCTTGTCCCATTATTAGTTGGGGACAGGCATGCACCACTGTGTCCATGGGTTAGTGATGTGCTTGGATCCAGCAAACCTCTCCAGCCCTGACTGCACTTCTGCACCCCCTTGACCCCACCAACAGCTTCCTTCTCTCTCTCTCTCTCTCTCTCTCTCTCTCTCATTTCATGTTTTTTCCTCCTCTGGGAATAGTCTGACCCCCTGCACCTCCTGCCTGGCCTTGTCACTGGTGTTGCTAATTCCAATCCTGGTTTGTTGCCCACATGCCCCTCTCCACCTGTTTTTTCCCATCCAGTTCCTTCTCAGCATCTCCTCTGTCCCTGAAGCCTGGGCATGGCTCACAGCGCTCCTTGCAGTTCCTGGACCCCTGCTTCCCCGCCCGGCCTCCCTGCTCAGAGCGCCTCCTCGCCTTGTTGTACTGTATGCAGCGCCGCAGTAGCTCCGAGGCCAGGTCGTATTTGCCGCCTTGGCAGTAGATGTCCGCCAGCAGGAGCCAGCTCTCCTCCAGGTCCTCGGCCTCGGCCAGCGACCAAGCGACCTTGGCCAGGCGCTTCAGCTGGGTACGTGCCTTGGGAATCTGCTTCAGTAACATGTAGGCTTGCGACATGGCCAGCAGGGCAGGGGTGTTGTCCTTCTGCACATGGGGTGGGAAGTGGCCATCAGCGCACCTTGGCCCTTGTCCTCTGCCCCGCAGCCCGCTGGTTCCCCCAAGCTAGCGCACCTCCGCCTGTGCCATCTCGATGAAGGTACCAAGTGCCACCTCCACGTTCGCCTTCTCCCTGGTGGCCATCAGGCAAAGGCTCTGTAGGAGCCTCAGCTGGGTCTGGTCAAAGGCAGAGTGAGGGTAGAACTCGCGCAGCAGCTTCTCTGCCGTGCGCACCCCGTGCTGCTCCAATTCCTTCCTGTTGGTGGAGCTGCAGGCAATGGGACTCAGGCGGGCGGCCTACCTTGTAGCCCATTGGCTCCCTCCGCCTTCTCCAGCCTCTCACCCCAGCCCCCACCACCCCCACCCCCATCCTTACTTGCTTTCAGTCATCAGGTTCTCAAAAGCCTCTCCACCCACAAGCTCGTTGTCTGGGTTCAGACAGATCTGCACCATATAGTAAGTGGCATACGGGCCCCAAGTGCTGTCCTTCCGAGCTTTGTTTAGGAACTTCAAGGCTTCGTTGGGCTGCCCTACGTGCCTGTAGAGGCAGAATCAGGGAAACTGAGAATCTGGGAGACTGAGACCCAGAGAGTGCACTAATACACCGGAGCCACAGAGCTTGCATAGCAGGGGCTGTGTCTCTGGCTCTCTGTCCTGGAGGCTGAATTCCTGCTCCCCTGAAACTGAGCAAGATCTCTGGTGTCTGCTAGCATACAGGGAAGGTCTCTAGCATACAGCCCCACCTCAACACGCCCCACCAACTAACCAAGAGTAGATGCCTTTGCAGTAGTTGAACCCTGGTTCCAAAGGTACCCGACTGGATATCTTCTTGGATGATTCAAAGAAGGCAGGTGCCTCTTCAAGTTTGCCACTTCTTCGTAGCAGATCAATTAATTTATTCAATACCGAAAAATTGTCTAAAATAAGAGAGCAGAAAATTCTAGGCTGTGGTGGCCAACAGCTGTATCAGGCAGGAGTGCTTTGGCCTGGGAGGGCGAGCAGGCTGAGGTGCAGGGCATTTAAGAGGAGCCAGTAGACACTGCCCATCTGGTTTACAGTGTTGAGTGAATAATAATAATAATTATGCTTAATAATGGTAATAAAATATAGCTGGGTGTGGTGGTGTACACCTGTAATCCCAGTGACTCAGGAGGCTGAGGCAGGAGGATAACAAGTTTGAGGCCAGCCGCGGCAATTTAGTGAGACCCTTAGCTATTTAGTGAGACCTTGTGGATATACCTCTGGTAAAGTGTTCCTGGGTTCAATCCTCAGTACTAAAATAAATAAATAAATAGTGTAATAAAAATCAGGTACAGTGGTGCATACCTGTAATCCCAGCTAATGGAGAGGCTAAGGCAGAAGGATTGCAGGTTTGAGGCTAACCTGGGTAACTTGGCAAGACCCTGTCTTAAAATAAAAATAAAAAAGGCAAGGGGAGTAGCTCAGTGGTATAGTGCCCCTGGGTTCAATCTCCAGTAACACACACACACACACACACACACACACACACACATACACAGCAGCTAACTATTGTACCTGACACTATATTTACCCATATATTACCTACAGGATATAGTCAGTACTCTTATTGTCCTTATTTTATAGATGAGGACACTGAGCACAGAGAGGTAATTTGCAAAAAGTTACATGCTAGTAAGTGTTGGACCAGGATTCAGACTCCTGTCCACTTGGACTTGCTGGGCCTGCTCAGAGTCTGGCTTACACCTCAGGTTTGGGCCCTTCTCCAGAGAGAAGGGGATTTTATGTTGTAGTGAGTGGGAATGGGAGGATTTTTAGTCCCCACTAAGTGGTTGTGAACTCAGAAAGGGACTGTGTTGAACACCAATGGCTGTGATTTGGGGATAGACAGGCTGTCCTGGGTTCAGTGCCAAGTGCCTGGGACCAGGAACTGGCCCCTTGGACTCGGGAAGGGCCGGCACGTTCCACTGGGTCTTTATCAGTTTCCTGCCTCTCTGGGAACAATCAGAGAGGAAGGGGCTTCCTCTGCCTGGGCAGGAAGGAGGGGAGCAGCCGCCCTGTTTGGGAGGGCAGCACTTGCTAGGTGGGAACTGATGCAGGCTTTCTCAGTGGAAGGGATTACCTGGCGCTTTCTCCAGGACTTGTTGGTATAGATTGATGGCCTCTTCATATTTCTGTTTTCTAAACATCAGGTCAGCCATCATCTATCAGAAAACATTCAAGGCTCTGAAATTCCTGAGAGCAGCTCTATGGGGGGAGGCAGGGATATTGGGGAATGTTGGGAGTGGTAAGGAGGGAAGGTAGAGAGAGACTTCCAAGGCAGCCTCTTAGGCCCTGGGAGAAGCAGCCACTGCCTACAGCCCTCAGGCCCGGACCGGAAGGTGAGGATTGCAGAAGGTTCCTTCCTCTGCTCTGCAGGGGTTTGGCCTCTGCCCCTGGGGTTCTGGAGGAGGTCCAGGTGATAGGGAGGAGAGAGGCAGAACTGGGAGAGCTATTCCACACACTTCCTGAAGCCCCCAGACTCTGTCCCACCCTTGCCTTCACCTACAGAGGGTGTGGTTTCCTGGCCTTGAGAGAGCCTCACCCCTTCCCCTTAGACTGGCTAGGAGGCTGCTGCCCCCTGCCGGCCAGCCCCACTCTCCCATGGAAAGGTAGAGTGCAGCACGAGTTTTCTCTTGCCCCAAAGCCCCTCAGAGGTGGGCCAGAGAGGCATCTGAGCTTATGGAGCAAGGAAACAGCCACCCACATCTCCTCGCAGGGTCCCTGGGAGGGTGGGGAAGGGTCCCCAGGGCCTCCTACCACAGAGGCGCTCTCCTGGGTCTTCTCCGTCTGCAGGAGGGTGGTGCAGTGCTGCTCACACAGGTCCAGGTGTCCCTGGAGCAGGTAGAGGTGTGCCAGCTCCAACAGTACCTGCAACAAGGTTGGGTACAATAAACTGTATACTATATATATTTTATATATATATAAAATAACAAGGAACACTGTGGGAAACCCTGAGGTCGTCTTTGAAAGCTCTTTCCCCCACCCTTTCTATCAGCTCTGTCTTCTGAGCATGTCCCAAATCCTCTGGGGTGATGTCTCTGGCCCTCTCCTTCTCCCATCCAGCACTCCAGCCATGGCATTGGTTTTACTCACTACACTGTAAGAGTTGGGGCCTGGCTACTCATCTGTCAGCTTCAGCTCCAAACTCATGCATCTGGGGAGCCCTCTGTGCCCTAGGTACCCTTCCTCTGCATCCCCATAGTGTCTGCATCCACATGCAGGTGCATATTACAGCTGTCTCATCATCTGTTCCCATTTCCTGACAGTAATCTGTGGGTAGTGACCACATCTTGATCCACCTTCTCCAAGCCTAGGACAGCACCTGGCATATATTAGGTACCTGTTAACTGAGCGAATATTAACTGAATGAATGGATCTCTTACTAAGCTCTGTATCTATTCTTAGCTTTTTTCTTTTCTTTATTTCTTTTCTTTCTTTCTTTTTTTTTTTTTTTTGATACTGGGGATGGAACCAGGGGTGTTCTACCACTGAGCTACATCCCTAGTCTTATTTTTTTATTTTGAGACGGGTCTTGCTAAATTGCTTAGGACCTTGCTAAGTTGCTCAGGCTGGTCTCACACTTATGATCCTCCTGCCTCAGCCTTCTGAGTTGCAGGTATTGTAGTCATGCACTATACCTGGTTTGTATCTATTCTTAGTGTGAACTCCAGCCACTGTGACTTCATCTAGAACTAAACCCTCTCATGACCCTAAAACCAATTGGAAGTTTAGCCTGGGCTTCATGCCCAAGCAACACTGGCATCCACAACTCTCATCATCTCCCTGTCTCCAACAGAGGCTGGAAAATGTCACTCTAACATGACTTTTAGTAATAGCTTCCCCAGTCCAGCTTTGCTCCAAGAGTTGCAGCTGGGGAGGGCCCAGGTTGACTGGAGCAGTTGCCTCATCCCAGAGGCTGTGGCTGGCTGGGCTCTCACTCCCTTTGCACGGCAGCTCTTCAGAGAAGAAACCAGCCTCTGCACCTGGTCAATGATCTCAGCATGGCATGCTGCCCTGACAGAAGAAGCAAGGTCTTGTTTTGGGGCCACTCACTTTATTGTCAATGGGTGAGTAGGAGAGGGCATCCTTATAAGAACGCACTGCCTTGGCATATTCCTTCTCTGCCAAGTAGTGCTCCCCAAACTGGATACAGATGAAGGCTGCCATTTGCTTCTGGGAGGGGATCATTTCTGGTTGCTCCAGTGGAATCCGCTTCAGTATCCGAGACTGGAGGTCCAAGGCCTTGGGAAACCAATAGTCAGGATCAGAAACTCAGAGCCCCAGTGTGCCAGTTCACAGAAAGTCCCAAGTCCTTATTTCAGAGCTAGCAATGTTAGGTAGGGCATCTCAAATATGCTTAGACTGTTAGAGCTAATAAATTCAGCAAAGTAGCAGGTTACAAAATAAACATACAAAAATAAATAGCTTTCCTATAATAATGAATCTGCTGACAAAGAAATCAAGAAAACAATTCCAAAAAGAAAGAAAGAAAGAAAGAAAAAGAAAAAACTAGGAATAAGCCTTACCAAGGAAGTGGAAGACCCATAATAAAATGGTACAGCACTAAAGAAAAAATTGAAGAAGACCTTAGAAGATGGAAAGACTTCCTATGTTCATGGATAGGCAGAATTAATTAATATTGTTAAAATGGCCATATTACCAAAAGCAATCTAATATTCAATGTAATCTCCATCAAAATACCAATGACATTCTTCACAGAACTACAAAAACCAGTCCTAAAATAAAAAATGCAGAATAATCAAAGCAATTCTAAGCCAAAAAAAGCAATGCTGGAGGTATCACAATACCTGACTACAGAGCTATAGTAACAAAAACTGCATGGTACTGGTACAAAAACAGACACATAGACCAATGGTACAGAATAGAAGACACACAGACAAATCCACACATCTGCAGCTATCTGATCCTTGACAGAGGTGTCAAAAACACATTGGAGAAAAAGCAGTCTTTTAAACAAATGGTGCAGGGAAAACTGGTTATCCATATGTAGAAGAATAAAACTAGACCCTTATCTCTTATCTAGCACAAAAATCAACTCCAAATGGAGGAAAGACCTTGAAATTAGACCAGAAACTATTCAACTTCTAAAAGAAAACATAGGGTCAATACTCCAACATATAGGCCCAGGCAATAACTTTCTCAATATCACCCCTAAAACTCAGGAAATAATGCCAAGAGTTAATAAATGGGAATGGCATCAAATTAAAAAGCTTCTGCACAGCAAAGGAAAACAATCAGGAATGTGAAGAGGGAACTTACAAGATGGGAGAAAATCTTTGCTAGTTACCCTCTGACAGAAGATTAATATTTAGAATATAAAAATAACTCAAAAAAACTTTACACCAAAAATCAATCCAATTAATAAATGGGCAAATGAATTAAACAGATGATTCTCAAAAGAAGAAATACAAATGACCATCAAATACATGAAAAAACATTCAATATCATTAGCAATTAGGGAAATGAAAATCAAAACTACACTGAGATTTCATCACACATCAGTCAGAATGGCGGTCATCAAAAATACAAATAATAATAAATGCTGGAGAAGATGTGGAGAAAATGGAACACTTTTACACTGCTGGAGGGATTTTAAATTAGTACAACCATTAAGGAAATCAGTATGGAGGGTCCCAAAAAGACTAGGCATGGAATCACCATATGACTCAGCTATCCCACTCCTCGGTATTTATCCTGAAGAATTAAAGTCATCTTACTACAGTGACACATGCAGACCCATGTTTATAGCAGCACAATTCAAAATAGCTGAACTATTGCAACAGACTAGGTGTCCATCAATGGATAAATGGATAAAGAGAATGTGGTATATATACATAATGGAGTTTTATTCAGTCATAAAGAAAAATAAAATTATATCATTTGCAGGACAATGGGTGGAACTAGAGACCATTAGGTGAAGTGAAATAAGTAAAACTCAGAAGGTCAACAGTTGTATGTTTTCTCTCCTATGCAGAAGCTAGAGAATAAAAAGGAAAAGAAAGGTGGGGTCAGAGCTCATGGAAATCAGAGAGACCAGTAAAGGAAAGGGACCAAAGGGTAGGAGATGGGAAGGGAGGGGGGGAAATCCTAAGGAGTGATATTGGCTAAATTATATTATAATTTAATTTTCTTCTAGAAGAAAATGTAGGGTCAATACTCCAACATATAGGATATGTTGTGTACGTGTATGAATATGTAATAAAATATATGATATAATGTGTACATGTATGAATATGTAATAAAAATCCCATCATTATGCACAGCTATAGCACACAAATTAAAAATGTGAAAAAAAGTTAAAAATTGCCATTATTCTTGGAAACAGTTACCACCTTACCTTTGGCCTTCCCTAGCCCAGCCCAGAGCATGATCACTGGGGAAATAAATGGAAGGTGAAGGTCAGAGGTGAAGCCCAGCCTCTCTTGAGAAAGAGGTCTGAGGCCTCCCAGATCTGCAGCCCTATCCTTCCTCCTTCTGTAGCAACTATTGGGAAATGGCAGAGAAAGAGCTTGAGTGTTCAGGGTTAATTACCTTGTTCAAAGTATCTACCACATCTTCTTTTTTATAGTTCTTGTAAACTTTTGCCAGCAGAAGCAAGCACTTAACATCATTCATCATGGATGGGAAGTCTTTGGCTGTGAAAAGAAAACTCAAATGAGTGCTCAGCGGTCCGTGGGAAGCTGGATTGGTGGTTGGAAGCCCAGGCAATGTGGGGAAGGACCAGGGGGCAGTATGCCTGCTCCACATATTTAGGGTGGGTTAGAATGCCGCCTCACCAAAGTCACGTCCCAGTGCCTGTTTCAAAACTTTTTCTGCTTTGTTGAACTTCTTTAGCTTCATGAGCAGTTCAGCCAGATCACAGCACAGAAAGTCCTGCCCACTAATCTTCTGGGCAGCCTCATAATAATTAATTGCCTTAGAGCAAACAGGAAATGAAGGCCTCAGGCCTCATTCTGCACTGGAGTGCCTGACACTACATACCGCTTGGTGGCCACCACATCCCATTCGTGTGCCCCTCCAGAATGCAGAAGCCTAAGAGGCAAAGGGCCTCCCAGCTGGCACAGGGCTCAGGCCTCAGCTGGAGCAGGCATGGGCTGTGGTGGGTGTCACTGACATCTCCCCTTATGTATCTTATCCCAAAGGGACACTGTGGGAGCAGGGAGCTGGGATGGGGGCTCAACCATCCTCCTCCAATCCAGAGCCCTCCACTCATGCATCCTCCCCTCCCCTCGCTGTTGGGAGGCCCATCCTGCGCCACCCCAGACCAGTCTGACCTTGGCATACTGGTGGGTCTTCACATAAGCTTGCCCAATCCTGCTGACCAGGGAGGCGTCGTGCGGGTTCTTCCTATAGGCCTCGTCATAGACCTCTAGGGCCTTTTCAGGCTGGTGGGGGAAGTAACCGGGAGTCTTATCTCTTCTCTCCAACTGGAGAAGTGAGACTGGGGGGCTATTTGGCAAGGCTGTGGGGTCCCTCACTCACTTCCTGAATATTCATGAAAGCATCACCAAGAAGCAGGCTGGTGCGGGGGCCGGGCAGATGTTCACAGAGTTCCCTGCAGGAATAACCAAAAGCTTCTCTCAGGTCTGTGCATCCCTCACAGTCCTGAAGCCATCTCCTATTCTTTGCTGCTGATTCCGGCTGATGCTCATTCATCAGCCAATAGTTACTGAGAATCCACCTGTGCACGAGGCACTG
Organism: Marmota marmota marmota; assembly: GCF_001458135.2. Classification (NCBI taxonomy): domain Eukaryota; kingdom Metazoa; phylum Chordata; class Mammalia; order Rodentia; family Sciuridae; genus Marmota; species Marmota marmota. Next base: position 14,693,661 of record NW_026000241.1, read on the forward strand.
CGCTAGCTACCTTAGTCAGGCTCTCCTTGCCTTGTAGAAGTTTTTAGTCTTGTCTCTCTCTCCTTTCTGTCTCCCAATCTCTCTCTGTCTCTATCTTTGTGTGCCTGTGGTCTGTCTGTCTCTCTCTCTGTGCTGGGGATAGAACCCAGGGCCTAGCACATGCTTGGCAAAGCACTCTACCACTGAACTACATCTCCAGCCCCACAATGCTCTTTCTAAAACTCTCATCTGGGGCTGGGGAGGTAGCTCAGTTGGTAGAGTGCTTTCCTTACAGGCACAAGGCTCTGGGTTTGATCCCCAGCACCGCCAAAATAAATAAGTAAATAAAATAAGACTCTCATCTGACCAGACAGCCTCTTGTTGATTCATTTCCCACTGCTGGGATGGTGAGAAAGGAGCCTGCTTAGCTTGGGGGTACACGAACCCCCGACTGCTGGATGTCTCCCTCCAACCCCTCAGCATTCCTCTCACCCACCACCCACCCCACACTCCTGAAATTGCCTAGAGTAATTTTTTTTTTTTTTCTGAAGAAAAGTACTGGGAAGGAAGGTACCTCTGAGGTCCTGCCATCAAGTCATAAAGAGACAGAGGTTTGGGGCTCTCCATCCTCAACCACTCCACACTAGTCACATCCAAGTCACTGTATATATTCTCAGGGACAGGCAGAACCAGGGGTCAGGGAGGAAGTATCCCATGGTTCCTTCTGTGTCTGCTCTAGCATCCAGGCCCACAGTTTCCCACCAGAATGTGAACCATGCAAGGGTGCAGGGGGTGGGGAGGCAAGCAGGGCTAAGGGCCTATCAGTTCTGTGTCCTAGAACTCATCCACAGTCAGGGCTTACTGACCTGAGGGAAATTCCATATTTTGGCCAATGCACTCCAAGAACACACTCTGGAGATCCAGGTTGAAGGAAACACCCCGAGATACCATCAGAGGAGAATCTGTCACTATGCTGCTGCTGGGACTCACCGGTAGCATCCAATGTAGAGGCGGATGTCTTTGCGGATATGCAGGTAGATGCTGGCCATCTTCTCCTTGGCTTCCATGTAGCAGGGCTGCTTGGGCGTGACGTTCCTCAGCATACTCAATGCCATGTCCACATTGCCCTTGCTTAGGGCCAAGTCCACGTTGGCAATGGTGATGCGGATCTCCTCTGATGTACCACTGAATTCATTAATGGCATCTTGCATGACTTTGGTGGCCTCATGCTAAAACATGGGAACCAAAATAGACAGAGCCTCCATTTGGTGTCATCCACTACAGGTGGCCTGACAACACTTGAAATCTTCTGGGAAACTTAAAGCAATCACCATTCCCATTCTTGTCCTGGGAGAGGAATGAAACATGAGTCTGAGCTGGGTTCAGCCAGGAGCAGACCTGCTACTGGAAAGTCAAGGAGCAGATACCCTTGGAGCAGCTTTGGAGGCAGGAGGAGAGAGACCTCCGAAGGTCCATGGCCACTGTTCTTGGTGAGATGGTGAGAGAGGAGCCTGCTTAGCTTGCGAGTACAGGAACTCCTAACTGTAAAAACCTGCCTGTTACCTCAAAATCAAGTTCCAATTCCCTCCTATGTGAGAACTATGGGCATGGTTTGTTGTATTTTCTTGCTCTTGGCCAAGGATATTTGAATGTTCTGGTAATCAGCACATAAAGGTCAACTGAGTTACTTTCTCTCTGCCCATTTTTGGTGCTTTTTGCTTGGAATTCAACCTTCCCAGACATTTACGTCTCAAGCTCTGCTTTCTGTTAGCCTGTATGTTTGTACCATCTTTTCCCTTTTAATTCATTTTAGTTTTTGGAGTGGCTTCCACTGCTTGCTTGCTTAAACCCCACTACGAAATCTCTTTTTTATTTTGTAGGTATATTTACTTCATTTCATTGTCATAGATATATGTTCTTGGGCTTTTTGTCAATTTATTTTGTTTCCACTTTTTTTGGGGGGGGAGTACTGAGGATAGAAACCAGGGGTGCTGTACTACTGAGCCACATCCTGAGTCTTATTTATTTTTTTTACTTTGAGACTTGAGAGGCTGAGGCAGGAGGATCGCAAGTTTGAGGCCAGTCTGGGCAACTTGGTGAGACCCTGTTTCAAAGTTACAAAATAAAAAGGGTTGGGGTGTGTGGCTCAGTGACAGAGCATCCCTGGGTTCAATTCCCAGTACATCTAAAAAAGGAAATTTGTATGCTCCTATTATTCCCTACCTTCCCTTCCTACCCTCTCTCCCTGAACCTTTTCATGTGATGTCATAGTGAAACTATTGCTATTTTAATAGCTTTTATGTCAAGAATTTAGCCATTATACTGGATTAGTGTCAAAATTACCTGTTGTTTAAGTGTAATTAGATTTATTTAGTTTAGTTCTATGTTTAATTGGATTGAATTTTTATCCTATTATACCTCAAAAATTTTCCCCGATCATAAAATAAAATAAAATTTCATTTTATTTCATATTTTGATTGGTTTGATTATATCTACAAGTAGATTTTTCAGAAACATGTAGCTAACACTACATTGCTTGAGTTATTCCATTTTCTAGTGTCCTTTATTGCATTTATACACGAAAGACATCCTGAGGGACACCTTTCCATGCATTTATTAATGTTGTCTTATTGTTTTCCTGAATCTAGAATGGCTAAGAGTCTGAGGGGAACTTCTTTTTTCACAGGGGTGAACTGCTCTCTGCCTAGATGCTCACAGGAAGCTCCACTCACACCGTGAACCTTTGATTCCGCCACTTCCTTAGGGTGTTACTCTGAAGACATTTCTTTGTCTTGATTTTGCTATAATTTCTCTAACATAAAGAGCCCAATTTGCTGGTTCACATCTTCCCTAAAAGAACTTGTCTCTTTTGTCTCTTATTACATCTTTGCTGCTTTTCCAGTTCCATTTTTTTTTTTTTTTTTTGGTATCAGGAATTGAACCTAGGGGCAATAACCACTGAGCAACATCCCCAGCCCTTTTTATTCTTTTATTTTGAGACAGGGTCTCGCTAAGTTGCTGAGGCTGGCTTTGAACTTCTGATCCTCCTGCCTCAGCCTCTGGGATATTACAGGCAGGTGACTCCACGTCCAGCTTGTTCTGCCTTCTATAGGAATACAATGATGCCTGTGTTGGCTGTTGCCTGTCTGATCTATCGTTCCCTCTTGCAGGGGCTAGAACTGGGTTCTTCCAGGAATGTCCCAGCTTCTCCCCGAGGACTGTGCACAACCCCAGTTTATCAAGGTTCAAGTAATGGAGGCATCTCCAGTCTCTCCCTGGCCATGACCCCCAACCCCACCCGCCCCACCCGCCCCTGAGAATTGGAAAGACAAGGGCCTGGGTGGCTTGTCTTTCTGTCAGTGCCACTGGACACACTGTCAGCTGAATGAGTGACTAAATTAATGATTATTCTTGTGACCACCCCCAAACTCCTCTACTTTTAATTCTTTTGTTCCTCTTGGCACATTTGGAAGAAGGCAGTTTTTAACTTTTTCATTTTCTCCCTGTGATTCCAGGGGATGGAACCCAGGGCCTTGTGCATGGAAGGTGAGCACTCTACCCTAGCCCAGTGATATTTTTATCTGTAAGGAAAAAAGGCTTAGATCCCTCTCTACATCAGAATCATTGCAGGAGAAGGCTAGAGGCTCCAGTATACATGGATCACAGACATGGCCCTGGACAGACCTCTTCCTGTGAGCTGGTGAGGCCAGAGGCCTGTGAGGTCAAATGAACTTGCAGAGTACAGCTCCCCCCAAGGCCTGTTCCTGCCTCTGTGTTCCCCATCGCTCCCATGGACCAGCTGAAGATAACCCAGGTGCTTTCTGCCTCTATCCAGCCAGACCCTCCAAGGCCTTGGGGCTGCTTTATATGTTCAGCAGGTTGGGTACTGCAAAACTCCAAACAAAGAAGACACAGCACATAAAAGATTATGGTGTGACTGGCATCCACTGAATCTGTGCAATACCCAATCTGCACAACCATTGTTGGTGACCCTGTTGAGCCTGTGTGCTCTGCCTCTCTGAGATTCTCATGGGGACATTAGGGTAGACAGGGACCAGGTCATGCAGGACCTAGTAGGGTCTGGACTTACCTCAAGGGCAATGGGAGCCACTAAAGCCTTTTAGGCAATGGGAGAGGCATGCTCCCAGCTGAATAAGGGACCAAATGCTAGCACCAGCAAACATCAAAGAATCAGAGAGCTGGTTCTCAGGTTGACCTGGGGCCTCCAACTTGCCCCAGTCCCAAGGGAAGAGAGCACAGCGTTGCTCACCAGCTCCCCATTCAGCCGGAGGGCATCTGCCAGTTCCAGCAGGATGGACACTCGCTCTCTGGGCGGCAAGGGGGACCCACGAAACTTCTTGCCTTCCTCCACCTTCACAGTTGGCAGTTTCATGATCATTTTCAGTGTCTTGATGGCCTCTGGATGGTCTCCAGATTTGTTGAGGGCCCTGGCCTTGATGAAGTGGTAGAGGGGGTGGTCTCGGACCTAGGAGGAACACAACAGAGTGTGGGGCTCCAGCTCACCACTGCTGCTGCTCACAGCAGCCACTGGAGAAAACCACGGGAGCCAGAGCCAGGGAACCACCTGAGGGCAGCAGAGGGTCTGAGGGATGCAGGTGGCTCCTGGGGTTGCCTCACTCTCGAGGAAAGTGGGAGCTATAGGTAGCTTGGCTTTGGGATGCTGAGTGGGCAGCAGAGTACAGGGGACCCTCACCTGAAAGTTGTGGCTGACACCCAGCTCTAAGCTGTGGGAGCACATGGCAAAGTTGCCCTGAGCCAGGTGGATCTGGGACATGAGGAGGTGGGTATCCGCAGACGTGGGGTCCAGCTCCAGGCAACGCTGCAGGACGCTCTGGGCATTCTCCAGCTCCCCTAGAAACCAGAAACAAAGCTCTGCAAAACAGGGGTCCCCGGGGACCTGTTGTCCAACAGGTGGAGGCAGGATGGATTGTACACCCACACTGGGCATTTTACCCAGTTCTGCTCTGCTTTAGGGGGTCTCTTCCTAAAATTAAAACTACAGTTTTGCCTTGATCTGGACAAAAGCCAGGACAATTAAATCTAGGTCCAACATTCTCCTTGCCTCTTTGACCCCAAGGAGACAGCTAAGTCACTTTGCTGCTCCATCCAGAAGCTCAGGGGAAAATGGAAATCTCAATTCCCATAACTAAGAGCAGAACAAAAGCTATAACAGTAGCAACTATGATAGTCTCAGCTTACGAATGTGCAACATGTGCAAATCACCTTGGAAAGTCTGATCTAACATCTGTGTGGCCCTGTAAGGTTGGTATTACCTGCAAGGTTGCTGCTAGAGATAGGACCCAGGGCTTCAAACATGCTAAGCAGGTGCTCTGCCACTGAGCTACATCCCCAGCCCTGATCTTTGTCTTTCAGGTATAGGAACTAGGGCTCCAGTGATGTTAGCCACTCAGCTCAAAGGGACAAAGACCACATTGAAGGGCAAACCCACCAGTCTCCTGAACCAGATCTCTGAATCCCCTGGCACTAGGGGGCCAAGGGATCTCCTTGCAGCCAGGCTGGTGCTTATGGGGTGGTGGTGCCAGCCTGGGGCTGAGGTATAATGAGTTGGTAGGGAGCTTCCTCCCTCTGCAGCCAGGTCCCTCAACAGTCTCCCACCTGCAGTCCCTAACCTGCATGGGTAGGTAGGGTGTACCTGCTTCTGGATTCCAAGCTCCCTACTCTCTTGTGTGCTGTGGAAATGGAAAGAGGTCACCATGGCAACCTAAGCACCTGGAGACTTTGCTTGGGCCCCAAACCAGCTGGGACCAGCTGGTGGCTGTTAGCACTCCTGGGGGAGTGCTCCTGCCCTGGACTTGAACCTAGGAGACCTTGAAGCTGTGGGTAAACCTGGCTCCCAGATGATCATGGAGGGAACAAGGATGACAATGGGGAGCTCTCAGCAGAGTGCACCCCACATAATGTAGTACTGGAGGACAGATGCACGGTAGTACTGTGTTTTGGATCCTGTAGAACTCCCCAGACTAGATTGGCCTGGCTTTCAGGCAGACAGGATGGGATGAAAGGCCACATAATAACTTCTGGAGATGGCTGTGTGCCCAGAGAGGATACCTATATAAATTGTCTCCCTCTCTTTCCTTCTCACTCTAGTGGCTGGCCTTCGCACTGGGGGAAGCTGGCAGGGTGCTGATCTGTGTACCCAGGAGCTCTGAAAGCCTCACGGTACAGGGCCCCACCTCTGCATGGGGCTTTCCTGACAACTCTTTTCACACTGATTCCCATTAACATCCTCTTCCTTGCTTCCTTATTTTACTTTTCTCTGTCGCATGTCACATTCTAACAAACAACACCAGGTGCTCAGTTGTTCATCTACTTCCTCTTACTAGAATGCAAGCTCTATAAGGAAACTTTTGTCTACTTGGAGTATTACTGTATCCCAGAAGTTCTTCAGTACTACCCGCATAGATCAAGTAAGTAATCTGCAAAAGGCCTGGGTGGGAGAGACCTCTGCTGGTGAGGGAGGCCAGGAAGGTTACTGGCACACGAGGCTGGACTGAGTGGGCAGGCCAGGAGGGCAGGCTTGTGTGTCTGCATGTGTGCATACAGCATGAGTGTGCATGTGGACACAGCCGGGGCGGGGGTTACAGAAGCCCTGTCAGGTGTCCGAGCAGATAAAGAGATGTGAGAAGACACAGACCCCCCCCCCCCCCAGCTTCCAGGACCTACCTGAAAGATACTTGACCTGAGCCATCACAAAGAGGGGTTCCATCATAGCTGGGACTGCTTTCACGACAGGACTCAAGATCACAGTGACTTGTTTAAGAAGTGGAGACAGGATCTGGCCTGGTGCCCGGGGCTACAAGAACATGAGTGGCTGGCTGTGTCATCTGCCCCATTCTAAGAGACTCCTGGAGCCCTGAGAAACGCTCTCAGTAGAGGAATTTACTTGCTTATTATCCCCCTGTACCACCTAGTGTTAGAGCACACACCAGAGAATGGGGACTTGGTTCTGCTCACTGCTGTGTCCCCAATACCTAGAATGGTGTCTGGTTCAAGGCATTGCACCCAATGAATTTTTGTTGACTGACTCATTACAATGTACTGGGGAGGGGGTATTAAGACTTGTGAAAACGTGGTCCTTGCCCACAAGGAATCCTGTGTGGTAGGGAAAGCAGGTTGAATGAGCACACACTAACATTGTTCTTAGAAGCCTTCTGGGGAGAGGGGAGCCAAGTGCTGTCTAGGACACAGCAGGTGCATGGCCTGTGTCCTGCTCCTCCAGGAGTGTTAGCCTGAACCAGCTGCCTCAGCATCCCTCGGAGCTTGTTAGAGATGCAGGACTTTGGGCCTCACCTGTAACATCAGAATCTGCACTGGAACAACCTCCTGGGTGAGTTGGGAGCCACATGTCCACATTTGAAAAATTCTGATTGCCCAAGGCTCAGACTGTCCTGATGACTGGACAGATAAGGTCCCTCCCCTGTCCTTCAGGTGGGCACCACCCACACTTGTACTGTGGCCCCCACGGTGAAGATGGGCCTTCCCCTAACCTGCTTGGGGCAGAAGTGCAAGTATTCCTTGGCGATGCAGACCAGGAAGAGGGGGTCTAGCTGTTCGAGGTACTCGGGGCTCAGGGGGAGGCCCTGCATGCTGGAGAAGTGCAGCTCCACTGCCTCCTTCAGAAGTGCCGTGGCCTCCTGCTCCCCCTTATGCTTCTTGGATGCCAAAAGGGCTTGGAGGAAAACCAGCAACTGTGGGAGAGAGAGCCTGAGTCTCAGCCAATGCCAGCCTGGGCAGAGTTCTTGGGGAGGGCAAAGCAGAGGTCCAGGCCATTCTGGCTGCCCTCTCTTGTGAACTGGGGATGGAAGGAGAGCCAGAGAGGCAGCCCTGGAGCATGCCATGCCTCTGGGGAGCTCTGACCTCAGACTTCCCGAGGGACTGCTGCACCTCCTTCAGGAATTCCAGCTGGTGCTCAGCCTCTTCCAGGTGGCCTTTTAAGATCTGGCACCAGATGATTCCTGTTAATAGGACAGAACAAGGATGAGCAGCCAGCTTGGAAGCAGAGCCAGCAGAACATCTGGTCAGAAGGCTTGGAAGAGACAGTGGAAGGGAGGGCTCTTTGGGGCAGGGGATCTTTTCCAACACCCTCACAAGTTTAAGAGCAACACGTCCTCATGGGAAAGAATTGAAATGATAAGGCAATAATAGAAAAACATCCCCAGCTCTGCCTTTAAGACTCTCTCTAATGATAACCACAATTAGCAATTTGGGATGTATTCTTTTTTTAATATATATATATTTTAGTTGTCAATGGACCTTTATTTTATTTATTGATACATGGTGCTGAGACTCGAACCCAGTGCCTCACACATGCTAAGTAAGCGCTCTGCCACTGAGCCACAACCCCAGCCCTGGGATGTATTCTTTAAAGTATTTTTCTAAATATTTATTATTAATGTATACATATATGTACAACTCAAACATATGCATTTTGGGGGCTCAGGGTATAGCTCAGTGATACAGCACTTGCCTAGAATGCAGGAGGCCCTGGGTTTGATCTCTAGCCTTGCAAAATCAAACAAAGAAAAAAAAAATCCAAAAAATTGAATTTATTGTTGAGTGTAGTATATGATGGTGACTACCTTTATGTCTTTCATAATGGAAAGCCAGATGCCCAACCAGAAATTACTGGACAACTTACCAGTTTGAAATCAGGCCTGTGTGTCCCATTTGTCGGTTTGTCTATTCTAGTCAGTGCTGGCCTCACTTCACTACTGTAGTCTTGTGATATGGGGTATTTTTTTTTTTCAGGGATAGGGCTAGAATACAGAGTCTCACGCATGCTAGGTAAGCACTCCACCACGACGCTACATCCCACAGCCTTTTTCATTTTATTTTGAGACAGAGTCTCACTAAATTGCCCAGGGAGGTTTCCAACTTGGCAATCCTCCTGCCTCAGCTGAGATTACAGGCCTTCACTACCATGCTTGGCTTGTGATATATTTGATGTTAGAAGGACAAACTTCTCTTTCCCTGCTATTCTTTTTTTCCAAATATTTCCTGGACATTCTGGTGTATTTGTTCATGATGGCTTTCCTAAACACCCTCTCGGTTTTCAATTCTAGTCAGCTCACTACTTGGCATGTTTGAGGAATTTTTCATTTTGCCACGATGTTAATTTTTTAAAAATATTTTTTAGTTATAGTTGGGCACAATATACCTTTATTTTATTTGTTTATTTTTATGTGGTGCTGAGGGTTGAATCCAGTGCCTCGCATGTGCTAGGCAAGCACTCTACCGCTGAGCCACAACCCCAGCCCCTACGATGTTAATTTTTGGTAATTCTCTTTTGGTTCTCTGTACCCTTCTCAGAGTAGTGTGTTCTTTATTTATTGACAACCACCACCTCTCCAAACACTGAAGGCATTTTGGGGAGATAGGCCCTTCTGTATCCAAGCCCTAACTTGGCTCCTCAAATGGCCCCCACTTTGCATGTTCCACTTCAGGCCTCTTTCAGACTAGCAGATTTATACACAGGACTAGACTGATGAGGATTAGCTGCTGGGCAGACTTCCAAATTGTTAAGGTCACTGATTTTTCCAGACAGGCCAGGAAAGTCAGAGATTCTAGAACACCTGTGAGTGAGTGAGCGGGACCTTCTGACCACGCACTTCCCTCTGGCTGCCTGCTGGGGCGCTCCCTTGATTGAAGAACTGGGGAGGTACTCAGGCTGCTGGGGGACTGTTAGTGCCCAGCAGCCAAGTCTTTTCGTCCTTCATGGCCCTGGTGATAAATGGAAGGCCTCTGGAGCACCACTCTTCTCCCTTCTGCCCCAACACCCAACAAGAGCCTCTTTGATTCCAGGCTCTGGATGGAGAATGGTTCCAATGATCCTCCCTTTACCTCCCTGAGTGCCCCATGGGATGCTTTTGCACTCAGCCTCTGGTGGCCCTGAGCTTGAGCTATTTTGGTGGTGGTGTTTTTCCTGGAACTCTCTGGGGAAAGCTGGTCTACTAATTTCTTTAGCTGACTTAGCTCTGCTTACGCTCACATACAGGTTTGTAGACCTGCTTGGAATCCGCATATTTGATGCCATTTGCCTTATATCATATAGAAATATGATGATCTTCAAATTCCTGGTCCCCTAGAGGCATCTCCCCCTATTTCTAGGGCTGTAATAGTCTCATTATCTTTCTAAATGTCTCATTTTTGGGGGGATGGAGGAGAGGCATGGATTTGAGGGGCTAGCCTGACACATTAAACCAGAAGTCAAGATCAATTACTCTGACAACTGTGCTGTGCAGATGAGAAGCTTGCAGTTGAGAGAGAAATGACTTGCCCTCAAACACACAGCTCCTCAGGGCCAAAATGAGAACCAGCCACCTTGAGCAGGGGACCACCAAGCTTCCTCACCTACACCGAACACTACTGCTTCAGAATTCATAGAGACCATGGAGTTGGGGCTTTTAAAAAAAATGTGTAAAATGAGGGCTGGGGTTGTGGCTCAGAGGTAGAGCACTCACTAGCAAATGTGAGGCCCTGGGTTCAATCTTCAGCACCACATAAAAATAATAAATGTATTGTGCTCATCTACAACTAAAAAAATAAGTAAAATAAAGGTTTTATGTCCAGCTACAATTAAAAAAATAAATATTTTAAAAAAATGTGTAAAATGAAAAAAGCATCTGGGCAGACGGGGAAGTAAAATCCTTAAAACTATCTCGCTGGTGGCCTTCCAGCTCAGGGACCTCCGTAAGCAGAACATCTCAACACTGGGCTATGGGCCCTGAAAAGAGGCAGAGCCATCAAGAAGGAGGTTCAGGCCATCAGTCCTCCAGGAGAGCCAGGGTATGGGTATTGGAGTCTGGCATGGATCAGAGTGGCTCTGATGATACTCCTGAGCCTTCCCCTGCCTCTTACATCAACACTGTATGTCCATGGAAAGGACAAATACTCACACATCTCCTGGGTGAATGCTTCCCAGCACCTCTTTTCTGGGCCCACGGAGGCCACCCTGTTTGGATCGCCCACTCTCCTACCCCCTCTCCCACCCCACTCCCCGCCCAGCCTGCAGAGACCTGTCAGGGCAGCCATGCTGTTCTCATCCAGTTTCATGGCCTCCGAGTACCACAGAAATGCCTCCTTCACTTGGTTCTGCAGGATGAAGAGGTAGCCCAGCTCTGTGGCCACAGGGGCACAGGAGGGAGAGGCCACGAAGATGCGTTCAATGAAGCTACTCACTAGCTGCAGAATCACCTGGTGGTTCCCACACTGCAAGGAAGAGGCATATGGGAATGGGGAGAGCACTCAGTCCAGCCTGCCTGAGCAAGGCCATGTGAAGTATGGGGGACACTTTGGCAGGGCTGGGTAGGCTCAAGAGAGCTCAAGAGGTGCTCTGGGTCTAGGCAGCTGAGTTAATGGAGCCATCCATCTCCCAAAAGACCTTCCATGGGCCACCTCTGCAGGACCTGCCTCCACCACAGGGTTTCCCAAGGGATCCATTCCCTGTCTGGCTGCAGTTCATTGGTCCAAGGAGTCACCAAGAGGTTTTTAAAAAAATTGAAGCTGGGGGAGAAGAGGCTCTTTGTGTCCAGTGGTGGAAATTGGTCTCAAAGGCTACAATTTGCCATGTTCCCTATCATGTGTGGAGGAGAATAAGCCCGAGAGAATCAGATGTACAGGTAGAGGGGAAAATGGTGACCCAGAGGCATTCAGCAACTCAGTTCTGGTTCCCGAGGCCTCAGAGCTGCCCTTGTAGTTACAATTTCTTCTCATTCTGTAGCTGCTGATAAAAGACACAGATTCTTTGGTGACTTGGTCTATTTGGAACTTCTCTGATATCAGAGAGGCCTAGGCAGGCCAGCCTTCCTAGGTCCCTTCCATAGAAGGAGTATGGGTACTGGGCCAGAGGTGGTGTAGCTCTGCACAGTAGCTGCAATGCAACCCTCTGTCCCCAGAAGGATGCTGCCACTCAAAAATCACTTCGGACCCCATCTCCCTGATCTTCATAGCATCGCTGGGGCACCTGGACCAAGGGGACAGACAGAGCCTACATGTCAGGTTAGCAGTCAAGAGTCCACTAGCCTGAAAGGCCAAGTTTGAGCTGGAGGGCGAGTGGTAGGGTGCCCAGAGAGCTTCAGTGGAAGCCTGGATTTCCAGGAAAAGCAGAGACGAGCACCATTTTACAAACCAGGAGACAACCTTCTTACCAGTCTGTTAATCACAATAATTTTTTTAAGGTGGAGGCTTGGATTTTGGGGCTCTCTCATTTCTAACACTTTAATCAGATTTCTGACGTGATCAGCAGCCTGTGGGGACAAAACAGACAATGTTGAAGGCAACATGTAAAACTAGAGCAGTGATTCTTGAACCTGGCTGCACATTCACGTCAACTGGGAGACTCAATACCCATGTCCTGGCACCACCCCAGAGATTCAGATGTAACTGGACTGGGATGGCCCAGGCACAGAATTATTTCAAAGCCCCACAGATGGAGACTTGGGGGACATTACTGCCCCAAGAGCTGCTTGCTCCTCTGCCCTGAGTTTGTGAAGAGAAGCTGCCCTTTTAGCCCCACAGAGAAAGAAGCAGGGCCATCCCGCTGTGGCCACTTCACAGCATGCCAGGCCCACAGCAAACCACCTGGGTAGGCCCAGACCTTCTCCATTTTGACATGAGTCACCACATTGGTGCCTGTCCAGTGAACCCTCCCAACAACCCTGTAAGTGACAGCCACTACTCTCCAAACTTTCCAGTACAGCAGATGAAAGGTCAGAAAGGTTGGGAAATTGGTCTGAGGCCACCCAGCCAGCCAAGGGACTGACTTAATCTAAAGCTTTTCCATTGAGTTCTCTGCTCACTCCCCACCCAGGAGTTCTCAACTGCAAAGATGTGCTGAAAGAGAAACCTGAGATGGCATGAGTTCACTCTGGTGGGTGAACATGGCAGGACTAGAACTGGGCAGCTGGTGGGGGAGAGGGGCAGATCCCAGGGTTTGAGGTGGGGGTAAAGAAGGGACACTAGGTGCTAACTCTGCCCTTGGGATCAACCCGAAGGAAGCAAAGTAGAGTCCTGTTCCTGCCAAGGTGGCATTTCCTCCTGCTTCCCCCCAGAGAGAGTGCACACCTGTAATACCAGTGGCTCTGGAGGCGGAGGCAGGAGGATCGCAAGTTCAAAGCCAGCCTCAGCAAAAGTGAAGTGCTAAGCAACTCAGTGAGACCCTGTCTCTAAATACTCAAACTCTTTTTGAAATTAATACCCTGTTTGAACATTGTATTTTTATTCATATTCTAGTCATTTTTGACTGCATTTAAGGGCAAATTTAGGTTTCTGGGGGAAAATATAAGGCTTAGGAGCAGGTTGGGTCCTAACCATTGTTTGAGTAGTTCCAACCAGTCCCTAAAAAGGTAGCATTTCCTAAACTCTGAAACAATACCATGACTTGTACTAGCAGTTAACATGAATCAAATTATTCCTGTATACCAGGCACTGTTCTGAACTTTCTCACTTCTCATCTCAGTCCTTTGAATAACTTCTCAGCTCTGCAGAATTATGTCATTTTATAAATGAGTGGTTGAAGCTTTCCCAAGGTGGAGATACCTTCCCAACCTCCCATAGGTAGCAGGTGGCAGGACAGTGTCAACCTCACTGCCCAAAGCTGCCTTACTCTTAAGCTGTCCAGCCCAAAGAGCCAAACCAGAGCAGACCCTCTTGGCAGGAATTATGGGAATAGGTTGGGGAGAAGGCTGCTGAGACACAAGGGGCATCCTTCGGGGCTGTGGGGTGGTGATGGGGTGGGTTATAAGGGGTTCCTCCTTGTCTTTCTCAAGGATCAACTTCTGAGTCTTGAAACAACTTACTATGGTCATGTTTCCTTCTCTTGCAAGCTCATGCACAGCTAGTAACTGACAGGCATCAATATTGCTTTCATCTTTTTCAAGGATTCTGAAATAGGAGGAAAACCCACATGAATTGAGAGTATTGGCAACTTCTGATTGTCTTCTAGTATTCATTCTCTCTTGTTTTTTTTTTTTATTTTTATTTTTCAGTACTGGGTATTAAACAGGCACCTTACCACCAAGCTACATCCCTAGTCCTTATTATTTTTGTTTTGAGACTGGGTCTCAGAAAGTGGCTGAGACTGGCCTTGAACTTGAGTTCCTCCTGCCTCAGCCTCTGGAGTTGCTGGGATTACAGGCGTTAATTGCTGTGCCTGGCAAATTTCTTTCTTTTTTTTTTTTTTAATAGAGAGCAAGGGAGCTCTTATACTTTCCCTTTCTCAAGAGCTAGAGCAGTCATTTCCAGCTATAGTCACACAGATGGACCAATTTTGTGGATGGAGGAAGCACAATGTAAGGTACTAGAGTCTCTGAATAATCTCACAGGGCCGAGCCACCTGCTAGCCTGGAATACTTATTTAGATCTGTTACAAAAGAAAAAAAAATAAAGTATTATTTTTAACTGTATATATATATATATTTTTTTTAGGATTTCTTTTCTTTTTTTTTTCTTTTTTTTTTAAATTTTTTATTGTTGGTTGTTCAAAACATTACAAATTTCTTGACATATCATATTCCACACTTTGATTCAAGTGGGTTATGAACTCCCACCTTCACCCCATACACAGATTGCAGAATCACATCAGTTACACATCCATTGATTTACGTATTGCCATACTAGTGTCTGTTGTGCTCCGCTGCCTTTCCCATCCTCCACCACAATGGAGTATTACTCTGCATTAAAAAATGACAAAATCATAGAATTTGCAGGGAAATGGATGGCATTAGAGCAGATTATGCTAAGTGAAGCTAGCCAATCCCTAAAAAACAAATGCCAAATGTCTTCTTTGATATAAGGAGAGTAACTAAGATCAGAGTAGGGACAAAGAGCAGGAGAAGAAGATTAACATTTAACTGGCAAATTTCTTTTGTCTATTTTGGAAGTACTGGGGATGGAGCTCACAGCCTCCTACATGCTAGGCAAGTGTTCTACCACTGAGCTACATCCCCGGCGTCTTTATTCATAACAGAACTCCCAAACTAGCCAGGCACATGGCTACAGAATAAAGACTACACTTCCCAGGGTTCCTATGCAGCTGAGATGTGTGGCCATGTGACTAATTTTTGGCCAACAGGATATAAGTGAAAGTGATGTGTGTGGTACCTAGGTGTGCTATGGCAGCAGGCCTTCCCTTTCTGCTCTTTCCCCTCCCTGCTGTCTGGAATGAGGACCATGTGGACACCACCCTAGGAATGGTAGGGCAGCCAGAGAGGAGGGCCTGGTGTCCAACAAAGTCGCTCCATCCCAGCCATGAACCCTCACCCAAGCTTTCACTCGAGAGAGAGAAATCACCTGTTATGGTATGTGTGTATTCGAGGGTGTGTTTGTTATAGAAACCTACTCATTCCTGACTAACTAGACTTGACCTTGGTACCACGTTCTGAAGTGTGGGGGCAGCCTGTGGTTAAGATGGAAAGGGAACCTTGGATTCGGTCATGCGTCCTTGTGAAGGTGCAGCTTCTGATCATACTGTGGGGACTTTGATATGCTGTTTCTTTATAGAAAACTTCATATTTTTCAGCCTAGTCAAGGAATGACCTTCTGTTTAATTGAGGGTTACCCAAATTATACACAATTCCAATATGATTGGGCATAACCAACATTCAGAGAGTTCTGACCAACTGATGATTCTGAATGCATGCAAACTGTATGCATTTGGAAATAAAAAGAAAACAACACACTTTTAAATAACTTATGAACAGAAGGAGAATCAGATGATTGTTAGAAGCAAATGATACTGAAAATTCTACACATCCAAATGTGAAGACATTTCTTTATTTTTTTGTGTGTGTTAGGGATTGAACCCAGGGGCACTTAACCACTGAGCCACATCCCCAGACCATCTTTGTATTTTATTTAGAGTCAGGGTCTTGCTGAGTTGCTTAGGGCCTTACTAAGTTGCTGAGGCTGGCTTTGAATTTGCGATCCTCCTGCCTCAGCCTCCGGAGCTGCTGGGATTACAGGCATGCCCCACCACATCCAGCTGTATAGACATTCTAAAATGGTACTTTGAGAGACATCCATAGACCTAATTTATGAATTCTAAGGTATGACTAAAAACGGATGAGTTAGGCATTCAGGAGTTAGAAGTAACAACAGAGTAACTCTAAAGGACACTGTTGGCAGGAAATAATAATGAACAGAAAAAAAATAAATTAAAAAACAAAGATATAACAGGATCTAGATGGTTCTTTAACAAGACTAATAGGGATGGGGATGTGGCTCAAGCAGTAAGTAGCGTGCTCGCCTGGCATGCGTGCGGCCCGGGTTCGATCCTCAGCACCACATACAAACAAAGATGTTGTGTCCACCGAAAACTAAAAAAAAAAAAATGAATATTAAAAAAATTCTCTCTCTCTCTCTCTCTCTCTCNCTCTCTCTTAAAAAAAAAAAAAAGACTAATAAAAGAGACAAACTATTTTAAGGTTGATGAAGAAAAAAAAGAATCAAAGAAAAATAAATACTATAAGGATGACAGGAAACACACCTAGATGAAGTAGAGTTTTAAAAAACAATGAAAGCCAGGTGCGGTGGCACACACCTGTAATCCCAGCGGCTAGGGAGCCTGAGGCAGGAGGATCACGAGTTCAAAGCCAGTCTGAGCAATTTAGCGAGGCCCTAAGCGATTCAGTGAGACCTTGACTCTAAATAAAATACAAAAACATCTGGGGATGTGACTCAGTGCTTGAGTGCCCTAAGTTCAATCCTGGTACCAAAAAAACCAAAACCAAAAAAAAAAAAAACAATGAGAGAGGGGGCTGGGGTTGTGGCTTAGCTTGCCTAGCACGTGCGAGGCACTGGGTTTGATCATCACCACCACATAAAAATAAATAAAATAAAATAAAAGTATTGTTTCCAACTACAATTAAAAAATATATATATATATATTAAAAAATGAGAGAATTCTCTGAATATCACTAGCTGGGAAAGCTATGGGGGATGGCGCCTGGGTATTGGACTCAACCAGTGGTATCAAACTCTGTCTCCCACTCTTGAGCACACAAGGCCAGGGTGGGGGAGTCCACACCTACTCCCTCCCCTAGTCTGGCCTTCAGCCAGGTGCTTCCAGATAAGCTGTTGGCCCAAGGCCAAGCCACCAAAGCAAATTCTTGCCAAGATACTGGCCAGGTCTACACCATGAGAGAGCTGAGGGACCACACAGGCATTGTACTGTGGCACCTGTGCCACTTTTTGATTGGCAAATTCTATAGCTCAAATTCTAGTCATCATCAGGGTCAGCACCCTCCAAAGGGCAGGAGGAGGCTTGTTGGCCTTTTTTTTTTTTTCTTCTAGAACTGTGCTTTATATTACCACATAATCCAATAGCAATTCACAGTGATGCGTCATGGTTCATTGACTCTTTTTAGGGAGAAAATTAGGATCATACATGTAAGAATGACAGTGATAAAAATAGTTAAAAGTGCTAGAGTTTAAAGAGACAATCTTACGTGATCTAGGAAAGCTCACCCTCAATAACCCTCCCATCACTCCCCTCCCCCTTAATTCACCTCCATTTCTATTTGCAGTGCTTCAAGGTCGCCATACTGGGAATCTGACTCCCACAAGTTCCTATAGCCCTGGAACCCTGCTCTCCGGTGTAGGGACTGTGCCCACCTTTAAATCTTCTCTCAAAGATACCAGTGACCATTCCTCCTTAAATTTTTTTTTTTATTGAAGTACAGCATGCCCATAGTTTTAAAAAATTAAATAATCCAATAGTCTCACATCCCACTCTTCAGCCATGCCTCATAGCCACTATTTTCCACCCTGTAACTCACTTTGCCTTGGGTCCTTTGGGTGGATCCCTCCACATCTCTTCTAAATGATAAGCTTGCACCTTGATTCCTTGAATTATTCACCTCAGGCCATAGCCCCTGGCCTTATGCTTGATGGCTGTGTATTTAGTTTGCTTACCCCAGTCTTCCCTGTCCTTCGCCTTCCAATATGATCCCAACACTATTCCCAACTCTACTGTGGGTGGTATTTACCTTCCTGCCTCACCATCTTATAAGATGGGAGCATATCTTAGGCTTGCAAAGGAAGTTGTGAAAGTGAGCTCTTCCTCTCACCTGTGTCCGGTTTCTATTGCCTGTTCCCAGTCCTGCCGAGCCAAGAACAGGCGCATCTTCAGGATGAGGGCGGGCAGAAAGTTCCCAGAGGCCAGAGTGATCTGGTTCACCACTTCCAGGGCCCCCGAGTAGTTCTGCTGCATCATTAAGTATGTTGCCTGTGGGAGGCCAGAGAGAAGAGCCTCGGTCAGTGAGGCAGGTGTCAGTGACTCCACCGAGATAGGATGGAGCCTGAGGGACCTACAGGTCCTCTCTGTTGGGCCAGTGAGTCCTCAGGCCTGGCCCAGGGGAACAGCCGCTAAGAGCGTCTTGGGAAAGAAGTTGTCACTCAGAGCAGTGACAATGGTCCTGGGTTCCAGAACAGGCAAGGCAGAGGGGCTCCCAGGAGCCAGCTAAGCCCTGAGCTTGAGAAACTCCACAGGCCTGGCAGAGGGCACAGCTGTGGGAGGTTCACCCCAAGAGCTAAGGTCATGAGCATTTTGCAGTTCTACAAATTGCCCATTCATTCCTGAATTTGCTGTCCTGAATTTCATCATTGGGATGTGCTCACTGAGGCCCAGTTCGCAACTTGGAGTCAGTTAAGGTTCGTGGGCACCTCCCTCAGTGGCAAGGCTGTGGAGGGAATTAAGTCCTGTTGGATTGGGGTCAGGGCCTCTGCAGGCCAGCACCAGCTATCAGGTTCTCCTGGAAGACTCATGGCAGGTGTCCTGAGGGCCACAGGGCAAAGCTTCTGAAAGACTTGAAATTGGACTCTGAAAGTTTGGCTTAATTGAGACCCACAGCACCTCTCCCTTAAGAAACTTCTCACTAAAACCAAGAGAGGATTATTTTGAATAAGGAAGCGTGTTCATGTGCTCACTGCAGTGCTTCTATGTGGAGGACTGGAAACCATCTCAATATACAAACAAAAGGGAACAGGGTTGGTAAATTACATTATGCTCATACAAGGGGGAGTGGCTTGACATAGAAGCTCAAAATGACATTTGCTTATGACAGAATATTAACAGGAAGAAAAAGAAACTAATGATCATACGCCCTAGGATTAGCAGGGCAGGGGTTGGCTGAGGTCTTGGCTGTCGCTGCCCCACCCCCCACCCCTGTCCTGCTAATCCTAGGGCGTATGATCATTAGTTTCTTTTTCTTCCTGTTAATATTCTGTCATAAGCAAATNTGTATAAGAGACAGCTAGGGTACTCCCTGATAAGCCTCGCTGTTCCTGCTGCCCAGGACACAACCTGGGGCACACCCTAATCCAAGCACAGAAGGAGGCCTTGCAGTGGTAGTGCAAAGCGTGTCCTCTTGTCATCTCATGTCAGGGTTCCGGGTTTGTTTTTTGTGGGTTTTGTTTTCTGGTGCTAGGGAAGGAAGCCAGGGCCACTCTACTCCTGAGCCACACCCCCAAGCCTTTTTATTTTAATTTTTGAGACAACATCTCCCTGAGTTGCCGAGGATGGCCTTAACATTAAGATTCTCCTGCCTCAGCTTCCGGAGTAGCTGAAATTACAGGCGTGAGCCACTGAGCCCAGGTTTAGACTTCTGTTTTTTTTTTTTTTAATTGAGTAATTATTCATTTCATAAGGACAATGTGTACAAACAGAAGAGAATAAGATGGCAGGTTTTTTTTTTTTCCCTCAAAGATTGAGTCAAAAGAAGGTCATAAAAGAGAAAAAAAGAGGGGGCTGGGGATATGGCTCAAGCGGTAGCGCGCTCGCCTGGCATGCATGCGGCCCGGGTTCGATCCTCAGCACCACATACCAGCAAAGATGTCGTGTCCGCCGAAAACTAAAATAAATAAATATTAAAAAATTCTCTCTTTCTCTCTCTCTCTCTCTCCTCCCTCTCTTAAAAAAAGAAAGAGAGAAAAAAAGAAACAATTTGAATTAAGACCAGAAAAAGCAAACATATAAAATATATACTCTCGATATAAAACTACTAGGTGACTAACAGGTGAAATAAGAAGAGTGAAAGAAGCAGGTGGAGAAAAGAGGCCGTGAGTGAAACCAAAAAAGAAGTAGCAGAAGCAAGGCTGAGTGAGCCCAGGGAAAGTGACCCGGAAAGTGACCTGGAAAGTGACCCTGAGAAGACACCCATGCAGAATGACTGAAGCTCACATGGAGCGGGAAGGAGTACGAGACCTGGAGTGAGCCCAGGGCTGCTGTGTGACCCTAGATTGGTCACCAGCCCTCTCTGGGTCTCTGCTCCTCAGCCACCAGATGAGGCATCTAGAGACTGAGGGTCTGGCCTGAGGTTACCTGGTAGGTCTCTGGTTCCAGGGGACCAGCCACGCATACTGCCCTCCCTCTGCCTACCTTTCCCATCAGCCCCAGCACATCTTTGGTGTCCTGAATTCCTTGCTCCAGGTACTTGATGGATTTCTTCACAATGTGAGGTTTATCCGAGGTGAGTTCCACCCAGCCTTTGAGCACATAGCCCTGGGGAGTGAACAAGAGGAAAGATGAAGTCCTTGGTCCCATGGAGCCTCGACCTAGCCTGCTCATGTCCTGCATGCTGATGTCCTGGGATAAACCCCAGAGCAGGCCAACCCCCTTTCTCCCAGGTCTCACATTGTCCCTGCTGCCTGCAGTGCCCTGCCAGACCTGCTTCCAAACCAAGTCCACTCACCTGATTGACTACTACTTTTACCTCAGCTTAGGAGACTGCTCCTGTAGGAGGGCTGACCCCCCTTGCACCCTCACAGCTCTCTGCCACCCCTTCCTGCAGTCCTCTTGCCTGTCTTGCCATCATCTGGTTACTTTACACTGGGGTCAGGCCCATCACAGGGGCAGGGGCAGGGCCAATTCTTGTTCCTTCTACTCCTTAGACCAGCCAGGGCCTGGCCATGCATATAAAGCCTGGGAGTGCCCACAGCATGGATGAGTAAGAGCCATACTGACCTCGGGGGACCTTATTTGTTCCCATCAGCCTTCACTCAGCCTCTCCTGGTAGATGGGGAGGGTCAGGCAGGGGAAGCAGAATTGGAGGGGCACTTGGAAGAACCCTGCCTTGAAGCATCCCTCGATGGACTAGCCTCATGTTTCTCTTTTTCCATTTTCTCTCCCATCAGCAGCCTTTTTTTGGGTGACCCCTCATCCTCTAAGAAATATTAGTATCACAAATACACCATATCTGTGTTTTGTGTTCTATAAGATATTTGTTTTATACATAGAGTAAGATTTTTTTCATTCTCTCCCCTAAGGACCAATGTTCACATCCTTGAAAACTCATATCCACCCCCTCAGAATGAGAGGCCTAGACCGAGACTTTGAAATCCACCATTAGCACAGATATGCTGCATAAGCCACGTGCTATGTGTAGGTGCCACCACTCGTATCTAGTGAATAGATGCAGGCAGGGAATAACTGTAGCCAGTTCATTGGGATTTTCAAGAAATCTGGACTTGATTTCTAAATATCAGTAACGTGGATGGTTATTGGGGTCTTGTCAGTGCCTGGGTTGGCCCTTCCCCAGCTCCAGGGCCCTTGAAGGGAATAAAGGGCCAGCCTACTGTGATGTGTTTCGATGCTTGCTCTTTGCTGTTGCTCGATGATGCTCACGGTAGGTACCTCTCTGGAGCTGTGGGAGACCTTCAGAAAGTGGTCGATATACTCCTTGGCCTTGTCGTGGTAGCCCATGAGCCAGAGGAAGAGGCTAGCATAGTACAGGGCTGTCTCAGGGGCTGTCCTGCGTGTTTCCTTCAGGCTGCTCTCCAGCTCCTGAATTGCTTCTCGATCTATAAATCCAAAGTGGAGGAAGAGGCTGAGTTAGGATGAGGAGGCATACCTGTTTTGCAGGGGTCACCAGGGGCCCAGGGAGCTGCCCCTGGACATTCTGGATCTGCCTCCATGTATGCAGCTGATTATGGGCCAACATAGGGCCTGGGAACTAGCCATGCCAGCCACTGAAAATGCCCAGCCCAGGACTCAGATTTTGCTCTCTGACATTTATCTTTTCTGCTCTGGACCCAGCACAGTGTGTTGAGTAGACAGACCAAACCTGAATCTTTGGCCTCAGGCCTACAAACCATTTTGGGTGGGAAAATGGCAATTTGTAGCCCCTCCAGGAATCTCTTCCTGACTCCAGAGTGGTGGAGACTAGTTTTTTTGTTTTTTTTTTTGGTGGCACTGGGAATTGAACCCAAGGCCTTGCTCATGCTAGGCAAGTACTCTACTGGCTGAGTTACATCCCTATCCCTATTGGCTTGATTTTTCCGACAGGATCTCACAGAGCAAAGGAAAGAAGGGTGCTTCTTCAACTCTTGGGACCTAGAGGGAGGACCCTTCCCACTGTCATGTTCTCTGCCTCTTCCCACTCAATGGTGCCCAGGCCTGGCATCTTCTCTGAGGCTTCCAAGGGTAGACTGCAGCATCCTCTCCTTGCTGACCAGCAGCAGCTAGCTGCACAGGCACCCTTGAGGGGTGGGGTCTCTGGAGTGGGCTTCCTTCCCTGCCAGGCCAAGCCCTGCTGAGTGTGGCTGCACTCACCAATGGTTTCACAGCTTTTGTGAGCATAAAGGAGGGCCATAATGGAGCAAAGGGATGTGTCTGGGTGATTCCGGATGCTCTCCAGGTCACTGATGGCGTCCTGGATGCGCTCTACAAAGAGAGACCACATGATTATGCCTGAGAGGCAGGAGACTCTGGCAGATGCCCAGAATCCCTATCAGGGCTGACCGACCCATGGCTTAGCACCACCTGCCTTTACTTGGAATTTGAAGACTAACTGGTCTGAAAGGTCCCTGGTGGCCTGAGTTCCCTGGTGACTGGTCCAGGCTGCCAGGGGCAGGAAGGTCTTGGAGCTGAAAGGTGGCCTGCAAGCACTTGTGCAGGATACCTGCAAGGCTGGGACTATTGGCTGGGGGTCAGTTCTAAGGAAGGACCTCAAGCAGGGCATTCTCCGCTAGCTGCTCAAGACTACCAATTACATTTATCCCTTATGTTTCCTGACACTGGCAGCTCTACCAGGCCTCAGCCAGACCACCTCCAGAATATCGGTGAATTGCTTCTAGGCCTTTTGGCTAAGTGCAGAGTGTCAGCAAAGTCAGCACTGCTCCTGCCTGTGCTCACCCACACCTGCCACTTCCTCCTTCTTTTCCTGCACAACTGGCTCTCAGTTTCCAAGCCTAGAATTAGATCAATAGTCATACACTTGTCTCTCCAACCACGCATTTTGCAGATAGGGAAACTGGGATGCACAGCAGGATAGTGAGCCCTTTGAGGTCTCAAGGGTCAACTAGATATGGATTATATATGCTTTTGTGGATTAACCTGGAAAACTCAGTCTTACAGTCAGTGAAAGACTGTTTCCATGGAAACATAACTAGGATATAAGTAGGCATCCAGGTGTTGGCCATAGTGATGGAGCTGGGCTAGTGCCTGGCATCAGAATGCCAACATTGCTAAGACCTTACCTTCTCTGAGGACTCCATAGGCTTTAAAGAAATGCAACACGGGGTCATTGCTGAATTTCTCCAGGCCCGCAACTGCAGCCTGCTGCACATGGTGGAAGTACTTTTCCTGGCTATAGTAAATGATACCAGCCTGTGAGGAGGAAGACACAGTTGCACTAGCTCCGGCTCCTTTTCTCTGTTCTGACCCATATGTGATGAGACTGGTTCCCTTCCCTATCCCCTACTTTCTCTTAGTCTACATAGGGAAGAGAGAGGGAACATGCAGGCCTCCTTCAGTCCCTGAGCGTAGCTCCATGCAGTTCGCCTAGGAAGGAGTTTTCCAGTGTTCGGATATTACCAATAGATTCTTGTTAAAATATGATGTGTAACTCAATTCAGGCTTTTTTTTGAGAGAGTAATAAAGGAGAAAGAATGAGGACCAATATTAAGGAAAAACTATACCAATAGTTATAGTTACAAGTTCAAGGGCTTTGTAGCCATTATCTTACGCATAATCCTATCTATATCTTCCACAGTTAAGAGCTAAGTCTCACTTCCCCTAAGGTCTATGTGTGCTGGGGTTGGGTCCAAGTGTGGCTGGATTGTAAGAGCCTGGGGGGCCATATGAAAGAACCCAGACATCATCCTAAGGGTAATAAATAGGAAGCAGTTGGAATGGTTTTAAGTAGGAGAGAGATGTATTAAGATGTATGTTTTTGTAAAAACTACACTAGCTGCTGTGTGTGGTGGTAGTGCACACTGCTTGTGAAGACAACTAAAGCAGGAGGGAGCCTGTTGCAGTTGTTCAGATGAGAGACCGTGGTGGCCCTGGGCTAAGAGATGAATAAAAAAAGTGGGTGAACCCTGGCACATTTAGGAGTTGACATTTCTTATTGATGAAAGTATTAAGAGACAGGTATAGGGAATATGTATTAATTAACGCTGGCGATCAAATGGTGGTGGCATCTACTGAGATGAGAGATGCAGAAGAGGTGCAGGCAAGGGTAGGGGGTGGAGAGGGTTAAGTAGAAGAGATGACAAAACAGTGGAGATGGAATGATTTGGTTTGGGGTGCTAAAGGGACAGGACCCTGATGGTGAGTGCTAACTTGGGGCTCAGGGTGCATAGAGGGCACTAGTGTCAAGGCACTCTCCAGGGACAGTGAGGCAAGATAGGGCAGGGACTCCTGAGAAGGCTAGGGACAGAGAAGGGAGGCCAAAGAGGTGGCTCGCGAGTAGAGGGCCGGGGTCACCCGGCCGGAATAGTCGGGCCACGCACCATAAGAGAAGAATCATTGCTGCTCATCTCCGGCCACTCGCGGCGGCGAGTCCGGCTCTGGTAGGGCGGTGCAGAGCTGGATTCCAGGGTCAGGGTCCTGGGCACGCCTCTCCTGGCTGGAAGTCGAAGGCACGAGCGTCCTTGGAAACCGGGCAGCCAGCCGGTTGCTAAGAGCGGCGGCGTAGGGAGTGGACGGAGCACGGCGCACCACGTGACAAGGCACTGGTAGTTGAGCTTCGAGAAAGTGAATCCGCGCTGGGGCTCCCCGGCTGCCTGCGGGTCAGCGTTGGTGGTGGACGTGGGCGCCGAGCGGGGCAGCGGTCATGGGCCTGGGCTCCAGCGCCCAGCAGCCTGCTGGCGGCTCCGAGGGCTTCCACCTGCACGGGGTGAGTCGGTCCCGGGGCGCTGGTGATCTTGGAAGCGCGCCTGTAGCGACGCGTCCGCGCGTTTGGTCACCTTTCGGTTGGCGGCTACCGCTGGGTCCCCGCCCGAGCGTTGCAGCTGTGGGCTGCCAGCCTCTTGAGAGAAGTGGCATCGCCGGACTCCAGGCCTCGACGCTTCTGCCATCGCCATGGGGCTCGGCGCCCGCCCCAAATGCCAGCTGTGCAGGAAATGGGGGCGTTCCGTGTGGCGCTACCCGGAGTGGCGTTCTTCCGGGTGAAGAACGCGCCGGCTACTCGCAGAACTCTCTGGTGCCCTCAGGGCACATTGGTGATGACCTCTGTGTGCCGTGCTCCGTGCGGAGTTGGGGACAGCCAGCAGCTCCAAGGACCGAGTGGTCCCCTGCATCGATCTTGCCGTTAAGACTTGCCTGTCGCATTGTCAGGAGGGGTATGGGGGCGGGGCGAGGACCAGTGGAACTAGCCAGGGAAGTGGGGTGCCGGAGGCCAGGAGAATGCCGCCGAAGCCCGGGAGAGCGTTTGCAGCTTGGGGAAGCGCCCCAGTGGTGAAACCCTGTGGAAAGGCGGGTCGGTGAGGCAGGGACTGAGGATGGGCTTTAGGTGCCAGGAAGTCTGGACGAATGGGCTTTAGGTGCCCCTGCAAGGAAATTTGGACGAATGGGCTTTACGTGCCCCTGCAAGAAAGTCCGGACGAGCAGGCTGCAGGACAGTGGAGATGGAGAGGAGTTCCTAGCCTGACTGTGGAGGTGGGGAGAAGAGCCTGCAGCCAAATGGGCTCTAATGTAGGTGAGAGAAGCAAGAGAGCATTTGGCCCTGGAGTGCACCTAGTTAAGATCCCCTGCCCGGGTTCAGATTCCCACCCCTACACACTTAACCTTGTGTGAAGCGATGGATGTAGAGATGGGTGTAGACAGACAAGTTTGCTCCTTTGGTGCCTGGCTGTTGAGTGGTCTCTGCTTTGAAGGAAGGCTCTGTAAGCAGGTGTCACATGGGAGGGGTTTTCTAACAGGAAAGCCAGGCCTTTTTTGACTACCCAGCATTGATGGGATTTGTGCTTGGGGATGGCCTTTCTTATGGGGAGGCACAGAGGCAGACAGTGGAATTCATCCAGCCAGGATAGTCTTGAAACAGGTTTGATGAATAAAAAGGAATTCAGGATATAGGCAACCAGGGAAGCCATGGGGTGATGGTAGGAGTGCAGACAGGAGGACCTAGTGGAGAGGGACAAGATTAAGAGGCTAAAGGATTAGAAGTCATCCTCCACATATTTGTGAGCACTTAATCTGGCAGGCAGAGTTCTAGGCAGCAGAGATAAAGCTGTGAACAGAATAGACAATGTCTGTAATCCATTCTTGTGTGCTTGCATTTGGATGTCAGTTGGGAGAGAAGGAAGATCATAGGAAACAAATATGGTAGGTGGTAACCTGCTAAAGCAGGTTAAGGGAAAAAGAGAGATGGGTTGGTGCCATTTTCTAGAGTGGTCAGGAAAGGCCTCTGATCAAGTGATTTTTGGACAGATGTCTCAGCCAGAAGGGCAGACAGTATACACATGGAGGAGAGAGTATTCCAGTTAGAAGGCCCAGCAAAGGTGGGTCGTGCTTGTGTGTCTGAGGAAGTGTGAGGAGGCAAAGACAGCATTTTGGAAAGTGTGGCCAGTATCAGGAGGAAGTCAGGCTGTGTAGGACCCTGCTACTGTCCTGAAGGTTCAGGATTTTATTCTGAGATGTGGGGCCTTTGGTAGGTTTTATGTGGGGAGGTAACATGATCTGCTTATATTTTTAAAACTTAAAAGAACAAGTGTGCTCCATTCTATAAATACTGGCATTCCCACCACGTGCCAGTCCTGTTGGCAATGTCCCTTGCCCTCAGTAAGCATATGGTAAGGAAGGATTCACAAGGAAATGGCTGTTATATGGCAGTGGTTAGGGGAGGACTGTGGGTTGGATTTCCTAGGGACTGAGCCCCTTTTCTCATTTTAACTTGGGTTTAGTAAAAGAGTTGAATGGATAAAGCAGGTGAAGTGGTACTGTCCTTGCCACTGGCCAGCCAGCGCTGGGTGACTTTGTAGGCTGACATCACTGTTTGTTCCATGAGGTTCACTGGTGGGGAAAAAGAGGATGGGGTGTTATGAAAAGCAGCACACATTGTGGGGCTAAATGGTGTGGGGCATGCTGGGAGTCTCCAGGGAGAACTGGATGGAGGGGTGGTGGGTTTTGCAGGAAGAGGGTGCAGTGGATGGCGGTAGAGATGATTTCAGCTGTGGAGCCCAGTGAACAATGACAAAGCCTGGGGTGAGGGAAATGAAGTTTAGCAGACAGAGGGCAGGCCCACAGGAGAGGATGGGTGGATGTA
The DNA here is from genome assembly GCF_001458135.2 of Marmota marmota marmota. Classification (NCBI taxonomy): domain Eukaryota; kingdom Metazoa; phylum Chordata; class Mammalia; order Rodentia; family Sciuridae; genus Marmota; species Marmota marmota. The sequence goes on from NW_026000241.1 coordinate 14,721,164, forward strand.
CTGGGTGGGCTAGGGGAGCACCAGCCCTGGGGACTGGGGGCCTGAGTGTCAGCCCTCATCTAGGGTGGCTGACATAGTGTTGAGGAGGGGTAGAATGGCCTTGGGTATGGCCTTTCCTGAGCGGAGGTGGGGTGTTTTGCAAGTGAACCTGCTCAGGGAGAAGCACCCTCCAAAGTAGCCCTGTCCTTTGGTTTTCAGAAGCCCCTGAAGGGATAGAGGGCAGGCTCAGCTCTCCTGAAGCAGGGCCTAGGAACAGATTGCCCTCTGGGTTGGGGCAGCTAAGGTTGCCGGGCCCATGTTGGAAGCGATGGCAGCTTCTGGAGGTAATAAGTAGAGATGCAGTTGTTGCTGCCAGAAGACAGTCCTGATTCCAGGGGCAAACTGGCCTTATCCCAGAGGCTCAGCAGTTTGTTCTCAGCAGGCTGTCTGAGACCTCTCTTTCAACTTGGGGAATCCAAGACTGGAGGGGTTGGCGAGCAGCAGAAGGCCTCAAGAACCCGAGACCACAAGAGTCCTGTGCCTCTCAGGACACAGAGGCCTGGCTGTTATCTGACCCTAAGAGGTCATCAGTGTCCACGAAGGCCTAAGTATGGGCCTACCATTAGGGTCCAGGACCTGGGGACAAAGGCCATGTTGTGTGAACTTGGACCTGCAAGGCCTGGTTGTATTTTAGAAATATATTGAGCTGGAGAGTCCAGAGAGGAATTCGGAGCAACCTGGCCTGGGAATGGCTCATGAAGGAGGTTTCCTGCATAGCTGGTCTGTGAGGCTACTGGGGAGGCTCATCAGGCCCAGTCCTGCCCCTGTGGTGTGCTTTCCTTCCCAGCATTCTTCAGTGGCCCTCAGTTATCTGCTGGATTGAGTCAAGGCCAGGCCTTTCAAGATCTGGTCACAGGCTGCCTTTCCCACTCCCCCTTTCTGGGCACAGCCCTGGATGTATTTCTCCTGCCTGCTTTCCTTGAGCATTGGGGCCCCTTGTCCATGTCTAAACTTTTCTAATGACACACTCTGGCTTTCCGGCCAGTCCAACCCAGCCCTCTGGGGCAGCATTTCCCATAGGCCTGGGCCAGCTTATCTCCATGTGCCTCCTGGTAACCCCCAAAGGCAGCCTTGGGCTGTGAGGCATCTCTGGAAGCATTTGTGGATGATGATCAGGAAAAGACCCATTTTCTTAAGAGGAAAGCTTGTGACCAGGAAGGTAGAGAAAGGGAAGGAGTAGACCTGGACAATGCCAAGAAGCTGTGCTCTCGAGGGCACTGGGAGTAGTGATACGCCAGGGTTGGCAGTGGTTCTGGGAACAGCGGTGGGGGCTTCTTGAGCCTGGGTTTGGTGCAGTGACTGGCCTCTGTCGTGGGACAGGTGCAGGAGAACTCGCCGGCCCAGCAGGCGGGCCTGGAGCCTTACTTTGACTTCATCATCACCATTGGGCACTCGCGGCTGGTGAGGCTCCCCCCACTGCCTCTGCTTTGTTTGTGTACTTGCATCCCTCTGTCCCTCTGGAGGCCCAGCCTGCTTCTGCTTGTGTTTTTCACCCAGGGTCACTGAGGGCAGAGGGACTCTTGAAGGTGGGCTTGAGGGTGTGGAGGTGACTGGCCAAGGGCAGTATGGAGTGCTCTGGACCCAGGAGGCTTTGTGCTTGCTTGGTTGTGTTTTTTGGCCTAGGGAGGGAGGAGGATTGGGAAGTGCTGGGTGGTGGGGGTCACAGTGGCTGCAGCTCACTCTGGCACCTGGCTCTGCTGGGGCTGCTGGCCACCAAGGCCCTTGTGCCATCTTAGGCCCTGACTTGTCTGAAGGGACTGACACGGGGCTGGGGGATGAGGGCTGGGGCCTTGGTGTCAGCCCTGCTGCCCCTGCAGAACAAGGAGAATGACACGCTGAAGGCGCTGTTGAAAGCCAATGTGGAAAAGCCTGTGAAGTTGGAGGTGTTCAACATGAAGACCATGAAGGTGCGCGAGGTAGAAGTGGTGCCCAGCAACATGTGGGGCGGACAGGGCCTGCTGGGCGCCAGCGTTCGCTTCTGCAGCTTTCGCAGGGCCAGTGAGCACGTGTGGCACGTGCTGGTGAGTACAGGGTGGGGTGCTCGGAAGGAGGTGGGACCCGGGTGGGGGCAGGCGTGTCAGGATTGAATGGGTGGGGCACGGGGCAGAGGCCAACAGCAGTGGCTTATTAGGGGACTCTGTGTGAGATCTGGTGGTGTGCCAGTTCCTGAGAGGGCAGCTCGTGTTACCACCTGGACTGTGTACCCTGCTTCCTGCTAGCCATGTGACTTTGGACACTTTCTTACCTTCTGCATTTTAGTATCTTCTTTTGAAAGGTGGGGATACCATCTACTGGTGTGGTGGTTGTACTGCCAGAATGCTGCTACTGTTATCAATCTGTCTCTCAAGATAGCCTAGATAGTGATTTTTCTGGTATATTGTTATATAGCTAATCGATACATAAACAGGCCACAGTGACTGAGCTGGAATAGTGTCTGATTACAGCTACTGTGCACCTGACACCTGTGCTCATAGGTGGTCGTCCAGGTTCTCAAGTGCATAGTCCTGTGGTGTGGTGGAAGGAGAGTTCCCTGAGCTAGAAGCTGGCTCACTTGTGTTCTCCTCTATAGCTTACCAGCTCCTTGGGGGAGACTAACCAAGGTTTTCAGCCTATCTTTGCAGCCAGCCTACAGAGGTTTGCTCATGAGTAAAATGTGACTGATACAGATGTCTTTGCATTTCTCAGGATGACTGGGAGGCTGGGAGGGAGTGGTAGAGCTTTTTAAGGGAGAAAGCAATCCTGTGCCCAGCTTTGCTCACTGTCCTCGCCTCCTGCCCTCAGCCAGGGGTCTCATGTGCCTCAGCAGTCACAGCAATGCAGTTGGCACTTCCTCTGGCCAAGATGTGGTTTTCTTTCTTTAAGGTATTTCTTTACTCTTCTCCCCGACCTTATGAAACCTGTTTTGAATTGTGGAGAAATGCTGAGAATGGTTTAGTAATTCCACAGTCACACAGCTAGTAGTTGGAGCCAGGAGTTGAGGCCCAGGTCAGATTCTAGAGCCCAGTGCTGAATCATGCCATGGTGCTGCCCTCTGCTGGGCAGGCTGTAGGCCTGGGGAGGTAGGGAATTGGGGTGAAGGAGTCTGGGCTTGAGGTCCTGCTTGACAAAAGAGGACAAGTATCCTATTCACTACCTGAAGAGGTTCCACCTCCTGCCTCTTCTCCCAGCTCAGTGGCGAGGCTGCTGGTTTGTGATTCTTTCTCCAGGATGTGGAACCCTCTTCACCTGCTGCTCTTGCTGGCCTGCGCCCCTACACAGACTATGTGGTTGGCTCAGACCAGATCCTCCAGGAGGTGAGAAGCCCATGGCCTGCCCCTCCCAGAGAGATGGATGGGGTGTGCAGAGATGGGTGGTGTTCCTAAGAAGCGTCTCGTTTCGAGGCTTCCAGTCCAGTGCCAGGAACAGGCCTCAGCTGCTGTGTGTTTCTCATAGTCCGAAGACTTCTTTTCTCTCATCGAGTCCCATGAGGGGAAGCCCTTGAAGCTGATGGTTTATAACTCCGAGTCTGACTCCTGCCGGGAGGTGACTGCAACTCCCAACGCAGCCTGGGGTGGAGAGGGCAGGTACTTCCTGGGGTCTGAGGGCTGCAGGGTTAGGTGGGCGGGGCCTGCCTAGTGGGCATGGACTTCCAGAATCCCCTGGAGGAGGTAGAGTACTGGGCCCTCGGCCCAGGACCTCTGAGGCTGACTTCTAGCCTGGGAGTACCCTTTCCAGCCCCTCAGGGATGGGATGGTAAAAGCAGGGAGGGCTGTGACTGTGGACAACCCCATGAATGAATATTTCTGGCCTTTGGTAGTCTAGGGTGTGGCATCGGCTATGGGTATCTACACCGGATCCCCACCCAGCCCTCCAGCCACAAGACGCCACCTGTTGTTCCAACACCTGGCACCCCACTGCCCAGCACCCCACCACCTGGTGCCCCACTTCCTTGCGCCTCGATGCCTGGCACCCCACCACCTGGCGCCCCACCACCCGGTGCCCTGTCACCTGATGCCCCGCTACCTGATGCCCCACCACCTATTGCCCTGCCACCTGGTGCCCCGCTACCTGATGCCTCACAACCTGGTGCCCCATCACCTGGGCCCACCCCTCAGGATTCTTCTGGCCTGGACCTAGGTTCCAGGCAGAATGACTACATGGAGGTATGTGTCAGCCAAGGGAAGAGGGGAGCTTATATGGGCAGAGGGGCCTGCCAGCTGGAAAAAGACTCTGGAAGCTACCCTTGGGGTGCCCCAGCAACGTCACCCTTGTGAGGCCCTTGTGCCTTTAAAGGGAGGCCCACCTATTTCTGGGACACAGTGGAGCAGATGGGCCCTGTCTGGGACAGTCAAACCACTTTTGGCCCTCCTGTCCCTTCAGGTGAGGCACTGGTTGTTGTCTACATTCATAGGTGGAAACTGGGAATTAAGAGATGGGCAGAGCCTTGCTCTGTGCCCCAGTGAGACTGTGGCATTCTGGGAGGTTTTCTGGGTGTCAGGCTGAGTCTGCAGGGCAGTGTTAGCCCTGCCGTCGTGGTTAAAGAGTGGGTTGAGGGCACCTTGGGCAATGGGGTTTGTGCCAGGGGGTATGCTGGGATGTTCCTTCAGTTGTACCTGAATTCAAGGAAGACCCTCACTCCCTCTGGTCACCGAGGGTGCCCCCAAGTAGCAGGGGGAATATGTTAGAGCCAGGTAGATACCTGGGGCTCAAGGATGTGGATAGAGTGCTCCGTCTATGTGGATATGGCAGGGGAGGCCAGGCCATGGCCCTCTGGCCTGACTTCACATTACTTGTAGGGGAAAGGGCAGATGACCAAGACCATTTCCTTCCTTAAGGCACAACAGTTTGCACACAGTAAGGGTGGGCTGGTATCTAGGCTGGATTGTGAAATCCACCTCAGGTCACTGTCCTGATGGCCCCCTTCCTGTTCCTTCTTCCTTGGTGCCCCTAGGCCATGCTACAAGTACCTGGCTCCCTCATGGATGGACAGCTCCCCAGGTCTGGAAGTCCCAGCCACAGTGCTCCAGACTTTGGGGGACTTCCACATTCCATGGAGATTTCTCTTCAGCCTCCACCTCCAGTGCAGCGAGTCATGGATCCAGGTACTGGGCAGGCCCGGAGGGGAGGCTAAGGAACCTGCAACTCCTGGTGCGAAGTGGGCCCCGGCTTGCAGCAGTGCCAAAAACATTCCCTAGGGCCTGTTGCCCCTTCATACCTCACAAGTGCCAAGACTGTTGCAGGCCATCTAATCCATTGCATGGGTGGAGTCTAGTTCAGAGAAGAGAGATGGCCTACTTCAGGTCACACAGAAAATTGGAGACAGGGCAGGGTCTGGGCTGCCCCCATGGTCTGAGCTAACACTGAGCTAACCCCATGATACCCAGCCCCTAAGCCCTTTCCCTCAGAAAAACCCAGTGGAACCTTCTTGGGGTTGATTGGATGGCACCACCAGGGAATGAGGACGTTATAGTCTCCAGCTAGGCCAGGGATAGATATCCCAGGCACTGGGCAGGGTGAGCCCAGGGTACTGGCTTTCCAGCAGTCAGGGTTTTGTGTTGTGTTCCCTCCTCAGGTTTCCTGGATGTGTCAGGCATTTCCCTCCTGGATGGTAGCAATGCCAGTGTGTGGCCCAGCCTGTCCTCCTCCACAGCGCTGACTACCATAGCCAACTCAAATGTAGGACCAGAGGATGTTGGTTCCAGCAGCAATTCTCATGAGCGGGGTGGTAAGTAACTTTCCCTTCTGAAGCCCTCTGGGAAGGACCCCAGGTTGCTGGTAGTCTGCCCTAAATTCCTCAGCTGGGTTAGTTAGAGGCTGCCCCTTGGGTTGAGTACAGCCATATGGGAATTCATAAACTTTATCTCCTATCCCCCATTAAAGCCTAAAGAGGTGGGGGATTGGGCATCATAGTTACTGGCCCCAGTACCGTGGTCGTAGGTCCTGGCTTCTCCTCAGCCCAATCCTTGTGTTTCAGGTGAGGCCACATGGTCTGGGTCAGAGTTTGAAGTCTCCTTCCTGGATAGTCCGGGTGTCCAGGCCCAGCCAGACCACCTGCCTCAGCTGACTCTTCCCGACAGCCTTACCTCTGCAGCCTCGCCAGAAGATGGGCTGTCTGCTGAGCTGCTAGAAGCTCAGGCTGAGGAGGAGCCTGCAGTCACAGAGAGCGCAGACTTCAGGGCAGAGGCTGAGAAGCCAGCCAGCCAGGCCCAGATATCTTCCCCAGAATTACAACCAGGGCTGTGATAAGGTCTCTGATGATATTTCATGAGGTCCAGATGTGGGCAAGCAGCCCAGCTCCATGCCTGACCCTAGCCTTGTGTGTTCCACTTTCTAGGCTGCAGTTCCAAGTGATGTGCAGGGACCTCTGTTGGCAGGGTTTTGTGTCTTCTTTGAGCCTCCTTGGGGTCTTTAGGAGATGACCTTGAAGCACTTACACTGTCTGATGGTCCTGGCTTGGAAACTTTCAAGCAAATACTTTTGGGGTGTTAGAGGGCTGGGAGCAACACTCCAGCTTAATGTTTTCCAGGAGCTGTGATGGTAAAGGAGGGGATTCTTTGCTGCTTTGGAGGGACATGAAAGCTGACTTGGTAGTGAGAGAACGCCATGCACCCTCAGGACCAGTGCCTGTTCTGGTCACTCGGGTTACCCAGGAGGCAGCAGGGTCTAGACATGTTCCAGTATGAGGTCAGGTGAGGGAGGAAGGGGTTGTTTCAGGTGTTGCCTGATGCTTTGTAGGGCTTGCCTTGATCCTGCCTGCACAGCCTGGCTAGCCCATCTGTACTGAAAGGGACCCAAGCCCAGGACTCCACCCTGCCAATCACAATCACTGATGACTCCCTCATGTGCCCTCATGCACTACAGTGCAACATTTGGCTCAGGCTGGCTGGTGTGCCCCACCGCTGGAGGAGAGAGGCAGTGCACTTGCCTCTCTTTTAGTGAGGGTTTGAATATTCTAGGCTCTTCCGCAGAGACCCAGCTATACCTGCACCACATTTGTTCTTCCCCAGGGCCTGCATGCCACACATCTAGTATTCTAGTGGCAACTCCTGTCGGCTCCCAGACTTACGCAATGATCTCTGATATTCAAAGCATCCAGCCCCAATGATGAATAAAAGTTGCAAATTAAGCTCACTGTCCTATGTAAACTCTCAGTCAGTCCACCTCACTAGGTCTCTTCAACACCTAAAGCTCCATCCCAAGAGTCAATCAGGGGCCTAGAAAGGCCCTTCTGTCCTTTTCTGTAGTATGTGGGAACAGTTTTCTCCACCCCCTGGTGCCTTTGTAGGCTAAGACTAGGTTAGGTCTACCCTGCTCAGCTCCTGCAGAAGGGGATGGCTCTATCCAGGGATAGCCCCTCATCAACTGAAATCCTCTGATGCTTTGACCCAAGGCCCTCACTCCCGACGCCAATTACTTCCTTGACAATTACCGTGAAAGCTGCCTATGGCCTTGTCTTCTAGCCTTTATCTTGTTTCTAGAGTTTCGCTCTTGCAGTTCCATTTGTATAATGTGTGTAGGATGGTGAACACAGGAAATTCAGTTCTGTCAGGCCTACGGGACAAGGACTGGGGAGCATAGACCAAATTATATGGAGGAACTAGGGCCCCAAATTAGCAAAAGTTTCAAGCACTGTGACTACATTTAAAGCCAACCCTTGTCAAGCCTACCAGAGCAGCTGATAAGTCTGCAGAACAGTGAGGCATTGTGTCCTGGACTGTCTGGGAGCCCAGTGTCAGTCTGTAGGAATGCAGGAAGTAGAACAGAACCGCCACAGGACTGTCCCGGGGCCAGCTTTCCTTAGCTCTGTAGCCTGGCAGTCTGACCCACAGTTGCTCTCACTGGAAGGTTATAGCTCCTCCTCCCCTCTCCTTTCTCTTCCCGTCTAAACTGGGGGATAAAATGGTATCAGTGCTAATGATTTCCAGGGTGAACATGAAACCAGAAGTTTCCTTCTCTGTAATTTGCTATGAAGGAAAACGCAAGTGAAAAAAATAAATATGTACTACACCTTGAAATATTTTAACTAAAGCTTTTATTCTATACAACTGTGAAATACAGATTTTTTACCCTTTTGGCATTGCAGACTGTCAGATTTTCTGGAAACTGTATTACTGGTAAGACTGGAGGGGAAAAACAAAAATATAACCATGCTGGGGGTCAGATCTACAACAGAGGGGACACAGCCACCCAAGGCTCAGCACACGGGGCAAAATGACCCAGCAAAACACAGTCCTTTAGCTCAAAGGCCCCTTGTGCAAACACAGCTGAGGGCTGGTAAATGAATTTTTTTTTTTTTGCTATTAGTTCACAACTATTGCTAAAAAATGTGCACCAAAAGCGCACTATTGTATCCAACAGATAGAAAGGATTTTAAAAAAAAGAATCTGGTTGCTCTGAGGAAAGGATAAAGACCACCTCAGCTCCTTGGAAATGTGGCTGTGTCTCTGCTCACTTCTTCAAGGTGCAAGAGGTACACTTTCCAGAGTTAGCTGACCAGCAGTGAGGGAACCCTGTCTCTGCAGTTGTGCGGATCAGAATATCTCAAATTGTAAGGTATGGACCTGGGTCCATAATCTGCCCCTAACTGAACCTGTGAAGATGTAGAAAAGAAAAACCCTTCCTCAGCCTCCTCCCCAGTCCCTGCTACTGTGGGGACAGGCCACACACAAGCTGGGGAGGCAACTGGACTGGAATAAACTGCCCTCTGAAGGCACTTGTGCTTCTGGCTTCATACAAGGAGGCTAGTCTTATGTAGTTTTATGGGGGTGGACCATTGATCTATGCTGAATACAAATGACCTTGGGAAGAATCCAAAGTATTTTCTGCCAAAAGTTGAAGTGTTTATCCCCAATAAGTTATATTCTGTACAAGATCCAAATGATTCTATGAAAGCTTTAGATTGTTAGAAAGAACAGTGAAAAGAAGATCTGGATACAGGTACAACAACAAAACCTGCATATAAAACTTTGGAAAAACAAATATGTATACTTTCCAGATATGAATATCAAACTCACTCACTATGATATCCCTTTACTGTGACATCATAAATTTTAGGTAGCATCTGAATGAAATTAAAATTTCATCACGGTCTTGTTTTGATGGTGTCAAGCTGTTCACCCAGAGCAGGAAGCTATGGTCTCAGTTGCTTTGCCCATGAATAAAGCTGCACGCTGGAGGAAGGTGCGAACAGTCGCGCCTCCCAGGGGCTGCTGCCAGCCAGGGCATCCTTGGGCTGCGTTAATTCCAGCACCTGGAACTTCAACAGCTCTACTACAAGAACACATCTGAGATGCAATATTAAAAATGAGCCCAACATCAGTTATTTATTATGAAGTGGGCTGGCTCTCGAATTGTGCAACAGCAAATTCCCATTAAAAATAACTTTCAAACAGTGAAAACAATTAGATTTTCTTTCTATGACAAACTTGGAAAAAGCCTTCATAGGTACTGCATGAATGGAATGTACTCTTAGAAAAGCTACAGAGCTTGTGGGTTTGAAATTGAAACACAGTTAACAGATGTGGCCCTACGGATGTTCTATAACAAGTGCTAACAGACAAAGATAAGGTCCCTTGAAAGAAAAAGAGGAAGCAAAGTCTGCACTGGCCTGTCATCAGTTCTCAGGACAGAGTCTGCCTGGGGCTCTTCTGCTCTCGCACTCTGCTTCCCTGGGGGCAGCTTAATCTACACGTAGAGACTGGTTTCTATATTACATCTCAATTAGTCACTTCAATTGAAAGATAATCTCGGTCCATACCAAATTGGCCATTAGAAGTCTTGCTCCCATTGGGGATCAGTGGGCTTCCTAGGACTACTCTTGGGGCCATAGAGGAAGGTAGTAAATGAATACCCAGGAGCATAGGCCCACCCTTCACGTGGACTTCTGACGGTAATGGAGGGTGAGATCACCACCACTTTTCCATATGAAGTGTTTCACTGTTCGAAGGTCCATATTTGGATCCAAAACCTGAATAGCAAAAAATATATTAAAAGTCTCTAATATCTAAAACCTTCATCCTTTACTGAGGACTTGCTACCAGAGGGCACAGCTTGTTTACTCCTACCCCATGCCTAGTGGCCTCGCCTGTTGGTACAGCTTTCATGCATACAGCTGGGAACCTAGGCACAGATGTGTATCTTTTGTAACTCAGCCCTTCCCCTGAAGAAGTACCTTCAGTGCATCTCGATTTAAAACAGTACCACCATTTCTCCATCCACCTCCACTGCACATCTTAACTAACACAACAGATGTTGCTCTGCAAATCAAGACAACTTTGTTTTTTGCTCATAAGAAAAAAAGCTATTCGCATATTCACATTTGTCTACATGTGTTTTTAAATCTGTGTCCCTTTACTGAAAACCATCAGGGGAAACAGGAGCTTTAGGTTGGGCTGAAGAACCCCTCTGGAAGAGACACACACACAGGTAGGGGAGACCCAGAGCTTAGAGCTTCTGTATAAGCAGAACTCCCCAAGAGATTTGAGGACTACAATCACACCACAATTATGTAACTTTCTGAGCACCAGCACTAGAAAAGAAATAGGGCTATGGTCCTCAAGTTTGCTTACCTGGTCCTGGCATAAAAGTTCAATTTTTTCCTCTGCCAACACAGCAATATCCTCTTCTTTTTCCTGTTCTCCTGGTTTTTCATTATTAGAAGAACTAGTGGTTTGAGACTCATTATCCAGGTTGATGATTTTCTCATAAACATGTTCCATTACTTTCCGGACTTGGAGCATGTCACTAGCAGACAATCTATCTCTGTAAAAGGTAATGGACTATTGTGACACCAAGAAAAAACATGAGATTTTGTTCAAACATACCACAGAAACATAAATCAATAATTTTTTATCATTGTCTTATACTATTTTTAGAAATGTCAAAGACTTTCTGTAGTGTCCCAAAGGCACAGATTATGTGTAGGTAAATGAGATTAAGCACGTTCTTGAAACTTAACATGAAAACAACCTTCTGGATTTTATTTCCTTAAATTCTCTCCCTAAGCACAAGCAAATTAAAGAATCAGAAAAGCCCAGTGCTCTTGGGGCTCAATTTTCCTTGGGCTCTTTCCCACTGCCACATCTTCAACTAGCACCTGAGGGAGATGATGCCTCAGTCTAGATCACAAGCCTCGAGACTGGGCATCTCCAGTTGGCTGTCCCAAAACAGACTCATCAGTGCCTTCATCCCCAAACCTACTTTCTATCTTTGATATAAGTCAACAGGCATTAAACCAAGTAGCTAAGGTTTCAATTGTAAAAGCCATCTGGAACTTCAGTCATTCAATCTATTTGAAGTGATGTCCAGGACATGCTTTAAAATAATCCAGTGTGTTTGTGTGGAGGGAGATGGCTGGAAAGGTAGGTAGAAGTATAGGTGAGCAAGATGTTTAGCCAAATATTGATAATTACTGAAGCTGTCTGATGGGTCACTGGATACTCATTATTCTATTCTCTTTGTGGAAGTTTTAAAAAAATCTTTGTAATAAAACAGTTTTTAGTAATCTAATTGATTTTACTTCCTAGGGTATACACAGTGTTCCAAGTTCAGTGTCTCATTCTTGGACTACTAAAATTCTTCTCTTGGGTCATCTTGCTTTGAGCTTCTCCCTAAGTTACCTTTCATGTCTTCTCAGATATTTCTGGTGTTTGGTCACTATACGCTCTATGGCTTGGCATTCAAATTCACTGCTGAGGAAACCTCACCTTTCTAATTTACCTCCTAGAACCTCCTGCTGCCACTCCAGCCTATGCTCATGTACCCAGAGTACATGAGTTCTCAAACACCACTTTCCAAAATCTTGAGCATGCTCTTGCTCCCACATGTCTGAATGAGCTGTGCCCTGCACTGTCTTTTGAAGTTCTACCCACCCTTACAAGTCCAGCTCAAATCCCAGGTTCTTCAAGAAGCCTTTCTGGAAAGCTCTAGTCAAAAACTCATTTCTTTCCCCCACTCTCATTATTCCTTTGGTATTTACAACAGCAGTTAATATACACAGGTTGGGTACTAAACTGGATTTTGGCAAAACAAAATCCATCAACATGATAAACCAGCCTTAGACCTAGTCCTTGCTTCCTGTGCTATAAAGCAATCATCAGAAAAAGGAATTCTCTCCATCAATTATCTAATGATCAAGGAACCACATAGGCCTACATTTACTTACTTTTTTAAGGTTTTTGCTCCTGAAGATGCATGAGGTTGGAGGTAGAAAGGAATTTTGTTGAATTTGGGCATATTTTTCTGAAATAGTAAAATTAAAAAAGGTATAATAGTTTCCATTAGCTGATAAACTAAAATGCTGTCAACAGGAAAACATGATTTACAAATAATTATTTTACAATTAAAAGTGACTGTCTAACTTATAATAAACTATTAAACTATGTCAGCCTTACAGAAAATTTATCAGAAAAAATTACATTTAGTTTTGTAATAAAAGATACGTGAAGGCAAATTATATGGAATATTAGTGGCAATATGAACTTGTAGCATGGCTCATCTTAAATAACAGTACAGGTATTAAAGGAAAACAAACTTTAATTTTTTAAACATATAAACTAAAACCTTAACTCTACATTAAAATACTGGGCTAATACCTAAAGAAACTTAAGTGTCTTAATAAAACCCCACAACATTCACCTCTGAGCCAAGCCAGACTTATGCGGGTGGGGGCCCATCACCCAACTGAAATGGCAATAAGGCCCTCCTGCTGCCTCTCCCTCGACATCATGGTGAGGGCTGGGAAAGAGTGGAAATGCGGCCAACAACCTGGGCATCTACCGTAAAATAAACCTCATGGTAAATGAAGGATAAAACCACCTGGTCATCTTTTCTTGGGGTATTAATCCCCTCCGAGCTTCTCTGTCATAGTGTCTGGATGTGTCCTCTCAGATTTGCGCCACAGGCCTACAGGCAGTAATGCAAACCGGCTGAGTTTTACATTCAAAGGAAGGAGTGGTGTATGGACAGCTCGGACATAAAGAAGACCACAGCATAGCCATCAGGTGTCACAGTGGCTTTAAGTTCTTGGGGTGTATCTGGGACAAAGCAAATTTCTAAAGGTTCTAGAGATTAAATTCCTTTTCATATGGCTTAGGAATGTACAAAATAGGTTAACAGTACATCAGAGAGTCTCAGAAACAGACCCAGGTGTATACAGAAATTTAGTGCACAATAAAGATAGCATTTCAAATTAGTAGGAAAAGGATAGATTATTCAATAAATTGTGCTAGCACACTGGCTATACCTATGCAAAAAGAATCTTACCACACACTAAACAGAAGAATAAATTCTAACAGATTAAAGATCTAGACATAAAAGAAATTATCATAAAGGTACTAAAAGAATACAGGAGAATTTTTTTTTGCTATTCTGGAGTGGGAAATACTTAAAACAAGACACAATACTTAGCCATGAGGGACTGATTTTATAAAAATTAGAACTTTTCACCTAACAAAAGACACCATGAACAAAGTGAAAGTTTAGCTGAGACATAAAGAATAGTCAAAGGGTTAATAGTCAATATAAAGATCAATAAGAAAGACAAACAACCCAACAGAAAAATGAGTAAAGAATACAACAGCCAATTCACAGAAGAAATACAAATGGCCAATATGAAAAGATGCTTAACCTCACTATGAAATTAAAAAACAAAACAAAACAAACAAAAAAAAAACTGCCTTAAAAAAATAAGGTATTTGCCTATCTTATAGCAAAGATTAAAAATATCCAGTGTTGGTATCGGTGTGGAGAAACAGATGTTTATATGCTGTTTGTGAGAGTGTAAACTGGTACAGCCTTTGTGGAGGGCAATTTGGCAATATCTATCAAAATTTAAAATGTGCATACCCTTTGATCCAGCAATTCCACTTCTAGGAATTTATCCTAAAAAGTACACAAAGATATATGTACAAGGATGTTCACTGCAGCACTGTTTGTAATAGAAAACATTGGAAACAACCCAAATGTCCATTAATAGGGGACTGATTAAGTAAATTATGGTACATTTACACAATGGAATACTATGCAGTCATCAAAAGGGGACGATCCGTAAGTACAGACATGAAAATATGTTCATGATACATTTTTAAGTGAAAAAAGTTGCAGAACAGTTTTAAAAGATATTTTGTGCAAAATAAAATGAACTATACACACATATATGCACACAAATAATATATACTTGTGTATGCAATGAAACAAAAGTACGGAAAGCTCTACATTAACCTATTAACACTTGTTACCTTTGGGGGGAAAAAATAGGAAGTGAATGGCGAGGAGTGAGGGGAGAAGAGACAGGCATTTCACTTCATTCATTTAATATTTTGTTAAATAAGCATATATTGTTATAATTAAAATCCAATAAAAACAGAAATAAATAATTATCAATACTACTTCTGCAACTTTGGAACGGTAAGGAAGCAGATGGAATTCCACTTGGAAATCTAGCTTTTATTAAATTTAAGATCACATTGTCTAAAGCAGTCCTTATTTTTATGAATTGGAAAAAAATAAAAGGGCAAAGTGCAAGTAGAGGACACTTACATCCACAGTGATGTCAATTACCCATTGTGGCACTGTCTCATTGAGAAGCATCGACTCAGTCTCACCCCCGGAATCTCGGCAGAGCAGCCTAAACATAACCCATTAGGTAGTGAGTAACACAACAAGCACAGATGACATGATCAATACTAATCAACATTAGAGGGAGGAACCTGCCTAGATCTCATTGAGGATGATCCCTACTTGACAGCTGAGGAAATGAAGCGCAGCAGGCACAGGACTCAGTGAACCTGGGCACTGGCTTGAACCTCAGGCCCTCTGCGCCTGAGGCCAGGCATACACTATAGCTGCGTCTCTAAGTCCTTGGGGCACAATAAGAAAACAGTGTAAGCAAAGCACTCAAGAAAGGGCCTGTGCCAGTGCCACAGGTGTTCATAGGCAGGATATTTTTGGTGATCACTTTCAAGAAACCACCATAAAGGGAGAGAATGCTAGGCTCAAGGGCAAGATTAGCATTCTTATTTCTGGGACCCAGAGAGGACTAGTGAACTCTTGCATTTGGGTCCACCACAGTCCTGCTGGTAACCTGAAGGGCCTCACAAAGGACTGCTTGGCACCCCAGGGTAGGCCAGTGCTGGGCACATCAGTTCTAGAGCCGCCCAGCATTCCTTGCCTGGTCTACTCTGATGCTCTCCTATGGGCAGTGACATGTGGTGATGCCATAGGTTCCCTAACCCTGGCAGTCATACTGGTAAAGTAAGAATTTCCTGCAGAAACCACCAGAGGTGCTGCCTGGGGGCAGGATATCTACCTGGTCCCAACACCAGAGGCCACCTCAGATAGAATGTAGTCTGATGGCATCAGATGGTTAACTATCTCATGAAAGTTGAAAAATTTCTAAATTCCTGACATTCCTAGAAGTTAGTAATAAGTAACTTCTAACATCCGTCTAAGTCAATATGTCTTAGCAAAAGGGATGCTCTCTCAGGCAAGGCCTCTGGTCCTTCTTTACCCATACCTGAACAATGTGCGGCCTCCAGCTTCACCAAAGATCACAGGTGTGTGTGGTGGTACTTGAAAATATCCATTTCCCTTCTGCACTCGGTTCTCCTGCTCCCCATTTACTAGGAAAAGATGCAGATTGTGTCATTATCCAGAGTTAGCAATGCTAGAAACACAGACTCAAAGCCTTTTACTTCCACGGGCTTCAAACACAGTAAGATTTTTAGAGTCAAAAGTCCTATAACCCAGTCAGAATTACAAATAAAGGTCAAAAACAAAAGTTGAATTCCTGAAAATAAGAAACAATTTGTGTTGTACCTCATGAGAAATGACTATACTGCAAGATTTTAATAAAAGCGGAGATTAATGTTTGAGATTCTGTTTTGAACATAACCAGCTACTTCAGCCACAAGGAAGTCTAGGACTTCTGTTTATAAATGATCTGTATTTGTTTTTTTGGCATTTGGTAGAAAACCAACCTCAGAAAAATTTCTACAAGGAAAAACAATATGTTTAATGGTAGCCCTAGTTAATGGCAGAAGTCTCTCTTTCATGAACATGACTCTGAATAAAATTGGAAGCAATCTCACCTTCTGAAATCCTATAGCATTCTGCAACTTCTCTCACAGCACCCACACTTCTCTCTTATCACAAAATGCTCTATTATGTAGCTCTCCATCCTATCAGAACATCAGCCCCAGAAGGACAGAGTCCACTATACCCATTTATCTTTATTAAGCCCCCTGCAACTTGCTAACGGCCTCTGAATACTCAAGCTGTTCACAATGCAATTTCCAAATAATGCCAACATATCCACTGAGCAGGATGCAGGTGTCACAGGAGACTCCAAGACAGGTGGAGTGTGTAGTGCCCTGAGCTCTGGAAGAGGAGGTGGACAGGCTTTGCCCTGCCTTTAACATGATAGCTTGATCCTAAGAATGGTGTAGGGTGTTTTGGTGATTTCTTCCTTACTGCTCCACCTACAGCCTGGATCCAAGAAGTACTGTTTTTTGATTGCTTAATCCTCACTGTTTATTTGAGCCTCTGAGATAATCCTAACTAGAAATAACCTGCTCAGAGCTGCATAGTTGACAAGTGGCAGAGCTCACACCAGAACCTAGTTTTCTTGACCCTCTGTAGAAAATATCTTCCATGAGTTTGTCTGGCTTCCAGTTCATGGTACAATTATGACAGGGAGAGAAGCGGGCCAAGTGAAGTAAAAAAAAAAAGACTCCATGATGGGTTAGTGAGCTCTCTGAAAGAGACACCTGCAGATTGGTAGTCTGTTTTTTGTTGTTTTGTTTTGTTTTTGGTACCAGGGATTGAACTCAGGGGCACTCGGCCACTGAGCCACATCCCCAGCCCTATTTTGAATTTTATTTAGAGAGAGGGTCTCACTGAGTTGCTTAGTGTCTAGCTTTTGCTGAGGCTGGCTTTGAACTCACAATCCTTCTGTCTTGGCCTCCTGAGCTGCTGGTTGCAGACTGGTTTTGAGAGAAGATGAAGCATGTCATCACCCTGAGAAATTTAAATTGCACAAATCACTATGGATCAATCTGTAGGCCAGAATGAAGTTCATGAAAAGTGATGCTTGCCATTGCCATTGCTGCTTATTCCTGGTGGTTGGTGAGAGGCATCAGCAGAGTCACCCTCAGGAGCTGGGACTCAGAGACTCCTCAAACAGCTGCAGTCACACGTGACATGTGAAATTCTAAGTTTGTTCTTTCTTTCCCCTTCCTTTAACCAAATTGCATACCTTCAAAATACATTCTCCTCTGTTGCCCACAAAAAGTTATTGCCATTGTCTGTGGCACACATGCCTTTTGAATGTACTTCATGACACCAATTCTTCACACATACACACTTACCTTACTGCTTCTGAATTAGAATGCTATCTGAGTCAAAATCAGGTAGATCATCAGGCTAGGTACCAACATTTCACACCAATGTGAAGTATGACTATGCAATAACAACCCTGGCTTTCTGGTATAGTTAATTCGCTATCTGGGTGGTAGATTCAGGTCACATACACTCTGAGGAATATTTGTGGAATAAGCTTGCTAAGGTGGGTAGTTTTAAGGCAAATTTCACTTGCATGTGTAGTGGGTATTAAAATTTTACCTATCTTGAGCAGTCTCACTCATAAAAAGCCACACCAAACAGTGGTCTGCTCTCTTGTAATCTCAGTCTCAGCTAAGACTGGATGGACACTCCCACTTTAAGATGCAGAAGGGAAGACAATTAATTGGGCATACCACAAATATTTATTATGTTACATTTTAGCAAATAGTTTAAGTACCTTTGGTCCTGAGTAACTCTTAATCAATTTTCTAAATATAAAAACACTAACCATGGTTTACTTCATTTTCTTCTTCATCCATTGGATTCACATGTGTTCTAGGCCAATATTCTAGGAGTGCCTGGAGTAAAAGTCCTCCCAAGTTCACTGCAAAAAAGTTAAGAGAATTAGTTATAACCTAGAAATAGAAGAAATAAAAATATTCTGATGTTAAATTCTTAAACCAATACCCATGATATTTAAAATCGAGACTTAAGTATTTGTCAAACCTGTTAAAATTTTATCTTAAAATGTTTATAGCAGGCATGGTGGTGCACGCCTATAATCCCAGCAGCTCGGGAGGCTGAGACAGGAGGATCACGAGTTCAAAGCCAGCCTCAGCAATGGCGAGGTGCTTAGCAACTCAGTGAGACCTGTCTCTAAATAAAATACAAAATAGGGTTGGGGATGTGGCTCAGTGGCCGAGTGCCCCTGAGTTCAATCCCTGATACCAAAAAAAAAAAAAAAAAAAAAAGGTTTAAAGTAATAATGACATAGGACAAATACTTCACATGGTTATTCTAAGTAGCCACTCTTCAAAAACAAATGAAAATAAGAATCACATTCTTTAAAGGGCTAATTCCATATGAAGCTGCTAAAACTGTATCTACACACATTAAGCATCTATGTCTATATTTCTACCTCTGTTTCTACATACCATATTAGTGACATAACTGATAAAACATAAGGGACTCTGTACAAAGACAAATAGATAGCAAAAACAACACAGATGTACTTTCTCCTGTGGAAGGAGAAAGAGAAGGAAAGGCACTTAACTCACATTTTGGATCTGACCCATCAGGGCTGCTGAAACCAGCATCTTTTGCAGAAACCCAAGCAGCAAAACAGTCACTCTCATCCAAAGTAATAGTCAGCATCTGTCAAAAGAAAAAACTGATCATCCCATTTCACTTGAATATATTCTTCAAATAAGTCTCTAAACCTTTATTTATTTGTATTAGTTGACTAAAGTGCTAAGCCATAGATTCAAGAATCAAAATGTGTTTGTGCTTCAACAACACTACAATTTAGTTTACTGAGATACCAAATGCAATTTGTAAGTATTAATATGAAAAATTCTTTTCTCACATTTAAAAATACAAAACCCTAAGAATAATTATGAGTTATTTAGAAATCTCCAACTGTCTCAAATTACACAAAGAGCCATAATTAACTTACCCCTGTTTTTAAGTCTACAGAGAACCAATTTGGCACATATACCATTTTAAATCTTTTCTTAATTTCATCTTCAAAATCCACTTTTCCCAGATCTTCAACTTTGCATGCCTATACATTAAAAAATGTTAAGTGATGAATTGATTTGATTCTTACATTACTACTCAAAAATTTACAATTTTTCACATTTATTTAAATGAAATAGACTCCAAAATATAATTTGAAAAGAATGCATCAGTTGTTTTTGAATCTCAAGGCAATTTCCTTTAAATAACTATCTGCTGCTATTAAAAATTTTAATTTAAAAACCCATAAAGTAGGGCTTGGGCTGTGGTTCAGTGGTAGAACACTGAGTTAGATCCTCAGCACCACATAAAAATAAATAAATAAATATATATATTTAAAAAAAAAAAACCCCACAAAATAAGCCAGGTGCAGTGGCGCACACCTGTCATCTCAATGGCTTAGGAGGTTGAGGCAGAAGGATCATGAGTTCAAAGCCAGCCACAGCAAAAAGCAAGGCACTAAGCGACTCAGTGAGACCCTGTTTCTAAGTAAAATACAAAATAGGACTGAGGATGTGAACTTGAGTGCCCCTGAGTTCAATCCCTGGCACAACCTCCTCTCCAAAAAAAGATCCTGAAAATATTCTTTTGTCGTGGTGGGGGAGGTAATTTAATTTTTCTTACACTAATATAACATACCACCACTTATCTGGAAGCAATATCAAATGAAAGTAAAGAAAAGAAATCCAAAATAAGTTACTAAAAGTACTTTAAAAGAACTTTGAAGTTACCTTCAGAAAACAGCTAACAGAGGCAGTAATTCTGAAGTTTCTCTTTCTTGACCATTACAGTCCTTCCCTATTCCTTCTCTAATTTCTTAAATAGGTATGCTCCCCAAAGCATCCCCTTAGCTTCCTCTGTTGCCAAGAGGCATTTCCAGATATAGCTCACTTCAATTCTGAACCATGTTGGAATGTTCCCTTCATCTCTGCCACTCAGCAACAACTTGTTTTTCCCACTTCATCAATCATCTTCTCAGAGGGAGACTCTACTTACTCTCCGCATTCCACTGCTCCCCAGGGCCACACGGAGATCCTTACTTCACCATCGTCATGTAAAACACTACTATTTCTCTGATGCCTATGACATTTAGTTGTAGTCAACTGAAACTTTCCCTTGCTTCATCTAGCACCACCACGGCCAGTCTCATTCACTGGAGACTCGAGCCCTGGCTTGCTGTTCTCCAGGCCATCTCAAGTTCTTGCCTTCATCTTGGCAATATCAACATCTACATGGATAGTACATATGACATGTTGGCCTCTCAATTCCCTGATCATATTGCCATTATAAATCCACAGTCGCCAACCTTAACTGGATCGTTATTACTACCTGGGATTTTTGTTCTGTTTCCAAAGTCAGTTCTCCATATAAGTTTATCAAATCTCTACTATCACCCTATCTCAGACCTTTCCACTTCCCCCACATCTCTAAGCCCAAATGCCTCTAACTTCTTCTCAAAAAAAGAAGAAGAATCTTGACAGAATTGCCTTTACTTTCTGGTACCATTCTTGTTGGTGCAAAGAAAACTGTGTCCATTCTGGGTGTGCTCTGATTTTCTTCACCTCTCGCTTCTTGGGACCTTATGTGTCTACTGGCTTCTCCCCATGAGTAGTGAAACATGCATTAATTGTTCCATCTTAAAAATTCCCAAACACCAAAAACCCTAAACAAACAAAACATTCCCTTGGCCCTCTTATTCCTAATCCTCTAGCTATTGCCTCTTCTTATATCCCCATTCCCTGCAAACTCAAATTTCTTCGAAGATTATCTCTCCTCAGATTCCCCTTTCTTTATCTACCAATTATTACTGAACCCATTCCATCTGGCTTGGGCTTGCAGGACTTCCCCAAGACTACCCTTTTATTAGTTAAATTAACATGCATGTTAGTGTCCTTATCTTAAATGAACTCTCAGCTGGCTGATGCAACTTGTGGTTACAAGTTCCTTTCTGAAATATTCCATGTTCTCAAGCTGCTATTGGGTCTTCTTATCCCCTTTCATCACACATCTCTGTGCTTCCTTTTCCCAACATTCCTGACAAGAGTGATAACTGAATTATTCTCTTCTCAGTCTAGTCATAGCTCTTGGAAACTCCTGCATTTCCTATGACAGCAGTTGCAATCTACAAGCTGCTAACTGCTGAACTGCTAATCCAGCTCAGTTGTTTAACCTACACATTAGATCGTATAGCTGTCTGCCCACCAGACACTTCCACCCAGCTCTCATATACACTCAAATCCACCCTCTTTCTCAGCATGTCACTCTCTCTCCCCAATCCATTTTCCATCTTATATTCCCAATATCACTTCCACTCACTCAAACTGTTC
The DNA here is from genome assembly GCF_001458135.2 of Marmota marmota marmota. Classification (NCBI taxonomy): domain Eukaryota; kingdom Metazoa; phylum Chordata; class Mammalia; order Rodentia; family Sciuridae; genus Marmota; species Marmota marmota. Next base: position 14,742,586 of record NW_026000241.1, read on the forward strand.
AATCCGACTCATCCTGCTTCCCCCTTTCCTCCAAACTGCCTCATTCTTTGCATCCCCCTTATTTCCGACAAATACCACCTTTCACCTGTATTAGTGCAACAGTCTCCTAAAGTAGTATATGCAAGGCACCGTAATAAATAAAAAAATTCCTGAACATCCCCTTGACATCATCAAGAAATAGGTAACCTCCACAATTTAGGAATGGAGACCTAGGTTTAGAGAAGTTCAGCATATTCTATAGATCGCTTGGCTAGTATCTGGCAGAGTCAAGAGTAGAAGGCAGCTCTATTGTTCCTAAACACTCTTAACTTCTCTTCACTGTTTAATGTCAAGCTTACTATACCCAATCATTTGACATCAAAACTCCAAGGTGTAGTATCTGGACGTAGGAAACCATAAGGCACACAGAAATGCCACCATGGTGCATGCTAGCTCAGGTACCCATCTAAGTAGAACTTTCTCCTACTCACATAGCAAGACCCTACTCAGGCATCAGCTAACAAGACCAAGAGTTGGTAATAGACCCATAGGCAGAAAATGGATGGGTCCTCTCAAAGAGCAGCTTGTCTGATCAGATTCTCTTGGGTGTTTGGAAAACAATTAGGTGCTGGGCAGCATGAGGCAAAGTCCAGCCATAAGACAGAACTCAGGCCATGTGGACTAACAAAGAGAGGAATCAAGAAATTCAGCTGATGAGTTTCTTAGGGAAGCCTTGGATCCTCCTAATCACCATGGGACCCCTTTGAAATAAAGATACAGCTCTATCTTTCTGAAAAGCATCTCTCTACCATAGAGAAAACCAGATCAGACCTTTAGTGCCTGCCTCAATTAAACTTTCCAGTCAAGTAACTAAGGCCTCTTGTTCAGAAGGCATTTCACCCAGCAACTGTTTCATAATGGACTCCCACATAGCTGCCCCACAGGAAGGAAAAGCAATGGTCAGGCCAAAGATTCTATTCTATTCAGAGGCAAGTTACTTTTTCCCATAGAGAAACCTGCTTATCTTATTCTTTAGATTATGAAGTTAACTTGACTGAATCTCTCATTCATCCTTATTGACAAAGAGCTTAACCAAAACATTAGGTCTTTTCAATTCTTCCTTTACAATATACACAAAACCTGTCTCCCCTTAGATTCTAAAATCATATGCTTAAGACAACCATCTTCTGGCTGACAGTTTCCTATTACATACACAACTACTACTCTGAACTTGGTATTTTCTTGCTCTAAAATTATCTAGATTCTTTAGGGAGTACAAGAGAAAGGTCAACTCCAGGACCTGCAACTTAAGACTCTTTGGGAAATGACTTAAGTGTCACATTTTATCCTTATACCTCCACCACTCCCTTATAAACAAAACTGTTTATCTTGATTTAAATAAAGCATGTGCCTTCCCTAACCAATACCTCTGTCATTTCCTCCACTTCTTGAAATTCCCTACCTCCATAAGCCATCTTCAGGACATCTTTAAGCCCTTGTTCAAATGCTTTCCCCACCATGATGCTCTGCTGACTTATCCAGCTGTAACTGCCTTGTTCATAGGCTATTGTATAATCTGTTTATTCTTTAAGGTGTTCACATTTCATTTCTTTAGTCCCTCCTACCCTTTTCCATCATTTATGGCCCTCAAACATAATTGTTTACCCACTGTATTCACTCAATCCAGGAAATATCTGTTGAACAAATATACCAAGAACCCTAAGAAGGGACACTTGGCAGAATTTTCAAAGGAAATCAATTTCAATCTGTCTACCAATTCTTCAGTGCTGTTTAGAATGTGGGTGAACAGCTTAAAGCACTTCAACTATCCCAAAGGATGAGGACAATGTGACCCAGGATTGCAACTGCCACCCACAATAATGGTTATAAATCTAAAGAAAGAGTCAAACTTACTTTGTGCACCCCAGTGGGTGTTAACCTGAGGTTATTTTGTATCCTTCTTCCTCCTTCTCTCCAAACATCTCTCCAAACATTTGGTAATATCTGGAGATAAGTTTGGCTGTCACAACTTGAATGGGGTAGAAATACTGGCATTTAGTGGGCAGAGGCTAGGGATACTGCTAAACCTTCTGCAGTTCACAGGACAGCTTTCTCTCACACCAAGGAAGTGTCCAGCCAAACAAATCAACAGTGTAAACAATGAAAAACTTCACATGTGTTCATTTTTAGGTAAGACAGCATGAATACTAACACACTAATCAGAGAAAATGGTTCTGTTCAAATAATTTAGGTGCTTAAAAAGATAAACTATCACCTTATCTAATACAAACATATTAAGAATCCAATCCTAAATAATTTTATCTTAATTATCATGTATGTAAAAGGAAATATAAAGGGGGAACATGAAACAACAAGCTATATTTAATCCAAAAAAGATACTTACCTTCAATACATCCCAATATGCCACATTATTATTGGTATCTTTGGTTAATATATGTCTCTTATCATTAAGAATGTGGCACTGAATAATACTTGCACCCCCTAAAGGGGAAAAAAAAACACAATTAGCGAGACAATCCTTTCATATTTAAATTCACACTATGGCACTAATTATTAATTGGCATATAATAGAAACATTAACCGTATGAGCTATCAAAAAGGAGAAGTCAAGTCTGAAGATTATATAATATACCCAAGGTACTTTAAGGTCAATCAATTACTTATGTTTCATTATTTGAATTTATAAACAAAGAAAAAAATTGTCTGATTTAATAATAGAATACAGATTAAAGAGCTCTTCACTTCACGGGGCTATTTACTACCAGTGTAGAATTTTGAGAGCCAACAGTTTTATTCACAAGTAAAGTTCAAATAATGAGAGGTCATCTCTGAATTGGTCCCCATCTCCTTCTCTCTTTCACTTCCTGTAGGGATACCCTACTCTAAAGGCAGAAGCTCAAACATCTAGAAACAAAAGAGAAATGTGTTGCCTAGGATTCTAATCCCAAGCTCTAACACATTAAACATATTTTGCTTTTTGCCACAACTAGATGAAGTATGTAGAATTTGAGGGCTACATATGTCTTTTCTGACTTGTGCCAAAAGAAAACATTAAACCCTATACACTTTACAAAGAGGCTTCTGTTTTACCCGAGCTATTCTGCTGCTGGACCTAAAAATTAACTCAAGAATAGTGCTGCCATAAACATGGGCATTCAGGTTATCTCTCTGGTATACTGTAGATGTACACACACACACACACACACACACACACACACACACACACACATACAATGGAATATCATTCAGTCATAAAGAATGAAATTCTATTATTTGCAGCAAAATTAATGGAACTGGAGGACGTTAGGGTAAATGAAGTAACTCAGACACAGGTACAAGTATTTCATGTTCTCTCTAACATATGGAAGTTAAAAAAAAAAAAAAAAGGTGACCCCAAATATAAAATAGTGATTACTAGAGGCTGGGAAGGGGCAAATGATAGTGGATAAAGGGAAGCTGGATTTGATTAGTGCTTGCTGTATTCATGTATTACCACACTAAGCCCCATTAATATGTACTATTAATACATGTTAATAAATTCAAAACACCCATTTTTAGTCACTAAGTAGCATTTTTAAAAATAACTCAAAAATAAACCCATACATTAATAGTCTTTTGTGTTCATCAAAATTAAATTTATAGAAAGATCATTACCAGATGAGATCGGGCGCATTCAGGGTGGTATGGTTGTAATGTTTTGAACAACCAATTAAAAAAAAAAAAAAAAAACTTGAGATCCTCCTGCCTCAGCTTTCCAAGTAGCTGAGATTACAAGCATGTGCCACTATGCCCCACATATGTCTTTTTTTATTGTATCTATTCTAGGAGATATGAAATAATATTTCACTGTGGATTGGATTTGCATTTCCCTAATGATGTTGAGCATCTTTTCATGTGCTTATTGGCCATCTGTTTCTTCTTTGGAGAAATGTCTGTATAAATTCTTGGCTCATTTAAAAAAAAAAAAAAAGAAAGATCATTACCTTTGTTCTTGTCAACTTTTAGTAACTATCATTAACTTCAATAAAAAGTATAATACCTTTCAGTTTCCTACTCACCTTTAATAACCTGGTCAGGCTGTGTACAAAGGGGAGTTATAGGATTTGTACAGTCGTTGTCATAATCTCCTGAGGCTCTAAAATTATGAATTCCCTTCAACGTCTAAAGGAACAAAATTTGTTGTTTAATCATTTTCTGTTTTACATGCTTTGCCAGTCTAAGAAAAATAAATCTAAAGAACAAGCAAATTAGAAAACTTCAACAACTAGAACAGCTACCAAAAAATATTTAGTCACAGTACCATTATTAAAAAATAAATATTAAAGAGGGAATATCATCTTATCGGAGAAAAAACTAGGCATGAAAGCAGGAATACTCTTCCAGGTAAAATTATGTTGATTACAAATTGGTACAAGGAAAGTTAGACAAGATAAATAACAATTTTTATAAGTATTCTGAAAGGGAATTTGACCTGAATATAAACAGGAATAAACACAAACAACCTTTCCTTTGTAATCTCCAAATAGTCTGGTATGTAAGAAAACTTAAATCTTCTTTAAGATTTCAAAATAACAGTACTTTAGATGACTTCTATCCCTGTTATTCTATTTTTATACCTGTTCTTCATGCTAAGAAGAAAAAGGACATAAATGTGAAAGCACAATTTTATGCTTTCTCTTAAGATGTAGAAAGATAAGAATCTTGATGAGGATCTGCCTTGCTGGTACCTGGATGGCCTATTTTCCAATGCAGCTTTATGAGGCTGGAAGCTGGCTTTATCAGGCAACAGAGCCTGTTCTAACCACATCAGACATTTATGCTGGCTCATGACAAGGGTATCATGGTTTTGATTAGACTACTAACTTTAGAATGACCCTCAGGATCACACCTACATTCATAAGGGCTTTCAGGTTTTTGCCGCTACTCAGAGACATACTAAAAGTCAGGTTCATACTAAGCACTTGCTACTGGTATCTAGAAGGTCCATGTTAATAAACCAAATATTTGCAAACCTTTGCTAGGAATTCAGTGGCTCACTTACCCATTTATTTACTGTAGACTTAGTTGTTGCAACCCAGATTGCAGGAGGGGGATCAGCTGATCTATCAAGCTCCATCTGAAAACAAGGCACAAAAATATTGCTTTAAGGAAAGTCGACTGTCATGAACTGCCAGGCTCAGCTAACACATTATTAAATATCAACTCATTTGTTCTAACAATTGGAAGTTCACTACATACGGGACATATTAAAAGCTCAGATGACCAGAATAAGGAGTCTCTTTGCTAAAGGAATTCATAGTCCTATAAAAGTGTAGTAGGAGGAACTTCTCAGGAAAACAGTGGCTGAAAGAATTTTTTTTTTTAGGTTTATTTCTAAGTATTTTATTCTTTTGGCACAATTGCAAATGGATTTGTTTTCAGAATTTCCTTTTCAGATTGTTCACTGTTACTGTATAGATACTCAACTGATTTTTTTGCATTGATTTTTTTCCTGGGGGTGGTGGTGGGTAACAGGGATTGAACTCAGGGGCATTTGACTACTGAGCCACATCCCCAGCCCTACTTTGTATTTTTTATTGAGAGACAGGGTCTCACTGAGTTGCTTAGTGCCTTGCCACTGCTGAGGCTGACTTTGAACTTGTGATCCTCCTGTCTCAGGTCCCAAGCCACTGGGATTACAGGCATGCGCCACCATGCCCAGCTTATGCATTGATTTTATATCCTGTGACTTTGCTCCACTTATTAGTCCTAATGATTTTTTCTTTTTGTTTTGGTGATAGAATCTTTAGGGTTTTCAACATATTAGATGCTATCATCTGTGAAGAGAGATAATTTTACTTCTCCCTTTCTAATATAGATGCCTATCATCTCTTTTTTTCAATTTATTTATTTTGGTTATACATGACAGTATAATATATTCTGAAAAATCATATATATATAGAATATAATTTATTCTAATTAGGAATGAAAGTTTTAAGTGTGGTTAATTTGAGGGACCTAAATGGATATAGTCGAAAGAATGAAGATGTTTTATAATTTTGTTTTTGCTACTCTAGTTTTTACGTTCTTCCTTTTTTTTTTTTTTTGTGTGTTACTGGTACTGGGGATTGAACCCAGGGTCTTGTGCATACAAGGTAAGCATTCTACCGATTGAGCTTTATCCCCAGCCCTTATGCTCTTTCTTAATAACAAGGAAATATATTTCTTTTTTCTTTGAAAATATAATTAAAAAAAACATAGTAAGAACACAGCAAAAGTGAAGAGTACCCTCACTTAAGAATGGAACATCAGGAATAGATTACCATATATACTTCTGTATTTTTAAAATGCTGCACACATATAAATAACCTTATATGCATGTATGTATATTACATAAGTGCAATCACTTTACATTTATCCACTATTCTTCCAATACTAGAAAGTATAGGTCGGGAGCAGTGGAAACAGGGCTGGTAGCCAGGAATCCATCTTAGTTCAAAGTAATGCTCTTTAAAATATATGGTTATGTCTGTCCCAAATTCTTTTAGTCTCTTCTTCATGGTCAAGAGATTCTGGCAGAGTATTTCTCTTCCAGGCTTGTCTCTATCCATCAATCTGCTGCCTGTCCACATGCTATGTATTATTACCAGTTCAGACTCAACTCTTTGCTTCTATAAAGGATTACTGGTCCATTACAGTTACCATCTACTTTGGGTCCCCTTTTGCTCATATCACAGATCCTGATTATCAGAACTGCTCTGTGGAGTACGAAGAAGCCTGCTCTCTCTTCTTCTTCAGGAATACTTTGTCTACCTCCTTACTCCTAAGACTGTGGACACATTTCCCAGACCTCCCCTATTTTATTGTCTGCTCACAGTAACCTTAACTGCTCACACTCCACCTAAGGACAGGTCAGACAGTCAGAACAGTCAGGAAGTAAGGGATAACCACACTAGAATTCACCAGTGGGAGGGCTGTGCATCACTGACAAACCTGAGAAGTCACAGGTAACTTACAAAACTGTTCCAGCACTAACATGCCACCCGCCCAGGTATCTATACAACACTCTTCCATCCAAACAGGTGCCTACTCTTCTTTGCCCTGTCAAGTTCTACCTATGATAAAAGATCTTTTGTTCAATCCCACAGTTGATTCATGTTTTAACACAGACTTTGGTATACTTGGCTGATAAGTTCAACAACCTTAATTGTAAAACTATAATATATGACATACCTTGAGTACTGGTGCTTTTTCTTCACAAATTAGCACTCGAATATCAGGGTTTCTTAAGTCAGTACAATAAATCTTCCTGTCCCTTCCTCCAGAATATACATGTGTGAAGGCATCATTGACCTGCAGAGCCCAAACACCTTCATCATGGACTCGGTATGTTGCTATACATCTCTGTTGGCCAAGAGACCAAAGACGAATTGTTCCATCAGAACTACCAGAGAGGCACTGCAAACAAATAAAAGAAAGGTGAGACATAACTAAGAAGCTCTTGCTTTCCTGTACCTTGTGTATGGTTTTCTACTGACTCTACATAGTCAAGTGCACATATTTAGTAACTTGCATTTCTCTCTGATAAAGGCTTCTGACAGGCATCTACTAGTCTGAAATGACCAAAGGCCAACAGTGCATGATCAAGGAAGGGATACTCTCAGCAAAACTGCCTTTGTTCTCTCTACCTGGCCATCTGTTGATTACCTGTAAATCCTACAGGTGAGTCCTGTTCTGAAGCTCTATTACTAAGGGAGGAAGATGGTTTTTGTTTGTTTGTTTTGAGATAAGGTTTTGCTAAGTTGCCCAGGCTGGACTTGAACTTGCCAAACCCCTGCCCCAGTCTCCTAAATAGCATGGGTTATAGGTGTACAACACCACATCCAGCAGGGAGATGGATTTTAAAAACAGCTGAAGATAAATGGCAGTGGTCTGAGCAGCATCAGTCTCCCTGGCAACTTGTTAAAAATGTAAATTCTTTATTTTGACATAATTATATAAAAGCATGCAATATAATTTGTTCTAATTCAGTCCTCAGTACATTCCTCTTCTCTCCCTTTCTCCCACCCTGTCTGTTCCCTTCCCTCTACCCTATTGATCTTTCTGCTATTTACTTATAGTTATTATTATTTTTTTTAAATTAGGGTCTTGTGGATGGTGATAATAGTGAGATTCGCTGTGAAATACTCATGTATGTACATAGGGAAGTTAGGTCAGATTCATCCCACTGTCTTTCCCTAACCCATACCTCCTCCCTTTCCTTCATTCCACTTTATCTACTTCACTGATATATAAAAAGAACAATAAAAAAGGGGTGCAGCTGGGATTGTGGCTCAGAGGTGGAGTGCTTACCTAGCATGTGTGAGGCACTGGGTTCAACCCTCAGCACCACATAAAAAATAAAGATATTGTGTCCACCTATAACTAAAAAATAAATATTTTTAAAAAAGAAGAAAAAAGATTGAACAGATCTCTTAAGAGTTCTGTACAATCTTTTAAGTTCCTTCTCTAGCCTTGAGCTTTGAATGCAAAAAAAAAAAAAAAAGTAAATTCTTGAGTCCCATCCAGACCTAATGAAGAACAGTAGGGTTTAACAGACTATACAGGTAATTCCAATGTACCCTAAGCTTGACAAACACTGCATTAGGCCAGCATGCCTTTTGGAGTCCTGGAGCCACATCTTATTCCTTCTCTCATAGCTCCCTTTTTAAATTTTTATTTATTTATTTATTTTTATTTTTTATTGTGGGTTGTTCAAAACATTACAAATTTCTTGACATATCATATTCGACACTTTGATTCAAGTGGGTTATGAACTCCCACCTTCACCCCATACACAGATTGCAGAATCACATCAGTTACACATCCATTGATTTACAAATTGCCATCCTAGTGTCTGTTGTGCTCCGCTGCCTTTCAGCTCCAGATTCTTAACATCCAGTAGAAGCAAGATCTAGTTCCAGGCTTATCACTCACTCTCTGTGACCTTGGACACTTTCCATATGAGCCAAGTGAATTAACATTAGTAATTCTAACAATTTCTGAAAGTTCAGAAGAGTCAACGACATAGAGGTTGGTAGCACACAAATTAGGGCCAAGCACACTGTGAGTCTAACAGAAACAGGCAGAATTAGCCACCCCACATTCACATTCAGCATGCTTAGTGTTCTGGACCAGTTACCGTGGAGACTTGCAAAGAGGATAAAAACTTCATTTCCTTGGGAAAAAGAATGGCCCTAAGGAGCAAGCAACTCCTGTTGCTGGAGTATGAAATTAAGTAAGAAAAGAGCTTCAAAGAAAAGATAATTAGGGCCTTCATGATTTAGAAGGTGCTTGAATAGATGAGGTTTTAGGGAATGTTAAAGATTTACTGGCCTGACTTGTAACTTTAGCACTCTGGGCAAGCTTAATTAAATGAATATGCTAGGAGAATCCACAAATTGCTAAGGAGTATCAGAGTTCTCTCCTACTTTAACTACTTTACAAGGGAACTGAGAAACTAACCAACAAACTGTCAGGGGAAAGTTTACGAGCAGACCTTCAACCTGTGTGTGGGAGAACTGTGGCATTCTATGGGATGGGAGCCAAGAGGGGCTCCCCATTCCAGGAGAAAGTGCTGCTCTGAGGCAGCAATGCAATCAGTAAAGCTTTGATCCCTCAGACCTTTGATCCTAGACTACACATCTACAGAAAGTAAAGTCTAACAACTCAGAGAGGCAAAGAAAGACAAACGAGATGGCTTAAAGTCCTGGTGCCTCAGCAATTTGCAACAGAAAAGTGATATGGTCCAAACCCTGAGTGTGCAGCTGGAAGCAGAAGAGAAAACACAAGAGTTCTATCAATCCTGGTAGAAAACACAAAATAATTTCTGATGGTCAGAAGTATTCTAAGACAAAAAAGAGAAGGCTCCCTGAGAGCAACCACTTTTTCTTCTTTTTTATTGGGGGCAGGGTGGGGAGTACTGGAGATTGAACCCATGGATGCGCAACCACTGAGATGCATCTCCAGCACTTTTTATTTTATTTTGAGATAGGGTCTCATTGGGTTGCCCTGGCAGGTCTTGAACTCGCAATCCTCCTACCTCAGCCTCCCAGAGCGAGCGACTAGGATTACAAAAAACAACTTTTAATCCAGAACCATGCTGTTTTAGTTACATGGCTCCGTGGTATATATTATAACTTAAAACTAGGTATCATGATGTCTCTAGCATTGTTTTATCCTTGGAATTGCTTTGGCCATTCTGGGTATTTTATTCTCTATATGATTTGTTTTCCTAATTTCTTTTTCAGCAGACTCACTACTGGTATACAGAAAAGCTACTGATTTTTGTATGCTAATTTTATGTCCTGCTACTTTGCTGAACTTATTAATTAATTTTAGGAGTCTCTGGTGAAGCTTTTCGGATCTTCTAGATATAAGACTGTCATCAACAGGCAGAGATAATATGACTTCTTCTTTTATTTGTATCCATTATCCTCGTACCTTGCCTAATTGCTCTGGCTAAAATTTCAAGTACTATGTTAAATAGGAGTGAGGAGACTGGACATCTTTGTCCAGTTCCTGAAGAGGAAATGCTTTTAGTTTTCCCCATTCACTTTGATGTTGAGTTTGTCATATACACCCTTTACAATGTAGAGGTAAGTTACTTCTATCCCTAGTTTCTTCACTGTTTTTATCATGAACAGGTACTGAATTCTGTCTTTTTTGTTCATCTATTGAGATAATCATGTGATATTTATCTTTGATTCTACTTATGTGATGTTACATTTATTGATTTGCTATATCGAACCATCTTTGCATCCCTGAAATAAAACCAACTTCATGATGTACAAGCTTCTTAATGTGTTGTTGAATAGCATTTGCTAACATTTTATTAAGGATTTCTGCATTTATATTCATCAAGAATATTGGTCTGGCTGAGCATGGTGGCACATGCTTGTAATCCCAGAAGCTTGGGAGGCTGAGACAAGAGGACTGTGAGTTCAAAGCCAGTCTCAGCAAAAGCAAGGCACTAAGCAACTGAATGAGACCGTGTCTCTAAATAAAATGCAAAATAGGGCTGGGGATGTGGCTCAATGTAGAGTGCCCGGGTTTATCCCCAGTTACCCATAACCCCCAAAAGAATATTGGTCTGTAGTTTTCTTTCCTTGATATGTCTTTATCTGATTTAGGTCTCAAGATGATACTGGCTTCATAGAATGCATTTGGAAGTGTTCCCCACTCCTTTCTATTTCATGGAATAATTTGAGGAGCAATGGCAATAGAACTTCTTTAAAAGTCTGGGAGGATTCAGCTTAGAGTCCATTACTGGTTGGAAAGCTTTCTATTACTGCTTCAGTCTCAATGCTTGTCACTTGTCTGTTTAGGTTTTCTATATCCTGTGGTTCTATTTTGGTAGGTCACTTTTGTCTAGAAATTTGTCCACTGTTGGATTTTCTAATTTATTGGAGTGTAAATTTTCAAAGTAGTCCCTAATGATGATCTGGATTTCAGTATATCTGGAAGTCATCTCTGATTTTATTAATTTGGGTCTTCTTTCTTTCTTTCTTTCTTTCTTTCGGTTTGCTTGGTTAAGTATTTATCAATCTTTATCTTTTCAAGAACCAACTTGTCAATATATTGATCCTTTGTATTATTTTTTTTTACTCTCTATTTCATTAGTTTCATCTCTAATCTTTAATTCAGATTTCTAATTTGCAAAGTATGTAGCCAACAGAGCTAATGTTCCATTACTAATGTGTTTTTCTTTAAAATGTTAACTCTAAACATTGTTAGAAAATTAAATTTACAGACTACATAGTCAATTGATGAAATCTGCCAGAGTCAGACTATTGTGAGGTTTCCTACTTTATATAATGGTATAAAACATTCAATACCAAACCTTCCTTCTGCTTTATGCAGGTAACATTTTTTAGCTATTTTAGCTTGTATGCACCATAATTATATACACTTGTCAGCAGTAGATCTTTTCTAATGAAATTCTTGTTTTGCCTTTATTAAAAGTGATTCCAAATAGAAGAGTTTTAAATGAAGATTATTATATGTGCAATAAAGAACTTTAAAAATTAGGCCACAATTTATGTGTGGATTTTGGTTCAAATCAACCTATGCAATAGTATAGAAAGCAGGGAAATTTCTAACAAGGTCATTAGTAAGGAGAAACTACATACCTGTGTGCCATCTCTGTTCAACAGCAATGCTTTTACATTGTCTGTGTGCCCTTTAAGCTTCATTAGTTTTGCACATGTTCTTGGATCCCATACCCTTAAAACCTGTGAATTTTAAGAGAATATTACACAAATTGAGTATATACATAATCAAATTTAAATAATTGATGACTTTTTAAATATGACCTTTAAATTCTGAGAAGGAAATACTGCTTTAGCCAATAATTGCTAAGGTTCTTAACCTTAGGAAAGACTTTCTTATGTCAGAAATTACACAACCTCCCCACCCACTTTACCACGTACATAGTAGTCATACAGTTATATACTCATTTATTCAAATAACACCTTTCTTTTAGTATCCTCAAGGCAAAAACCACTAACCAAATATTTAATAATTACATAGATCAAAATATTTTGATTTGTTTTCTTATGTTCAAACATACTCTTTAAGCTCCCCTTACCTTCTCTGTGGACCCCGATACAATGATTGTTCCCAGTTGATTCATGGCAAGGCTATAAATGGAATCTTTGTTCCCACTTAAAGAAGAAGCTATTGAGGACAAATGGAATTAAATGTTAACAAAAAATCATCAGCTGTTTAGTTATTAGTCAGCAAAATTATAAGTCTGATTATTCAGTTTAGAGAATCTTATCTTTATGAGTACTTTAAGGAAAAGAAATCTACCAACAATGGAGATAATTCTAAACCATATAGTATTATTATCAAAGTTCATATCTTTCCCAGATTTGAATGTACATAAGTGCTCAATTAGCACTCAATAAATATTTAGCTCAATAAATATTGGCTAAATTGAATTGCACTATTATTTAAAAACCATCCACATAGATAATGCATTTTCAAAGATATACACGTGCCAGTATATGGAAAAAATGCCCAAACTCACTATTATTCAAGGAAATGCAAATCAAAACAAAATACCATTTTCATATACCAATTCAGACAAAAAACAAAGGTAGTGCTTAATGGCAAGAATCATATGTTAAATGCCCTTTGATCCAGAACTCAATAATACCAAAGTGAAAACAGCTGCATATAAAATTATCTATACAGTATGATCATAATCCTTCAATAAATAAACATACTGAGAAGTGATCGGTAATGGAGTTAGTACATGTGAAGTATTTAGAAAAATGCCTACTTGTAAGTATTCAATAAATGTTAACTAGTGTTAGTATTATTTCTATAATCTTAAAAAAACTTGTGATATCATCTCTATAGAGTTCTAAGCAAGACATATCAACAATAGCAGAAGCTGTATCCATTAAGCCTAGTCTCTGACCTAGTAACAATCTTCTTTCTATTGCTTTGTTCCCTCCTCTTTAGTGTCTCTTTGAGGAAGGCCTCACATACGGACAGAGCCCAATGACAGGACAGCCCCCAGCAGGGACTAGCTGCTCAATCACTGAGAAGGTATACAGATGAAAAAAATCAAGGGTAATAAGAGAAACATAGAGTTTATATATTTCCTGGTTGGTAAAACGATATTCAAGGAATTATATGTACCAATCTCCCAACTTGCCCTTCTTGGCACATACTAGGTTACATTAGAACAATTTTGGCTAAGTCACTGTGAGCACTCCACTGATTCATGACAAGTTGGACCTGTAATATGGAGTTCCAGATAGTCCAAGTCCATGTCTTGAACATAGTTCTTCCAGTCCAAGCTATGTTAAAAATGTGCTCCTACAAGTCCCCTCTGACATCTGCCCTAGAGGACTCTAGGAGGTTGGGTCAAGTGTGATGTTGAATTTCAAATCCAGATTTGCATAAGTCTAAGGTGACAGCCTGAGATCTATTATTTGATTAAATTGCGGCACTATTAAACTGTTGTGAATATCTCTGAATTACCTCTAAAACAATCCTATCCTCCCTGGGCTCTTCTGAAATAGGCTAGATTCTTTAGGGCTACTTGGTCTTCTCGACTGGCACTGGAAACATTTTTTTTTTTTTTTCTGTTTCTTTCCCCCTGTACTTTCCATTTTGGCCATTAACTCAAAAGCTCTTAATATATGGTAATACTTTTAAATCAGAAAACTGACTATTTTGTCAGGAAATCACCATCTCCTTCAAAAACACCTGTGGGTCTAAGCCAGGCAATCCTGTGGGATACAAAGTAGTGATAAGACAGATTTTTCTACCCCGCAGGGACTTATACTTTAGCTAGGGAGCTAAGACATGCACATGTACAAAAAATAACCAGGTTACACCTGGAGAAGTTACCATGTTTAGATTGCAGTGAGGAACTATCTCCTTGTTGCTCAATCATACTCTTGGGGGCTAGAACGCTGTAGGTAGAAGCACTCTCAAAATATGAACCACTGTCTCGATGCAAACCTATCAAAGATGTTTTATAAACCATTCTTTATTTATGTCAACTCAGATCACTTTCAAAGAAATTTTTTTCAAACACCTTACTTGTGACAGTGTTATTTGAGGCAGTCAATGCTGTTAGAGTATTCACATCCCAAAGGAATATTTGTCTGTCCAACCCAGCTGATGCTACCAGTTCCTTATCCTTGGCATATGCTAATGCCTTTACATAATCCTGTAACAGAACAGACATACTATGATCTACTCTGTAGATCAATTAAAAAATGAGCCAAAGTGCTAAGATTTCAATATTACACTGAAGATACTGAGAACTTTTAGCTGTTTTACCTTATGCGTTCTTAATGTTGACATGCAAAATCCCTTATGTGCGTTCCATACTTTTACTGTCGTGTCAGAAGACGCAGATATTACTAGAAGAGCCAAAGAATTAGCAAAACCCTTAGTAGTATGATTTATAATAACTTTAAAACTTATCTTAAAACAAAGTAACATTATTTCAAACTAATGTTCACACTCATATACTCTTCAAAGATCTCTCTAGAACCTATTAGATATTGTTACATACACATCCAAATTTTTAATAGGGCAAACTTTCCTAATGTTCCAGGTGAACACCCAACTAATTCGACAGAGAAAAATTTCTCTCAGACTGCAAAACCAAGAAATGGATCCTACCAAAATAAAAACCAAAAGAAGTATCAAAAAGACTAAAAGGGAAAAAAACGTGTGTATTGTATGAATCTACTGCTATACAGCTCAGATGCAAGTAAAACTAATGTATGGTGTTCAGACGACAGGAGAGAGTTTTCCTTGGGGCAAGACACAATGACTGAAAGGGTGACACAAACAGGCTTCCTGGCAATTTTCTGTTTCTTGAATTATATTAAGTTGTAATCTCAAGGTATGTATACTTTTTTGTATGTATTTTAGACTTTAATAACATAGTTTATATAAAAATATATCAAACTGAATTAAAAACTTTTGAAAGCTCAATAATCCAAAGAAATACTTACATGTTTTCCCATTACAACAGAGTACAATGTCGTTTACCCAATCAGTATGGTGTTCCATAGATGCTATATATGGATCTTGCTGAATTAAAAGAAAAATTGTAAGAGTTTATATTAGAGAATGAAATAATTAAAAATTCTAGATCTGTTCAGATTTTTCAATTAATGTAACACTGCTCTAAGGTCTTCAAACTGACAACTGAATTCAGAATAAAATTTTACAAACAGGCGATGCTTTCAGAAACAGATGAAAACACTTTTGTTTTAGGACATTTACCAGTAACAAAAGGTACATTTCCAGCATAAATACTTAATTGTTATGCCTTATGATGGTGAAGGCCATGCTCTGGGCTAGGCACTGTGCGTGATGCAAAGTGTTGCAGGAAGGGGTTTGCTTCTGCAGGCTGGGGAAATCTTAACTCTGGTGGTGAAGGCTCACAGCAGTCAGCAGGGACAGAATGAGTGTGAGGAGCATGGTGAGGAGTCTGGTCTTCTGGCAAAGGGAGACAAACACTTCTGCTTTCTGCTTTCTCCTCCTGCTGTTTTTATCTTTTGAGTTTTAAATGTTTTCTACAGTCCTTCACAGAAGAAAGACTGAGCAAGTTCATGTCACCATTCCAGTTCAGTAACTGGAGACTCTCTTGTTCCCCTCATCTGGCTTAATTACCAGGAGAGGACTTCTAAAGACCAGTATTTAGTTACATCCTATACCCAAAACAGGCAACTTTGAGACATTTCATGGGCAAAACCAAAACAAAACAACAACAACAAAAACCCCACTCTCTTCATATATGAAAAAATGTCATAAAAGGATGACTAGAAAAAGATGTTTGAGGGCAAGTCAAGAGGATTTCCAGATTATTCCACATTAGTTTTCCTTACTTTGTTTGAAATACTGTGAATTCCCAGAAAGGAGACATCTCAATTTAAATATAAGTGCATTTAAAAGCTAAACATAAATAGTTTTCTGACTTTTGACACAGGGTC
Organism: Marmota marmota marmota; assembly: GCF_001458135.2. Classification (NCBI taxonomy): domain Eukaryota; kingdom Metazoa; phylum Chordata; class Mammalia; order Rodentia; family Sciuridae; genus Marmota; species Marmota marmota. Next base: position 14,759,082 of record NW_026000241.1, read on the forward strand.
ACCACTGCTTCCACTGGCTAAAGAATTCAGAGCCTACTGGACTGAAGTCCATTTAGAGAGACCTCATCTAGCAACTCTACTAAGTAGTAGATCTTTTTCAACACTGAATATCAGACTTGTAGAGCTTGCGAAAGATACAGACTTTTAAAAATACGAGGTCTAGAATCAGGGTTTTGAAGTAAGGCTGGGTTCTCATTCTCTGCCACTTACTAGCCATTTAACCATGGCTTTTTCTGACACTGTTTTCTCACCTATAAAGATGAATCCTAAGAGCTGACATGAGAGATTGCTGTGAGAATTAAAATCATGGTAGATATAAGTGCCAAGAGTGTCTGGCACATAGTTAAGAACTCAGGAAATGTTCCTTTTCCTTCCTTGATCTTCTTTTCTATGTCATTCACAATACGGATATTTAAATAAAATACCAAAAGAGTTCCATCCTGTTTGATGTGGGATTTATTTTTCCATATATTTAAATTCTGTTCCCTGTTTAAGAAAGCAGACTTTAAAACTCCTGAAGGAGTTTTAAACTATGCTGTCCTCATAGTTTCATACCAACCTTATATAATGTAATAGGGCGCTGCAGGTTTTGTGGGAACCCTGTTCACTTCAAATGAAGAAAATCAAATATTTGTTCAAAATTGCTTATAAATAATGTGAAAGCATACCTAATCCTTTCTTTTTAATTTTTTTAAAAAGTATGGTTGCAAGGAGACTTTTGGGGGTCATATTCTAAAGCAGAAAAACTGCTGAAAGTAATCACTCCCTATCAGTCAATATCACTGGTCCTTTGTGGTAAAGAGCTCTTAAAGAAAACCTGGTTTATGGAGTCCTTGCCTTAGCTAAAACACTTGTGAAATTCTTGTGGGGGTAATTTTTCTCAGAGGCTTACAGAATTCTGGTTTCAATGTCTTAATATAGAGTATACTAAAGAACTCAGTGCTTAGAGATTAAATCAGAAACTGAAAAAGGCATCACATAAGACAGGGAAAAGCAACCAAAATTTACAAATTTATAGATTTTTAAATGTAAACTTAATCTTTGCCTTACCTTGTGCTGATTGACACTCCATATTCTTATGATGGAGTCTCGCCCAGCTGTGAAAAGTCTATTTAGTGCTGGATCCAACTGTAGGGCATTGACTCCATTCCGATTGTACTTCTCTACTTCATCCCGAATAACATAGGAAACCTGATAAATACATCAACAGATGCTTTTTATGATGTTATAAGCCATGCAATAAAAAGATGTAGTCTACAAGTAGTCAATTAATAATAAAACTTTTTTTCAAGCCAATAAAATTTTTATTTTTATTTTACTCTAAAGATTAAAGGGCTAAAAAGAGAAGTTAACCTAGACCAAGATGATTAAGTTTGCCCTAAACTACTGCTTCCTAATTGGACTCTCCTTCTACTCCTTTGCCTTTAATTCATTTTCACAAAGCAGATAGGGTAATCTTTTGGAAATGTAAATTGGAATGCAACCCATCTCAGTTCAAAAACCATCCAGCTGCTTACTGCTGAACTCGTGATTTGATGTAAATCCTTACCATAGCCTCAAGAGCCTTGTTCGCCTTTCCTGCTCTCATTTTTGTTCTAGGTCCTTGTGCACACAAGGCCTCCAGACTATTGCACATGCTGGCCCCATTTGGAAGTTCTCCCTCCTACTTGTCAGGCTATCTCCTATTACAGTCTTCGGGTTTCTCTTTAAATGATATGCTTCCTCAAAAAAGCCTTTCATAATTTGACAAGCAGAATGCCATCTCAAGTTCTGAGTTCCTATAATAAACTCAACTTTTCCTTCAGGATACTTTTTTCTACTTCATTTTCCCTTGATGACCTCTATTTCTTGGGAAAACATGTGAGAATCAACCCAAAAGAATTATAACTAAGAAAAAGTCAATACACTGACTGGTAGTCCAAAGCAAAACTTTTCCAATGTAATAAGATAACTATTTCAAAATACAAAGGCAGGGGGAGGGAGAGACCTAATTATAAAAGCAACAAGATAAATACCTATAAATACATTTTTTAAAAATATTTATTTTTTAGTCATAGTTGGACACAATACCTTTATTTCACTTATTTATTTTTTATGTGGTGCTGAGTATCGAACCCAGGGTCTCGCATGTGCGAGGCAAGCGCTCTACTGCTCAGCCACAACCCCAGCCCCCTAGAAATACATTTTACAAGAAAACACATAACTGATAGGAAATGGTACAAAAGAGAAAAATCAAATAGAGAAAACATGTAATACTACAGAACAGAAAGATTCAAAATTGGCAATTCATGCCTAAATTTGTAAATTTAACCCAACGTTGGTTAGAATAGTATTAAATTCTTTCTAGAAGTGCTCTAACACTGAGCCACAACACCAGTTCTTACTTTAAAGATCTTAAAAGGTATTATAAAGCTACTGGAATTACAATAGTGTACCATAATTGGAATATACAACAGGATAAATGAATAAAAAATTTGGAATAATTTTCTATCATAAACTTTCTATTTTGATATAAACATAGTGTTTCAAATCAAGGAGGACATAATTAATTTAACAATTTATTTTAAGAGTGCATGAGTCTTTTGGGGGAAAATTATGTATTCCTTTTCCATATCTTAAACCAAAAATTCATTTTTTTGAATTTACCATTTTCACTAAAATGCATTTTTTTATATTAAACAAAAAGTTGAAATTTAATAACATAGTCATTCAAGTAATTTTAAAGGCAGGTGAATATTTACATAGTCTGTAGATATAGAAGGCTCTTCCAACATGAAAAGATGTTAATTATTTGACTAAATACAAGTCAAACCTTTTGTAAGTATAAGAATGTTTAAAGCAGTATTCACAATGGCCAAAAAGTGAAAACAACCCAAGTGACCATTAATTGACAAATGGATAAACAAAATGGAATTTATCCTTCGGAAGGGCTAAGATTGCATACCCAAATAATTACTAAGATATTTTCTTAACTTGGTCTTTTGGAAACAAGCAACTGCAACTGAAATCTACTCAAATTCTTGATAATTTAACATCAACAACAACAAAAAGACACAAATGTAAGTCATTATTTTCTCATTTTTTAGAAAATTTAACATAAGAATACAAGGATATCTAACAGAACTGAAAGGCAGAAAATACAGCCATCACTGGAGGCATTTTTAAAATAAAATCGTAGCACTTCTCTGTTGAAACCTTTTAACAATTTTCCACAGATTTAAAGTCCAAACTCCTTCAATGCTTTGGTTCTAACCCTGCATCCCTTATACTCACCTCAGACTAACCTCTCAGTTTCTTTCACGTTAGTGACCCTAAACTCTTTTATGTTCCTCAAACACATCAGCTCTGAACTCATCCTCCTCAGGACCTTCTCATTTACTGAAGATTCCTCAACTTTCCAACCCCACTGGGATACCCAGTTTTTATCTCCTCTGGCTTGCCTTCACCCTTTCTGTCTTAGATCACCTCTGAAAAGCCTTCCCTGATCTCATTTCCCTTGACACCAATATCCTACTTATTTCACAGTTTTTAGCACACTCCGGTTATTTATCTTTTTATTATCTCTTCCTATATTAGAATAAGCTCTGAGTGGCAAGGACCTTGTCTGCCTTGCTCCTCCTACCACTCTATCTCCACTGTGCCTGGCATACAATAGGCAAATATACTGGAAATCTGTTGGAAAGCCACTAGGAACCAAGGTGACTTCAATGTCAAGTTCTGCCTCTTAATCCTTCTCTGCGCACCATGTCAAATTCAGTCCCTCTGACTCTCTTTCTCTGGAACACGAAGCCCTCTTGTCTGGAGCACATTTCCTTTAACTGAGACTATGTAGTATATATGAATCTTAATTTTCTGATTTCTAGATTATCTGACTGAACCAGTAGGCAAGGGTTGGAGGATAACATAATTATTGGGGCTGTCATTTCAGGTGGAGAGTAATTCTTAGCAAAGCAAAGTCTGGGATGACATCTTCATGTATCTACAATGGGAGTGTTATTAAAAATGTAAACGAATTAGAAGTATCCTAGTTGAAAAAATTTTGGCACACATACCTATAAAATAGTGTTATTCAATTGTTTAAAATGTTGATAAGATCTAGACTGACACAGGAAGATAGTATATTTTAAGTGAATTATGCATGATTCAACACATCGTGTATAATAATCATTATTGTGAAAGTGTTTCAAAATATTAAACACATAATATATTTTGAAATAAATACTAGCAGTTATTCCTGAGTGATAGGATTATGGTGATTTTTTCCCCCACTCAGTCATGACTATTTATGTGGCTTAAATGTTTTATAATGGACACACATTACTTTATTTTAAAAATTTATAATCTATTATCAAAGTAATTCTTGCCTGTATTTAGAAAGTCAAACACTATCAAAACATTGCAATGAAAAATAATCTCTCTACTGCCTGAGAGTACCCAGTCTTCATCCCTAAATGGAACCAATTTTAACTCTTGGTTGTTTCTACTAGAGGGTTACAGCATTTCCCTAAATATTATGCTACAACTCCAGCACATTCATTTTAGACATTCCCAATTTACTCATTTTATTATAGATTAGGATATAAAACCACCTTTGATATTTCTTGTCTATTCTTCTTATATAGATACATTATTATTGGTTGAATAATCAGTACTACATTGTTGTAACTTCATCAGGCTGTCAGTTATAACCAAGTACTACATTATGAATAACTTCCTTCCTCAAAGATCCTTTTGTTTTCCCTAAAGTTCTTTATTTTCCTCCTTCAATGTTTTCTTCTACTTTAAATTCGATTTTCTTCAACTGCTGCACCATGGAACTCACCTACCCCTTTGTTCTCATAAGGCTCCCTCAGTCCTCCGTCTCCTCAATGTACTCTGGGGTGGTTACCCTGCGGGTTGCTGGCACAGTATGTGCCACCTTTGCTGCTTTCTTATACTGCTTTTCTGGGGTATAGTCACAATTTCCAGAATTTTGATTTATCTTGTTCATTCCCCAGTTTTGCTGAAGTACTTCCTTAGGATCTTACGAAAATAACATGAAAGGTCAGGCACAGTGGCTCAGGCCTATAAGAACAGCTGTTTGGGAAGCTATGGCAGGAGGATCCAAGTTTGAGGTCAGCCTGGGCAACCTGAGATTCTGTTTCAAAATAAAACAACATGTACACTTAGAAAAATGAGAAATTATATCCCATCTATGTATGATATTTCAAAGTGCATAAATGCATTCTACTGTCATATATAACTAATTAAAACAAATTTAAAAATTAAGAAAAAAAGATCTTGTTAATATTATTGCCTCTTAAAATGAAGACATTTATATTTTTGGTGGTTTAAGAGTTCTCCATTATAATTTGAGAATGTTTCTGTTTAGATGATAAAATAAAATTTTTTATGTAATAAAACATTTTATTCTTGAAAAACAAACAAATAAGATAAAAAGAACTGGGGCTGTAGCTCAGTGGTAGAATGCTCTCCTACCCTGTGTGAGGTCCTGGATTTAATCCTTAGCATTGCCAACAAAACAAAACAAAACAAAACAAAACATTCCCTCAGATTTTGAAGATGTTGCTCTAACTTCCTCTAGCATCCACTACTGCCAATGAATTCAATGCCATTTTGTTTCATTCAACTTTAATATGACCTCATTTTCAGTCTCTTCTGGATACCCTCTCCCTAAACTTTTAGGCTCTTCCCTTTTATTCCTGTTATATTTCTTCATTTAGTCTTTTTATCACTAATTTTGCTATGTAATTAGAAAGCCCTTTCAACGTGGAAGCTTGTAGTACTTCATGTCCGGTCTGCTTTCTTTGTTCTTTCTTGAAATCCCATCAGTTGTATGCTAAAACTTTCAAACTGATCCTCCATCTTTTATGCATTCTATATTATCTATCTTTGTCCTTTATTTACTTTTATAAGACTTTCTCTATCATTTTATAACTACTATTTTTAATGTAGTATGGTAAAAATAGAAACAATATATCTGATAAGGAAATAGTTATATAAATTACCTCATGTGGTTATTAAAGAATGAAGACAAATTATATACACTGATATATTCCAAGACATTTCACATTAAAAACTCATTTAAAAAGTCTGGATATAGAAAGAGGAAAAACATAATTTAATTTTTTCAACTAATATTGATTAAGTGCTCCCTAGTTGTCAGGCACTATTTTAAAAGCTGAGAATACAGTGTGTTCTTTTTTTTTTTTTTTTTTAAGAGAGAGAAAGAGAGAGAATTTTAATATTTATTTTTTAGTTTTCGGCGGACACAAAATCTTTGTTTGTATGTGGTGCTGAGGATCGAACCCGGGCCGCACGCATGCCAGGCAAGCGCGCTACCACTTGAGCCACATCCCCAGCCCTACAGTGTGTTCTAATGAGGGAAAGATCGAACTAGAAATGACAGCAAGTCAAGTGAAATTTTTCTCCCCAGATACAGGCAAGCTTTTGCAAGCAGAAGGGATGAAAGCAATAAATAAATAAGTAAGTAAGTAAGTAAGTAAATAAATAAATAAATAAATAAAACAAAAGTAGAATCGGTCTGAGAAACAATAACTTGGTGAACAAGGTCATAGAAAAGCTTCATTTAGACAAAGTCAAGAGTGTAGGTTAGCAATTGAATATAAATTAATAGACAAGCAAAAGAAGTCTAGTAGAGCAGAAGAATGGGAGATGAGAGGGAGGACAGGAAGAAAAAGTGTGTGGAGGGTCATTAACTGAAATCAATTTCCATGCATGTATGAGTTTGTTGGGATGAACCCAACTATCACATGTAACTATAAAACTCTAATTTCTTTTTAAAAAGAGTACATTTTAATAGTGCACTTTAATACTTTAAACAAAGTAGCAAATAAACAAATATTGATAGCTGGGAGGCACTGCCCCACCCCTGCCCCAAGGGCACAGCTTAAAGCAGAGATAAGAACTTATATCCAACCATCATGATTTACTTAAAAAAAATGGGGAAGTGTACTAAGTGAGCTTTGCAATGGGATGGGAAGCCAGGTCATCAGTAGGAAATATACATTTGGAAGAACCAGTTAAAGGGACTGACAGGGAAAAAAATAATTGATTAGCCCCCAGGTAACAAGTATCCAGTTAAGTTACAAAAATGTAAATATTTGTATCTGGCTCAGTAAGCAAATTTTTTTAACCTTTATTTTTTATTTATTTGCTTTTTATGTGGTGCTGAGGATTGAATCCAGTGCCTCACCCATGCTAGGCAAGTACTCTACCACTGAGCTACTACCCCAGCCTGGGTAAGCACTCTTTGACTAATTTCTTCAACAATTATCTAGGACCTAAAACAAAGAAATCAGATGGGTGATCCATTGAACTTCATGTGATCTGTCTAAGCATCTCAAACTTAAATACCCTAGAGTTACTGGCAACCTGCCAGAGGGTAGAAACAGTCATGAGAAAAAACATATCTCTTTCCTCACCATTTTACTTAGAGGTAATCAGACTGATTTTCTATCATTATTGTAACAAATCACCACAAATGCAGTGACTTTACACATACCCATTTATTATTTCACTTCTGAGGGTCAAAAAGTCAAGGCTGAGCATAAGTGGGTCCTCTGTCAAGGGTCTCAGAGGCCCAAACTGATCAGGGCCAGCAATCTACGCTTTTGACTAGAGGCTCTAGTAAAGAGCCTGCTTCCAAGCTCATCCTGGTTGGTTGAAATCAGTTCCTTAGGACTGCAGGCCTAAGGTCCCTGTTTTGTTTCCTTGCTGTCATTTAAGGATCTGTTCATCTTTGCTCCTAGCAATTGTCCGCATTCCTTCTCATCCTTTCCACGTGGCCCTCTCGCGGTGGAGGGTGGAATCCAACTCACACCTCAAAGCTATCTTATGCCACATCTCACTGCCTTCTGCCTCCAGCTGGAGGAAGTCCTCTGCTTTTAAGGGCTCACAGGATAATCCTTCTATTTTAAGGTTTGGAACCTTATTACACATGCAAAGTCCTTTTGATCATGTAACTAACGTATGTATAAGTTCCAGGGATTAGGAGCCCATTCTTTCTACCATAGCAACTAAACAATACAAAAACAAACACGCTTCATATACTATGGAATAAACAAAAAAGTTCATTTAAAAAAAAGGGAGAGACTTAAAACCATTTCAGGCTCGGAAATGAGATGCTCTGGGTGAGTCCCCTAGGCTCCTCTAGGGTGTACTTTACTTCACTTGGATCTCTAATGATACCTTAATTGGAATTTGCCCCAAATCAAGTTCCTGAGAGTTCTCTCCAAACTACCATTCCTGAAGTCTCCTCCATCTCAGTTCATGATTACTCCAACAAGTTGCTCAAGTTCAAAACACCTTGATGTCATCCTCACTTCTCTTTTATCTCAAAACCTGTCAGCAAGACTTGCTAGCTCTACCTTTGAGACTTATCCAGAGTTCAATTCCTTCTCATCACTGGCTGGAATCACTATCTCATGGCATCTGGATTTTTAAAAAGTCCTGCTAAGCCTATTAAAACACATTACAGTAGTCCCCTTTATCCATGGCAGATACATTCCAAGACCACCAGTGGATACCTAAAACCACAAGTGGTATTAAATCCTATACATACCATGTTGTTTTTCCCTATATGTATCTATAAGGTTGTACTTTCAATTTTTCACTTAAAGGAAGCACTATGCAGCATCACTACTCTGGTCCTCTGGGGTCATTATAAAATAATGGATTATTTAACTAACACAAAATAAGGGTTATTTGAACATAAGTATTACAATAACATGAGAGGAGATTTGATGACCAAGATACTGATAACCTAGATGACTAACAAATGACTAATGGGTAGTTACTAATGGCATGAATACCTTGAACAAAGCCACCTCTTGGGTGGCTGGGCTGGCATGAGATTTCATCATGCTACCTGAAATAGCAGATAATTTAAAACTTACAATTGTTTATTCCTGGTATTTTCCATTTAGTATTTTCAGACTGCACTTTAGCACAGCTAACAGTGGAAAATGAACTGCAGATATGGGAGGCGGGCATTACCATATATCACATTATTCATTTGCTCAAAATCCAACAACTGCTTCTCATCTCACTCAGGGCTCACTGCAAAGTGTAGGGCCCTACAAGATCTGACCTCCAACCACCTCTCGGAATTTCATTTTCTGCTTCTCTTGTTTCACTTGCCCCAGGCCAACCACAACGTGTCTCTACTGATCAGAAACAGGCCAGCATTCACCTCAGGACTTTTGCATTTGATAATCTCACTGGAATGCTCTTCTCCCAGAAGGTGGTGTTGCTATATCATTCTCTCACTTTTCTCCTTTCTTTCAGACCCTTACTGAAAAGTTGGCTTCTCAAGCAAGGCCTTTTCTCCCCACCATAAATAAAAATTTCATTTCCCCCTCTTCCACTGCTAATCACTATCTAACCACTTTCAAATCTTTAAAGCCAACTTCCTTCCAGTATTTTATTGTGAAAAATTTAAAACACAAAAATAGAAAGAATCACACAATTAAATTTAGCATATATATCCACCACACATATTCTTCAATTAACAGTCTACATTTGTTTTAACACATTCATCCATTTGATTCATCATATTTTTGATGGCTTTGAAAATAAGCTGTACATCATACACACTTAAGACTCTAGCACATGCAAATCATTTTTTGAGGGCGGTTAAGGGGCACTTGACCACTAAGCCACATCCCCAGCCTGATTATTTAGAGACAGGGTCTGACTGAGTTGCCCTGTGCCTTGCTTTTGCTGAGACTGGCCTTGAACTCGAAATCCTACTGCTTCAGTCTCCCCAGCTGCTGGGATTACAGGTGTGTGCCACCACGCCCAGCATTGCTTATCATTTTTAAGGTAAAATTACACAGAGTGAAATGTGCCATAGATAGTTATGACAAATGAACACACCTATATAAGCCCTTTCAAAGACACATACAACATTATCACGAAAAAAAGTTCCTTCATTTTCTTCCCAATCTGCATACTCCATTCCCAGGCAATCTAGATCTATTTTCATCACAGACTAGTTTTGCCTGTTCTTACAATGTCTTATTAATGGAATTGCACAGCTCTCATTTAAGGCTACTTCTGGCTATCAGGTTTATTTAGCCCATTCCAAGAAAAACTGGCCAAATATAAATAATTCCCATATGTGTTTTTCCTGTCCAATCTTATGGGCCATGACCTTCTGCTTGTACCTATATTTCAGTTGATTTTTTTAAAGTATTTTAAAAAGTAATCTTGCAAATATAATAGGACACCTTCTAACATGATTTCTTCTAAACCAGGGGTTAGGTAAAACCTGCCTGTTGGACAAACCCAGCCCAAGTCCTATTTTTGTAAACTAGCCTTATTGGAACACAGCTATGCCTATTCATTTTGGTACCATCTACGCTGGTTTCAAATTATAATGGCACAGTTGAACATTTATGACATAGAGTTGACTCGTTAAAATATGATTAGCCTGCAATGCCTAAAACATTTACTTTCTGCCAGTGATTTTGGAGCCTGAGGCAGAAGGATTGCAAGTTCAAGGCCAGCCTCAGCAACTTAGTGAGGCCCGAACTACTAAGTAAGACCCAGTCTCAAATTAACAAATAAAACGCAGGGACGGGGTGGGGGGGATGGGGGAATGTAGTTCAGTTGTAAAGCACCCTAGGGTTCAACCCCTAGTACCAAAATAACGAAAGCAAATCATTTACCATCTGGATCCTTTCAGAAAGTTTGTGGATTCCTGTTCTAAGGCGTCATATCACTATCAAATTTTTATTAACCATCCTAAATAAAAAGTAATTCAACTTCAGTCCAGTGAGGTGGCACACACCTGTAATCCCAGTGACTAGGAAGGCTGAGGCAGGAGGATCACAAATTCCAGGCCAGCCTTAATAACTTAGTGAACCTCTGTCTCAAAACATAAAGGCCTGGGGATGTAGCTCAGTGGTAAAGTACCCCCCCCCCCCCC
>NW_026000241.1:14770059-14786740 GCF_001458135.2 Marmota marmota marmota
TTTACAATTCCCAGTGCCAAAAAATCATTTCACTTTAGATATTTGGAAGGGTTTCTCCTCGAAAAGCCAGGATTTGGCATCATTCTACTTCCTTGAAAAAAAAGTCTCCAAGACTAAACAACCAACCCAGAGCTGGGACTGAGAATGAGGAGTGAAGGCCACACTGAGCTCTAAACAAATACTGGTGGAACAGACATTTGTTCACTGCTTATCCATTACACACTTATCTATTACACACTTCTGCCTCCAGTATTTCCCTCAAAGCAAGCAAATCCTGAAAGATCTTGTATAGGGTCTATCTAAGAGACTCTTGTTATACTGGATAATGTGAAAGGACGTGAGATCTGAAATGGTTGCACCCACCTGCCACAAGAGGGAAGGGCTAAAGCTAAAGAGTTTGAGAATAGGAGAGGAAAACTTGCATAGAGCCCAATGGTGACGACTTTACATCACTTCTTAGGGTACAGTCACAGTTGGCCTACTGGATCAGGGTTTGCATGAAACTAGCACTACCTCTTAATACATATCCTTTATTATGTGAGCTCAGTTAAGATAGATTTGGAGTCATTTCCAACCAAAAGAATCCTTCTGTTACAAAAGGCTAAGTACTCATATTCTTGAATCATCTTGGAGTGCTAGGGTATGGTTGTTGCCCCTAACTCAGGAATATTAGTGATCCAGTCTAATTTTTTCCCCAAGAATTCTGAAGCAAGTGAAGGAAGAGGCCATAATAGGAGGAAAAATGGAGACAAAGAGGGCTAATCAACAGACTGGATTGCTGGAAAACCATAACAGTAAGGCACTAGAGGGAGACCTGCTTTTGGTATCTTCCATCAGATATCTGAATTCACATATTTGATTGATCATGTTTCTAGCAATCACATTTCCATCCCTCCTCTCAAATACCTTCAATTTCTTTAGCAGTTGAAGATGGCAGGGCATGTACTCATTTTTAATTTTGTCTATAATTAATAAGCAGTATGTTTGGATTCCTCTCCACTGATTCTTTAGCAATACTATAAGTCTCAAGGGTTCTTTTTGGCCTGTAACTCAACAATGGAGTTCTGGGCTACTCTCTCTTGGTCCAAGACACAGATAGCGAAGGGGCAAAATAAATTTACATTTCCAAGTACCCATATACTTTTCACAAAACAAAGATCTCTTAAGTTGAAAAATACGTAAAGATGCATAAAATAAAAACTATCCCATGTCCTGTCTTATTCATAATAACATAGGCTAACCCCAAAGAAATAATCACTGTTGATAACCTTCCTGATTCTAAAAATGCCATTATTTCCTTTGTGGAAATGGGATCATACTATGTTGACTTGCTCATTTGACTTCTGGACATATTTTAATTATATAGCTCTGGCTGATCTTTTTAACAACTGCAAATCAATTCTCTATATTCATGTCATAATTTGACAACTGCAGACATTTAGCTTCCATTGATGGATATTTAGTTTTGTTTTTCACAATGACAATGTTCTACAATACACACTCTTGCCTAATTACAGACAGATTAAACATATGTACTAATGTAGAATAAAAGAATTTTTAAATAAGAAATTGTGGGTCAAAGGAAATGTTTATTTAAAATCTTGACAAAGCAAGATAGCAGTAAACACTATGGGTCCATTTATAGTAAAAAACCACAAAAGCCAGGTACATAAACAGGAAGAGGTAACAGACAGTGATTCTCAATTAGCAGCAATTTTGTCTGCAAAGGGATGTTCGAAAATGAGACATTTCTGACTGCCATAACTGGTGAGGTGCTGCTACATCTAGTGGGTAGAAGCCAGAGGTGATACTGAACAACTTACAGTGAATAGAACAGCTCCCCTTACCCCTACACAAAAAAGAAAGAGCCAGCCTAAAAAGTCAATAGGGCACAGGTTCAGAAACTGGTCTAAGATTATAGATTACACAGCCCACAGTAGCTTTCTGTGATGAGTGGAGGCCAACTACAATTTATACTTTTGAACTGTTTGTGGGTTTTTATTGCAATGAACATGCACTAGTTCAAAAAACACTTCCATGCAAAATGAAGTTTGAGATGAAATCAATCTCTGTGGCTTCTAACACTGCTTTTATACTTTGGGGACAAATTCTGAAAGCTCCCTGAATCTTTTAAGTAGGCTAATCTTAGCTCTTTAAATGCTCTTGATAGGAAATGGTTTCAAGTCACTTCACCAATTTAATTGCTGTTGCTACTTAAGAACAAAGCGATGAACACTCTGATCAGTGAAGAGTAGAATTGTCACCTCCCTCATTATACATGCACTGGCTCACATTCAGGTTATTAAAACACTGTTTTTCCATACCTGCTGCAGTTACTTTTCATCTTCCCCATGCTGCTCTATTACAGTTGTCTTTTTGCAAATCTCAACGCAAGAAACTGAGAGACCTGATTATCCTTCTTTCTCAGAGCATACTCCCCTAGGCTCTGAATACTATCAAACTACAATTTTGAGTTACATTGTAGTCGGGATGAGACAATTTCACCACTTGGCTTGGATGTTGGATTACTTAAATCCTGTCATTAATGCACATAAAATTCAACTAACAGGGTAAGCTATATTCGATTGTTAATTTCACCCAAACAAAATCTGAGTGCTTAGGACACTGTACTAAGCAATAGGATCAATAAGACACATCACCTATTCAGAAGACTTTATGGCCTATAACATTTTGCTCGGATTATTTTATTGAAGGATCCTTTAGTCCTCACTATCTACTAAAGACTCACTGATTTCAACTTGTAGAACAACACATACTGCTCTGTTTTATACAGAAAGATTGGGTGCTACTGATTCCTATACCCTCTCAATTCTTTTCCCTCTTTGGGGCCAATCTAAGTGCCCTATAAGTGTTTAGTACATAAATGCACCTTATCGCCATTATATACAATATACCTACAGGCATTCATCTGTAACAGGGCTTTTACTGCCTGTATTGCTGAAAATGCAAGGTAACAAAAACTCCTAAACATAGTTCAAACAAAAGTGAATTCGTGAGGACACAATGCGCACTCTTCACTAATAAATTATAGAAACAAGAAAAAACGATTCGAGGATGCATACTGACAGGAAGATGCTAAGTAAGAAATTCAATTCCAAAACAACGAATGTTGTAATTTCCTCAAGAACACTAGCAGACTCGCACGGCGTTCTCACCTCACCCCTGGGGAAAGCTCCCACGTGCGGAATCCTCCGCAGAAACCCCGCAAGGCCATCCGCTACCTCGCCACGCCCCCGCACTGACCGGGTAACTCTAACTCCTCTGCCGCCCACCTGCGAGAAGCGCCAGGGGACCTCCTCCAGGGGACCTGCCCGCGAAAGCAGACGCTTCGGAGAAAAGCAGGGGACGGGGAGGCAGGTGGGCGGGGAACTAGCACCTCCCGACCCCGCACACACACTCCTATAGGGCAGACGACACCAGCAATCCCGGGCTCAGAACCCTTGCAGCGAGGATCTGGGAACTGGCCTCGCGGCCAAACGGCAACCCCCCTCCCCTTCCTTTAGCCGTTAGCGCCACGGCCCCACCCCTCGTCGCGGGCCGCGTCCCGCCCCGCTCATCCCAAGCCACCACCCCAGCTGGCCGCGGCGTGGGGTATCTGCCCGCTGGAGGTGGGTCCGGACCGGCTGGCCGCGTTCAGAAGGCCGAGGAGCCGGGCTCCCATACCTGCACTTTCCTCCGCCCGGCCGTGTTCTGCCGGTGATGAGCCGCCATCTTGCATGTTGACACTCCTACGTAACTTCCGGAAGAGGCTCGGACCGGGCGGATGTCCCACCCCTTTCCCTTTGGCCAAGGGCGGTTGGTGGGGCCGAAGGTGTGCTAGTGGTAGGCTTCCCGGGTACTGGGCGTTGGTGTGGCCTATGGCCCTTTGGTGCTCTAGATGCGCCTGAGAACAAAACGGTAGAGCGGGAATATGCAGATGGAGGTAGAGCCACTCGTTAGAGCAGAGGGAGCAGTTCTAAACTGGCTTCATGTGGGTGTGCCTAAACCTGGCCTTGCTTTGCGCCATTTTCCTAGTTCCTCTCCCAGAGGCCCCAGTGGGCTGAGGGACAGCACCGAAAGAATGGGTAACACTTCTTCAGCTTTTGAGGCCTACGCCAGAACTCCTAGGCAACATGAAAAGCGTGACATCTTTGCTGCTGATTCCTGTTCTCATTTGCATATCTGTTGTAAAATAAAATTTCTGGCTCCCTGTCAGTGTCCTGTGGTGGTAATGAGCCATGATCTTTAGAATACTCTCCAGTCAACCTCCCATACCTGAAGTTGTTCACATGAAAAGGTTGGGGATACGGCTCAATTGGTAGAGTGCTTTCCTTGCATGCATAAGGCCCTGGGTTCAATCCCAGCAACACAAAAACAAAAAACGTGCAAAGGGTTGAAGTCCTAGGTCAGCCTTTGCCCTTGGTAAATCACATCATTTCTCTGACACCCCAACTCACTAAGTTGATTTCTGTAAGACAGAAACAACAATGCTTTTCTTACAAAACAGGAACACATGGTAGCTCAGAAACTTAGGGATTTCTGAGCAAAATGTAAAGTTTTGACATCTTTGGGGGGAAAAAAAAACAACCCACGTGCATATTAAACAGAAAATTTAAAAAAATAAGTAGGAATTCTAGAAGGCTTTTCCTTTCAAATAAACCATGTCATTGTTAAATCTTGCACCAGAGTCCATCTTTCTTAGGCAAGTTAATGAACTCTTCAGTTTCTTTACCTGTAAAATGAGAATAAAAATGGTACCTGTCTCACATGGGTCTTAGGAAGTTAAGTGAGATAGTGTGTGCTGTATCTGGTATGCAGGAAATGTTTGCTATATTTTAGGTATTATTTTGAAATATGACCAAAGTGTTGTAATTTACTAGGATAGACTCTATTGAAACCAGAATTAGGCAGATGGGCAAGGTCAGATCCAGAGAATGGAGGATCTGAATATTAATACCTTCAGAACCCTTCTTCCACCCTATCGAGATAACCTGCCCCTGCTCCAACCTGTTGCTAAGGTAACCTGCCTCAGGGATTGTCCCTCCCTACTGGAAGTTGTTAGTCATGCCCCATTCCTGCCCAGAGCACTCCAACTTGGCCCCTCCAGCCCATCTGCTTCTCACCTTTTGGCCATCCCACTGAGCATCTTCTGGGCCTACTCATTTATACAGGAAGGAGAGAGATAAGGGGAAGAGAGCAGGAGAACAAAGGAAACCTAGGACCTATAAAAAGGCAAAACACCCTCACTTCTTGGGATGCCAGGATACCAGCTATGACCCCCTTCTTCCTCCTGGTGTAACCAAAAGCTCGGTCCCTGTCCCCATTGCCAATCGATACCAATTTAATAATGAGGACATGGTTTTGAGAAAAAGGAAAAAGGTTTATTGCTTTACTATAAAAGGAGAAACACAGGAAACAAACTCCTGTCCCAAAGGCTGTGACTTGCCCGATTGGGGGGGGGTGGTTAAAGGAACTTCCAGCTTTACATTCCAGGTGTGCTCCGGTAGGAGGCCCCAGTGCACCCTGATAGCTTGTTAGGATCTGTTAGTTAATTTGAGAGACATTCACTTTCCAGATCTTCAGCAGGCATCTCCTTCTTGTAGTGGTTGTGTTCAAGGGCAATTGAACCCAGGGGTGTTTAACCACTGAGCCATATTCCCAGCTCTTTTTTTATTTTTAACTTTGAGTCAGGTTCTCACTAAGTTGCTCAGGGCCTAACTAAATTTTAGCTGAGGCTGGCCTCAAACTTGCAATCTTCCTGCCCCAGCTTCCTTAGCCACTGGGATTACATGCATGTGCCACTGCATCAGGCTAAACTTCCTATTATGTTTTACCTCTCTTGCTTTTAGAGCCTGGAAGAAGATTCATGAAGTGGAAAAGCCTTTTTTCATAGACAATTTTGATATTTTAGTACCTATTGATTTGTTGAACAAAGTGGAAAATCCGCTATATTTAAGTACCATACTATAGGCTTATCTTTTGGTTCACCAAAGAGGAAACATGAATATTTTCATGATTTTGTTTGCTTTTATTTTTTAAAAAGAATTAATTTATTTTGAAATTTGTTTAAAAACATGAAATCATGTAGCGCCTTAATTTGTAATCACAACTGTCTGCTGGTAATATGTTAATTTGGATATTTTAAAATTGGATTTTAATATACATTATATTTTAATATATATTTATTTTAAATATGAATTTATTATAAAATATACATATATATTTGTGTGTGTGTGTGTGTGTGTGTGTGTGGTGGTGGTGCTGGGGATTGAACTCAGGGCCTTGTGCAGGCACCCTACCAACTGAGCTATATCTCCAGCCCTATATTTTTATTTAAAAAAAATTTTTTTTAGTTGTCAATGGACCTTTAATTTATTTTTTTTATATGTGGTTGTGAAAATCAGACCCAGTGTCTCACACGTGCTAGGCCAGTGCTCTACGGCTGAGCTACAATCCCAGGTCTAAAATTAAATTTTATAGAAAACAGCATTTAAATACTTATTTAGATAGTAAATAAGAACCAAGTAAACCTTTTAATGTAAGCTTATCATGGATATCAATCAGATTCTTGGAAAGATTGATAATCTGCATAATTTCCTTATAGATTTTTAATGATCTTCTGGTAATAAATGTGGTATTATGACACAGACTATAAGATCATCATTAAATAATTATGTAGAAGAAAAGCAAGATTGTAGAAGGAAATGTAGAGACTCAGAATGCTGAAGATGTTTATGTCAAAAGTTGGATGTCTTTTTTTGACTTGTCAGAAAAATCTGTTTTAAATAGTATTTCATAAAATTTCCTTTCCAAGTAATAAGAAGTCATGGTGCTGAATGACTCATCATTCAACAGTACACTTATTTCTGAACACACTGGGAGGAAAATATCCTTCAGTTCTTTTATCTCTATTTTTTACATGCCAACATTAGAAACAAACCAGTCCATTTTCCATTCTAGAAATGCTTCTGTCTAGTTTTCCCACTGGAGGGCAGTACAGAACCATTCAGGCCACCCCTGATTTTGGAATGCATAGGCTTTAATGTGACAAGTCAGATTTACGACACTTATTTATCACAAAATAAGTGAAATTCTTGCATTTTTAAGTATAGCCATCTGTATCAATGGGTTACACATCAGTGGAATCAGCCAATCTCAGATCAAAAATATTTTTAAAAAATTGCACCTGTACTAAATATATACAGACTCTTTTTGGTCAGTATTTCTTGCACAACTTCAGTATAACTACTATTTACATATCACAGTTTATTAGGTATGAGTAACAGAGATGATTTAAAGTATATGAAAGGTTGTGCATAGATTATAAGCAGATACTATGCCATTTTATCTTATTTATTTGTTTATAAATGGTTTTTAGTTTTCAATGGACCTTTATTTTATTTATTTATGTATGCTGTGCTGAGAATAGAACCCAGTGCCTCACACATCCTAGGCTCTACAACTGAGCCACTACCCAAGCCCCCTACTACGCCATTTTATATAAAGGACTGGAACATCCAAAGATTTTGTTATCTGAGGGAGTCTTGGAACTAATCCCCCACAGATACTGAGGGACAATCATGTTTATTAAGTGAACAAAATAAGAACAATATAAAAAAATATGTCACAAATGTACCCTTTTTTTTTGTGGTGGGATTTTTAGTTCAACTGACTGAGGCTTCGTAAAATACCTGTTTCAAAAAAAGTGCAGTGGGTATGAATTTTACTTCACAAACTTTGATGAATAAAATTAAATGTCATATTAGATGATTACAATTAAATATAACTTGAATTTCTAGCTAATGAAAATGATGGAAAATTGTCAATGTTCCCCTAGTCATCCTAACCTTCTATACAGTCACTCATTGATTCCAGGATCATATATCAGAAGGCACTGACAATCCTTAGGCCACAGTGGTTAAGGCAGAGATACCAGTGTCTCTGAAATATGGTCTCTTGGAAGTGACAGGCCACTAGCCTTTTCTTCCATTGGAAGTGAGGTTATTTATTAGTGCTAGAAATCCCAGTGTCTCAGGCCCTGAATTCCTAAGAGCACCAGCTACTACTGATCAGTTTTTAACATGAATTCTTTCAGTGGTAGCCACAGGTCTTGACTCCTTTACGGAAACTTTCCAGCTTTCACTGATCTATCTGACCTCTAAAGAATTGGTTTCCTGCTTCCCCATCCCACCCAGATTTGTAGCTTAATTTTTATTTTATTTTTTCAGTAAACTTGAGCTTTCACTAAAAAATGAGAGGGGCGATGATCTTTGAGAAGATTCCACTTTATGCCCAGCAATATAGTCACTTCTGTGACTAGCAAGCACTGTGAACTGGCAATCATTAGCAGAAGATGGGGGAAGGAAGGAAAATTACAGCAAAAACAAAATACACTATAATGTCTCAACAGATTATTCTGCCACAGAAACTGGAACTGAAGACAATTCTTTTCCTAGTCATCTCCCGCTAGAAACCACAGGCATTCTTTATGTCTTTAAACACCTTCAAACGAGTCTGGAAATCTTTCTTCGCTAATTTGTTGTACATGAATGCCTGCAGAAGCCTTTGAATGATAAATGCGGTGGGAGGGGCAGTTTCCATGGTGACTGTCCAATGCACCCTTTTTCCTGCACTTCAATTAGATCTTCATTGGTGAGTTGCTATGAATGAGAAGGTAAGGACTCAATCACATCTGGAAGGCAGGAGGAGATGTGAGTTGTGGTTCTAAAGGCAGCTACACGCTGAACCCACTGAGTTGTACTGCACTGGCTCTTCTTGAACCCCCTCTTCCTGGTTGCCCCTTCCCACTAGGGGAAAATATGTTTGCAACAGACACGACAAAGGGCCATTTTCCTTCATAATACAAAAAGTGCTTGCAAGCTCATATGAAAAATACCAGAAAACATAATCGAAAAATTAAGCTAAATCATGAACAGGCATCTTACTAGAAAAGAAGATAAAAAGCTTGAATTATACAAAATTATGCTTAACTTCGTTCATAACAAAGAAAATGTGCTTAAATGAATATAATTTTCATCTACAGATTGGAAAAAATCTGAAAATTTACTAAAGTTCTATGCTCAGATGATATGGAAAAATCATTTTATATACTAAGTAGGAGGGTAAATTAATGTAAACTCTTTGTAGAGTGACTGAGCAGTTCCTTTTCTAGAAATTCATCTTACAGGTGTACTTAGAGTTGACTTAAAAACACAGGAATCTGGGTGTGGTGGCATACACCTGTAATCCCAGCACATTGGGAAGTTGAGAAGGGAGGATCACAAATTCCAGGTTAGCCTCAGCAATTTGGCAAGAGCCTGAGCAACTTAGTAAGATCCTGTCTCAAAATAAAAAAATAAAAAGGTCTGGGGATGTAACTCTATAGTAAAGTGCTCCTGGATTCAATTCTCAGTAACCCCCACTCCCCACCAAAAAAAAAAAAAAAAAAAAAAAAATCCACAGCACTGGGAAAATAGCTCAGTGCTAGAACGTTTGTCTAATATGCTTGAGGCCCTGGGTTCAAACCCCAGCACTGCAAAACAAACAAACAGGGAAAGACTATTCTATTGACATACTGTTAAAGTAAATAACTAGGACAAATTAAAGAAGTTACTAAGAGATCCACAGAGATGCATACATAAATATGTGGTTAAAGGAGTTGCATGAAAGGGAGCTTTTCCTGTCTTAGTTTGATCTGAGGTAGAAATAGGATTAATACACAATCCCAAATAAGTGTAAGAAATAAATAAGTATAAGAAGATCCCATGGACAGATCAAAAAAGGGAATATTCCTGAGGACTGATTCCAGCTCATCTAGCAGACTCAGGAACATTAACAACATCAAAGCGTGGGTTGAAAGATAAAATGATTTCTCTGGAAATAATTTGTGCCATGAGCCCCCACATCTTCTCCCTCAAAGGGATTTTGTCCTCTTATCCAAACATAATGAGGAAGGTTTTTAGTGAGACCATTCTGAGAGCTGAATAAATGAACAGTTGGGTGGATTGCAAATCTAGAGGGTGGGAAATGCCTAACCACAATAATTGCTTTGGTGGTGGAACCGTGAAAGTACTGGGAACAGACTGTACTCCTACAGTTTTGTTTTGTTTTTTTTTTTTTAGGGGGGACAAATAAGGGTTTGGTGAAGCTCTTCTGTAGACCAGATGGATATGAAGCACATGGGGGAAAGATCCAGACTGGATCTGTATTAAGTGCCATTCAAGAGAACCTCCTGGGAGGGTGAAGGATCCTCAATTATCAGACTGTTTTGATGCAACATCATGACCTAGAGCTGAGAGGGATGCAATTGGTCCAAGGAGCAGAAAGCATCATGTTCTTCAGAAGAATTACAGAGACATGGCGCTTCCAAAAGAACCCAAGAAAAACCTAGAAGATAAATGCTAGGTTCATTCACCCGCCAGCTCCAGAGGGTGCAAAACCACCAGACAAGGAAAAACTGCTCTATGTCCTTACTTTTCCAACCTTAGTAGGATCTGAAGCCGCTGCTGGGAGTAGGGGAGCCCTGGTTGGGGTTGAGTTGTTTTGTTTTTAATGAGATATTTCAGGGATTCAAGTTGAGTTGTTTTGTTTTTAATGAGATATTTCAGAGTAGTTTCAAGGGACTAAATTTTCTTGGGAGAGGGGGTACCAGGGATTGAACTCAGGGGCACTTGACCACTGAGCCACACTCCCAGCCCTATTTTGTGTTTTATTTAGAGACAGGGTCTCACTGAGTTGTTTAGTGTCTAGCTTTTGCTGAGGCAGGCTTTGAACTCACGATCCTCCTGCCTCAGCCTCCTGAGCCACTGGGATTACAAGCATATGCCACAGTGCCCATCAGGACTAAATTTTAAGAGACCAGTCCCCCCACCCCCAAATATATATGCCTGAGATATGGGTCTGTGTTATGGTTTGGATGTGAGGTGTCCTCCAAAAGCTCATGGGTGAGATGGTGCAAGAAGGTTCAGAGGAGAAATGAGTAGGTTGTGAGAATCTTAGCACAATCCTTGAATTAATTCCCTGATAGGGATTAACTGAGTAATTAATCACTAACTGAAGCAGTAGAGTGTGGCTGGAAGAGGTGGGCATTGGGGGCATGGCTTTGGGGTACATAATATATCTGGCAAGTGGAGACCTCTCTCTCTCTCTCTCTCTCTCTCTCTCTCTCTCTGTTTCCTGATGTTATGTGAGCTGCTTCCCTCTGCTACACTCTTCTGCCATGAAGTCCTGCCTCATCTTGACCCCCAAGGAATGGAACCAGCCTATTATGGACTGAGACCTCTGAAACTATGAGCCCTCAAATAAACTTTTCCTCCTCTACGGTTTTTCTGGTCAGGTCCTTAAGTCACAGTGGTGAAAAAGCTGATGAAAACAGTCTGCAGCAGATTGCCAGTGCTGTTTTCTCTTTCCCGTCCGCCCTTTAAAGCTCAATTTTCTTCCAAAAACTTTATGAAAGAAGACATGTTCTGAATCTCAAGTGCACTAACCCCTGGGCAAAAACAGGGATTTTTTGAAAAGTTGGTGTCAACTTTGGAAAGCAAATGGCCCCAAAAGACCAAATAACAATCCTTTGGCAAATCTGGTGGTTAATAAAGTTAAAGGAGATTCTGTCCTGCCAGATGGGTTCCCTTTTGGTTGCTGCCATGTTGCAAGCATTGATTGAGGAATAGACCTAATTGAGCCCAGGCCAGGGTAAGCAAGACAGAGATTGTCAATGTTCCCCATCTTCCCATCTTCCTGTGGAGAGGTGTTGCTAGGGCCAGGGCTTCTGTTCTTCATTTCTGTCCTCGTGGCTTGGACCACCCCCAGAAGTGAGGTTCATGGCAGTAGATGATATTGGGCAATCTAGATTTGGGATGCCAGTTCTCGGGTATTGTCTAGAAAAATCAGCTGTCTTACTTCTGGAGATTAGAGGGGTATCTGGGTGTGAAAAACTCTCTCCTTGACCTAACTGTATTCAGGCTCTTGTAAGTCTACATGGCCCTCACCTTGGACTCTGTCTTTGACCTGCTCATTCTCTGATGCTTTGTTTCCTTTTTAGCAAGAATCCTACCAAGTCAGTTTCGCCACACCCTTGGTATCTGACCACCCTGGATATCTGATCAAGTTCCTCATCCCCACCTTCAATATCTTATCACACTGGAAGCCTTAATAAAAGTCCTTCTGGGGCAGTTTAGAATCTCCCTTATCCCAGATGTTTTCTCCTGGTCACTGACCCTCACCCTGCTCTGTGGCCTTAAATCTCCACTTATCTTGTTGCATTCCAAAGGGAGCCTAAGTTCATCTTTTAGCAGATCTTTCGGTCAGAGGGTTCTTCCTGTTGTCATAGCCCTATTCTCACTATTTCAGTTGTCCCTCTCCACACCCCTTACAATAATCCTTTTGAATAGTTTCTCTCTATTAAATCTGGAGGTTTTTTTTTTTTTTAAATTTCACAATTTCCAGGAAATGTGATGTATTCTTCTCCAGCTGATTATAATATGAAATGAGATTTGAGAACCATGGCTTAGAGGATGTGAACAATATAATTACTAGAGTAATCTAATACACTTATATATGTGTTCGTTTGTGTTTCTCCAGAAAGCGGATTCTGAGATGAGATCATGGTGGTTTATTTAGGAGGGAATGTCAGGAAGCTCAAGAGGAAGAGCAACAGGAATAAGACAGGAAGAGGGAAAAGCCCGTCTGGGATGCACAGAGGGGATTCCTCCTGGGTGTGACTGAAACTCAGTCCTCCCAGGGGATTTTCTGAGCAACCTGCAGAATGCACCTTAGAGTTGATTTCTTAAGAGATAGCCAAGCTGGGTTATGTAACCTTTATTTCCTGCCTCACTGGTTGAGAATTATTTCTGATGGTCTTGAATCCCAAACACTACTGGTCGTTCCTCAGGGCACTTTCAGGCAGAGAAACAGAAAGATGCACAGAGGCTACAGAAGACGTGCCAGTGGGTCACAGGGACGTGGAGTTTGGGATCAAAAGTGTGCAAGTCAGGTTTCTGTCACTGTGATAAGATACCCAAGAAAACCAGCTTAAAATGAGGAAAGATTTATTTGGCTCACAGTTTCATGAAAACTTCATGGACTTTGAAGGTTTCTGTTGAGGGTTGCTTGCTCCCATTTCCTTCAGGTCTGGGAAGGAAGAGATGTGAGCAGCAGAGGAAGCTGTTTATCTCATTATGGCTGGGAAGCACAAGGAGGGAGGGAGGAAGTACTGGGGGTCCCAATGTCCCCTTCAAGGGCACACCCCCAATGACCTAACTTCTATCAAGCCCCACCTCCTAAAGGTTCTATCATCTCCTAGGAGTGGCAACCAAGCTTTTAACACGTGGGTCTTTGGGGACATTTAAGATCCAAAGCACAGCATGTAGCACCTGCTGCAACACTGAAACTTGCACCTATTTATTTATTTTGAGGTATTGGGGATTTAACCCAGGGTTACTCTACCACTGAGCTATACCATCAGCCCTTCTAAAATTTTATTTGGAAAAAAGGTCTCACTAAACTGCCAAGGCTGACCTCTAACTTGCCATTCTCCTGCCTCAGCCTCTGGAGTTGCTGGGATTACAGGTGGTTTGCCAGCATGCCTGGCTAAACTTTGCACTTACTGAGAATATCCTTTTCTTTCTTTCAAATGCTAATTGAATAGCAAAAGTTGACCATAGAGAAATCTCATGATTTCCCTCAAATAGAAAAAAAAACTAACTAAAATCTGTTGCATGTTTACTCTATGCTGAAGGCTTTACATATATCATCTTCATTAAACTCTCAGGGCAACCATCTGAGGTAGGTGTTTATTATCTCAGTTTTACAGATGAAGAAATTGAACTGAGGTTAAATACACTGCCCAAGATCCTATAGCTAGGAAAAGACAGAACAGGGATATAAAGCTCAACTTTCTTACTTAAGATTTCAAACTATTAACCCCTGTGGGGTAGGCTTCCCTATAATCTTTAATGACAATCCAGTTCTCATAGTTCTGGAGGTTGGGAAGTTCAAAACCCAGGAAGATGTGGTGTCTGATAAGAACCTGCTTTCTGGTTTGCAAATGGCCATATTCTCCTTGTACCCATACTTAGCAGAAAGAGAAGCAGCAAGCGCTCAGCATGTTCTCTCTCCCTCTCTCCTCCCCCCTCCCCCCAAAGTCCCACTTCCGAATACCATCACATTGGGTGTTAGGAATTCAACATATAAATTTGGATGTGGGAACATAAACATTAAGTCCACAGCATTAGTGGAACAACATCTTTAAAGAACTGAAAGAAAAAAAAAATACTGTGAACCTAGAATTTTATACACAGGAAAAGTACCTTTCAAAAAGGATGGCAAAAATAATGACATTTCAGACTTAACAAAGTCTGAAGAGAATTCATCATACAATGCACACTACAAGGAATAGAAAAGGGTGCTCTTCAGGCGGAAGGAAAATGATATCAGACAGCATCTGGATTTACACAAAGAGTAAAGATGACCAGAAACCAGATCCTTTCTGAAGCTTCTGTCTGTGTATGTCTCTGAGCTGATTCCTGTGCTCCAGGCAATGCCTCAGACTTGTGACTTACTCCAGGGGATTATCCCTGAACAACGGATGCTGTTTTGCTTACAGGTACCTGAGAATTATGCTGCTTTCCCTACCCTGGTAGCCCATGGCCAATGACTGATTATAATGGGGACACAAAGGCCCTTGACTCAAGAGGGACAGGTTCTGCATCACAAAGAACACTTTAGAGCTCCCAGTGGGATCTGGATGAAGCTAGATTTTACCTGAAACCACATTCTTGCTTAGCTCCTTTCTCTTCTCTACCCTGTTTCCCTCACTCCTTTACCAATTTCTCCTGAGAGTGCTTTAAAAGTAAACCTTGAGCTGGGCACTGTGGCATATACCTGTAGTCCCAGCAACTCTGAGGAGGAGGATGGGAGCCTGAGCCAGTCTCAGCAGCCTAGCTAGGCCCCAAGCCACTTAGTTAGATCCTGACTCAAAATAAAAAATGAAAAGGACTAGGGATGCAGCTCCATGATAAAGCCCCTGGGTTCAATCCCCAGTACCAAAAACAAACAAACAACAAACAAACGTGTATATTGAACCTAAGAGGGTTGCAGAGTATCAGGACCATGCTAGTCAGCTTTGCATTACTGTGACCATAATACCCAAGAACTACTTAGGGGAGGAAAAGTTTATTTTGAGCTCACAGTTTCAGAGGTCTCCATCCATGGTCGACCAACTCCATTGCTCTGGGCCCAAGGTGGCAGAACATTATGGCAGAAGGGCACAAGCAGAGGAAAGATGCTCAGCTCATGGAAGTCAGAAAGTAGAGAGTAAAGGAGGTGGAAACTTAAAATCCCTCAGGGAAAAAGGAAACTAAGCACTCTGACCTTTTGCAATTTCTCTACCGGCCAAAATTCCCCTGCCCACCAAAAGTAAGGCTGTCAAAAAGAAACTGACAAACTCCTCTCATGATGCGGCCCTGCTAACCTTATACAACTCAGACCCTCTTTGCAGCCAGTCCCCATATTTCCTCTTGAAAATGTGCCCCTCTGCTGCTTAATAAAGCGTTGCTGATCCATTGAGCTTTTCTATCTCTGTTTCTTTTTCTTTTTTTTGTGTTGTCTTTCATTTCCTTTCAGAGAGCAAGAGGCCAGGGACAAGGGCATGCCCCCCGCCCCCCATAAACTTCTTCCACTTCCTGTGCACAGTTACAGCCCAGTGCAGTAGTCTTCAAATAATTAACTCATCAAATGGATTAATCCACTGATAAGGTTACAGCTCTCATAATCTAAAAATTCACCTCTGATCATTCCTGCATTATCTAACATGAACTTCTGGGAAATAACTCATATCCAACCCATAACAAGGACATGTATGTCCAAAGTAAATCTTCACCAGAAGGAGTCCAAGTTAGTGGAGCCTCATAATAATCAGGCAAGTAATGTGCTATCCTGTGGGTATGCGTCTGTCTCCTTTTTCTCATCTACCCTGTTACTTTCTCAATGGCTTCACGTATATAATGTTCATCATGAATGTGGACAGGCTTGAGTTTAGCTACATGGGCTTTCCCACACTAGGACTGACTACTGCAGCTATTGAGTGCACAATAGCCCAACAGCAAAGGCCAGTGCTGAGCCACTCTTAGGTCATCATTCCCTTGGGGAACCAGCCAGCCATTTGGTGGTAGGTCAATTGTGTTAAAGTTATTCTGTCGAGTCCTCACTGGCTTTTTTCTTTTTTAAAGTTTTGTTTGTTCTGGTTTTTTTTGCCATTTTTTTACTGGTTGTTCAAAACATTACAAATCTCTTGACATATCATATTTCATACATTTGATTCAAGTGGGTTATGAACTCCCATTTTTACCCCGTATATAGATTGCAGAATCACGTTGGTTACACATCCACGTTTTTACATATTGCCATACTAGTGACTGTTGTATTCTGCTATCTTTCCTATCCTCTACTATCCCCCCTCCCCTCCCCTCCCATCTTCTCTCTCTACCCCATCTACTGTAATTCATTTCTCCCCCTTGTTTTTTTTTCCCTTTCCCCTCACTTCCTCTTGTATGTAATTTTGTATAACAATGAGGGTCTCCTTCCATTTCCATGCAATTTCCCTTCTCTCTCACTTTCCCTCCCATCTCTCATCCCTGTTTAATGTTAATCTTCTTCTCATGCTCTTCCTCCCTACTCTGTTCTT
>NW_026000241.1:14788614-14795680 GCF_001458135.2 Marmota marmota marmota
TTTGTCTTCGTTGTCTGAAGTTCTATCTTCTAAGTGTTCTACTGTGCTGGTAATACTCTCATTTGAGTTTTTGATTTGGTTTATTGTTTCCTGCATTTCCAGGATTTCTGTTTGTTTGTTTTTTATATCCTCTATCTCCCTATAGAGTTGATCTTTTGCTTCTTGGATTTGTTTATGTAATTCATTGTCAAAGTGATCTTTCATTGTCTAAATTTGCTGTCTAATGTCTTCCTTGAGACTCCAGATCATCTGAAGCATGTATATCCTGAACTCTTTGTCTGACATTCCATCAGCTGCAGATATTACCTCATCTAATGTTGAATTGACCTCTATTGTTTGTGGTCCTTTCTTTCCTTGTCTTTTCATACTGCTCATGATTCTTTCTAGCTTTGTGAAACTGTTGTGTTAATGTTTTTCCCCTTATATATTTGTATTGTTCTTGTATAGCTCCAAAATCCCTCTTTTGTGGAGAAAGACAATGTTAACAGTTCCCAATATCAACAGTACATCATCTAAGCACAAGTTTTCATTACTAATACATTTATAGTTAGATTCTAAGTCTATAGATATTGGTTTTAATTATTACTTAAGAATATATTCATTAGTTTCATAAAAGGCATACCATATATGGTGGCATATAGAAAACTTAATTTCAGACGAAGGATGTTATACTTAGAGGGAAAGGAGTGAGGGTATGAGGTTAAACTAACTTAGCACCTTTGGAGAACTCTAACCAATAGACTGGTAATTTATGGAAGAATGTATAGACTCAACCTCCTATCTGTATTTAGATAGTTACCCTATGTATAGATAGCAAAAGTTAGGAGATTGAAAGTGGGATAGAGAGAATATCAATGAAAAAAAAGAAAAAATAATAACAAGGAAGAAAAGAGAAATAAGAGAGAAGGAAAAGGAAAGTAAGATAGAAATAAAGAAAAAAAAGTGAGGGGAAGGTGGGGTATATGCAATTCCTCTATATTATATTACTTTGGTAATTCGGTTGTTCATGCACAGTTCTTGGTTTCACATATGTTGAAGTTGTGGAAGAGAGAGAAAGAAAGAGAAAAAAAAACTCTCTCAGAACACTGTTTTCCTTGCTTCCAGTAGGTGCCGTTGTCTATTCCTAGCTTGAGCCTCTGTATTCAAGGTGGTGGGTATAGCCAGTGTGAAAGGAAATGAGCTTCCACCTGTATCTTCCCTACTCTAGTCTCTGAGGTAGAAACCAGGTGCCTGTACAGTTGTTGTTTTGCGTTGATAGCTACAACCCCCAAAAGCTTGTGGGAAATATTTTGAGTTATCGCAGCTAAGGGTGGGGGAGTTGGAAACCGGGTACCTGGATCAGCCGCAGAACCGTGCTGGTAGCCACACCCCCTTTGATGGGTTTTAAGGGTTGATGGGCTTCCTCAGGACTAGCACAGGGGGCGGGGCCGGGCTTCCTCCTCCGGTCTGGCTTGGCCTGCGCCGGGCTTCCTCCTCCCTTGTTTGTTCTTTTTTTAATATACATGACTGTAGAGTGTATTTTGATATATTCTACATACACGGAGTATAACTTATTCTAATTAGGATCCCATTCTTGTAGTTGTACGTGATGTGGAGTTTCACTGGTCAGTATTTATATATGAATATAGGAGATTTATGTCTGACTCATTCTACTGTCTTTATTATTCATATTCACTGGACTTTCTTTCTGAATATGGATTAGTTTCCTCTGCCCATCTTGCTTCAGCCAGCGTTATCCATTAACTTATGGTGTTCCTTGTTGCCATCAAGGTATCCCCCACAATAAAGCTTCCAAATAAAGGACTCATTGTACTGTAAATAAGTGCAACAAGGAATTCAACTCATCTTACTATGTTTCCCATTATAAAGAAGAAATTGGTGTGATAAAATGGTGGGATGAAGACTCAGTTATGGCACCAGCTGGGAGACAACATCTTACCAAGTTGGGATATTATCTTACAGGATGTGGTTTGAACCAACAATTAATATATGTTGTATTTTCTCTTGTGGCAAGAACCTATGGGCTGAGAACCAAGGGGTAGAAGTAGGAAGAGCTCTTTCTCACAAGTAATAAACCCACTTGCAAGAGTTCTTGGTTTTGTAACCTTGGGTCCTCTGGCCTAGAAGTCTTAATTAACAAGAGTAAAAAGCTTCCATCAGGACAACCAGCAATGGTTCCATGAAAGTGGAGGCGTTCCTCCTCAGAGAGGACAGAGAAGACCATATCTTGAATTAGGGAGTCACTGGGTATCTTTTAATACTTCCGTGCTCAATAAGAAAGAGTACACAGTGTGAGAAGAGGAAAACAGCAACTGCCCCAGTATCAGGATGATGAAGGAATGAAATGCATTAAGAATGGATTTGGGACACCTCACTGGGTAAAAAAAAAAATCGCAATCTGCCAAGGCTCTTCTTGAAGGCAAGTGTAACAGAATAGACAGTAGAAGAAAGATGTGGTAAGAATTATCTATAGCTTTGTGATCAGATTCAAGGTTGAGGAATGAGGCTGTTCAACATATTTTAATCTGTGATTCCTAGCTTTATCCCCCTTTCCTTGTGGCTTTGCATAAAGAGTTTCGGTGGTGCTCAACTTTAATTCAGTGACAACCGGGTACAGGAGATAAAACCAGACCTAATGGGTTACATATCTTTTAGAGATCCTAGATTTGATGTGGATAATATGAAAGATGGGATTTTGTGCTTTTCTTTGATGGGAAGAGGATGAGAACATTTTTATTTGTTGTACGAATAAAGGCAGAAGCTTCAGGTTGTTTTATAAGAGTTACGTATGGGTAGAAGGATAAGAATGAATGCTGAGTAGCAAAGGGGCAGACTGTGCTGGTCCTGTAACTAACTGTCTGTGTCTCTCCTTCCTGCTCTGGTTGTCTGGAGCTTGCCCACTACAGGTTGCTTTTCTTGGTTTACCCAGGCTCTCATGTTAGCTGGCTTCTGGCTGAGTTTTGCCAATAGGAGACACTACTGGGTGACCTGAGAATAAAAGAAGAAAGAAGCCAGGGAATTTCTTCCTCTTCCTCTCTGTCCTGGCACCATCTCCAGCAGGAACTGGGTCTCTGCCGTAGTTCAGGGGCTGGGTCTCCTCCATAGCTTCAGTTAATGGCAATACAAATTTTATGTATGTGAAAACTTGTGTGCTGAGCTTTTGAAATGTGTCTCTGGACACTTACTTCATTTGTTAAATCTGCCAAGAGAAAGGATTGCAAGACACTATTAATGAGGCAATCTACTAAAGGTAGTTATCTCTAAATGGTAGCATTATTGATGACTTTTTTTCATTTGCTTTTTTTTTTTTAAAGAAAAAAGTATGCCCCCTTTCACCTCTGTTAATGCTCTCTGATGAATAGTGCGAACTGTCACCTGGTATTTATTTTCAGGAACCCTTAATTGCAGCTAATCAAGCATTTATCTTGCCTTTACAAGTTCTAGCTGCAGGTACATTTTTAGCCATCCTCAGTAAAGCAACATAATTGCAGTAGAAACTATAGAAATGAATCTAAGAAAAAGTGAGAGACGAGCATCATTGCTTATTACTTAAGCACTGCTACCTACAGAGAGACCAGGAAGAGAAAACAACATCTCAAGTGGAATTTATGGAGCAGGGAAGCTGTTGGCAAGGAGCTTAAATAAAAACACCATGGTGTTTGCATATGATGAAATGGATCCAGTATACCAATTTATTCAGCCAACAGAATTCCATATTATTTAATTTGCAAATTTCAAATCTCAAGTTAAATATTGGTTTTTCTCTCTAAAATGTTTTTTTTTTATTTCTATTTTAAGGATAAAAGGGTTTCCTTGTCTAGGTCAGTCTAACCTGCCTTTGCTATTTAGATATTGTTGGTAGAACATTACAATAACTTTTAGACTTAAATTATAATCTTAGTGACTATCAAGTACAGCCTTTCATCTAACAGGAAATTGAGATAAAGTACATGGTTAGGGGGACAAGTAGCAGAGCTGGGACCACAAATCACCTTCTTGACTCTATCTTCACATTTTTCCATAAACAAGATGAGTGATTCTTAGATGAACAGTGTTTTTTTTTTTTTTTCCCTTCAACTCTCCCCCCACCACAACAATCCCACCCTGGTGGTTCTCCTATGTTCCCTCTCCCAGATGATAAACATGGATTATCATATTCCATTTCTCAAACCAAAATCTAAAATCTGAGATTTACTATGAGGATGGTCTCTGAATCAAAAAATCAAGGAGCTACCGCTTATAAACGAATCTACTCCATTTCCCAGATATTCCTCTTTTCCACAGTGGGGAACAAGAGATGTGCAGAATACAGAAATAACTTGGCCATGTACGTATCAATCCTAAACAAATTAGATCATGCCTCTGTGATGGGACTAAAAATAGTTTGAAAGCCTGTGCTTGGGGAAACCCTCTTTATTGGTTCCTCTTCATTCATTCATCCCTTTACAAGTTCACAATGTACAGATGGCCGCTCAGGCTCTGTGATGTGTCCAGGGCCCCAGGATCTTATCCAAGGAAGCTTTTGGTTAATGCAGAAGTTTTCCTAGTGGAGGTCAAGAAAGAATGCCCCAAATTTCATTTGTATTAATTTTTTTCTATTTTTAGCTTTTTAAAAAAATATTTATTTTTAGTTGTAGGTGGACACAGTATCTTTATTTTATTTTTATGTGGTGCTGAGAACCGAACCCAGTGCCTCACGCATGCTAGGCAAGCGCTCTTCCACTGAGCTACAATCCCAGCCCCAGAAGATAAGAATTTTGCTCTCTTTAATTCCTGGTCCTGTCTCCAATCTCTTGTATATTTTTTTTGGGGGGGGTAGGGCACTGGGGATTGAACCCAGGGGCACTTAACCACTGAGCCACATCCCCATCCCTTTTTATTTTTTATTTTGAAACAAGTTCTTGCTAAGTTGCTCAGGGGCTCACTAAGTTGCTGAGGCTGGCTTTGAAGTTATGATCCTCCTACCTCGGCCTCCCACCTCATCCTCCCTAGCCGCTGGGATTATAGGCGTGTGCAACTGTGCCTGGTTTCTGTCATATTTTTGATTAGACAATATCCATTTACATTAAGATGGCTTTTCTCAGCAGAACCGTAAAATATTCTATGTTTATTTTTCTTTTTCTGCTCAACTGTATATTTCCTTTGGAGTTCTTAATTAAGTTGTCTATTTGTTTCAGTTTGCTCAACACTGGTTCAACCCAATCCTCACTAGTTGTCTAAGTCAGCAGTTCTGAAACTTTTGGGTCTCAAGGCTACTTTACACTCTTAATATTCTGGAGCATTCCACAGTACTCTTGAGTATGTGAGTCATATCTACTTCGTTTACCCAATTAGTATTTAAAACTGAGGAATTTTAAAAAATTATCTATTAGTACATTAGAAATACTGAACCTATTTCATGCTATTATGGTTTGGATCTGGAATGATTCCCAAAGAGCTCCTGTGTTGAAGCATGATCCCTCATGCAGCAAAGTTCAGAGGTGGAAATTTTAGGCAGTGATGAAAACTCTGACCCAATCAATGGATTAATCCACTTGCTGGATTGATTCATTGACAGTTCAATGGACCACCAGGTGGTAACTATAGGCAGGTGGGGCATGGCTGTAGTTAGTAGGTCCCTGGGAGTGTGCATTTGGATTGTATCTGTCCATGGTGCCTTTTTCTCTCACAGTTTCTTGACTGCCACGAGCTGAGCAGCTTTCCTCCAACATGTAGTTCCACCATAATGTTCAACTTCACCTTGGGCGCGGGGCAATGGAGTTGGTAGGAGAACATGGACTGAGACTTCTGAAACTGTGAGCCTAAAATGAACTTTTCTTCCTCTAAGTGGTTTTTGTCAGGTATTTTGACCACCGCAACGAAGAGCTAATACACACGCTAACATAAATAACAGTTTACAATAAAGCATAACTTTATTTTCTGAAATAAAACAAATTTAGTAAGAAAAAATTTTATATACATTTTCAAGTGTTTGTATGTTGAGCTTATTAGAAGACAGCTCGCTTCTCATATCTGCTTCAGTGTTCAATCTGTTGTATCACTTGCCATTTAGCCTCTTGAAAATTCCACCATTTTCTTGTAAGAGAATAAGATTTTAAAAGGAAAACAATATCTAGTATTAAGTATGTAATTTTGACCTTGAAAATTCCCTAATAGGGTCTCAGGGACCCTTAGGGTCATTGAATCTTACTTAGAGAATTATTGGTCTAAATACATTTTGAGGCACTGGGTGTTTTAATAATTTAATCTTTTAAAAAGAAATTGATTGAAGATCCTTCTGACTGCCTCAATCTCACCTGCTTTAGCTCTACGTTTGATGCTCAATAGTGAATCCTGGGATCTCCCTTCATTACTATTTACTATTCACTAGATTCTCGTAATTTCTCTCCTGTAATAAATAGTATGCTTCTTATAATCCAAGACTCTTTCTTGTTCTGATGGGCTAGATCCTGCTATAGCTTTCTGTGAAATGATAGACAGGAATACATTTTTCTAGACTTTGCATGTCTTTATTCACATAGCTGATGGAGAGTTTGGCTGAATTCATAATAATAATTTGGAAAAAGTTTTTCTTCGTTATTTTGGATGCATTGCTTCATTGTGATTTGGCTTTCTATGTTGTTGTTAAAAAGTCAAAAGCCACTGTGATTCCTGATCCTATTACTTTACCTTCAGGAAACTTGCTTTTCCTTAACAGAAAATCTTGTTTCTTCATTCAGAACACTTCTGATACCAATTGTGTGGGCAATTCTCCTGTTCTCTGGGGACACCAACTGGGTGTCTTCCAATTTCATTAAATTCTGACATTAACTACATAGAGTTAATGCAGATTCATTAGGTTAAAGGCTCAGTCCCACAAAATGGTCAATTGATTTTTAACAAGAATGCCAAGATTATCCAATGGGGAACAGAATAATCTTTTCAACAAATAGTGCTAGAACAAGTGGATAGCCACATGCAAAAGAAGGAAGATGGACACCTAACTCTCATATTTTGTGCATGTGTATCTGTGTGTGTGTGAATATATATATATATATATATATATATATATATATTTTTTTTTTTT
>NW_026000241.1:14795746-14812555 GCF_001458135.2 Marmota marmota marmota
GCCTGGCATGCGTGCGGCCCGGGTTCGATCCTCAGCACCACATACAAACAAAGATGTTGTGTCCGCCGAAAACTAAAAAAAAAAAAAGACACTGTCAAGCTAGATGTGATGCACACATGTAACCTTAGAGACTTGGGAGCTGAGGCAGGAGGATTGCAAATTCAAGACCAGCCTGGGCATTGTAGCAAGAACCTGTCTAAAAAATAAAAACCCAAAACTTCTAGGGATATAGCTCAGTGATGAAGTGTTCCTGAATTATATCTCTCGTACCTCCCAGACCCAGAAAGACACTATCAAGAAAGTGAAAAGACAACTCACAGAATGGGAGAAAATATTTGTAAATTATAGGATCTGATAAAGGCCTATTAGCCAGAATATAGGGGGAAAAATAAAACTCTTACAACTGAACAACAAAATTGTAAACAACCTCAAAGATATTTCTCCGAAGAAAGCATACAAATGGCCAGTAAGCACAGGAAAAGATGCTCACATCATTAGTTCTTAAAGAAATGCAAATCAGGGGCTGGGTTTGTGGCTCAGTGGTGAGACACTGGGTTTGATCCCTGGCACCACATAAAAAAACAAATAAAATAAAGGTATTGTGTCTATTTACAACTAAAAAACATTAAAATGAAAAAAGAAATGCAAATCAAAACCAAAATGAGATAACACTACACATCTACTAAAATCGCACCATAAAAAAAGGTTCATTGACAACGAGAAAAAAAACATTAAAAGAAGAAAATAACAATTGTTTCTAAAGGCATGGAGATACTTAAACTGTCAAACCTTGTTGGTGGGAATGTGAAATGGTGTGGCCACTGTAGAAAACAGCTTGGTGGTTCTTCCAAAAGTTAAACATAGCAACACATCTGTTTCATTTCTAGGCTGTGTCTAAAAGAAGAAAACATATGTTCACTTGTACACATGTTCATAGAAGTATTATTAATTTTAGCCAGAAAGAAGAAACAACTCAAATGTACACTGATACATGGATAAACAAAATGTACTAATATTTTTAAAATGGAATATTATTTAAACATACAAAAAACGAAGAACTGATACATGCTGCAACATAGATAAACCTTGAAAACATTATGCTAAGTGAAAGAAGCCAGGTGCAAAAGGCTACATAATGTATAATTCAATTTATAGGAAACATCTAAAATAAGCATATCCATACAGACAGAAAGTAGTTTAGTGGTTGCCAAGAGCAAGGGTTGGGGAGAAAGACGATCAATTGCTTCAAGTATGTGGTTTCTTTTTGTAGTGATGAAAATGTTTTGGAATTATGTAGTGGTGATGGTTGCACAATATTTTGAATATACCAAGATATTATTCAGAAAATTGAATCAAATATATTCAAAACCTATTCAATAAAAACGATTCAATTGAATAAAATAAAATACGTAATTATAAAATATTGATTTGTACATTTGAAGCAGTCAAAATGGTGAACTTTATGTTGTGTGGATTTTACCTCATTAAAAAAAAAACTGACTTCCGGAGTTTGGTGTAAATTCAATGAAACCAAGGGCTCTTGGGCATGATCATGGTATTAATTCACTCATGTAATAAGTGTTTTGTGAGCATCTTCAATGTCCTAGGTAGTGGAACACATAGTAATAAAATGAAATCATGGCAGTTGTACCTAAACAGCATTAATCTAGAGGATGAAATGGCCTATTGAATAACTAAGATGTGTTTGGCCAGTGTTGTGACAGAACTAAGTAAAATTTGATCTGAGGGCTGGGGTTGTGGCTCAGTGGCAGAGCATTTGCGTAGCATGTTTGAGGCTCTGGGTTTGATTCTCAGCACCGATATAAACAAATAAATAAAGGTCCATCCAACAACTAATAAAATATTTTTTAAAAAGTTGATCTGAAATCCTAGAGAGAAAAGTGGAGGACAACTTTGGGAGAGTTGAGGACATTCTTCCAGAAGGGACATTTGAACTTGATTCTGAAAGAGACCAGTTTGCCAAGTGGAAGAAAAGAGGAAGAGTGGGCCAGCCGTGGAAAGAACATGTGCAAAATCAGATAGGAAAGAACAAGCCATATTCCAAGAGAGAATTTCCCAATCAGTGTGCACTGCTTCGAGGACGTGCAGAGTCAGACTCCACCCAGTTCAAACCAGATCAGACCCAAACCCAGGACCTGTCAATAGAGCACAATGTGGAGGAAGGGATTTGAAGCCCTGACCTACTTAGGGCTAAGCTAACCTATTCATCCCAGACCTCATGCAATGCACTGCTCCCTAGAGTGAGTTACAGTGATAACAACAAACATGGTAAGTTAAGCTTACATTCAATAGGTGGCAGTAGCCACAAAGCAGATTTTTGTGTTACTTTATCTTTTCAGTAATCTAGCTTTAAATTTTGACCACAGCTTTAGGGTTTAAACCTGCAGGATCTGGGACTCAGGAACTGAGGGGACCTTGGTCACTCTCAGCCAGCATCACATGCATTACGGCTGACCACCTTCCGTCAATTCCTTTTACTCAGACCTTGCGATGCTAATTCTTGTTTTCGAGTGCAAGGGAACCTCATTATCCCGGTATTTACTACTGGAGTACCTGTAATTGCAAGTTGAGAAGCAAAGGTCACTCTAAAATGTTCACTAACAAACAGATCCTTATAAAACTGGTCCCCGCTGCACCTCCCTATGGCTTACCACTGGCATGTACTCCTACCCAACGTTAATATCAGACGCTTTCACTGCGATTACTATGTCAACAAACTGCAAAGTAAAATTGCCCTATTTCAACAGTTGCAGGATTTAACCAAGACAATGAAAGTGATGTGGCAGGAGTGCTGCAATAATTATTAGGAAGCCTCCAAGAAATGAGGGTCTGGCAGAGTTTGTCTGGTTACATCTGAAGAAGAGAAAATTAGCAAAGATAATGACAGAATGGAGACTTCAAAAGGGGATGATTGGGAATTCAAAGGGCTAGGAGAGGTCCTGGGGAGAAAGACCTTTTTGTAAAATTTGCAAAATTTGCCTTCTTTTAAATCTTGCTGATTTTAAGGACCATTTTGCAAAATTTGCCTTCTTTAAAATCTTGCTGTGAAGGTCAAATGAGAGGTGATGAATGCCATGTTTTACTCTCTTACACCTTTTTTTCCTTAAAGTAAAAAGCACATCAAAACCAAGTTTTGATGTATTTTCCAGTCCTAAGAATTAGTCCATAATTGTAATTATAATGAAAATGGAGTTAAATACAAATAAAATGAACTATCATAATTTTCAGTGCTTTTTAAGATAAAACCTTGATTCACCTCACTACCATTACTTATAAAATGTTGCTTCCTATTTAAGTGGATTCACTGTAAGCGACCTTTTCCAAGCACCTATTATTCTCAAATAGGCTCTGTCTAAGCAGCTCCTTAATTCTACTCTTTAAGAGCTTTTAGGGTCTATGAGGCATGAAAGTACCTTAGAGAGGTTGTATGTTCAGTTAGCAGAGATTATAAACGTGGCTTTAGATGCACTAATTCAGCTCTTTTGAGGAATTAAACATAGGAGAAATTTAAAAAGCACAGCCCCTTTAGGAGAGAGGGTTGCTAAACCAAAGAATCCCTTCTTATTTGAAAGGAGATTATGGAAATCTATTCCTCTCTATTGATAGATGTTTAAGGTATTTATTTTGTAAATTGGGTTCTTTTGTATCAGCACACACCTTCATTGTCCCAAGTGAGGATAGTTTGAATTAAAAGCCTTAGTCCATAAATGTGTATCTTAACAGACATTGATTAGTGTTCATGATAAATACAATACTAGGTGATGTTGCAGTCAGAGGAAGCCTCCTTTTCACTTCTTTCTGAATCTTTGGAGATGGGAAATTGGAGATGGACATAAAGTAGTTCATCCCTACTATCCAAGCACTAATTTAGTCATTCAACAAACATTTACTAAGTGCCTCATTTTTGCACTAGGCACTGATCTGGGCACTTGGGATTGTCAATGAACCAAAGATGTCTGCCGTTAATATTCTAGTGGGGGGAGGAAATAAGTCTCATATCTAATAAGTTTTACAGGATGTTAAAAGAAGCTAGATGCTTTGGAAACAAAAGAATAATAAAAATAAAGCACATTATGGGGGTTAGGATCTTTTTTGTGTGTTGTAATTTTATATAGGGTGATTGGAGTAAACATGGTGGAGTAGGTAACAATTGAGCAAAGACTTGAAGAAGATGAGGAAGCTGGTCATGGTGACATTTGGGGAAGAGTGTTCCAGCAGAGGGACTGGGCAGCAACAAGGCCCTAGGTCAGAGCATGCCTGGTTTGTGCCAGGAACAGCAGGGGGTCAGTGTGGCTGGGTGCAGGTAAGAGTGATCAGAGGTGAAGTCTGATGTAGTAGGGGCAAAGCAGAGCAAGGCTTTGTAGGTCATTGTGAGGACGTTGAATGAAATGGAGAGCCCAGGAAGGGTTTGACTTGACTTTATTGAGGGGTCACTAGGTGATCGTGTTGAGAATAGATCATTGGGAATATGGGTGGATGCAGGAGGATCAGTTAGGAGGACATTGCAATAACTGAGGTGGGAACTGATGGCACTTGAACCATCCACCTGGGCAAAGAAACATTTATGATGCAAAAGAGAGAAGAGAGCAATTATGAAACTGTCTCTAGATTTAGGATAGGGAGTGAGATATGTAGAAGTGGCTTTAGGCAGGACCATGGAGAGTTCAAAGAAGGCATAAGGGTTAGCTTTTGCTATACAACAAAGTACCTCAAAACATGGTGGTTTAGCAGTCCAGCTGGTTCTTGTCTGAATTGGCTGATTTTTCCTGGGCTTGCTGTGATCAACTGTTGGGTTGGCTAGAAGTTGGTTGATCTCATACTATCTATGTCACAGGTAAACCTGGTGGTTGTCTGGCTATCAGCTGGGCTGCCTCAGTTTTTATCCATGGGACCTCTTGTCCTCTGGGAGGCTAGCTCAAGCTTGTTCCATATAGTGGTCTCAGGATTCCAAGTACAATAGGAGAAGGCAAGAGCCAATGTACAAATATTTTTCAAGCCTCTCTTTGCATCAATAGTACAATGTTGTAGGAGCCAAAACAAGTCATATGGTCAAGGCGAGTTTCAAGGATGAGGGTAACAGATTCTATTTCTTTATGGGAGAAGTTACAAAGTTACCTTGCAATGGGATATGGATTCAGATAGGGGAAGAATTAGCGAACATCTTTGTAATATGCCACAGGCCATGATTATGGATGTTGATGCTTTTAGGTGGGTCCACGCGGTCGTGGGATTCTGGGGAAATTTTCTTCTGAGTGCTTCAATTGTTTTTGAGAATAAAGTTTCAACTTCCAAGCCTACATTGGGCTGATGTTCATTTATGCATTTATAATGAGCAAGAAAACTGCCAAGAGAACAGGTCCTTATGGAAATTTCCTAGTTGCCTCCTCAGGAGAGTGTTTCCTGGAAGCCACCTAATCTTGAAACCTGGGATCTCTGTTAAGGGCCTAAAGTAGATAACTGATGGGTGATGCTATGGAACTTGACAGCAAGATGCACTCACCTTGCTACTACAGATTTTCTAAGTAGGTTGAAATGCCCTATCTTCTAGGCCACCTCTTGCCATGGATAATGCTTTATGCTAGATTCTACTTATTTTCTTTTTCTCTCAGTGCTAGGGATTGAACCCAGGCCTTCCACATGCTTGGCAAGAACTCTACCACTGAGCTACATCCCAGCCTTAGAATCTGCTTTTTGATTATATTTTCTCTATGGACAAATCCCATTTGTCCATCTACTCTTTATTACATATAAAAGTAGTACTCAGTTCAGGCTGCTATAACAAAGTTACCACAGTCTGGATGATTTAAGCAACAGAAATTTATTTCTCATAGTTCTGGAGATTGGGAAGTCCAAAATCGAGGTGCCAACCATTTCAATTCCTGGTGAGATGAGGTTTTTCTTGTAGGTGACTGTCTTCTCATTGCAGCCTCACTTTGGAAGCAGGGAGGAGGATAGAAGAGAGAGAGCGTGTGCACACTGGTGTCTTTTCCTCTTCTTGTAAGGGCACCAGCTGTATCAGATTAGAAGTCCTCCCTTACAACCTTATCTAACCTTTATCATGTCCTCACTGGCCCTATATGTATGGTCACAGAGGAGAACTGGGGCTTTGTATTAATCACTGTTATCCAGAGAAAGAGAACCAATAAGATTTATTTATTATGGGGAATTGGCTCACATGATCATGGAGGCCGAGACATCCCATGATCTTTGGTCTGCACCTGGAGACCCAGAAAACCTGCTGATATTGTTCTAGTAAGAGTTTAAAGGCCTGAGAACCAGACGCACTTAAGCAGGCAAGTGAGACGAAAAAGAGGTAGATTTCTGTTTCTTCTGCCTTCTTGTTCTATTCGGGCTGTGGATGGATTATATGATGCTCACCCACATGGGGGATGGCAATCTATAAACCCAAATTCTAATCTCATCCAAAAACCCATTTGCAGAAATATCCCAGAATAATGTTTAACCTGGGTTTGTTAGCCAGCTTTTCATCCTTGTGACCAAAAGACCTGACAAGAGCAACTTAAAGGAGGAAAAGCTTACTTTGAGCTCATGGTTTCAGAGGTCTCAGTCATGGTTGGTTAACTCCATCGCTCTGGATCCGAGGTGAGGCAGAACATAGTGGTGGAGAACTGTGGCAGAGGAAAACCGCTCAACTCAAGGCAGCTTAGAAGCAGAGAGAGAGTGAGGAATCTGAAACAAGATATAATCCCCAAGAGCATGCCCCCAGTGACCTACTTCCCCAGGCCACGCCCCATCTGTCTATAGTTACCACCCAGTAGTCCATTCACAGTAGTGATCCATTTAATGGATTAATTCACGGATGAGGTCACAGATCTCAATCTAATCATTTCACCTCTGAACACGCCTGCATTAACACATGAGTTTTTTCGGGGGACATCTCCTATTCAAACCTTAACACTGAGCATCTCATGGAGAAGTCAAATTGACACATACAATTGACTACCACAGGCTTTGATTTATGAATTTTGAGTTGGAATCATAATCCAGACCATTGCAGTATTATCAATGAGGCTGCAATGAACTCCTGTTCCTTTTCAAATGGGTTTCCTCCCAACCTGTTGAATCTTACTAATTTAACTGTCAGTGTCTCAAGAGTTGTATCTTGACATAATGTGCCCTCTTTATATTGTACCATCTGATATCCATTACTGCCTACCCTCGCCTTAGAATGGGTCTTAACTGCAATCTAAACCTCATCTTCGGTTGTTAAAGATGCAACCTACCCCAGCTTACCCCACACTGACCTTGGCTCACAAGTAAGTGTAGCTGCTGTTAGTTAATTTCTGTACAAGTTGTTTTTAAATGACCGAGTGGAGACCACCCTTCCTATGAGGTGTCCAATATGTCAACCTTGTTTCATTTTCACATGGAGAGACTAACAAGGGTCCTCAGTGGTAGAGTAAGTGAGCAAAGCCCTGGGTTCCATCTCTAGCACCAATTAAAAAATAAATTAGGAAGAGGGTAAAGGGATTCCTTCTTTCAATGATACATGAGTCATTTATATAATATTCATGAGCAGGAGAGAGACATAATGGAAAGTTGACTGTCAATCGGGGGAAAATAGATCAGCCAAAGGAATATAGGTTGTTTGTAAAGGCAGATAACAGAAATCTGCAATTACATTTAGGGTAACTATTGGCCTAGAGGAGAGAAGCTTGTTGTCTGTCATGTTCTGAGGCATAAAAGCACAGAGCATTCTTGGGGAGGATTGAGTATTGAGCTGCACAGATGTGGCCACAGCCAGTCCTGGATAGAGTGAAGTCCTGGTCTTTGCTCTGTAACTTAATCATGAAAGATAAAAATTCATCAGGCCTTCAATGAAAAGCTTCACCATTAGAGGATGTGTGGTTTGCAAAGGATATGTTGGACTTTGTTCTTGCACCCAAGGATCCTGGGGAGAACAGAATTATGAAACAAATAAAAATTATTTAGAATCTAAACCATAGACTGCAAATTCAACTATTCACCAGGACCAGCAGGTGACACAACCAGGAAGCACAACTGTTACATAACAGACAGTAGAGCAGGTGCAACAGAAATGACATTTGA
This sequence comes from Marmota marmota marmota, assembly GCF_001458135.2. Taxonomy (NCBI): domain Eukaryota; kingdom Metazoa; phylum Chordata; class Mammalia; order Rodentia; family Sciuridae; genus Marmota; species Marmota marmota. The sequence goes on from NW_026000241.1 coordinate 14,803,838, forward strand.
CCTTAGTGTTGTGAGAATATACATTGTGGTAAAGATAGAGGCAAACTGAGGACACGTGTCCTGTTGAAAGGGGTAGCCTAGATTCAGCCTCCAAGTTGCTGGGTGAAAATGCGGGCCTGGGACTGCTAGGCCTTCCAGTTTTATGGAAAGATATCCACAATTCAGTTTTTTATATAAATTTTGTCCATTTTTTATAAATCTCAACTAATTTTTTATTTTTTAAAATATTTTTGGTGGTGCTAGGGACTGAACTCAGGATCTTGTACATGCTAGGCAAGCACTCTAGTAACTGAGCTATATCCCCAGACCCTCAACTAATTTTTAAAAATTGCAAAATATATTGCAGGAGTATAGCTCAGTGGTAGAATGCTTGCCAAACACACACAAAGCCCTGGGTTCACTCCTCAGCACCTCCAAAAAAAATACCCACAACCATATATATATATGTCATGGTGTCAAAAATGTCTAGGTCTTCTTGTGATCTCTGCAAACACAAGGCATTGAGTGGAAAGTTAGGGAAGCTCAAGGGAAGAGGTGAGCCTTGGCATTCTGGGCCTGAAGCACAGCCTTCTGAGCTACTGTGAGGATGGTCCCTAGCCGCCTCTGGAATAATCCAGGTGTGCTGCCTCTGAAATAATCCTGGTGCTCAGGCTCTGCCTTGGTCTGTTTCCCCCTTTGAGCAGTTGTTTCCCTTAGAGGAAAGCATTGCTGACCCCTTGAGGGCAGACACTGTGCTTTTTACTCCTTTGTGGCCCACAGAGGCTTTATGTGGACTGATTTGGAACCAGAATGCAAGTGGGAGGGCTTCTATGCCTCTGTCCTGCTCTGCCCCCGTTGCAGAGGCCAGGGAGCCAGCTCCACCCCTCCAGTGCCTAGGTTGGGAGGGAGATTGAGTGTTTCCCTTGCTTCAAGCTGCTCCTTATGCTCTCCCCAGAAGGTGCTCTGCCGAAATTCAGAGCCAACAGATTTGGAAACTCTCACAAGCACCAAGGCCCTGAGGGCGGTGATGCTCAGCACTTTCCCTGCTCCCCAGGGAGCTTCTGAGATCATCTCAGTAAAACTTTAATGCCTGGAAGTCAATTAGGGTGGAGAATTCTCCTGTAATCAAGAGGCAATGCTTTTATTGGAAAGGTGCAAACTGGGGAGGAGGAGGCAGTTGTGTGAGGCTCTGGAGAGCTAATGGCTTGGGCTGGGAGAATTATTTGGACAGAGTCAGGGTGTGTCTACCAGGTGCCAAGACAAAGGGAGGGGCACAGGGAACAGAGGGTAGGGGGCCTTCACAACCATCCTTACGGTATGTTGTAAAGTTCTCAGAGCATGTTCATACCTTTGCTTTCCTGGAATCTTCCCACAGCTTCACGAAGTGGAAATGACTCCCTAACTTCCATTTTGGAGAGGAGGAATTAAAGTCCAGAGAGGTTAAATATGGAACTGGAGTTGAAACCCTAGCCTAAATCACCTCTAGTGATTCTCACCTCCTAGTATCCATGTCCCTGTGCAATCCCCTCCCACAGGGAATAGGGCTGACTTGTGTAAACAACAGGACTTTGTAGCCATAAAGAAGTGTGACTTCCAGAGCTAGGTCATAAAAGACACTGTGACCTTGTGGCCTTTGCATTATTTTTTCTTCTTCTTTTTTTGGTACCAAGGATTTAACCCAGGGGCAATTAACCATTGAGCCACATCCCCAGAACCCCCCTTTTAAAAAATATTTATTTTTTAGTTGTAGTTGGACACAATACCTTTATTTTATTAATTAATTAATTTTTTTATGTGGTGCTGAGGATCAAACCCAGGGCCTCACACATGCAAAGTGAGCGCTCTACCACTGAGCCACAACCCTAGAATCCCCCAGCCCTTTTTTACATTTAATTAGAGACAGGGTCTCTCTGGGTTGCTTAGGGCCTCGCTAAGTTGCTGAGGCTGGCTTTGAACTCACGATGCTACTGCCTCAGCCTCCTTCCCCCAAGTTGCTGGGATTACAGGTGTGCGCCTCCATGCCTGGCTGCATTTTTTTTTTCTTTTAATCATAAAGGCAGGAAATCAAGGCTCTGATTTTTCCCATGACAAATATTTCAATACCAATGATCTCTACCTCTCCCATCTTCCTAGCCCCCTATTCTCACCCTCCGCCAAATTGTTCATCTACCATGGAGGAGTTGGCCAGGGTGGGGGAGTGACATTTGAGTGACAGATGTGAGGGTGTTGGCCGGAAACCCAAAGCTCCACCCCAGGGGAGAGATTTGCTTACACAAAGTGGTCTCAAGTAGGCCAAAGTCACTAGTTGGAGGAGGATGAGAATTCTTTAGAGGAGCCAAGGCCCATGCTGTCTCAGTGTGACAGAGTCTAACTGGAGAAGGGAACCCAAGCTGTTGGCTGCATTATTTCTAATATCACTTGTACTACAGTAAGGCAGATTCCAGTTGAGTGTCTTACATTACTTGTAGGATACTTAAACTAATTGTGGAAAGGTCTAGATTGATTGAACTTGTAGTTTTCCACCCATGGCCAGCACAGCTTGGCCACAGGAGTGAGCCACCTGCAGAGCAGTTCCTCTGGTCCCAACCAAGATCAACCAGTCAACATTTTGACGGCAACCTCATGAGAGACCACAAGCCAGAAGCACCCAGTTAAGCCGTTCTGGAATTTCTGGCCCCAGAAAGCTGAAAGCCAATAAGCACCTATTGTGATTTTACACCACTGTTCTGAGGTCATTTCTCATCTAACAACAGATGACACACAGACTGTTAATTGACAAATCTCTCTCTCTCCCAGCTTTTACCATGCCGGAAAATGGCAAAACCACTTACTCAGTCATTTAGTCCAACATCCAAGACTCAACCTTGATCTTTTTTTAAGGCAGCTTTTCCTTAAAACCCTATTACAAATCTGTCTTCTCCCATCTTCTATTGTCATAACTAACACACAAGCCATGGTCACCGGGACAGCTGGCATAGCATCCTCACTGACCTTTCTATTTCTATACTTGTTCCTAACAGTTGGTTCTTAAAACAGCCAGCCAGGAAAATATTTTTTTTTTTTTTAAATGAGACAATGTCATGCCTATGTTAAAGCCCGCTGGTGGCTCATGCCACATTATAAAACTCACACCACCCACTGTCGCCTGGAGACTCTACACTGCCTGGCTCTTGCCCAACTGCTTTCATGCCCTTCCACTCTCTTTCTTATTTGCTCACCTCTAGCCACACTGGCCTCCTGATACTTCTTGACTATGTTCCCAACTCAAGGTCTTTGCATTTGTCACTACTTTCTTTGAATGCTCCATCCCCCAGATTCCCTACCTTTACTGAAAACTCATCACCAATTTCACCTCCTCAGAAAGGCCGTTTTTGAAAGCCCAATATAAATGCCCCCCCTTTTAAAAATCATCTACCACCTTGCCATCACCACAGAAGTTCCATATTGGAGTTCTTGAGTTTCAAGCAACAAAATCCAACTTTTTCCTATTTAAATTAAAATAGCAACTATGGGAAGGCTGGGAGTTCATTTGATGGAAAGCAACGTTGAACAGCCAGGAAGATGCAGATACAGTCCCCTCTGAACATGCTGATCTTTGAATGAAGAGGGCATCTGCCTTGTTGGAGGGTTCTCCATTGAAGAATGAGTCATCCCAGCTTGGAGAATGTGTGGGAGGAGAGCTAGAGATGGATGATGGGGTAGAAACTTTTCCAAAGCAATGGGACTAAAAAGAATCCAAAGTGTGATCAGCAGGACTTCACTTTACCCTGTCCTCCTGGGAACAAATCAATGAACTGATCATTATCTTCACCAGAGGCCCATTTAGAAATAGAACGTTTCAGAAAGCACACAGAACTGAGGGTTTATAATGTATAAGTTTATCTCTAAGTAACTTCTGTTTCTAACTTCCTGGTGGGTGAAAACCACACATGCTAGCTTAAGCGGAAAAAGGTTTTATGGGTTTTGCTTTTTTAAAAAGAGATCTTTCAGGAACCCACAGGACTGTCACGATGGCCAAAGGACTAGAACCAGAAACTTGATAGTCACTAGAACCCAAAGAGATTCTTGCTTTGCCTCTCACAACCCCTCTATGAGGCAGGGGCTATTATTAACTTATAGATGAGAAAACTGAGGCACAGACAGGTTAAATAATTTGCCTTTGGGTCACCCCTGGTCTTGCTTCTAGGATAGGAGGATTTTGTTTGTACTGAGGGCTTTAGAATTTCCTTGCTCCCTTCTCCATCACTTCCTTTCCCATTTCAAGTGAGATTCAAGTTCTTGATGCAAGGGAGGACAGGCTGCAGGAGGCCTGGTGTCTACTGACAGTCCATTTCACAGGGCACAGTAAGCACCGTTCCCCAGCTCCAAGGCCCCTGATTCCTTGGGAGTCCTTTACTGGGGGCATCCGGATTCAAGCATTCTTTGCCTGAGATCACATCTGGCCCGATCACTTTGGCCAGAGCAAAGAACATTGGGTGGAGAAGAAACCACTGAGACCATCTAATGTAGGGACCACAAACTCACATGCTGCAAGAACCACTCAGGAATCACAAAATAAGTGATAATAAGTGTGGTGAGGTCTGTGGCTAATGGCGTCAACTAAAACAGCCTGCTTCCTTCAGTTCTGGCTTATTGCTGCCGTGTGGGACTGATGTCCAACATAGTCCAATTTTCTGATTTTCCAAGAGAAGTCAGAATTTCTTTTTCTTCTACTTCATGAGGTTGTTGTGGTAGGTTAATGGAGTAACTCATATCAAGTGCCTGACTATGTGACTGACATATGGAGGAAATTCTTAACATTTGCTGGTTTTTACTATTACAACCCTTCACAGATGTGGAAACCCAGATCCAGAAGGAATTACCCTAAGATCACAGTTGGTGGTAGAGGTCATACCATTACCCAGGCTCCTGGCCCTGGGTCCAGGGCTCTTCCTTCTTGATTTCCTTCTGACCTACCCTACTCCCAAGCCATCATTGCTGTCACTGTATAGCATGACACATCTTAGCTAATTACATATGTTTTGCCACTGTATCTTTTTTTTCTTTTTCTTTTTTAGTTGTAAGTGGACACAATACCTTTATTTTATTTTTTATTTGGTGCTGAGAATCGAACCCAGTGCCTCATGCATGCTAGACAAGTGCTCTACCACTGAGCCACAACCTCAGTCCAGTATGTTTTTTTTTTAAAACATATTTTTAGTTATAGATGGACACAATAACTTTATTTTCTTTACTTATTTATTTTTTGATGTGGTGCTGAGAATCAAACCCAGTGCCTCACACGTGCTATGCAAGAGCTCTACCCCAGCCCACTATTTATAAGAATTTCTTTTGGAGACATTTTCTTCCTTTAATGAATGAAACCTTTTCTTAAACTTAGCCCAGTGGAAAAATCTACAAGGTTCTTTCATCTCCCTTTAGGTTCAGATGGAAGTAGCAGCTTTATAGAAGCTCTCACTCCCTGTCTTATTAGCTCTGCAGGCCTGGATTATATAAATTTCAGACTTTTCCACTCAAGTCAGGGACTGGCCTACTGTTTACCCAGGGCCCATTAAACCATTAAGGAAAAATGGTGCCTCCCTGGGTCAGGAAGTCTTGTGCACTTTGTTGGGAATGAAGCTAATTTCCTCTTGCTCTGTAGAAACAAAGGCTCTGTACAACCGTTAAAAGCTCCCGGAATTCTGCACCATGTGGTGGTCCCGATGTGGTCCCACAGAGTAGGCAGCGGGGCTACCAGTTCCTCCTTAGCACTTGACTCTTTGACCCTCACAGCTCCAATCAGGATCTAGTCTTGGCCTCAGCTGGTTCTTCTGTCTTTTGCTTATTCTCCTCCTGTTTCTAAGTTAATGCTATCTCACCTTTTATTCCCTGTGAGATTCATTGTACCATTGGAAAGTTAGAAAAGGTGAATGGATCTCCTTCCTTTTGCTGTTTTTTTTTGGGGGGGTACTGGGGATTGAACTCAGGGGCGCTCAACCACTGAGCCACATCCCCAGCCCTATTTTGTATTTTATTTAGAGACAGGGTCTCACTGAGTTGCTAAGTGCCTCGCCATTGCTGAGGCTGGCTTTGAACTCACAATCCTCCTGCCTCAGCTTCCTGAGCTGCTGGGATTACAGGTGTATGCCACCACACCTGGCTCTGCTGTGATTTTTGATCTAGAATTCTCCCTGTGGATGACTCTATTGCTAGCCTTGTGTTTTGCCTTGGGGTGACCACTGTGGCACTTTATCTCAAACATTCGCCATAAATCATATTACCTGCTGCCCTTTTCTGAGACCATGAACTAAGAGTATAAAAAAACTAAACTGGAAATGGATCCCTAAAGCCACCATCCTAGAGTGGGTCAGGAGGCACTGGCCTGCCACAGTTTTCAATGTGGCTACTTTTTTAGTCCTTCGCAGTTATATTCATATTGGAGCCAAATTTAAGCCTTTAGCTAGCCTTCTTTTTTTCTGTGTATTTTAAATTGGTGCATTACAGTTCTACATAAAGGTGGGATTTGTTGTTGCTTATTCATCAATACATACAATAGAACAACATAATTTGGTCAACATCGTCCTTCAATATTTCCCCTTTCCTTCTCCTCTCCCCTCCCCCAGCCCCTTTTCTCTACTCTATTCATCTTGCTTCAATTTTCATGAGATATATCCCCTCCACACCTTTTTTTTTTCTTTCTTTTTCCTCTTTAGTTTCTACATAGGAGAGAAAACATATGACCTTTGACCTTCTGAGTTTTGGCTTACTTTGGTCAACATAATGTTCTTAAGTTCCATCCATTTTTCTGCAAATGACATAATTTTATTTTTCCTTATGGTTGAATGAAACTCCATTGTGCGTATGTATCACATTTCTTTTATACATTCATCCATTGACGGACACCTACTTTCTTTCTATAGTTTGGCTATTGTGAATTGTGCTGCTATAAACATGGGTATGCACATATTGCTAGAGTATGAAAACAAATACAAAGGAGTGGTATTTTCCAGCCTTCTGAGCTACTTCTTGGAAGCATAATTAAGATACAAAGGGAGACAGTTACACTGAATTCGTCCATCTGGTCAGGAAGTGACATTCCTGGATAATAAGAATTTCCATAATATATGAGAAGTGCAGTTCAGAGAGGGCCCATAAACACATGGTGATCAGATTAGCATTTTTTTGAATTAGGGAGATTAGGAAGAAAACCCAGAACCAAGTAAAAAAAGCTATCACCTAGGAAACTGTGACCTACTAGTGACGGGTGCAGGCAGAAGAGTGGAGGTGTAGAGGGTTTCAAAAACCAGTTTCGGGGTTGGTTCAGCCACTGCCAACGGAGTGAGGTCCTGTGTCTGGGGTAAGGCCAGTATCCCCGTGTTTAGCCCACTTCTTCCTCGCATTGGAAGTTTTTAGGGTCTGTGTAAGTTTTGGTTAAAAGAATAATATGTCTATGACTATCTGATGGGTCCCTTGGACTCAGCTACCACCCCTGGTAAATGGTTTTGAATTTTATTTCCTTGGTATCCTGATGCTGGGAAGAGGCTGTCCTGGATAGCAGTTTGTTAAAAGTGATTTTGTTAAATGAAATGTTTCTGAATCACCCAAGCTGGGAACAAGATTCTGAGTCTAACCTGTCCCATTTATGAGCTCCTCCCTGACAGGACAGGTGATTTCAGTGTCCAAATCTCACTTTCAGGCTCAGATGCACTTAGAGCCTGGCTACAACACCTTCTCACATATCTCTCTTTTCCCTCCTCCCTCTCCAGTGGTGTTCAATTTGCAGTCTGTATTACAGACTCACACAGGTTCTGTGACGGGCCCGGGCTCCTGCTGTGACACTGTGTAGGAGCTGTGGCTTCAAACTCCCCGTTAATGACCGAGATCACTGGCTCACAGTTGCCTGCCGAGGTTCTGGGTCTTCTGTTGAATTGCTCACCCATTAACTTCCCTTCCTGGAGAGCTGTTTTTAAAACCACTTTGCCTCTGCGAGTGATTGCCCCTTGTTTCTTCCATTCTTCTCTCTGAGTGCAGTTTTCCATGTCTCACCTCCCCCTCCTGCCAGAATCTGTGTAAAGTATATGATTCTATTCTTTCAAGGTGAGTTGGCATTTTTATTTTCTCAAAGAAAGGAGAAAGAGATCCTTTCATTTGCATTCACAGAGTCATGCCTAAAACGATGTCTCCCCGCACCCTAGCATTGTTTTTGTGCACTGAGGGGCAAGTGATCTCTGCTCTGCTGAGTATTTGTCAAGTATGGGGACATTTGCTGTGTCACCCAAATACTCCTGCCTGGTCGGTCACCAGGGGCCAGGACTGGTGTGGGTGTGATGCAGAGGAGCTGTAAGCCTGGGTTGAATCTCAGGGTGACCACGGAACAGGGAGCCTCTTTCTCCCTTTTGAGTCAAGAGGCTGAGTGGGTAAGCTAGAGCCTGCACTGATAAGGACCTTAAATATTGGCTAGAAATTTTTGATGTAAGTTTGTAGGGAGCTAGGAAATCTATTTTTTCTTTTTTTTTCTCCTGCTAAGAGACAACCTGCTCTCTATGAATTTTTCACTGTGTACAGAACTGAGCAAAGTAGACAAAGCCTGGAGGGGTCTGTGATGATGGTCTGGATGCCAGAGGACAAGACTGAGAATTAAATATTGGCAGTGGAGAATGGAGGAAAAAAGTCTGGAGAGATTTTGGAGGAAATGCTATTCAGACTTGGCAGAGCAGTGACCAGATTTCTTGTGTGTGTGTGTTTTTTTTTTTTTTTTTT
>NW_026000241.1:14812576-14867510 GCF_001458135.2 Marmota marmota marmota
TGTTTTTTTTTTTTTTTGAAGGGTGAAATTTAAAAAATTCATGGAAGTCCATTTTAAACTTCATTAGTTGTGTAATCAGTATTTCCATGTGGAAGTCTCTGTTGGTTACAATCTCGTGTGGATGAGATAGCCCAGGTCTGCAGGGAATGGACCATGGAATTGGCAGTCGCAGAGGATTCAGACGGGTCAGAAAGCTCAGACCCTCAAAACCAGAGAACAACGTCCAGTTCTGGCCCTGCTAAAGAAAACTTATGGTAGGGAAGGGGAAAGCTACCCTCAAGGATTGCAGGTCTTCACTGCTTTATATCTCAAAAATCTGGGAATTGCTCATTTACTCATCCATTCAGCAAACACTATGAAGGCAGCCGGCTCAATTATGGAAATTTTGTTCAATGGTGAACAAAATCAGGAATGGTCATAAGTCTTGCAGAACCCCATAAACAAATATAAAACTGATTCTGGGATAAGGGCAATGAAAGAGAGACCCATAGTGCCCTGAGGTCTGAGGAATGGAAGGATTTGCCCAGCCAGAGGACCTGTGAAGATTTTTGCAAGAAAGGGACTCTTCACATTGTTGTTCAAAGAGTAGAAAGGAGTTAAGTTAGCAAAGGTGATGGGGAAAAGGGTTTTAGGTGAGAGAATGACATGTACAAATACCCTGTGGCTTCAGCAAGGACAGCAAGAAAAGAAAGCTATGTGGGCTACATCAGAAAGGACAAGGCAAGAGTAGAGGGGATAAAGCTGAAGAGGCTAGGACCACACCACACTAAGCTTGTGAATCATGTTAGGATGTTTGTTTTCATCTTTGCTTATTATATTTAAAATTGAATCACATCGTGTTATATTCACTGAATTATTTTTTAGTATTACACTTCTGGCAAGTACTTAGTTTTTAATGGGTAGTAGTGATAGATTTTTAAACAATTATATTTGAAAGGAAAATGGACTTTATATAAATAAAAACAGTGAGTTAATACGTAGGTGGTAGGCAGAACTGGCAAAAATTCTGAACACAGTGGAAAGATGACTATAGTGGATGACTATAGTGGGTATGAGAGGAGGCAGATCTGGTTTGAAATCCTGGCCCCTGCACCACCACCTACTTCTGTGGTCTTCACACTGAGTATCAGTTTCCTTGCCTGGATGATGGGGATGGTAATATGTGGGTTGTGATGTTCAATGAAATATGGTAGAAGGTTCTAATTGTGCTTGGTACATGATGGGCAATTAATGAATGCTTGCTTTTCTAAGGGGAAAGAATTTTCTGGAAGCATTGAAGATGGTGATATTGGTGGGGAGAAGCTAAGGGTGGTTCGACTATTGAAATATTCCTTGTGAGACATGAGGCAGACATAATATGGTTTGTGGCAAGAAGAGGAAAGTCCGTAGAGGAAGTAAACTTGAGTTATGCCACTAAAAATGGCCTATCTAGCTGAGTGTGGTGGCCCATGCCTGTAATCCCAGAAGCTCAGGAGGCTGAGTCAGGAAGATTGCCTTGAGTCAGAGTCAGCCTCAGCAACTTAGAGAGACCCTAAGCAATTTAGTGATACTCTTTCTCTAAATAAAAAATAAAAAAAAGACTGGAGATATGGCTCAGTGGTTAAATGCCCCTGGATTCAATCCCTAGTACAAAAACAAAACAAAACAAAACAACAACAACAACAACAAAAAAAAACATGGTCTATTAATTGAAATGTCAAGAAAAAAACATGCATTCCACCTAGAAGTTATAGAGTAAGCAGAATGCACAAGTGGGAATTCATCAGCATTCTTGGGAGTAATGGAGATAATCCAATGTGGGTGGCAGTGGAGAAAAGTTGCTCCCCTCATGTCAGGAAGCAGAGAGTGAGAGCCAGAGGGGATGGGGCCACAGGGAAGATGCAACCTTCCAGGGCATGCCCCCAGTGACCACCTCCTCCAGCCATGGTCTACCTTACCTATAGTCACCACCCAGTCAGTCCATAAACCAAGGTGGGCTGCTTAGGTTACAACCCTCACAATCTAATCATTTCACCTTGGAATATTCCTGCATTAACAGGATCTCTTGGGGAATACATCATATCCACACATAACATTCAGTCTATATAATTCTTATTTCATGCTAATGGGGACCTCTAAGTCTTCTGAGCAGCCTGGGTCTCAGAAGTGGTGAGTGCAGGGTGGATGGACGGGGAGGACAGACAGGAGGCAAGTAACCAGAGAAGAAATTGTGGCAACATTTCAGACAAATTATGAGAGCTGGATGAGGTTGGTGCAAATTAAGAGTGGAGTGGAAACCTACTTTTTTTTGGAGTGATCACAACATATTCAGCATCAGTCATTTCCTTTATGTTTTCTCTTCTGTTTAAGATGCATGTGGATCCAAATCCACATAGGAGGTCTAATTAAGAGGGTCTGTAGAGAAGTTTGCTGGAGGTTTGATTCTAACTGTTGTTAGAAACCGCTGCTTTCAAATCATCCACTCACTGAGCAGTATTAGATATTAAAATAGTTTCCTGGCTACATCTAGTTCCACGTGTAATAATAAATCACTATCTTCCGGGGAGGAAGGCTTTCATTAATTAAAAGGCCTGTTGATTATTCTGAATGCATGTGTGGGTTTGGGCATGGGATGGGTTTTGGGTAGAGGGACTGGAGAAACCCACACTGCTAGGCCTAGAAGCAGGAAGAATTAGAGGTGGTGGATGCAAGTGAGAGAGTAGGGGAAGGAAGAAGGAAGGAGCCACCGAGTGCAATTTTGGATTTGAAATGGTTTGTATTTCTGTGGTGAAAGGCCCCTGCCTCCCCAAACCTTTAGTTAAGTCTGCTGCATTGAGAAGTGTCTTGTGGGATGTTTCCAGTGTGTGAAAACTGAGATGCAATCCTCACAAATATGGAAACTTTGTGACAATATATGTATTTCTGCTCGTTGACTTTCAACATTTCTATTTTATTGTATTTTAATTGTGTCTTATAGCAAGTACATAATTGGATTTTTATTTATTTATTTTTTTGCTGTGCTGGAGATCAAATCCAGAGCCTCATGCATGTTAGGCAAGCACTTTATCACTGAACTACACCCTCACAGCCTGGATTTTTATTTTAAATCCTATAGGATAACATTGTAACTAGAGTTCAGTCTATTTACCTTTATGAGTGTTATGTACATGCACGTGGTTGGAAGACCAATCTCCAGAAATTTTTCGTCTTCTAAAACTGAAATTCTGTACCCATTAAGCAGCTCCCAATTCGCCCTCCTAGTGGCCCCTGGCAACCTCCATTCTACTTTCTATTTCCATTGAGTTTGACTCTTCTAGTTATCTTATAAAAGTGGATATGTACAGTATCTGTCTTTTGGTAATTGGTTTATTTCATTTTGCATAATGTTTAACAATCTTCTGTATTATTTTCTTTTTCTTATTATAATTTCCCTCTTGGTTGGGAAAGAGTTATACACTATGTCTTTTTTTTTTAGCAAGTTACTTTAGTGTGCTTATAGTAGTCTGAAGTCAATCAACATCTTAATCTGCCTGCTGTATCACACAATGCAAGTATCTGTGGATGCTTTAATTATTAGCCTCTTTTATCCACTATTTTATTTCCAGCCTGCCTTCTCACCCTCAGATAAGATATTCTTATTGTTAGTATTACTATGAACTTTAGAGTCCATGTTTGCTTAGCTCTATCTACATATTAACTTCTATTTTTACTCATCTTCCCTCCATGTCGTTCAGACTTTCCAGATGGAAAATTTTTCTTCTGCTTGAAGTATTTATTTTAGAATGTTCTTTAGTGAAGATCTGTTGGTGATTAAACTTTTCTTGATTATTGTCTGAAATTGTCTATATTTTACTGTTGTTCTTGAAAGATAGTTTTCTCAGTGCAGAATGTTAGGTTGACAGTTTGGTTTTTTTCCCTCTCTCTCTCAATACATTAGACATTTAATCTATTATTCTCTGGATTCCTTTATTGCTATTGAGATGTCAGCCATCAATTAAACTGTCATTCTTTAGAGCATGATCTGTTTTATCTATGGTGGCTTTCAGAATCTAGTTGCCTTTGACGTTCTGAAATTGCACTCTTATGCAAATAGTTATTAATTTCTTAAACATTCATCTTGCTTTGGATTTATTGAACTTCTTAGATTTGAAGATAGGTGTTTCTTTAAAAATTCTGGAAATTTACATTATTATAAAATATTGCATTTTTTATTCTATTATTTCCTTTTGAAAATTCCATTAGGCTTCCATTAGACCTTCTTAATTTATTCTTCATGTTTCTTAACCACTCTTACGTATTTTGCATCAATTTGTATATCTGTGCTATATTTTAATTTTCTTATATTTACCTTCTAGAGTATTAATTTTTCTCTTCATATATGTCTAATCTATCATTTAACTTGTGTTACATGTCTGGTAGCAATTACTAAATTTTTATTTCTAAAAATCGCATATTTTTTCATTTAAAAGTTTGCTGAGAGCATTCTTTATGGTCTATTGTACATGCATATTTTTAAACTTTTCTATTATTTTTTTAAATTTTCTGTATGATAATTACAGAACCTATAGTCATTGTGTTGTCAATTGCTTTGACTGGTTCTTACTCATGATAATTTACTTCCTTGTGTACCTTGTGGTTTTGATTGCGAGCTGCTAATTTTCATTAAAATCTTATATGTGAGAATGGCTTGAGGTCTGGATCAGGTGAATTCCTCCAGAAAGGATGTGTGTTGCCTTCTAGAGGCAGATTTTATTGCTCATTTACCTTACATTCTGGGTGCAGTCCTTTGGTGCTTACCACTGGACTCCTCTTACACACCCCTCTTTAGATGGGTCCTGGGATTTTTGCCCTCCCCTTCCCCCTCTGCAGTTATCCAAGCAGAAGCATAAGGTCTCCAGGGCCTAGCAGAGGTCTGTCAGGTAAAAGCTTTTTCCAACGCTCTCTCCCATCTAAGGGTTTCTGTTTCTATTTAACTTTGGAATCATCAGAGCTTTTTAAGTGTTTTAAATTTTTCTCTTTTAATATTTTATCCATTCTTTAGTTGTTTTGGTTACAAAAATTGTTCAATGTATCTAATTCTCTGTACTGACGGAAATGTTATTTCAGGTTCTTCTTTAAGCACCGCAGTTTCTTAATATAAAACCATTATCACATATTCCTTTCTTTGTTAGCACTTTGATTTTGTTATATGTGCATAATAATTATATATATGTATGTGTGTGTGTGTGTATACCAACATCATATACATATGGCGTTGGTGTTGTTTTCTGATTGCAAGGAGAGACTGTGAGTCTCTAATTAGCAGATTTGTGAAAAACGTTTTTTCTCCTGAGAAAACATGTAGTCAAAAGGTTTATTCGAAAAAATATAGCAACCATTACACAGAAAGTTAAGAATAATCTTTAAATATGAGTTTAAATACAAATTTAGTGTGTGCTTAGGAAAATATAAATTCAGTGAGTGCTTAGGAAAAGTGGTCTTCAAGCTTGCTCCCGTGTTTCATCTTATAATCTTCTTTTTCCATTTCTGTAATTATAAAATCACCTATTGATAGTATTTGTTAAACTATCATGTAGATGCGTGATCTCAACATTTTAATGTGTTCCCTTAGATGTTGTTGCTAAAACTCTCCAAGCCTCGTTAATTAACTGTGATGAAGATACTGTGTGTGAGATCCTTCTCTGTAACACATCTCCTTGTGCTTCTAAATTTCTCTGTTGCTGATGCTGTGATGCTCACTCTGCCTGCCTCTCCATCCTTTTGGCCACAGGACTAATAATAAAATTCCCCACTAACAGATTCTATGTCTTAAATTAAGTGTTAGAAAGATTTTTTTTTTTTTTTTGCTATGCAGCCCACAATGAGTTCAATATGATTGTATCTGTCTTCCTAAGTGAGTGAAGGCAGAAATTGTCCTCATTTCTGCACATCTCTTTTGACCCCTGCCCCATTGGGTGCTTTGCATAATTTAGTGAAACCTCAGTATACATACATATAGAAAGCAAGAGTCACAATTCAAGTTTTTGAACAGAGTTTGAATCTGCTATTGAGGCCACCCAATATCTATCTATTTATTTATTTATTTTTAGGGTAAGAGACATCAGAGTGGAGCCCAGGTCAGGTGTGGATGGTGGTCAGAGGCTAGCTCATAATTTAAGTGACCTCCAGCCGTGCACCTGACCTTCTTGATTCCCTCTCCTTTAGGCCACCGACTTACTAATGGCTTGATGGTCCTCTACTACAGGAGCAGAGTGTTGGTAAATGAGACCTGGCCATTACAGGAGGTTGGAGAGTGAAAAATGGCCCAATGCTTGTCAGCCCTTCATGGTGGCCCCGTGGTCCTGGAGAAGCTGCAAGACCGAATCTGCAAGGAGGATCAGGAAGCTCTCACCTCCCACCCAGCAGCTCTGAAGCAGCTTTTTTCTTCTCTCCAATTAACTGTGCATAACAACCAAGAGCGAAACCAAGTGATTTAAGTAATAATTTATCATATTCAGTTCACCATTAACAGCCATCTAGTGTTTCCTTTGCCCTTTTAAATGAGTTTTTGTTCTGATGCACAGCTCTTCTGTGTATTCCATAAGCTTTTAGTGAGTGATTCCTCTCCCTCTCTCCCTCTCTCCCTCTCTGTCTCCTTGAGCTTTAAGGCACAGTGTCTTTCTGGAAGCAGCTGAGCCATCTCCCACCTAGCATCTTTTGTCCCATTTAATAAGGAACTGGACGATAATTTATAAGCATGAACTCCAGGCTGGTTGTTGAGAGATACAGGGAAGAGGATACAGTCTTTTCCCTGGATTGGCTTTCAACCAACTGGAGGCATGAGGCTCACCCAACAAGACTCAGGCAGGGAGGAAGGAAGGGGACTGTATTTGTCAATATACATGATGTAGTGCAGGCTTGGGACCCGAAAGCGGTCAGACCCTGTTGTGAGAAGAGCTCTTGGAAGAAGAGGACTTGTACCAGTGCCGAATGCTTGTGTGAATTTGGGAAGGGCCTGGCAGGAGCACAGGTGTGGGTTGAGAATGAGCATCTAGCATGAGGACAGGTGAGGTGAGGACTGGGAGGTGAGCCAGTTCCCAGTGAGGACAGCACTTTCCCTACCTGTTTGCTATTTTATCTCCTCTTTGGGACTCTTGACCTGTGAGCCTCTCTTTCTTAATACCTTAGTTTCTAGTGAATGGGGAAACCTGACCTTCCAAAAGAAGCTACATAGTGGCCACAGCGAAGTTTTAGATTTTCTGGGTCTGTTTCTTTCATGTCTTTTATTTTTCTGGGTTGTGCATATGTGTGTAAATGTGTGTGTGTGTGTGTGTAAATGTGTGTGTGTGTGTGTGAACACTTATCTGTGTTCTCAGGACCCTCATCATACACTTGGGTTTCTGAACTGGGACTGGGGTGGTAATAATAAGACATGGCAGCAGGGGCTATAGCTTTGAGTCATGGGTTTATGAGATCCTGTGAACTCAGAGACCCCAGTAACAGCTCTGCCCTATCTTAGGACCTGTCGTGTTCCCTGATGGTAGAGGATAAGCTCTGAGATTGGGAGGGCAGGAAGCCTGGGCCTTTGGAGGGGCTGAGGGAGCACCCACATAGCCTGCTTCTCTTGAGCAACATCCCAGGGCTCTGTGGGTGCTTTGAAGCCTCCATGTTGGGGGGATGACCATAGTCCATTATTGCCCTCTTTTCAGACGACACCATGCTGGGTGTTGTAGGGGGGAAAGGGCCTCGCCGGCCTTCCGAGGAGCCAGGATGCTCCTTGGACTGGTCAGGCTGGACTGCCCAGAGCACAAATCACAAAGAATACCAGAGAGAAGGCTGAGGAGGGAGAGGCTACAGAGGGAGAGCCATGGACTCGTTCTCTAGGCCTCTACGAGCAAGACACACAGTTCGCCTCCAGGTTTCTGAGCAAAATGTTTTTAAAACCAGGCCTCATTAAAAAAAAATTAACTATGATTTCCAGTATCTATTTTTAACTTCTAAAACAAAATATAAAATCAAGAGCAAACTAAATAAAACAATGTCACCTTTAATTCCAAATCATGGTGACTTAATGAGCTGGAGGTACACTTGTTTAATGAAATTTCTCTTGGAGAAAGCATTTTATTTGTTTGAAAGCAATACTCAGACAAATTGTTTGAGATGGAGGGTAAGACCCCAAGGGTATACATGCAAAAAAATAGAGAGGGGCATTTTTGAAATTGTTATACCTCAGATGCTGAAAGAAATGTGCTTCATTCCTGAGAGAAAATATGATGGGAAATTGAGACAAATAGAAAGAAATGAAGGCCCTGTGGGATTAGGGAAGGCCATCCCTTCTTTTGTTCTAAATTGTACAGTAGGAACTCCCTCCTTCTCTCCCCCACAGAGACATTGGTGAGATCCAGGTTGCTTCAGAATGCTTTTTATGAGAGCAGGCTCTTTAGGAGGGCTGGAAGAGGGGCAGCAGGAGTGAGTACAGGTGACAGCAGAGAGAGAGGCAGCTGTCATCCGTGCTCTGATGAAAGGAAACATTCTTTAAATAGTGTCAGATGGCTGCAGGGTCAAGTATACCTGGAGGTTTGGGTTGAAGCATTTTCCATGGCATTTGTGGGAGATTTTGTGTTCCTAATTTTAGAGGAGAGAGAATTGAGTCTTGTCAATATCAGACTTTGGCATGAAGCAATTAACCCAAGCCTGGGTGAGAAAGGGCTTCATCCCACTGGGATGCCCAATCATTCTGCTTCTGAACTTGAACCTCACTTATTAGCCATTTTCTCTCCCCTACGCACATCGTGGAGCATCAGGTTCATTTCTAGAATTTGCGCCAGGAGTGCCAACATCCACTTTCTATCTAGTTAAGGGGAAAATAGAGAAAGAAAGTTGAAAGGATCAAGTGGGGCATCATGAAGCAAACTTTTCTCCACTCTGTAGGGGACACTGGCCTGCAGCCCCTGGTCCCACAGGGTCAGATGGCAGCCTCACAGTTCACTCAGGCATGTTTCTTCCTGTCACTGTGGCTCCCTGGCTCTGTGTGTTCCCTAAGGAGTGGCCATGCAGATACCAGATGTCATGGCAACCACAGAGTTCTCTTTCAAAGGTTAGACCTGTTTGTCCTTCCCTTTTACAGACTTGGTGGTGCTGCCCCTTTAAGACTCTGTCTTGCCTCCCCATAACAGCCAACCAAGAAGAACTAAGCCAGGGTAAATTGAGAAAATATTTGAAACCTATTAAGCGTGGCAACAAGTTTATTGTGATTCCTAAGTTAATTATATCCTTTTTGACTCCCAGCCAGTCCCTTTACTGGGCTTCTATATAGACTTGGCCACCTATCCCAGCCTGGGGCTGGCGGCATGCCTGTCTGCCTTGTTCTTCCTCCTTTTCCTCCAACCACCTCTTCCCTGCTTCCTCCTGCACAGATAAGTCAGTAATTCCTTGCAATTACAGTGTACAGGAGCTTAAACATGATAGGGGTTGTGGTGGGCATAGAGAATGTATATTTGTATCTGTGCACAGGATAGGGACATGGTAGCTGGTGGGTGGCCACATATGTGAACATTACTAGCTCTTACCCCAACCACAGATAATTTTCTGACTTTACAGTTTACAAAGGGTGATCCCCAGATCATTTAAATCTCATGAATACTTTGTACATTGCATGTTATCAGTGCCATTTTCTGGATGAAAAAAACTGAGGCTCAGGAATTTTTAAAAAGAGAGGACATAGCAGATGTGGCTGAACAAGGTGGGATTGAAGGCCAAGTTGTTTTCCTCCTAAGTCACGTGTGTGTATGTTTCGCCTCTACGCTATTCTGGTTCCCCCCAAATAGTAAAGTTGTACATTGCTCAGAAAGGTTGCATGATCCAGAAAGGTTTCAAAAGAGGTAGCCAGGGATTGAGAGATTAAGGGATTGGGAAAAACAATGAGGAAAATGCAAGAAGAGAACACCGAAGCTTTTGCAGTACTCAGAGCAGGCATAGGGCAGGCGCAGGGCAGAAAGGGAAGTTTAGATGCATCACCTCATCTAATTCTTCAAACGTGATGATGTTGATGCTATTCTCATTTGGGAATTCTTCAGGAATGACTTCTTGCTGATCCATCCACAGGTGGGCAGTGACAGCTGCCTGACCCCCATCTCCCTGACCTCTGTTCACTGGTTCAGAGCCAGAGCCCCAAGCCAGGTAGGCCCACTCAGTCCCTTCTCCAGGTATTTGGTATCTGGAAGTAAAAGAAGTTTACATGTAAACATGACGGTTGAGAACGTTCATTTTTCTATTAGATCTAGTAAGAACAGAGAAAAGCAATATATAGTGAGAAAGGAGAACAATGAAGCCATAGAATAGCAACAGAATCTGTTTCCTCCTATTTGGAAATAGGAGGGACGTTAACCCCTGAGATCAGAAAATCTGCTTCCAGGATGATTTACTAACATGACTGATAAGTTGGTGCTGGCTGTGGGCAAGAAGCCTTAGTTCCTCCAAACGTGGGAACTCTACAGGGCTGAAGGAGTTTTCTTACAGCCTGGTGGTTAGCTCCCTCTATAGAGGATAATCCAAGAGAGCCAGATAGAATCGGTGATGCCTTCTACAGAAACCAGACAAGGACTTAGAATTCTGATCCCTACTTTAAAAAGCCAGGCCACACTAGGAGAGACAGGACCTCCTGCACTTCCTGCAGATATTCTTTGGTTTTAGTTTATAAGGGTCAGAGAGGATTCTCTTCCCTTGGATTTTGTAGGACACCCCTGTGTCTTGTCAAGGTGGGGTCTATTATGCTTATGTTAGCCAGGGTTAGGATTCTGTTACTTGAAACCAAAAGAATCTTCAAATATACATATGTGCAATTGGAAGCAGAGTGAATTAAATGTGAAGAATAGGCCCAAGGACAATGAACAGCAGAAGTTGGAAGATGAAGTAATTTTTACTGTCATGTTGCAAGAGCTCTCGTGAACTTGAGGTTGATACCTTTGCTAAGCACCTACATGTATACACAGATCATTAACAAGCCCTCTGGAGGGAAAAGAATATACAAGAAACTACCTTCCAGGAAGTTTCTGAGAACAGCAGCTGCCTTTGATGCTCTGGCCACATTCCCTCAGCCCACCTCCGATTCCAGCTAAAGCTGTGGTGAACAGTTTCTTTGCATCCTAATAGCATCCCACCTCAAGGGTCTGCCTTGTTTCTCTTGTCTTTTTTAACTCAGTGTTTTCTCCAAAGCTCTTTTAGCCCATGAGCAATCATAGTCCAGAGATTTGGAAGTAGGAGGGACGATAACCCCTGAGATCAGAAAATCTGCTTCCAGGATGACATACTAACATGACTGATAAGTTGGTGCTGGCTGTGGGCAAGGAGCCTTAGTTCCTCCAAATGTGGGAACTCTACGGGGCTGAAGGAGTTTTCTTACAGCCTGGTGGTTAGTCCCTCTATGGAGGGTAATCCAAGAGAGCCAGATAGAATCGGTGATGCCTTCTACAGAAATTTTGGATGATCATTTCAGAAATGATCATCCAACATCCTGTTAGTTATACATGTCAGCTCTGTTCAGTTTGAGATAGGACTACCCAAGAACAAGACTGTCAAGAGATAAGACTTGGGGACAACCTTGGAAGCTGAGTACCATGACACCCCTGATAATAGGGGATTTAAATGCTCCAGTCTCCTGACACTCAAGTATATGCTACATAGTTCCCCAGAAGGACGCAGAGAGGCTGATCCACAATTGGCCGCATGCATGATCATCTCAAGTACATGCCTTTATTGTCTTCTCCTCCTTCTTAGACTTCTTTTCCTTGCTTCTCCACTCCCATTTCTGGAATCCCCTTCCAAATAAAGGGCACTAAAGTGCTCATCTAATACTTTTGGGGGAACTCAAACCAAAATTCAAAGATAGTATCTCAGATAATTTTGAAATGGTATGGAACTTATTGTAAAAAATAGACCATGCACTGTGCAATTAGAATATTGAAGATTCATTGCATGATCAAGAAAGACTTCAAAAGAAGTAGCCAGGGATTGAGAGATTAAGGGATTGCGAAAAACAGTGAGAAAAATGCAAGAAGAGAACACTGAAGCTTTTGCAGTGCTCAGAGCAGGCACTGGGCATGTGCAGGGCAGGGGGCAGAAAAAAGCATGATGTGGCTGGGGCAGATTGGCCACTGTGTGGACTGGAGAGGGGCTGAAGCAGGCTTGTCCATTTGTAAGGCTGTAGGAACAGTCCAGATGAGAGGTGAGAAGGAGTCAGACAAGGGGAAAGCTGGCAGGATATGAAAGATGGGAGTGAAGGGCAAGACCCTACAAAGGAGGAGCAGGTAGGGCCTCTTTCCCAGGACCAGACCTATAGGACTGAAGACCCAGGGGTGGGTCTCAGGGAGGAGGAAGTTAACAGGTCTTTTATCCATTCACAAACAATTATGAAGCACTTGTGAGGTAATGTGCACTGTTCTAAGCTTGGAGGTATAGTAACGAGCAAGACTATGGAACTCTGTCCTCAACGAGGACAGTTCTAGAAAAATCTATGTAGACTAACCTTTTTGTTTTCTTTGTAGTGCTAGGGACTAGGGCCTCCAGCATGCCAGGCAAGTGTTCCACCTCTAAGCTACACCCTTAGCCTTGGAAAGATCTATCTAGAAGTCTCTTTTAGAACCCTAAAGGCAAATGCTTTCTGGGAAATAAATTCTGCACTTTTTAGAAAGTTGTCCACAGAATCAGTCAAAGCCTGCTCTCCTTGGCTTGTTCACTCAGAGGTTCCCCCAAATGCTCTGCTCACTCTGGCCACCCACCCTTTTGCTGTGGCGTACATCTACTTGTTGACATGGATGGTTCATTGGCAGTGAGATCCTAGCAGTGGTGCACATAAGGGAAACAGAAGACTCGGTGCTTATGCATAAATTAAAAAAAAGCTTAAGACCATATTGGTTCCATTCATGTCTATTGTTTGACTCAAGGCCGTGGAAAGCATTGCTTCAGATTAGTTACTTCTTATTGGCTTCCCCAAGCCAATATCCATTCTTAAAGAGTCACTTGAAATTGTCTACACATGCCCTGAACTTCCAGGCCTGTGCGTCCTTGCTCCTGCCTTTCCTGGAAAATCCATCCCTAACTTCTCTGCAATTGAGTTCTTATTCATCCTGTAAGCCTCAGCTGAAATTCTACCTCTTCCTGGAAGCCTTCTCGGAAGGAGTTGCTTCCTGTTCCTGCTGTGAAAAGTCCTGTGTTTGTACTTGCTTGCAAGACCCCTTGATGGTCTCTGGCTTGTTTTATGGCTCAGTTTTTATTCTCATACAGAGACTGCATGCTCCTCATGGAAGCAGGGTTTGTATTTTTCAGGACCTAGGTATTCTGCAAGGGGGGAGAATCTATGTCATCTTTGCCAAATAAATGGATGGGAGGCAAGGGTGCTATTAAATCTGATGTGTCTTACCTGGGTGCAGATGCTGAAGCTGGCCAACTTATCAGGTGGCCGGAATGACACTGGCAGAACCTTGCTGCCTGCCGGCACCCAAAGGAGGGAATGTGCTATGTGGCTCTGGGGATGTGGGTGTGAGAGCATCCTGAACACTTTTTTTTTTCCACATAAATTTTATCTTTCTCTTTTTATCACTGAAATATTTGTAAGTTAGAAATGTGAGACTCACTATCCTGAATGCTTTAGGGCATATTATCCACAAACAAGGACAACCCTCACCTCAGTGTCATGATCCACTTAGGGTACAGTATAGTCATCAAATTCACAGATTCCATGCAGGTCATATTAGTGGTCTCAGTATTATCCTTCAGATCAAAATAATCCAATGCAGGATTATTCATGACATTTTCTCATCATGTTTTTTAAAGCTCCTTCCACCTAGAACATTTTCTCAGTACTTTCACACACTTACTATTTTTGAAGAGACTAAGCCAGGTGTTTTGTACAACGTCCCTCAATTTAAGTTTGGCTGATGCTTCTTCATTGTTAAATTCTAATAATGTGTTTTTGGCAGCGTGAGTTTAGAAGTGATATCTTGTCATTGTTGTTTTGCATCCATGATGTCAGTTGATCTTATTACTTGTGAAATTAACTTTGATAATTTGTTTAAGGTAGAAACTGTAAAGTTTCTCTCTTATCCTGTGCAATTAATAAATATTTTGTGGGGAGATATATTGAGACCTTGTGAATTAATCCCATTCCTCCTTTGACTTTAAACCACCTATTTCAGCATTCACGGGTGATTCTTGATTGAATAATTTATAAATACAATGGCAGTTTTCTAACTCTTACCTTCTACAAAATAAATGCTAGCATCAGATTATAGAGGAATCCAGGAGTTCAGGTGAAAACAAATACATTAGTAGATGCATCAAAAAAAGGGAAAGTACTTCCAGACAGTAAAATGCCAACTAATACATGTAGAAGGTAAAAATTAGAAAACTGCCATTGTATTTATAAATGACTCAATCAAGATTCATCCATGAATGCTGAACACTTTTTAGAAAGTGTGTTGACCACTGTGTAGATTAAGCACAGGTGCTCTGCTTGATTTGTCAAATGAGTGTTTGCATTTCCCAGGAACCAAAGAGGTCTGGGGAAAAGTCCCAAATGCAAATCTCCTACTGCTCTGGTGGCCTGTATTTGTGTATTACTCTTTGTCACTTAAGTTCTTACACTTGAAATCATTTGCATTTACCTTGAAGAGGGAGCTAGAAAGATTCCCTGAAAGCTCAGGAAGACTGACTATAACTTAATAACTTAGAAAAATAATAAGTGCAAAGAGTTGATATTAAAAAATGCCAGAGCCTTTTAAGATAATGGATTTGGAGACCTCCTGTGTTTTCAAATGCACACATGTTTTTATTCATGTAAAAAAGTGCTTATTAACTTTAAGTACTTCTCTCGGGTTTTTTGTTTTGTTTTGTTTTGTTTTTTTTTTGGTCTTCTCTCATTCTGAGAATTATCCTGAAACCAGACAAGGACTCAGAATTCTGATCCCTACTTTAAAAAGCCAAGCCACATACACTGTGCTTGGCCATGGGCCAATCCCATGCCTGTAGTCTTGGTTCCTCTGTATAGAATCTGGGTGTTGGGTTAAAAGAAAAGAAACCAGGCATTTTCCCTCTTAAAAACCAACAGGCATTTTTATTTAGTGTGTGCCAAGTATTTTTACAATGATTATTCCCTTTTCTCCTTAATTGTAAGAAATTTTGAAAGAATCATTCCATTTTTACATGAAGAAAAGAAAGGTTCAGGGAAATCAAGTGATTTGTCCAATATCTCACAACTTTTAAACTTCTTGGTGGTAGAGCTGAAATTAATCTTCAAAACCCCTCTTTGGTGGGACTGAAGTTTGCCTGTGATGCCTTTCCCACACTCCTTCTGGCACTTACTTCTACCTCCTGCCTCCTGGTAAACATCATCCTGTATCCCTTATGTCAATTGGTTGTCAGCTAGTCTCATGAAGATGCGAATGGTTGAAAAAAGTTTCTGGTGTGACACTTCCCAGGCAGATTTAAAAAAATTTTTTTCCCTAGTAATCAAAACAACAACAATAATAACAAATACCCAGCAGCTTACATGGAAGAGTTTGGGTTTGGTGCAGAGTTGTTTTGGTGGCCAAGGGGTCTTCTTGGTATCCAAAATTAAGCATGCAATTTTCCCAGGTCTGGACACCAGTGTTGAAGGAGGAGATGCTCAATAGGTGCCTTGCAAACAATTTCCGGTTGCACGGAACTTAGTAGGTCCTGAGGGCAAGGCCCCAGTCCACCAGGTTAGGGGGCCTGCAGGATAAGCCAAAGGCAGACACACACCATGGCTTTTCCGATAGAATTTTCTGTATTCCCTCACCCACTTGTATGAAGCCAAAGAAAAAATAACAACCTGTTTCTTTATTAATGATGCTTTCTACAGAGTTAGATTAAGCACTGATTAAAGGCAGATGCTTCCAAAGTATAAATGTAAGAACGCTCTCAGACACTTCTCCGGTTACAGGGTTTCCTACACGATTCTTTAGAATCACTTTGGCTCTCTTCCCGTTTGCTTTCCTCTACACTCTCCACCCAGCTTTGGAGCTGCCTCTCCCAGAACTCTAGTCGACTGCCAGCAGCAGAGCTCCAACTCCGGGAGAGCTTTGCTCTGTGGAAGGCCTGGAGAGGAATCCTGGGGCTGCTGTTTGGAGGCACCCTACCAACACGTCAGGTAAGTCCTCCAGGCTGGGGGCAAGCTCCTCTTTTGTTCTCTCAAGCCGGGAACCTGCCACTTTGGAACTTGGCAAAGAAAAGGGCTTTTGTAACTCTTTCTTGCCCCAATCAGAGGCAGTGGGACCAGGTATGAGGCTCAGGTGGCACGGTCCAATCAGGTAGTTGTCCTGAGATGGCCTGAGGCACAGGGTAAGAGATATCTGGGTGCCAGGTATGTGCTCCTACCCTGGAATTTGTGTTAGCAATTGGACTTTTCTAGAAAAGGTGTGCTTAAGTCTTGTCTTCATCTGAGGCGATGGTGCAAATCCTCCAAATATTTCTGAATTCCCTGTGGCTAATTCATCAGAAATAGATGTGCATGACTTCTTTACTGGAGAGCTAGAAAGCTAATTCTGGGATTGGCTTTGGTTTGAGATCAACAGTACAAAGGTCTGTTCATGTTTATTTGCTTTCTGATGTTCTTATGGGATCTACGATGGAGGAAAGAGGTTATTTCTTGGTAACCCACATTAATGAAGAAGGTTGTGATGTCATACAAGCTAAGAACTTACTCAGGCCACCACCCAAAGTGAGGAGTGAGCAGGCACTCTCCAGGGCACATTTATCATTAGGCTATCTGCCTTGGGTGGAGAGTAGGGGTGTCTTGGTAGGGCCAATGGAGTGCCTATGGGACTGATGTGTGAATGGGAAGGTGGCAGCGAGGCTGATGTATTGGGAGGCATGTCACACTCAGTAAAGGTGCCGTAGACCCAGCTCAGTCCTGCTGGGGCTATTTGGCTTTCTCTTTCTGATTCTCTTCTTCTGGCTTCCTTGGGGATAGCTGAGGATTTGGGGGTTTTTGTTATTGTTTGTTTGCTTGCTTTTTATTTGTACTGGGGATTGAACTCAGGGGCACTCAACCACTGAGCCACATCCCCAGCCCCCCCCCCTTTTTTTTGTATTCTATTTACAGACAGGGTCTCACTGAGTTGCTTAGGGCCTCACTAAATTGCTGAGGCTGGCTTTGAACTTGTGATCCTCCTGCCTCAGCCTCCCAAGCAGCTGGGATTATAGGCTTGCACCACCGTGCCTGGCTCATGTCTTGGTTTTAAGTATGAAGAATGAGGCAAGAGGTAGAATTGCATGGTGGCTCAGAATGTGAGGACTAGCAAGCGATTGCTCGGGCTTGAGATTCTCTGACACTTGTATGATCATAGGCAAGTCTCTCAATGTCTCTAAACTCTGATGTCTTCTTTTGTAAAATTGGGATGATGTAATAATGCCCATCTTGTATGTTTCTTGGGAAATTACAAGAAATAATCCACTTAAAGCATATGACATAATTTTTGGCTTATAGTTCCCATAAATCTCAATGTAGATTTTTAAAATATATATATATTTAGTTGTAGATGGACACAATATCTTTATCTTATTTGTTTACTTTTATGTGGTGCCGAGGATTGAACCCCAGTGCCTCGTGCGTGAGAGGCAAATGCTCTACCACTGAGCCACAACTCCAGCCCCCTAGATCTTTTTTTTTTTAATATTCATTTTTTAGTTGTAATTGGACACAATACCTTTATTTTATTTATTTATATGTAGTGCTGAGGATTGAACCCAGGGCCTTGCATGTGCTAGGCGAGCACTTTACCGCTAAGCCACAACCCCAGCTCCTCAATGTAGATCTTTGATACTCCTGATCATACGGACCAGAGCCATGCTGAAATGTTCCGAGTGAGCAGTTATGAACCTTTTGTGACTTCCCCAGTGACTTCCCTATGGTTAGAGTAAAGCATGAGTGTCAGAGTATATGTTGCTTAGAGAAGAAATTAGAGCAATCCACTAGTCTAGGAAGGGAGGTACAAGGTTAAAATCCCAGATCTTTAAGAGGAGGCCACAACTTATTTCCAAAAGAACATTTCTTTCAGAGACCCCAAGGATAATATTTATCTCGTGAGATTGTTTTAAGGATCAAATGAGATAATGTATATTAACACACCTGAAATTTTACCTGGGATAAGTTAGATGCCACTGAGGGGCAGCTATTATTGTGAAAATATTTGTTATATAGGGTTAAGTGAGAAAGAAGATCGCCATCTAGAATTTATATACATGTAACACTGACTGCAGTATAAAATACACACACGAGAAGGCTACTCAAAAGAAATACACCAAAATGTCAAAACTTGCATGTATCAGGTGGCTGTGGCTTGTGGGTGATCATTTCCTTTTTGGTTTTCTAAATTGTATTTAATGGATGGCTCTATTAGCTAGGGCCTTGGCAGGAAACAGATGACACATTCAAATGGAGCATTTTGAGAATATTTTATTAAAGGGACTCTGTAAAAAGGTGTGGGCAGATCTCAGTGATAGAAACAGGTGACGTGCAGTCTGGGGGCTGGTGAGTGGGGAGCCACACCATCCCGCAGCAGAAGAGGCTAGAGGAGGAAGGTGCTGCAGGACTGGGGAGAGAGCCCTGTGGTTGGACACCTCACAGGAGAGACAGGAGGGAGAAATGACTGACCTCACTCTTCTGTGGGTGCCAGACACTGGTCAACCCAATCAGAAGCCAGAATACAAGGGACCCCACTGATGGACTCCACATGGGTGAGCTCATGGGCACTGAGTGAGGCAGAGAAGACTGGAGAGTGAGCTGCAGGTGACCAAAGACGTCCAGCACAAAGGGGTTTTTGTAACTTCTATAAAACTCATCAATAAGAACCCCAAACCCTCAGTGCCCTTGTGCTGTGTTTCCCATTGTCTCAGACACCCTCCTTACTCCTCCAGCCAAATGACTTCCGGCTCTTCATAGCCACACCTTCCCCTGGGCTCCCACAGCACCCAGTGCTTACCCCCTGGCCCAGCCACATGCAGCCTGGGATTTTGTCCTCTATCATTTACTCACCTGGTTTCTCACAGTACTGTAAGAACCTTGAGGGCTGACGTTTTAATTCACTCTGCATCCTCAGCACCCAGCATAGAAATAAATGAACAATAAAGTCTTCTATGAAGCTTATGGATTTGAGGCAAAGCTGGAACATCCAAGTCTTAACTGGAGGGAATATCTCAGGAACTGAGATATTAGGGAACTGAAGCCCTTTTCTAGGTGAGTGTTTTCTGTCTGTTCTGGGGCAATGGGTCTGTGAGACTGCTGGGCAGGGGCTGGTCCTCAGAGAAGCTAGAGCAGAGCCCTTTGGGTCTCCCTTAAGTCTAGCCCCATTACCTCATGAAGGTCTGGTAAACCCTCCTCAGGGTTTCTCAGTCTCTGGGATGTCCCCGTGATGAGTTATAGTTCATGTTGTTGGCCTCCTGGTTAGGACTGCAAATTGAGGTTATTCTTGTTTCCCTTATGAATCAAGGGGATTTAAACATGGTGATTATATCTGCTATTTGACTCTCTGTTTTGAATGAGAAGACAGTTTTGAGTCCCTGAAAGAATCTTTGCAATCCTTTTACAATTCAATAAAAATAAGACATGCTCCTAATTCAAAGAGCTCAGAAGGGGAAAATGTTGAGAAGGACATAATATAAAATATTATACTGTGAAAAATGAAATGTTTCCCCTTTCATCTCTATACCCAGTCTCACTTTTAACCATTTTAGTTTTTAATTCTTCTGGTCATTGTCATTCTAACTCTAAATTCATTTATAGGGCCATTTCTTGATTTATCATGCTTGAATAGAAATGACTGAAGTATTCCTGGGGGGAAAGAGGGATTCAGCTTACCGACAGCAATCCCTCTGCCTTCCCCTTGTGCAAATGCAGTGGACATTTAAGGAGATTCTGCCATATTCAGCTCTAGAATCAAGATTCTTTCAGTTTTTGTTACTTATATTTTAAATGTGGGTTTGCACTGGATTACCTATATAATTTTAAGGGGTAGATATGTTTGTGTTCCTCAATAGATTGACTTGCCATAGAATGCCCTGACCCTCCAAGTGTCTGAGTTGAGGCAACTGGTGGCCTCGAGCTTCTTTCTACTTTTTATTTCCAACTACAGGTCAGAGGATAACATTCATAACATTTGCATTCTATGCTATAATTACAATTAATTCAACTTTATCCCTGGAATGATTGTTTAAATGAAAAATTAATAGATAAACTTTATTATATAACATTTTTGCAGCTAATATTCTCCAAGACCTAAAGTTTTATTTTGACCCATAGTAAAGAAGATAGATTCTGATAGCACCTGCTGCATAAAGGAAAAGGTCCCAAGCATCAAGGTTGAATGAACTCTCTTTTTTCCTATTCTTATATTCTGTCAGCTGTTCAAATCATTTATTTGACTTCCTGTATAAACCATGGGCTTTATAAAAAAATTTTTAATGGAATTTCTTTTTTTTTAATTTTTTTTAATGGAATTTCTAATCACTTTTCTTTTTAAAGTTGAAAAACCAGTTTCTCCATCATATTCCTTGTTGCACAGAATTTTCTTTATACCTGAAGCATTTTTCTCAGAGTTGTCTGAATTCTCATTCTAACCTGGACAACTGTTTCATTCTGTCGACGGGCATTCACCCTGGAATGCTTTATTGTGTAGTTGGCTTAAGTATTCTATGTCTTGGATCCCATGCATCTTCCTCTTTTGACTTCTTTTCATTGTTTGGAAGCATAGATTTAAATAACTGTTTTGTAAAGAGCCATTTAATGTTTGAAAAATTGGTATGCATACTTGATTGTTAGTAGAACTTGGGAAATCTTTGCATTTAGTCAATTTTTTTTTTTAGCAATACAGTCTCTTTTCTACCCAGAAAAACTTTCAGAATTAAGTTTTTTTTGGTATAAATTTCACAATAAATATTTCACTTGTTCCAAATTTTGCCATCAGTATTGCCATATTGATTTTTTGTTAATTTATCAACTTTTATTGTGAGTACAGCTCTTAGCTCTTATTTCCACTGTCCC
Organism: Marmota marmota marmota; assembly: GCF_001458135.2. Lineage (NCBI taxonomy): Eukaryota > Metazoa > Chordata > Mammalia > Rodentia > Sciuridae > Marmota > Marmota marmota. Next base: position 14,833,590 of record NW_026000241.1, read on the forward strand.
AGTTTCCTACTTTAATTAAACAGTACTTGAATTTTGCATCATATTGTTTTTTTTATTTTTTACTTGTTTTAATTAGTTACATATGACAGTAGAATGCATTTATGCATTTTAATATGTCATATATAGATGGGATATAATTTCTCATTTTTCTGAGTGTACATGTTGCAGAATCATATTGGTCATGCAGTTGCATATATACATACAATAATAATGTCTGTTTCATTCTATTAAGTTTCCTATCCCCACAACCGCCCCCCCCATCACTTCCCTCTACCTAATCTAAGGTAACACTATTCTTCCCTAGTGCTCTCCGCCTTATTGTGAATTAGCATCTGCATATTAGAGAAAACATTTGGCCTTTGGTTTGTGGGATTGGCTTATTTCGCTGAGCATGATATTCTCCACCTCCAACCATTTACTGGCAAATGCCATAATTTCACTCTTCTTTAAAACTGAGTAATATTCCATTGAGCATATAGATCGTATTTATTGATTCATATTGTTTTGATAAAACAAGTTTGCTGCATTTTATTTTATTTTGTCAAATTTATTTGAGTTGATAGTTTTTAAATTTTTTTTTTCTCCTTGGTCAATTTTTGCAGCTTTCAATGTCACCTTTAAGATGTAATCTTTTAGTGTTTTATTATCTATAACAAATATTATGTGTGTGATTTCAGGGGTTACCAGTTTTATTTTGTGTTATTTATATCAACTCTCTTTTCCTCAAGAACCTGGGCAAAATGTCTCCCAGGGTCACAATGAGGGTCAGACCTTCCAATCTCTTAATAGTCACATGATTATGGCAGTAGCTCTCCACGGCAACCTTGCTATAACTTAACGAAGTCTAGTTTCTGTCATCCAGGATCCTTTTCAATACATTGATTTTATAGAATTAACTAACACCCATATGCTGTTGATTATCAAAAACTTAATTTCATCCTAATTATCTTTCTTGAGGTCTAGAGCAAAACGCAGTGGAGTCTCATTATATGCCCACTTCATTTACACAAACTCAATTATGTATGTTGCTGAGAATGTAGGAAGGGGAGAAAAATTGATTTAAGTAGCATGTACAATTCTATCATCCAGACGATCAATAATGAGCTTGACACTACATGGGATAGAAAGTAATGAATCTACAGTCCCATGTCTACTTTCAGTTGATGGTTTTGACTCAAATGGTATTAGCATTGCGCTGACCTGAATAATGCATGTTTAAAGAGATATGTTACCTTAACTTGTTTGGGGTTTAACTTATGTGGTGCTGAAAGAAAAGATGTTTGGCATCCCTGGACATATCTGTGAAAGTAGAACCCCATCATTATGACAGAAACCAACCTTGCTGAGACAGGCATTGGGATGATTCTCCAGTATTCCTTCCAGAGAAGTTTTAACAGTATGTTTTTTTTCCCCTTGTGTGCTATTTTCAGAGTGTAACATGTATAAACTGTGATTTTCCTGTACTCAAGTGCCTCTGGTTCCCTCCACTTGCAGGTTTCCCAAGCAGCTTCAAATTCATGTGTTTTAAACTGAATTTATTCCCCCAACGCTTCCTGCTTCCCTAGTGCTATCTCAGTGAGTGGTGCCAAGGTTTGCCTCACTGCCCAAGCCAGGGACCTTGGTAAGGACCATCTTCTCCCTGGTCAAGACGATTATTCCTCAGTAACTCACAAATCCATCCATTCCATTAGGGCCCCCTCTGAGGTTTGATCTGTTGCAACAGTTTCCAAGGTCATTTCTGATTCTAGCCTCCTACCTCCTTCAACGTTGTGTCTTCAGTCCGGTCAATTCCCACCAGTTAGAGGGATTTTTTTTTTTAAATCCTCATAGTGTTATCCTTTACAGTCATCATCATCATCATTATGAAAACCAAAACCTCCACAATTCCCCATTACGTTCAGGGCAAGTCCATGATCTTTGTTAAGGATTACAGGTCTGCACATGCTGTATCTCTGCTGATTAAAACCTTATCTGGGTTTCAGTTTTAGAGACAGGTCTTCTTCTGCTCATTGGTTCCTGAACTCAGCTTCCCATGTATTCTTCCAGGAATGACATTTCTTTTTGGTCTTGTGTATACATACCCAAAATTTTAGCTGTACCCATAGTGGTAGTCACTTCTGATCTGCCACACAACCAATGAGCCTCCAACCCCCTCAACCTCAACTCGTTTTTATTTTTATTTTTAAATTAGGCCTTTATGGTTGTACATAGTAGTTGGGTTCATCTGGCCAAACTCATACATGCATGGAAATTGATTTCAGTTTATGATCCTTCCTGTTCCCTCCCCGTTTTCCTTCCCATCCTCCCCCTCAACCTCAACTCCTGTAGATCCCCATAACATCAGCCTTTGATACTAAAACCCAGGGCAGGGCTGCGTTTTTTTCTACCTCCCGTGAGCTCCCTCAGGATTTTCAGTTTGTCTCCATCACAAGGGTGAAGATGGATGACAGGTGCTACCCAGTGATCTTCCCAGATGAGCGGAATTTCCGCCCCTTCACTTCTGACTCTCTGGCTGCAATAGAGAAGCGGATTGCTGCCCAAAAAGAGAAAAAGAAGTCCAAAGACAAGACTGTGGCAGAACCCCAACTTCGACCTCAACTTGACCTGAAGGCCTCCAGGAAGTTGCCCAAGCTCTATGGCAACATTCCCCGTGACCTGATAGCGAAGCCCCTGGAAGACTTGGACCCGTACTATAGAAATCATAAGGTATTTCTGTGGGGAGGCTGGGGTGTCCATGAGTTGCTTCATTCTCAGAGCTTAGGTAGAAATGCTAGGAAGAAATGGGCACAGGTTGGTATTCTTCAATGGGGATCTTTTGGGCATTTGGGATGGGACAATGCACCATTTAGCAGATTTGTTTGGCACCCCTGGACATACCTGTGAAAGTAGAACCCCGTCATTATGACAGATAACCCAAAATACTCACACATTTCTATTTCCTCCATCATATCCCGTTGGGTGAATAGTCCATCCTCCAACAGTTATCTTGAGACTTGATCCATGTGGAGAAATTCACTGCCCTCTGGAGTCAAAAGGTTGCTGGTTAAAAAGTACCTTAGTCTTTAGAATGATTCTGCAATCCAAAGTTGCAGTTCTTGTTAAAAGTCAAACCAGGATTCAACCTGTGGTTCCCTTGAATTTCTTATAAATGAACTCATAATACATATTTTTGTCATTGCATTTAATTCCCATTGTGTTTTGCAGACATTTATGGTGTTGAACAAGAAGAGAACCATCTACCGCTTCAGTGCCAAGCGTGCCTTGTTCATTTTGGGACCTTTCAATCCACTCAGAAGTTTAGCCATTAGAATCCTGGTCAATTCATATCCTTTTGCTACGTCCAGGTCACATGAAAGGTGCACAAGTCCCAGGGTGTTTACATGTCCATGGAGTGGAAGCCAACACTCATCTGTTTAGCAAGTACTGGCTGAGTGATACTGTAGAAGCACTGGTGGGCATTGTCCCGGAGGCTGGGTGTCAACAGGTGTGGCCCCTGCCACCTGTTATGGGATCCTTGGTTTCAGAAGGAGGTAGAATAAATGGCAGGTAGCTTACAAGAGAAAGAGATCAGCAGTTTGGGAGTGGCCATGTGGAGAAGAGCTGCCCCAGAGGTACCCAAGGACAGCTTCATAGAGGAAGGAGAATTAAATTGATGCCCACACACCTTATTGGCTCGACAAATGCATCATGTTAGACCTACACAGTGTTTAAACATTCTGCAAACATTTTGCAACGCAAAAAAGCCAGATTTCCAGCCTCTCTTGCAAAATGGAATCTCTGGCATGTCTAGGCTACATTACTACCTGAAAAAAAAAATCGATATCATGATAAACCATCGCCTCTTTTAGAGGGGCATGCAAGCTCTGTTTCACCACATCTGTACCCCTCCAATGGCCCAGCATGAGCTTGCTTTGCAAATATGATGCTCCAGCCTCCTAAGACAGAGTTTGCAACCTTGGTTTTAAAGGCTAAAGGCAGACATTATTAAGCATTTCTGATGTGTGCAGGGGATAGGGGAGACACTAGATCATTTTAAACAAAGGGAAGTGAAAACAGAACATGGTTTACTGAACATGGTAAAATATTGAGGAGAATGGTAATGAAGTTAAGTTGGTTTCCCTAGAAACAGGGCCTGTGGCGGGGACTCTCATTTAAGTAATTTAGTAGAGGAGTGCTCTCTAAAGAAGGAGAAAGGAAAGCAAGATGGGGCAAAAGACTGTGATCTCAGCTATGTCTGCTTAAGCCTGATCCCAGGAGGAGCTCTGGGACTTGGATGGCACCAGACTTACATGGTGTTGTCCAACTTTGAAGTGAAGGGCCAGATTTTTGTAAGTCTGTGTCAGCCAGACCTGCAGAAGAGAGTGTGTAGCTCTCCGGGATGTGTAGCTCTTGGTTTGGTAGGGGACAGTTCTGCAGAGGGGACAGGCATGAGTTGTTCTCAGCTGAGTCTTACAATTAGAGGGTGGATGCTCTTACAGAAAAGGCTGCCAGGAGGTCCCCGCCACAGCAACAACCTCCACCTCAGTAACTAACAGCAAGTGTTATCCCACAGTGTATCTGCCTTAATGGGTGCTGGTCACATTGTTCAGCATGTTCATCATCTGCACAGTCATTGTCAACTGTGGGCTAATGGCTGCGGTTGGCTTTAAGGAAAACAATTGCACCGACATTAAGGAAAACAATAGCACCGGCAATAAGGAAAACAGTACCGAGACAGACGTTTCTGAGTGAGTACTGAGTACAGGCACTACGAGCGAGTACTCGTTCACCTGTCCTAAGTTGCAAAACAGCTGCCTGAAGAATCTATTCAAGTTGAGAGAAAGAACAAGTCCCCAATAGTCCCAATTCCCCAATGTAAATGCTGGCAGAATCAGACTTATTTTTTTTATACTGGGAATTGAACCCAGAGGCACTTAAGTGTGTGTGAAGCACTGACCCACATCCCCAGCCTTTTTAAAAATATATTTTATTTAGAGACAGGGTCTCACTGAGTTGCTTAGGGCCTCACTATGTTGCTGAGGCTGAATTTGAACTTGAGATCCTACTGCCTCAGCCTCCTGAGCTTCTGGGATTATGGGCGTGTGCCCCTGCGCCTGATTGGAGTCAGACTTATTTTTGTACTTTTTAAAGAAAACAATTGTCTTTAAAGGAGTTTTAAAATTACATTTATAATAAACAGAATATGCACAATTTGTGTCTACATCTTAAGTAGTGTACTTTGTGCTTACCTGAGTTTTATAGGAATCCACTGTGATGGCTAATTTTTGTCAGAAAATAAATCATGATTTACTTAACCTTTCTGGTATTTAAGTGGCATTGTCACTTCAGGAAGCTATTTTAAAATGACCATTTTTTTTTCAGAACAGATTCTTAGAAATTAGTTTCCAAGGGCAAAATAAACATTTTAATGCTTCTAAATAGACAAAATATTTTCCAAAAAGTTCGTGTTTATTTACCATCATCAATATATTCTAATAACCAATCATATCACATTCTGCCTGCTTTCAGTTTTTCTTCTTCAACTTATGTAATTAAAATATTTATATTTCTTTACTTTCCTTATGTGCAAGACTTTCTGATGTTTTAGTTTCCCATTTTTGTCCATGTATCCTGTTCAGTTTGAGTGAATTCATTGTATAATTAAAATATTTTTTTGTCATTTTAATTGACTTTTCAGACAAGTTGTTTTTTAAGTTAGAAATTTCTAAATTTGGTATTTTCTTACATATTGCATGAGGTTTTTTTAAAAAAATTTATTTTAGTTTTCCTTTCCTCCCTTTTCCTTCCCAATCTCTGGTGACCACCATTCTATTTCATTCTTTGAGATGACCTATTAAGTTCGTTTCCACGTACAAGTGAGAACATGTGTTATAAGTCTTTCTGGCTTATTTTGCTTAACACAGTGACTTCCAGTTCTATGCTATTGCCTCAAATGACAGGATTTCATTCTTTTTTTTTTTTTATGGCCCAGTATTACTCTACTGTGTATATATACCACACTTTTTTTTTTCATTCATTAACTGATGGCCATCTAGGTTGATTCAATATTTTAGCTACTATGAATAGTGCAGCAGTAAATGTAGAAATACAAGTATCTTTTTGGTATATTAATTTCATCTCCTTTGCATATGTACTCAGTAGTGGAATTGCTGAATCAAATGGTAGTTCTATTTTTAGTTTTTTGAGGAATCTCTATATTTTTCTGCATGAGGGCTGTACTAATTCTTACTTCCATCAACAGTATGTAAGAGTTACTCTTTCTCCATATTTTTAGTAGCATTTGTTAATTTTTTGTCTTTTTGATGATAGGCATTCTAACTTGGGTGAGATAACACCTCATTGTGGCTTTGAATTGCATTTCCCTGATGAAGTGTATGTTGAGCATCTTTTCACATACTTTTTGGCCATTTGCATGTCTTCTTTTGAGAAATGTCTACATAGATAATGAGCCTACTCTTAATCAGATTATTATTATTATTATTATTATTATTTTTCTGTTGAGTTCTTTGAGTTTCTTACATATTCTGTATTTTAATTCCTTGTCCAGTGGATAGTTTGCAAGTACTTTCTCCCATTCTTCAGGTAATCTCTTAACTTCTTAACTCTGTTGGTTATTTCCTTTGTCTCATTAATTTCCAATTTAATTCAGTTGTGGTCAGAGAAAATGTATGTAGAATTTCAGTTTTTGGAGATCAAGAGAAACTTTTTTATTGTCTGTCTTGGGAATGTTTCAGGTGCACTTGAGAAGAAGGCTGCAGTTCTTTGGTGTGGTGTTCCATAAGTGGTCGTCAGTTAAGGTGGTTAATAGGGCCATTTAGATCTTTTATACCTTTACTGATTTTCCTACTTAGCGTTTTTATAAATTGTGAAAAAGAGGCTTGAAATTTCCATCTGTGGTCATGGATTTGTCTATTATTCCTTTCTTTTTGTCTAATTTTGCTTTGTGCATCTTGAAGCACTATTTTAGACACACATACATTTAAGATTATTATATTTTTCTGATGTATGCATTTTTTTTAATATTATGAAATGGGTTCTTTCTAACAATACTCATTTTAATGTTTATTATTAGTATAGCTCTTCCATTTTCTTATGTTGTTTGCGTGGTATATCTTTTTCCATCTTTTTACTTTCATCCTTTTTGTATCTGAATTTATAGCATATCTCTTGTACAGAGCACTTATATTGTAGGTACTTTTGTGGTCTATTTGTCTTTTGATGGAATATTTAGTCCATTTACATTTAATATAGTTGTGATTATACTTAAACTTAGGTCCATTTAAAAAAAATTTTTTAGATGTTGCTGGACCTTTATTTCATTAAATATTTTTATGTGGTGCTGAGAATTGAACCCAGTGCCTCACACATGCTAGGCAAGCGCTCTACCACTGATCCACTACTCCAGCCCAAGGTCCATTTTTAATTGGTTTTTCTATTTATCTCATTTGTTTTTTTGCTCCTTTGCTATACTATTTTTCTTTCATTACTGTCTCCTTCAATATCAATTAGTTATATTTTAATTTTATATATAATTTTATATCACAATATACTGATAGTTAATATTGAATTGCTTCAGGTAAACACAGGAAACTTGCCACAGTATAATTTCACATCTGTTTGTTATTTGTCATTTATTTAAAGTAATATACAGAACAATACCAACAATACAGTCTATAGCTTTTGCTTTAAGTAGGTACATGTCTTTTTTAAAGTCATACCTGCATGTAGACATAAATTATCTTCTGGTATAATTTCTCTTCAGCCTGAATAACTTCCTTTAGTAGCTATGTTTTCAACGTTTTATTGATGCAACACAATTGTACATAGTAATTGGATTCATCATTCCACATTCCTATATGCAAATAATTGTTCAATCTCATTCCCCAGTACCTTTCCTTTCCCTCTTCTATTCCTTCCCGCTATCTACTTGCTTTATTCTACTGATTTCTCTTCTACTATTATTATTATTTTACTTAGTGAATTATAATTATATATGTAAGTGGGATTCATTGTGGTGTATCCACACGTGGACATAGCAAACTTTGGTAGATTTCATTCCCCAGTACTTCCCTTTGCTCTTTTCTCTTTCCCTTCTCTTGATCTCCTATATTCCATTGGTTTCCCTTCTATTTTTTGTGAGATCCCCTTTTAATTCCTTTCTTTCCCTTCCCCCCTTCTCACTCTCCTGCATATGAGAGAAAACATTTGACTCTTGACATTTAAGTCTGGCATTTAAATCTGACATTTAAATTTATTTCACTTAACATGATGTTCTCCAGTTCCATCCACTTACCAGCAAATGATGCAATTTAGTTCTCCTTTAATCATTTTTGTGGTTCAGTTCTAGCACATTCTCTAAGTTTATATCTATCTGAAAATGTTTATATTTTGTATTCTTTTCTTCGAGAAGTAATTTCATTGACTATAGAATTCTTGCTTGATAATTTTTCTTCTAGCACTTTAAGGATGTTTTATCACTGCTTTCTGGCCCCTGTTTAGCTCCCTCTTGCTTCCAGGATTTTCTCCCTAAATTTCCATCTTCTCTAACAGCTCCGAAACCCATCCTCTGCCACCTTATATCCTAGGGCTACAGCCATTTGTCAATGCTGAGAAGGGAGCAGGAAAGTTGAAAAATACTTTACAACCAAAATAGTTACACATTTTCATAATTCTTAGGCAATGCAGTTAACTTCCTTTAAAAGGGATATTTCCATGGGATGGGGTTTTAGCTTAGTGGTGAGTGCTTGCCTAGCATGTGTGAAGACCTGGATTCTATCTCCAGTACCACATGATAAATAAATAGGTAAATAAATAAATTAAATGGATTTTCTCTTTAGTTTCTACCTCTCCCTGCCCCCAGTACTGAGGACAGAACCCAGGCGTATTTTTAATTTTGAGACAGGGTCTTACTAAGTGGCTGAGATTAGCCTTAAACTTGTGATTCTCCTGCCTCCGCCTCCTGAGTTGCTGGAATTATAAGCATGGGCTACTACACTTGGACTTTTGTTATTTTTTGAGGACCTTCAAATAATGGTCCTTATATATTTCATCTAGTTTAATACTCATTATTTGTGGAAGGGTTTTCCAAACCTCCTCACACCTCCACCACCATAAGCAGGAGTCAATTATCTCTTAATTTTTTTCCATGCAGTAAAATTTAACAAAATTTTCTCTTATGTTTATGGGTTTTGACTTAGAGTTAGATTTTCTCTAGCTTTCAGTTATAAAGAATCCTCCCATATTTTCTTAAGGTGCATTTTAAAAAATTGATGATCTCAAATTATACAGACTGGTGGGTGTCACGGTGGCATATTCACATGTATAAAAAGACATAATTTGATCCATTTCATTCCCCAATACCCTCCCTCCTCTCTCACCTCCCTTCCCCTCAACCCCTCCTTTTACCCTAATGGTCACCTTCTACTTTCCTGGCATCCCTTTCCCCCCTCCTCTAGATTCCACAAATGAGGGAAAACATATAGTACTATTTTCTCTGAATCTAGCTTATTGTGCTCAAAATTATAGTCTCCAGTTCCATCCATTTTTCCTGCAAATGACATAATTTTGTTCTTATTTATGGCTGAATAAAACTCTATTGTGTGATTAGAATACATTTTCTTTATACATTCATCTATTAATGTGGACTCCTAGGTTGGTTCTATAGTTTGACTCTTGTAAATTGTGCTGTGATACTATATGGGTATGCCTGTATCTCTAAAGTATGCTGAGTTTACTGAGTTTAATTCTTTCGGGTAAATACCAAGGAGTGGGGTAGCTGGATTATGTGGTAGTTCTATTTTTAGCTTTCTGAGGAAGCTCCACTCTGATTTCCACAGTGGCTCTACTAATTGAAATTCCCATCACCAGGGTATGAGTTCCTTTTCCCCTGCATCTTCACCAGCGTTTATCATTTTTGGTATTCTTGATGATTGCTATTCTAACAGGAGTGGGATGGAATCTCCGTGTAGTTTTGCTTTGCATTTCCCTTATGGCTGAAGATGCTGAACACTTTTTTTTTTCATATAGTTGTTGGCCATTTGTGTTGATTCTTTTGAGAAGTGTCTGGTCAGTTCATTTGCCTGTTTATTGATTGAATTCTTTAATTATTTAATGTGGAGTTTTTTGAGTTCTTTATATGTTCTGGATATTAATCCTCGGTTGGGAGAGTAACTGGCAAAGAATTCATCCTTGTTTCTGTCAGTTGTCTTTTTTACTCTGCTAATTGTTTCCTTTGCTGTGCAGAAGCTTTTTAATTTGATGCCATTACATTTATGGATTCTTTCTCTTCTTTCCTGCACTCAGTAGAAATATTTGCCTTCATGTATATGTTGAAGTGTTTCCCCTATTTTTTTCTTCTAATGGTTGTAAAGTTTTAGGTTTTTTTTTTTTGAGTGTAGGCACAATGGATTGAACCCAGAGGTGCTTTACCACTGAGCCACATCCACAGCCCTTTTTATTTTTTTATTTTGAGATAGGGTCTTGTAAAGTGCTTTACAGCCTTTACAAAGGTGCTGAGGCTGGGCTTGAATTTACTGTTCCTCCTTCAGCCTCCCAGTCACTGAGATCACAGGTGTACACCACTACACCTGACAAGTTTCAGGTCTTACAGTGATGTCTTTGATCCACTTTGAGTTGACTTTTGTACAGGGTGAGAGATAGGGATCTAATTTCATTCTTCTACATATGGATATCCGGTTTTCTCAATACCAATTGCTAATAGATTCAGTGCAATCCCCATCAGAATATGAGTGACATTCTTCACAGAATTAGAAAAACAAAATCTTAAAATTAATGTGGAAGAATAAAAGAACAAGAATAGCCAAAGAAATCCTGAGGTGGGGGGGAAAGCAATGTTTTTGAAATCGTCACAATATCTGATTTCAAATTATGCTAGAGCCATAGTAACAAAACAGCATAGTACCAGCATAAAAACAGACAGGTAGACCAATGGAACAGAATAGAAAATACAGAGACAAACTCACATGCCTACAATCATCTTATTCTTGACAAAGTTGCCAAAAGCATGCATTAGAGAAAAGATAGCCTTTTACAGTGCTTTTATAATTTCTTTTTTAAAAGAAACTTACATATCTGACTAATTTAGAATTTATCCAAGTATAAAATGTGATAAACTGATCTGAAGCCATATTTCATCCCAGATACCTATCCATTTACTAGTCTGCCTTTTATCTTCTAATTTGAGGTATTAATTCCAGCATTTAGAATTGTTTCTAGACTTGCTCCTCTGCATGGGTCTGCATTTTCTTTTCTTTTTTGCAGTACTGGGAATTGAACCCATGGATGCTCTACCACTGAGATACATCTACATGAACCATGTCAGCCTTTTTTAAAATTTTTCGTTTTGAGGCAGGGTCGGTCTCTGTAAATTTCCCAGGCTGTCTTCAAACTTGTGATCCTCCTGTCTCAGCCTCCTAAGTAGCTGGTGTTATGGCATGAACCACCATATCTGGCTTGGTGTACATTTTCATATTTCCAAACCACACTTTTTAACTATTAAGGTTGCCTGATGTTGTAATGTCTGGTAGCACTAGAAATCACTCTCATTGTTCCTCCTTTGAGGATTTTTATTGTTCCTGTTGGTTTATTTTTCTACTTAAATTATATAGTCAACTTGATTAGTTTTATTGTAATGGTGTTAAAATTTGTAAATTAACCTAGTGGGAACTGATGCCTTTATGAGGTTTCAACTCACTGAGAATATGCCTTTTCATTTAGTAAAATCTTCCTTTGTGTCTTTTAGACGTGCTTTAAGGTTTTCTTTACATAGAGGTTCCAAATTTCTTGTTAAATGTTATGTTTGTGAAGTTTACATTTTTTGTCATAATTTTAAGTATGATCTTTATCCCCTATTATATCTTGTAACTAGTTGCTATCATTATATAAAACTATCATTTATTAAAAAAAATTATACACACACATGCTAATTCTTGGGCTATCTTTGATAAAATGTTTATCATTTTAAAAAATGTTTTCATTACTGCCTTATAGTCATATACAATCGTGAGGTTCATTTGACATAATCATACATGCATGGAATATACTTTACTTCATTGAAGTCCCCAGTACTTCCTCTATCCCTTTTCTATTCCCATCCCCTCTTCCCCTTCTTCTGCTCTACTGGTCTTATTTCTATTTATTTATTCTTTTTAAAATTGGTGCTTTACAAATATACATAAAAGTGGAATTCACTGTGATATATTAATATATGTACACTGCCTAATTTGGCAGTGTATATATATTAATATACCAATTAATTTCATTCTGCAGTTTCTCACTTTTCCTGTCCCTCTTCTGTCCCTCTCAATTACCTTCCTCTACCCTATTGATTTTCCTTCTCTTTTCATGGGAATCCTTTCCTTTCCCCCCTTATTTCTCAGCTTCTGCATAGGAGAGAAAACATTTGACCCTTGACTTTCTGAATCTGGCTTACTTCACTTAGCCTGATGTTACCCAGTTCTATCCATTCACAAACAAATGACATATTTTTATTCTATATATTTCCAAATATATATATATATTTCCAAAGTGGTTCTACTAATTTGTAGTCCCCCCAACAATGTACAAGGGTACATTTTCCCTAACATCCTCACCAGCATTTTTTTTATTATTATTTGTGTTCTTAATTATTGTCGTTCTAATTGGAGTGAGATAAAATCTTAATGTAGGTTTGATTTGCATTTTCTTGATTGTGTTTGTAAAGCACCAATAGAGAAGAAATAAAACAGCTAAAATTTGTTAAAAATCAAACAAGTCTAATCAAGGAAAAGGCAAAAGCACAAAAATTAATATCAATGGGAGCTATCAAAATAACCCTACAGATGCTAAAAATATATGAAGGTAATATTACAATTGTATGCCAACATATGTGATAGCGTAAATGACATCGTCTATATTAGAGAAGGATCTGTGTGCTGCTGAGAAGACAGTGTATTGATGGATGAAATGTTCTACATGTCTGGTAAATCTAAATTATCAATTGTATTTTTTCCTTCTATAGCTTCTTTTTTCCCTCTATTTTAAAAATTTGTTCTAATTAGTTATACATGACAGTAGTTTTTGTTTGGAGGCTCTATCCGGTTGGTGACAGAGGCATGTTAAAATTTATTGCTCTATTTGATTCTTGAAGTTGAGAAAGGTCTGTTTGATGTATGTAGATGCTCTATTGTTTGGGGCATAAATATTTATGATTGTTATGTCTTGTTGATGTATAATTCCCTTAAAGCAGTATGAAATGGCCTTCTTTGTCCTTTTTGATTAACTTTGGCTTAAAGTCCACTTTATCTGACATGAGGACCTGAGGATAGAAATCCCTATTTGTTTATGCAATCCATGTGAATTATATGTTTTTTCCCATCTTTACACCTTTAGTCTATGGATATTTTTGCCTATGAAGTGAGTCTCTTGGAGATAGCATATTGTTTGGTCTTTTTTTTTTTTAATACAATCTGCCAGTCTGTGTCTTTTGATTGATGAGTTTAGGCCATTAATGTTTGAGGTTATTATTGAGATATGATTTGTATTCCCATTCATTTGGGAATTTATTTTTAGTTTTTAATGTGAGTTAGTTTGTCTTTTGATTGACTATTTGCTTAGTGTAGTTTCTTCCTTCTCTATTAACCCCCCCCCCCTTTTTTCATTTCATCTTCATAAAATATTTTGTTGAGAATATCCTGAAGTTCAGGCTTTCAGGTTGCAAATTCTTTTAATATTTGCCTATGTCTATGTTCTTCTAAAATTAGCTCTTAAATTTGATTTTAAAACACAATTTACCTTTTCTTCTACCCTCTTTGGTTTTCTTCAGGTTTGCCAGGGAATGTGCTTGATTTCTATGTGCTCCATGCCCAGACACACTTCGGGCCTCCTAAAAATGCCAGTTCCTTTAATTCCCTTATCCCTCTACCATGCTCAAGAAGGGATTGCTCTGCCTGGGGCTTACAGCCTGGCCACTGCAGTGGCTGTGGATGCTGGGGATTTCTTCTTTATTTTATTGTATCCAACCTCCTGAGACCCTGATCTGCTTTGAATGTCCAGTTTTAAATTCCAGTAAAGTCCTCCTGCTTTTTTAATTGTTGTTGTTCACCCACTTTGCTGAGAAGCTGCTTTTCTGCTTTCTTGGTTTCACTCCATGGTGCAGCCAGAAAAGTGACCTCCTTTATTCTGCCATCTTGAAAACCTCCTTGAAGTTTTCTTTCCTTGATGTGGCTTTGTCTGGTGTGGGTATCAGGGTGATATTGGCTTCAAAGAATGCATTTTGGAGGTTTCCTTCCTTTCTACTTCATGGAATAATTTGAGGAAGATTGGCATTAGTTCTTTCTTAATGATCTGGTAGAACTCAACTGAGAATCCATCTGGTCCTGGGCTTTTCTTTGTTGGAATATTTTTAATTGCTGCTTTGATCTCATTGTTTGATATTGGTTTGTTCAGGTTTTTCTATATCCTCAGGGTTCCATTTGGGTAGATCAAATGTGTCTAAATATCTTTCAATGTCTTCTAGATTTTCCAGTTTATTAGAGCTTATATCTTCAAAATTGTTTCCAATGATCCTCTGGATTTCAGAAGTGTCTGTGGTAATGTCTCATTTTTTTTTTCATCTTTAAATTTATTGATTTGGGTCTTCTTTTTCTTTTGGTTAGTTTGGCTAAGGGCTTATCAACCTTATTTATCTCTTCAAAGAACTAATGCTTTGTTGCATTGATCCTTTATATTTTTCTATTCAGCTATATATTTTCAATTTCAACTCTGATCTTGTTTCCTGTCTTCAACTGATTTTGTAATTAGTTTGTTCTTCCTTTTTTTAAGTCCTTGATGTGTAACTTTAGATTATTTGGGATCTTTCTAGTTTTATGTTTTAATGTAGGTGCTCAATGCTGCAAATTTTCCTCTTAGAATTACCTTTATACTGTCCCAGAAATTCTGTTAGGTTGTTTCTCTGTCCTCCTTGTTGTCATATTTGCTTTATCTCTCTCTCTCTTTATGATTTGGATGACTTCCCATATTTTCTGTGTTTTGGAATGCTTTCTAAAGCATGGCAACGAGCCATTCTGAAGTGTGGAGAGACGGAGAATTATTCAGTAAAATAACTTGTGTTTTCAAATCTTTTTCTGAGGGTGAGACAGGATATAAGGAATTAGAATGGGAAGGGATTAGTTTATTAATAGCTTTTTCATTTTTCTTAGGTAATTGGGCTTTATTTAACTTTATAATTCTTCTGAATATTTTGCTATATCCCTTTTCTCATCTATCATTATGTTCATGGACATTCTTTTTTTGTGTGTGATTCAATTTCCCAGGGATTTGCCAGTTGTTTGTATTCTTCTAAAACTGGCTCTTAAACTTGATTTTACAAGACAATTTATCTTTTCTTCCACCTTCTTTGGTTTTCTTCATCATACATTCATTAGGATTTAATGTTTTCTAAAATATGACTTTGAATGTTTAATTCGTGCATTTTTCTTCTGTTTGCAAATAATGAAAATATTTGCAGGAGTCATGCTTTTTTTTGGTAAAACTTTGTCTTATAGAGTTTAATGTGTGACATTTTAATTTTTAATACCTTCTAAATGTCTTTCGTATTTTTTGTTTTTCCTTGTTTTTTGACTCAGTTCCTTGCAGATGCCTTTTCGGGGATGTTGATAGTCGTACTCTGGAAGTTGTACTTGGAAAATTTTAAGTATTGCACCATTTCCCTCACATTAGTTACCCTTCTCTTTCAGATTTTCTAGTAATCAGAGACCCACTGAGGTGTAGGCATATGTAAGAAGCATCTTGTGAATGGAATGCTCATCTAACGTTTACAAGATTATCAAGGCCATGACTCATTTACTGTCTCAGGCTCAAGGGACTTGGTTTTGTACACAGGTATAAAAGCATCCGTGTTAGAGGTATGACATGGGATCTGTCTGGCTCCTGTTAATGCCTCATGCAGGAGTGGAACTGAGGACTCCCAGACCTTGGAGGCACTAGTGAGAAGATGCACTATCCTCAGGAAAGGGGTTATGTGAGTGAGGTTGGGTGCTCCTGGGAAAGATGAGTTGATCGCTGGAGACTTTCCCGCCAGAATCTGGGTGATGCTTATTCTCACTTACATGTTTAAAAAGTGCTTTTATTATCAGATGGTTCCACAGGTTTATAATGAGAATTTGGGAAGGCAATGTCCAGTCACTTCCACACTACCATTTTTCTGGGCTGCATCTGGTCTCTTTTATATAATTCTAGTGGTTTCTGGGGCATGAGTCAGAGGTCAAGCTTTGACTTCAAGGTGTGATCTGGTCTCTTTGTCTCCAGGAAGTTCTCCTCCCACTTGCATGGGTCTTCTATGGATCTCTCTCTGCTGCTGAGTGGGACTTGGAATCTGGTTAAAGGCCAATCAGATTAGGGACTGTGCCTTGGGAAGCTCATGGATTTCCTGGGAATAGAGACCATCCTGTCAGCATCACTGGGGAACATGGTCAGATTTGTGGTCATGCTAGGAGCTGATTGAGAGTGTGGATGCTGCAGCTGGCTGCTTACTGCAGCTTCCCTGGAAGCTGTGGTGGTGAGTGGAGCAGGACCTGCAGAGGAGACAGCGCTCCCACAGCAGTGGTTTGCCCTGCCCAGCACTTGTGGTGAGGTGCAATGAGCTCTCTTTACGGGAAGCAGTGGTCCAACTGGAAGCTAATTTGCTCTAAGGTTGTTTTCACCACTGAGAGACCCATAAGGCAGAGAGAGGAAAGAGCCCTTGTCTATCTGTGGGAAAGCAGCAAGGCAGGGCCAGGGGTGAGCGTATAGCTGCCACTTTCCCCAGCAGCACTGGGTTAGGCAGTGACTGCCTGAAAGTGGGCGTGGGAGGAGGCCATCAAAAATATCCTCAGATAAAGAGGCCTGCAGCATCCTGCTGGTGGGCATGCCTCTACTCTGTGTTGGATAAGTCATCTTGGTCTTCCTGGTCAAGCATCAGTTAGAAAGGAGATCAATGGGGTACAGGACATGGGAGAATAATGGTCAGGTAAAAGTGGTAGCTTAGGGCTGCTGTCTCATTTGCTTTAGATCTAGATGAGGACTTGCAAAATCCCACAAATCTGCAATTATAACCTTTTTTTCCCCCCAAACTATCTATACCTTTGTAAATCACCCTTGAAGTTAAAAGCTATTTCAGGGCAGACATTATTTAATCTGATGTGTTAATTTGTCACCAAAAGATGAGCAGCTCAGAAAAGGCTGAAACAGAGAAGAACTCTTGCCTGTGGCAGCCTCATAACCATTTCTGCTTTTATATTTGGCCACTTTGGGTTTTTCAGGTTGCTAAGACCTCTTCCTTTAGCTTGGAGGACAATTCGTAGCTAGATATTCTGCCAGGAAAGGCCTGCTTCTTTTGCTCTGAACCAACAGGCTGTTTGATTGAATTGATTGCTTCAGTTCCCAAAGTGTGTTTGTGTGTGTGTGTCTGTGTATGAGTGTGTAGACTCAGCATTTTTGACAGTTTGCAATTATAATTACAGAGAAGATCTGGGTGTGATGGCACATGCCTATAATCCCAGCAAGGCCCTTAGCAACTTAGCAAGACCCTGTTTATAAATAAAATATAAAAAAGAGTTGGGGATGTGGTTCAGTGGTTAAGCATCCTTGGGTTTAATCCCTTGCACTGGAAAAGAAAATAAAAGGAAAGAGGTGTGGGGGGCTCTTTTGGGAGGTAGCGGAAGAAAGAGAGTAAAACATGATGTAGGAATTAGAAAAGAAAATGAAAGACTCAGTATTTTTTTTAAAAAAAATTGTGGTAAAACACTACAATATAAAATGTACCATATTAGCCATTTTAAGTGTGCATTTAAGTGGAATTAAGTACATTCATCTTACTGCACAACATTACTAGCATCCATCTCCAGAATTCTTTTCTTAAAACTGAAACTCTATTCTCATGAAACATCAATTCCCCATTCCACCCTTCCTCCAGCCCCTGGCAACCACTATAGGTGCCTCAGTATTTGTTCTTTTGTGACTGGCTTATTTGGACTTAACATAATGACTCAAGTTTCATTCATGTTGTAGGTAAGTCACGGAATTTTCTTCATCTTTAAGTTTGATGAATATTCCATTACATGTATGTCCCACAGTTTGTTCACCCATTCATCTAGAAGGATCTTTGGGTGCTTCCACCTCTTGGATGTTGATGTTGCTATGAATGTGAGCATGCAGCTATTTCTTTGAGACCTTGATTTTAATTCTTTTGTATCTACCCAGAAAAGAGATTGCTGGATTTTATTACAGGCCTATTTTTAATTTTTTAAGGAACTTCTATACTGTTTTACAATCCCATCAACAGTGCCTCAGGATTCTGATTTCTCCACATCCTTACCAAAACTTGTTATTTTTAAAATTGTTTTTAATAGTGCCATCCTAATGAGTGTGAGATAATATTTGCTGTGGCTTTTAAAAAAAATAATAAATAAATAAATTAATTAATTATAATTAGGTACATATGACAGCAAAATGCATTTTGATTCATTGTACCTAATAAATAACTAGGTTATTTAATTTGTTTGTTGTTGAGCTATAGGATATATTCTGGATATTAACCCATGATCAGATATATTATTTACAAGTGTTTTCTTCTATGAACTTTTGTCAGGTCTTACACTTAGGTTTTTAATCCATATCAAGTTAATTTTTGTATAGAGGGTAAGATAAGGGTCTAACTTAATTCTTTTGCTATGGACGTTAAATCTTCCAAACACCATTTGTTGAAAGATGGTATTTTTTTTTTCCAGTAAAGAGTATTAGCACCCTATTGAAAATCATTTGAACATAGATATTAAGGTTTTTTTCTGGACCCTGTATTCTATTCCATTGGTCTATATGTCTGTCTTTATGTCAATACCACACCATTTGGATTACTGTAACTTTGCAATAAATTTTAACAAGAGCAAGTTGGAGATTTATAACTTTGTTCGGCTTTTTGGAGATTATTTTGGCTATTCAGGGCCCTTGAAATTCCAAATGAATTTTAGAATAGATTTTTATATTTCTGCAAAAAAAAAATGTCATTGGCTTTTTGGTAAGGATTGCATTGAATCTGTAGCTCATTTTGGATAGTACGACATTTTTTTTTAAACACTTTTTTTTAATATTTATTTTTTTAGTTTTCGGTGGACACAACATCTTTGTTTGTATGTGGTGCTGAGGATCGAACCCGGGCTGCAGGCATGCCAGGCGAGCGCGCTACCACTTGAGCCACATCCCCAGCCCTAGTACGACATTTTAACAATATGAAATCTTCCAATCCATGAGTACAGGATGTGGGGAGACCCAATTTTTTGCCTGGTCATATGCTCTCTTCATTGTTCCCTCACAGTTGTCCCCTTCTGTATGCCAGAGTGACAGCTCTAGAACGGCAATGACAAACTATAACCTCCAGATCTAGGGCCCATGTTGGCTGACACTATCCTCAAGAAGATAGCCATTGAGCCAGACACTGAAGAGTAGCCAGACACTGAAAACCTAAATACTAAATACTAGAATTCTAAATACTAGAATTTGCTTGAAGAGCTTGGCTATCTGAACTCTGATTTGTTGTAGACCCAAATATTAAACATCACATTAAAATGAAATAAAATACCAAGGCCAGATAAGACAGATGGACTCCTTGCTTTTCCCATCACTTATCGTGCTCCCTTGTGTGCTGGATGACTTGTTTTATAGATACATCTTCACTGCGATTTATATTTTGGAAGCCGTGATAAAAATATTGGCAAGAGGTTTTATCCTGGATGAGTTTTCTTTCCTTCGAGATCCGTGGAACTGGCTGGACTCCATTGTCATTGGAACAGCGTAAGATGTTTAAAATTTTTATTGGAGACTTGGGGTGGGAAAGAAGTCCCTCTGCTTCTCTCCAGGCTCTGTGTGGATCCATGTGAGTGACTGAGGTGGCTTGATAATGCTTAGAGCTCTGAGTGTAGTGGTGATTGGCCCTGAACAGTGCGGTGCCCCCAGTTGGTTGGAGGCCGGGAGGCACAAACCCTATACCAATCCTCCTATT
This sequence comes from Marmota marmota marmota, assembly GCF_001458135.2. Classification (NCBI taxonomy): domain Eukaryota; kingdom Metazoa; phylum Chordata; class Mammalia; order Rodentia; family Sciuridae; genus Marmota; species Marmota marmota. The sequence continues at coordinate 14,853,622 of NW_026000241.1, forward strand.
CTTCTCCATTCAGCCATTCATGCCATATACTCCCCCACATCAGCCTCTTATGGGCCAAGCCCTGGGCCAGATATGTGTTGATAACAATGAAAAAAAAAAGCATGATTCTCATCTTCATGAAGCTCACAGTCTAGAGGGGGAGATGGACAAGTAGTGACCATTACAATCTGAGATAGGGGCTCTGCATCTATAGAACTATCAGAGCATATGGGAGGAAGGAAGGACTCTAAAATTTATCTCTGGCTACTGGGAGGTCACAAAGAGTTTCACCCATATTTATTTGTAGAAGTTTATTTATTTATTTTTGGTACTGGGAATTAAATCCAGGGGAGCTTAATCAGGGAGCCACTTTTCGATATACATATATTTTTAGAGACAGGGCCTCACTAAGTTGCTTAGGGCCTCACTAAGTTGCTGAGGCTGGCTTTGAACTTGTAATCTTCCTGCCTCAGCCTCCAAAGCCAATGGGATTGCAGGTGTGCACCACCATGCCCAGCTACTTATAGAAGTTTCATAATTTTTTGTTTTTAATGTTTATTTCCTTGGTCCACTTGTGTTAATTTCTGTGCATGGCAGGAGGTGATGGTTGACGTTCTTCCTGAAGGAGAGGATACTGATGTGGCACTAAATAATGAGAAGGAGTCAGCAGTATTAAAAAAAAATTAAGAAAAGTAACATCTCATTGCTAACACAACAACTATTAACCTAACATTATGTATCTGTGCCAGACATTGTGTTTAGTACTTTGCATTTATTTTCCTATTCATGGTTCCCAAAAGCACTTAGAGGAAGGTGTGATTATTTTCAGAGTTTTGTGTTTGAAGTTCAATATTGACATATTCTTAGTCATTGAAAGTTGGTAAAACCCAACAGTTGAGTGTAGACTCTGAAGACAGACAGCCTGGGATCACATCCAGGTTTGGCCATGTAGGGACTGGGAGACTTTAGCAAAGTACACTGGTGCCTGGAATTTAGTAATCAGTCAGTAAATGTGAAGAAATCCTATTGTCCATGCATGTGTGTAAAGATTAGCTAAGAAGAGGCTCCTGGGCAGGTTGTGGTCCACAGCAATGAGCAGGGATGTTGCCAGGTTCTGTGATGATAGTGGTGCTGGGAGGTTAGGTTGCGGATTTCCCATAGGTGGGTGCAAGCCCCAGGCTGTGCTTCCTCTGGCCTTGGTGGAGACAATCGGTGCAGCTGCTGGATTGAGCAAGCCCAGGCTAACCCTGTGTTCTGTCTTTCAGGATTGCATCTTATTTTCCATTTGGAAAAATCAATCTGTTGTCCCTGCGTACCTTCCGAGTGTTCAGAGCTTTGAAGGCAATTTCAGTAGTTTCAGGTAAGTCACTCTGAATTTCAACACGGGTTCGTATCTTTAAAAATTTCAAAAATGTCATCATGGAAACTAGAATCAAACAAACCTGGCTGGACACTTTTATTTGATTGTTCAATCAATAATTATTGACATAATTATATATCTTTCCAGGTGCTATGCTAGAATGCTTAGGATCTACCGGTGAGAAAACAAAGACCCCTGCCCTCATAGAGTTCATGGTCTAGAGTTGGGAGTGGGGAGACATACAACTGGTATTCTCCAGTTCCATAAGTAAATTATGCAGCAGGTTAGAACCTGCTATGTGCTACAGAAGGTAAAAAGGAAATTTAGACATCACAAGGGCTATGGGAAGTCACAAAGTTTAGGGGAAGCAGATTATAACTTAGGAGTGGTCAGTGTCATTGAGAAGGTGAGAGGTGAGCAAAAATTTGAAGGCGGAGAGGAGGAACATAAACGGATATATTGGAAAGAGGGTTTCCAAGATAGGAACTAGCCGGAGCAAAGATGGAGGTACAGCAAGGTTGTGGGTGGGGCTGGAACAAGGTGAGTGAGGGGCCAGGTGGAGTTGGGAGTCACAGAAGTGAATGGGAGGCTCAGAGGCATGGGGAGGACTTGGATCTGGCTCTGAAGAGATGGGAACTGTGGCGTAGAGAACAGAATGTAGGAAGCCACAGAGGCAGGAAACCAGGGAGAAGGCATGGTAGTTACCATGGAAATATGCTTCTCATCTCCTGCTGCAGGGAGCACAATTAACTAAAGTCCCAGCTGTCACCCCTCTGGAGTCACCACTGCATCCATGCTCATGCCAAGATCCGGCTTGCCCTGCTTGGCGGGGGTGCTAATTGTGGCCCACTCCTGAAGGATCTGGGATCCTCTCATGGCTCAGGGTGCCCCAGCCTCTGGCTGAGACTCATCAGCAGCACTGAGTTTCTTCCTATCCAATCCCACTTCTTTTCTGCTGTCTTAGATGTTAAAGGCTATATGGAGTCTGAAGTTTGTCCCTGCAGACCGCTGCTCCCTCTCTCTCCCCTTTCACAGGCATTTCCCCTCAACAAATCTCTTGCACACCTGATTCCAAAGTGTCTGCTTCTCAGAACCCAAAGTGGCACAAGTGTCCATCTTTCAAGCAAGGGACAGTGGTACTTCAGGTCAGGTGATGGGCATAGAGTTGGTGGACAGTGTTCAGAGTCTATAAATTTGAGTGGAGAAGCCACAGGAGTTCCTGACAGGTCGATTGTATGTATGGTGTGGGCAAAAGAGAGGCGTGAAGAAGGACGCTAAAGTTTTGGCCTGAGTGGACAGATGGAGTTGTCATTGACCGGGATAGAGAAGACCGTGAGAGGATTGGGTCTGGAGGGGAGAGGTTTCGGATGTTTTGTGATTGAGATGTTGGGAGACATCCAAGTGGAAGTCTCAAACAGGCAATTAGGTACATGAATCTGGAATTCCAGTCTGACTGGAGCTATATTTTGGGAATTTTGGGCCTATAGATTTTATATAGGTTTTAAAGCCATGAAATCTGCTGAGATCACTAAGGTATGGGCTCAGATGGAGACCAAGGCCTGAGCCCCAGGTCACCACAACTTTAAAAGGGAGGGAGAAGAAGAGGAACCGGCAAAAGAGATGAGCAGGAGACACTAATGAAGTGGGAGGGAAACCATAGATGGTCCTCTGGAAGCACAAGAATCAAGGCATCAGGGTCCCAGGCCAGGCCACTTTCCAACTCCAGTGCACAATTTGACAGTTTCCAGGGTTGTTCCCGCCTTACTCCTGGCCAGGTCTGGCCTGGAGTGGGAGGAGCTCCACCCTCACCTGTCCTCCTTCTCCTCAGGTCTGAAGGTTATTGTGGGGGCCTTGCTGCGTTCTGTGAAGAAGCTCGTTGACGTGATGGTCCTCACCCTCTTCTGCCTCAGCATCTTCGCCCTGGTAGGTCAGCAGCTCTTCATGGGAAATCTGAACCAGAAATGTATCAGGACCAACTGTACCCAAAACTTTGAAACTAATGGTAAATATCCCACCTTTCACTCTTTTGTGCATAGCTAACTTTTATTGATCCCCAATCATGCCACCCTGCAAAGTTTGCTCTTAGGAACAAGGGAGGGTGTCATCCATCCAGGGTCTCACTTAAGGATAGTTTTTTTTATTCGTTCTTTTTAGTTACACATGACAGTAGAATGTATTTTGGCAGATTATTCATACATATATTATAACTTATTCTATTTAGGATCCCACTCCTGTGGTTGTACATGATGCAGAGTTACTCTGGCCATGTATTTAAATACAAGGACAGGAAAGTTATGACTGATTAATTCTACTGTCTCTCCTATTCCTGTCCCTCTCTCTTTCCCTTTTTTCCCTTTGTTTAATCCAATGGGTTTCTATTCTTCCCCCCCCAACACACACCTCCCTTGTTTGGGTTAACATCCACAAATCAGAGAGGACATTTGGCCTTTGGATTTTGGGGACTGGCTTCTTTCACTTAGCATGGTATTCTCCAGTTCCATCTATTTATCAGCAAATGCCGTAATTTCATTCTTCTTTATGGCTGAGTGATATTCCATTGTGTTATATATACCACATTTTCTTTATCCATTCTTTCATTAAAGGACACCCAGGTTGTTTTCATAGCTTGGCTATTGTGAGTTGAGCTGCTATAAGCATAGATGTGGCTGCATCACTGTAGTATGATGTTTTAAAGTCTTTTGAATATATATTGAGGAGTCGAATAACTGGGTCAAATGCTGGTTCCATTCCACATTTTCTGAGGAATGAAGATAGGTTTCTTAAAGAATTTGCCCTTCTTTGGGATTTTCTAGAGAAGGAAAAACCCAAAGCACATCCACAAGAGCCGTGTCCACTCTATCCCCTGCCAGTTAGATCTCAGCCCACTTCTTCATCATGGCCTTTTTTTTTTTTTGGATGGTGCTGGGGATTGAACCCAGGACCTGTGCATGCAAGGCAAGCACTCTACCAACTGAGCTATATCCCCACTTTTGCAGAAGTGTTCGCAATGCCTGGATTTGGTCAAAAAGAATCAGCAACTTCCAAACCTCCTCCTCAAGTATCTCCAATATTTCTTTCTGTGCCCACCCTCTGGACACTGAAGTCAACCCTACATCTTCTCCATGTGTCCTGAATTTCAAGTGGCTACACTCTTTCTGCATTGGTCAAGGACAGAGTCTGTGCCCAGCCCCCTGCCACCTCCACCACACCTGGCCCTGCCCTGGGTTGGTCCCTGGCTCATTCACTGTTGTGTGTATATTCTTCCTTTCCCTCTTTTTCTCTTGTTCTTTCCTGAGGGCTTAAGACTCAGTTCCTCTCTGGACACCAACTTTGATGGTTTTAGAGAATTCAGAATCATCTGTTTTCAAAAGTAATTGGGTGTATTTACTGCTCTTTTTTATTTTAGTACTTTTTAAAAAATTATAATTTATGGCTTTTTCTTCTCTCAGAATATTGCTTTGAAAAGGAAGAAGATTCCAAAGAACCCATGTTGTGTGGCAGCTGGTTTGGCAGCAGGTAAGGGGTTTAAACTCTCCCCCCACCCCCACCCCCAAGCACCTCTGGACCTGTGGAATGATGTGGCAAATAGTCTTCATGTAATGACTGGTAGAAACAGTGAGGAGAGTTCTCAAACAGTGCCAATTAGTTCCTGTGTCTAAGCAAAGTTATTTCCTTACTTATTTGCTTATTTTCTTGGGACAGGATCTTGCTAACTTGTCCAGGCTGATTTTGAACTCAGGATCCTTCTGCCTCAGCCTCCCGAAGAGCTGGGATCACAGGAGTGCATGACCAGGCCCAACTTGCATTATTCAATTGAAAGTTATTTCCAAGTGTTCACAACAGGTTTTCCCCCAATTATGTTGAATGGGTAGCTCATAAGAAATCTACTAAAAACTTAGTGACATTTAACTTGATGGAGTGGATATCAAGACTTTCAAGGGCTTAAAGAAGTCATGGTGGAGAACCACATAGGACTTTGTTTGGTGCTCGCTGGCATTGCCTCGGTGCAAGACTGTCTGAGCTCGCTTCTCTTGGCTGCTGAGCACGCTTCTCTTGGCTCCCGAGCACCACTCCTCTCACTGCAAATGCAGTTGCTTGTGCATTTACACACACTCAGCTCCAGAGTTGGTCACCCTCTGGCCTATGAGAAACCCTTTCTTCTAAGGGCTATGGTGAGAAGTTCAAGTCAATGAAGATTTACTGAGTGTATTTCAAATTAAGATAATATGCAAGGCCCTGTAATGAAATAGATTACATCCATTCCCATATATCAAATAGACATCAGGACCCACAGCATGTTATGGACAGAGCTGCTGTACTCTCTTGAAATTGACGCCTGCCAGGGAAGATAGACATAGAGTAAATTCTACAAAGTGTGATGTGTGTTGCCAGGGAGATATACAAATGCTGATATATGACAGGGGATGGGGCCCTTTCTGGGGAATTAGGGAAAAGTCTGTCACACCACTTACAAGATGCAACAGGCTTGAATCTAATGTGAGGTTTACTGAGCTCCCTAGAATGGTCCCCGTCAGGACACTCTACCCGCAGTGTCCTCATGTTAACCAGGGATCCTTAGCTTGCTGCAGATAATGACTCTTTGGCCTCTCACCATGCAGGACAGGTATGGATACTGTAGGCAAAATTCAAGGTGAACTGTGTCACCTTGACCTACAAAAGCAACAGCCTTGGTTTCCACCTGGTCTTTATGATGTTCCTGACTCTATGTGTCAGACACTGCTCTCTTAGTCTAAGCTCAGGAGTTTGATAATAAACCAACTTCTAGTCTGTGACATCCTGTGCAGGTCATAGTGCATTAGTTTCTGGGGAGCTGGTACTCTGCGAAGGCAGCTCTGAGATCATCTTCTCAGACAGGCCTCCTCTGGCAGGCCCCAGGGGTCTCCAGGCTTTGCTCTCTGCTGCATTTCTGAGGATGAATTGACCCAAACCCAAAGTGGGAGTGGGAGGTCCTGGTAGGTGGGGTGAGAGCACCCACTCCCCACAGTGGAAACAGCATAGTAGGAGACCTCAGCATGCAAACACATCAGGGAGCACATGAAGCCCAGCAACTGGTCAGGCAGAGGGCAGGAGAGGAGGCAGGAGGAGAAATGGGAGCCAACTGTTCAGGGCCTGGTAGCCTGTCAGTGCCAAGGATTTGGCCTTAATCACAAATGAAACAGGAGATGTAGAGAGGTTTTAATATAGGACAACTATCTGTGTAGATTTTTTAAAAATGGCTTCTGTGTAAAGAATGGAAGGAGAGAGTAGACGAGGAAGTTGCTCTCAAGACTATATGAGTACAAGTGAGAGTCATGAAGCTGTACCATGGAGATGAAGAGAGATGGATGGGTAAGGTCACAGTGTGCCTTGGTGGCAGAGCATGTGCCTAGCATGTGTGAGGAGACCCTGACTTCAATTCTCAGCATTGAAGAAAATTTTTTTTTTAATAAAAAAGAAAAGAAATCAATGAATGAGTCCCAAAGACATTTAGGGGGTAGAAGAAACAGGACTTGTGGATTGAAGGGGACGGTGGTGTATATCAGTGACTACAAATGCGTGTGCATCTGTAAAAGATGGGAGGAAGAGCAAAGGAGAGAGAGCTTACACAAGCTTCCATTCCCCGTGTGGTGCTGTTGGCTGAGATGGGAACGTGGAGGGACAGGCTCAATCACCTGGTAAGTTGATAGGAAGGTGCGTCCAAAGAGGAGGAGATAGGCAAATGGTGACTGGGAAATGGGGGACATCAAGTATGGTGTGACCATCCTTAATGGACTCCTGGAAGTTCGAGGGCACTGGGACTTCATAGCATTTCCCAGTGAGGGCACAAGGGAAGCCCTCCTCCCCAGGTATCCTAAAGCCAAGCCTAGCCCTCAGGACATCCCACTCCACCCACCAGCAAAATTCCCAATCAGCTTGTGAGAGCCACCACTGGACAACCCAGGCTCACCATGACATCGGGGGACAGGCTTTGACAGAAAGAAGATTCAGAAAAAGAAACAGAACAAGTGGCCGTGGACAAAACAAGAATTCAGAGAGCTAAGTGGGTCTTTAAAAACTTTAAGTAGGACCCTTGGTGAAATTAAAAGAGATGTACTGCATACCTAAAACTGAAAATGGCTTGTTAAGAAAAAGGAACAGTCAGAAAACTAGAAATTAATTAGAAATTAAGTGTGATTACAAAAAAAATCTACAATGGAGTGTAAAAGATGAAGCTGAGGAGGTAGCTCAGATGATAGAAACACAAGACAGAAACAGAAAATGTAAGAATAAATATTAAAAAAAAATAAAGAAGTTCTAAACTTTTGACTAAGTAGGAATTCCAGAAATAGAGGACAGAACAATTAAAAAAGAATATTAACAACATCAACAACAAAAAAAAGCAGGGAATTTTTCTGGAACTTAAGGATGTAAGACCCTTGGTGCCCATGAAGTTCCCAACACACCCAAGAGAAAAAGCCCATGCCAAGTGCATTGTCCTGGTATTTCAGGATCTTGTGGGCGAAAGATCTTAAAGCCAAAAAGGAAAAGAAAGTCACCCACAAAGACACCAAAGTTGAAATTGGTATCCAAATTCTCAGCAGAAGCACAGGATAAGAGCTAAGCGATGCCTTCATATTTCTAAGGGAAACCCATTTTTAACATGAAATTCTATCAATCGATTGTGAACATGGGATGACAATGTTCATACAAAAAAGTAAAAGGTCACTCAGTCTTCTTAAGAAGCTACTTTTTCCAGAAAAACGAGGGAGTAAAACTATTCAGCCTGCCAAAGCCAAGGAAAAAATGTCTCCACTCAGGGGAGCCATTGGCACGAGCCACAGTATTTTCCTGGGATAAATGATAGAAGTAGTGGTGAAGTGGTGTGGGATGGTGGAGAGCTGACCCTCACCCACCAGGGCGGGATTCTGATACATCAAATATCAATGTAAGCAATATATTTAGAGGTACAATGTAAAAGAGTTAAAAGTCATTGAATTGTAGTATGTGCGAATGGCACACACATTTCATTACAAGCTCTTTGGTGAATGGAGTCTTTTAAAATTATGTGACAAAATGCTACATTTTCTAAATATTAAGCAAATGCATACCTTTGTAATCCCATGGATATATTTAATGGTGTGTGCTATGGTAAAATGGGCAAAGACCACTGGGCAAAGATATTCATTGCCTAGATGTTTGTAAAAGCAAAAGATGATTAACCTTTAAAACCCAAATATTCATCATTAGCAGAGCAGTAATATAAATCATAAGATGGTAAGATCTGAAAAAGCATGATACAAATCTGAAGAGAAGGACATATTCCCCTGTATGCTAATATAGAAAAATCTCCAAGCTGTATTATTGTAAGAGAAAAGCCAGATGCAGGAGACTATTTAAGGCATGCTCCCCTTTGTATTGTGTATTTGTGTGTGTGTGTGTGTGTGTGTGTTTCTGTATTCAGAGAATACTAGCAGGTTGCAAAAGTAACTGTTAAATGCTGCTAGGAAATAATCCTTGAGGGACTGGGGACAGATGGACACAATGTCATTGGCCCTTTTATATTGTTTAATTGCTGGGTCACTGCACTTAATTTTTCAATGAAAAACTTGTTAATATGAATTTATTGATCAATCCATTGGGAAAAGAAGCCCATGAGCAGCCACAGGAGGGTGAAGCCAGGAAGGTGTGGCTGGCAGAGGGATGGACGGCCACTCTACAAATACTCCCAACCCTCCTCCAGGGCTTCCTGGCGTGAGCCAAAGTCCCTCTGAAGAACCACGTCCTGGTGGAAGGAACTGGGCTGTGGGGAATGTAATGCCTTCTCTGATCCCTTGTTTCCAACATCTAGATCCTGTCCCAACAACTCTACGTGCAACCACACCAGAATTAATCCTGACAGTAATTATACAAATTTTGACAACTTTGGCTGGTCTTTTCTTGCCATGTTCCGGCTTATGACTCAAGATTCCTGGGAGAAGCTTTATCGACAGGTTACCTATTGATAGTCTCTCTTTTTCCTCCCTTCCCTTTTCCACCTGTGTCCGTTATTTACATATTTATTTATTGGAAACCTACCATCCATCCCTATTTTTGTCATGGATTCCTGATGTCTTTAGTAGCTGTATTACTACATTCTGCTTTAGAAGTGCTGTTTGAAATTTCAAGAAAATTATAAATGTGATATTTGGAAGAAGAACACAAAATGAAACAAAAACAGAACTAAAAACTCTTTCTATAAGTATTATGGCTCTCCAGACTTAATATTGCTGGAAGTTCCACCACTAGTGCTCTCTTCTCTCTCTCTGTCTCTCTCTCTCTCAAATATAAAAATTCCATTGAGAAGTCAAAAATAGTAAAGTCACTGAGGGTGGATGTATGCATGGCACCTCCCTCCTATGAGATGGGGTATCAGTAGGTACTGGGTGGCTGGGAGGCTGCAGAGGATGTTAAGGTAGCGGAGCCACCCAGACCTAAGGAAAGAACTGTTGTCTGTGGCTGTACCATCTTTCTTGAAGTGATGATCACTCTTCTGTGGAAGAGGCTTCAGATGCAAGCATATGCTCTGTTCCTTGCAGACCCTGCGCACCTCTGGGCTCTACTCAGTCTTCTTCTTTGTGGTGGTCATCTTCCTGGGCTCTTTCTACCTGATTAACTTAACCCTGGCTGTTGTCACCATGGCTTATGAGGAGCAGAACAGGAATGTAGCTGCAGAGACTGAGGCCAAGGAAAAAATGTTTCAGGAAGCCCAGAAGCTGTTAAAGGAGGAAAAGGAGGTAGGGGTATGGGAGGTCAAGACTGTGGGATCTGCACAGGGCAGCAGAAGGACCCCAGAGGCAATGTGACCTGAGGTTCAAGGCTGCCTTGGTCCTGGCCTCAGTGCTTTCTCCACCTGTGCTTTTTTGAGAGTTTAAGCCCCCTGAGGGCTGGTTGTGCTGCTCCCTCTCCAGGTGAGAGCCCTTGAGACTGATGCTCTTTGACCCTTGTAGAATATGTCTCAAATTATAGGCTGGAAGAGACAATTTATGAAAATATAAATCCAGACTCTCTTCCAGGCTTTCTTGTGGAAATTTGGAGACGTTTTGGTTCAGGGGCTTTATTTGGGGGGTAGGAGGGGGATCTGGAACAACAGTCCTGATGACTCTCCTTTGCTGAAAACCCCTTCATTCTCATTGTTTCTCTGCTGTCTTTACATTTTCCAGTTCAATGCCAAGATTTTCCAGGGCAGGGACTTGTTTTATACGCCTTGTCATTCTCTACAGAGATGTGTCAGAGGGAAGTCCACTCTAAGTCCTTCATATCTGCAACCTCAGGCATAAGCATTGATTGAGTTCCTAGTGCATGCTGGACATGGGGTAAGGGTTAGTGACAGAGATGTGAGAGTCAACCGCACATCTGACATCTGCAATCTCTGCAAAATATCTGGACATGTTTTCCAGATAAACAAGGACGGAGATGGCATATTCCAGAAAGACAATGAGCAATCTAAATGATGCATCACTACCATGGGAGGGGGGATGCGACGGAGGCTGAGGTCATCTGAACTGTTTTATGGGGAGGTATAATGTGTTGGTTAATTGCTTTTGTTCACTTTCTAAGGCTCTGGTTGCCATGGGGATTGACAGAAGTTCACTCAATTCCCTTCAAGCATCGTCTTTTTCCCCAAAGAAGAGAAAGTTCCTTGGAAATAAGAAAAAGAAGTCCTTATTGAAGAGAAAGTCTAGGAAAGACAAAACTTCAGGATCAGATTCTGATGGAGAGGCTCCCTCAAATGTAAGTCTGGTCCAAAGGATTGATAATACTGGGGGAGGGGAACAGGTTCATGGACCATCTAATTGAAGGGATCCACTCATTCTTCATTTCCTCATTTATCCATTCATCCCTTTGCACATACTTTCATGTATCTACATGTCTATTTAATTACTCATTTATTTATAAACACCTCTTTAAGCTGTTTAGAGTGTTTCTTATTTGCCTGGCACTGGAGTAGGTACTGGAGATGCACGGTTCCTACTTGTGTGTAAGTGTGGGTCCCTCTGGAGCAAAACCAAAGACATTAGGTTGCAAGTAGATTGTTTGGAAAGTCATCCCAGAGAGATGTTTTTCTTCAGTCCTCAGGGGAGAACTCCGAGGGAAAGTGCAGGATCAAGCCAGTTAACACTGAAGGTGGCTGGAGTTGAATCCCTCTGGAGTGAGGGTGTTAGAATACATGAGCACCCACTTCAGTCCATCTTTGGTTACAGATTGCTGGAGACTGGAGACCATTTCCCTGTACTTCTGACTTGCTGTATCCCCTAGGGAAGAGGGAATTTGAGTCCCCAGAGAAAGCCCTTTAATATGGTCCAAGGGCATATGGAGCAACCCAATGCATCTGCTTCCGACAACCAACCCAGACTTGGCAGGGAGCTGGAGGTGGAGGAAGGAAGAGCAGTGGGTCAGAAAAGGGTTCCCAAAAAACAGTACCTCAGCTGAAAGGGTGATGAAAGGAAGAGAGAAGCATCCTTCTCTCTGGGGAGAGGGTTGTGTGCAAGGCCTAGAAATAAAGATGAGCAGGAGAACAGGACCCATTAGAACACTTTCATGTATTTGAATGTGTAAGTGTGGTTGTGTGTTTGCATGCACATGTGTATGATGAGGCAGAGATAATAGCAAGAAGCTGTAGTGGTAAGAGGGGATGATCACAAAAGGCCTTGAAAAGTAAGCCAGTGGGTTCACCCTTTACACTGAGGGCAAGGGGTAAGAAGCCCAGAAATATTTTAAGCAAGGGTGAGATGACCAGAGGCACAGTTTTCAAATGCTAGATGCATTGAAGAGAGGAGATGGGAGGAGACAGGACTAGAGGCATTGAATTAAGAGGTTGCTATAGCAACCCAAGTAAGAGATGATAGGAGTGAAACTATGGTTAGGGCAGCGAGGATGAAGGATGAACAGACTGCATGAAAAGTATGCAGAAAAGTATAGATCAAGTCTGGCAATTGAATTGAGCAGAGCATGGATGTGATGCCTGACTAGGTATCGGGTAGATGACTCAATGGAAGGTCATTTACTGAGAGGAAAAAAACTTGATTTGGGGGTGGGAAAGATGGCCAGCTGAGTTTTGGATGTACCAATTTAGAGGTGCCCATGGGACATCCCAGCAGGGATGTTAAGTGGATAGTGAGTGTGTTATACAGAAAGGAGCCAATAAGGGAATATGTAGTAGAAAAGTCACCCTTATCATTAAGGTGGATGATGTTAAGACACGGCTTAATTAGGAAGAGAAAAATCAGAAGAGGAATATGTTGAAGACACAATCCAGGGAAGCATGGCAAGAGTCACTCTCCTGAGGTGGACAGAGGGAGGTGTGGGTAGAAGGTTCATGCCTGATGACAGGGTGATGAAGGGAGCCCAGGGCTTTTGCAGAAGTAGCTAGAAGGACTCCATCCACCGCTGCAGTGGGTCTGTGCTGCAGAGATGGGGGCAGGGGCTCGTGATTGACAGATTTCTTCTATTAGATAATGATATAAAGAAAAGACTGCAAATATGTCCTTTAGTATTTTTAAAGTTTTCTCCTCATTTCACAAAACACTAGACAAAGACCCAGACACCTTAGATGAATCATCCCTCCCCCCTTAACAAGAACTGGGAATAATTATTGAAAAGACTCTGGTTGGTCAAAACTGTGGGCAAATAAGCCATTCTGGATACTGAGTTTTCCTGAATAACAGAAGGTTTACATCCTTTGATCTACAGTGACTTAAGAATTGTAGGTAAGATGGAAATCAACAAGCCCTTATTCATAGCTTGAGAGAGTGCTTGAGATTCGGTATACAGATTTTGTGTTATTTAATTGGACTCTTTTTTTGTTGTTGCTTCTGGAGATCGAACCCAGGGCCTCCTGCGTGCTAGGCAAGTGCTCAGCTACTGAGGTACAATTGCTAGCTGGACTGTTCTTTTTTGTTGTTGGTACTGGGGATTGAATCCAGGGGCACTTTACCACTGAGCTGCATGCATGGTAGCTCAGCCCTTTTTATTTTATTTTTGAAACAGGGTCTCACTAAGTTATCCAGACTGGCGTTGAACTTGCCATCCTCCTGCCTCAGCCTCCTGCATCGAAGGGGTTTATGGCATGCACCACTGCAGCCAGCTTACTGACTATTCTTTTTAGTGACTGTTTTAAAATCTATTTAAGCAACCATTCAAAGAACTTCACTATATGGCCCCTATCCACTTTTGTAAATCTATCCCCAACTTCTACCCTTTGCAAACATTGTTCCCCAATTAGACATTTTACCACTTTCATACCAGCAGCCATTCCTCACTAGCTTTTGTAGAAATTTGCCTGCTCTTTGTGGACATTGAATAAAGCCCAAGGTAAAATTTCTGTCGGTGGAAATGAGCAGGCAATAAGAAATATGAGTGGACAAACCGTGTTTTTCCGATCTGTTAAATATGGCATAAGGAAAGTGAGCATTTGGCACGCCTTGAGGATGGAGTTAGTAGACCTTCAGAAATTGTTGAGCACCTTCATTGCATGTAGCACTGAGACAAAGTAGTTTGTAAAGTTTTGGAGAGGAGGAACGCCACCTCCCCC
>NW_026000241.1:14867706-14870703 GCF_001458135.2 Marmota marmota marmota
ACCCCTGCCTTCAGAAGGTCCACCATGCCTTCTCTTACAGCCACCCCTTCTAGAGCAAACCAAACGATTGTCCCAGAACCTGCCAGTGGATCTGTTTGATGAGCACGGAGACCCCTTCCAAAGACAGAGGGCACTGAGTGCTGTCAGCATCCTTACCATCACCATGCATGGTAAGTTCCTCCTCCAGGGCCAAGGGAAAGAATCACTTCAATGATGTCCTTTCTTCATCTCCCCTTCCAGTCCTCCAAAAGCCCTCTATAGAAGAGGCTCACTGTACCATCCTGCAAATTGGGACTTCCTGTACCTTCTTGGAACATGTCAGCAAAGTGGCTTGGATGAAATGGGCCCTCCCTTAACTGAGTGCCACTCTGAGTGGGCCCTTGGGTAGTGATGAGAACTAGTTAGACGTAGGATGAGACTTCAGACCAAGAGCACAGATGGGGTCTCACAAGCAGGCCAGGCAGTTGCAGGAGGCCTGAGTGACAATGATAGCTAAAAAGAGTTGACTTATCCAGGAGATGACGGTTGTCATTAAAGTTAGTCAGGAATCTGGTATGGGCAATAGAAGACCTGTACAGACAAGGTGGAACTATCTGATGACTTTTTTAACAGCAGGTAATAGGGCCCCAATTAAGGAGCCAGTGTTCAGGTCCTTGCAAGGGTTGGGTCATATGAGTCCCTTGCCACTTTTGAACCTATCACTTTGCCTCATTTGGCTTGCGGTAGGTCCTGAAATGGTGCCATAGAAGTCAGAGGCCTGATCTCAAGCAGTTCCTAAGGTGCCTTTTATTGTTTATAAGTGCTTACAGATACCCTTCCCCCAAGCCCTGATTAGTCCCCAGTGCCTCTTTTATAGCCATCACCATAGTGTCTTGAGAGGACATGGCTTGTGCCTATATCTTCCTTATGGGTTCCCAGCCAGTCAGTGTTGACTTCCACATCTGTATACATCTGTACCTCTAACAGTGCAGCCCAGCTCCTGGAGGCTCCATAAGCATCAAAACTTGATGTCTTTAGCTGTCCCACACACTAGTTGTATGTGGGAAATCGTCTCCTCTGCACTGTGATTGGCTGGAAAGCCTAGTTCTGGCTACCACAGTCAGTGCCTGGTTTGAACACAGATCCCTAGAGACCCCAGAGAGGAGGGGGAAAGGAATCCACTGGGGCAAAGAGCAGCCAGAGACTCCAGACCTAACTCCTCAATCACCCTTTCATTCTCCTTCTCCAGAACAAGAAAAATCCCAGGAGCCTTGTCTCCCATGTGGGGAAAACCTGGCATCCAGATACCTCGTGTGGAACTGCAGTCCCTGGTGGCTGCGCATTAAGAAGGCCCTGAGATTTGTGATGACTGACCCTTTCACTGAGCTGGCCATCACCATCTGCATCATAATCAATACCATCTTCTTGTCCATGGAGCATCATAATATGGATCCATATCTGAAGAGCATATTGCAAAAAGGAAATTGGGTAAATTCAGGCTTTTGTGAAATATAAAGTATATTTCCAGTTTTGAATTACAGCTCTTTCAAAGTCCAAATATTTTGTGAGTGGCCTAACCTAAACTAGGTCTTTGGTCTCTGTAAGTGGAGGAGAGGGAACTATGACTGTCAGGATTTTATTTTTACCCAGTTCGTCTTAGTAATGTTCCATGTTAGCCATGTTAGCCCTGTAGTAGGTCACTTTCGTATCTAGTGGTAAGTCAGAAACAACCTCACTGTGGTGCTGGTGGGTGGGAGGGCTTTTGAGTCTTAATTTTCAAAAATATTTTCCCTTTATTTCTCTCTTTCTCCTCCACCCCGTTTTCTTTCTTTCTGTAGCAGGGATTAAACCCAGGGGGTGCTTAACCACTAAGCCACATCCCCAGCCCTTTTTACTTTTATTTTTGAGATGGGAGTCTCACTAAACTGCTTAGGGCCTTGCTAAGTTGCTGAGGCTGGTCTCAAACTTTTGACTTTCCTGCCTCAGCTTCCTAAGAGTCAGTGGTATTACAGGCATGCACCACCACCACACCTGGCACAAGTAGACGTCTTAAAATTTGGGATAATCAGGATAATATTAACCACATCCGGAGACCCATGGTATTGACCACCGTGATCCCCAGAGATACTCATAACATCATTTGTCATAAAACAAGGCTGCCATTACTTAGGTGTTCTCCCTGGAAGGTGAGTCAGGACCTGGAAGCTGTGGGGGGTTCATTTTCTTAGGAGAAGGCGTGGAGCATTCAGAGTGGGCTTCTGGATTTGAGCCCCTTTCAGGATTTCTCATGGGATAGATCTAGACTCAGTTAAACTGGGAAAATTAAGACAGGGGAATAGACTTTTCAAGGCCTGTCCACTTATAGAAGGCATTTTTCTCAAGGGAAAATTAGTTTCTCAGATATCAGGAACAACAAATAATTAGCCATTGGATGTTTTACCTTAGTTAATTAATAGGTTAATGGGCTAAAAAAAAAAAGAAAAGAAAATCTCACCAGAACACCTATTTTTTTCTTCATGAAGTTTCATTTACTTTTCCAATTTTATTTTTTTTCTTTTGTAAATGCAATATAATTGTCAATCTTAGTAATCAGAATAATTAAGTGCCAGCTAATACAATGAATTACATTAGAAATGCTTCTTAAAACAAGTATGCAAACACCATCCCCTTCAAACCCCAAGATTTAAAGGAAAATGTTTTCAATGGCTTCCTTTTAAAGGTAAGCCATTCTAAAAATACAAATGGATTTTATGAATAGGCCATTTAAATGTTAATCATTGTTTTATTTTTTTATTTTTTTTTAATTTTTTATTGTTGGTTGTTCAAAACATTACATAGTTCTTGATACATCATATTTCACACTTTGATTCAAGTGGGTTATGAACTCCCATTTTTACCCCATATACAGATTGCGGAATCACATCAGTTACACATCCATTGATTTACATATTGCCATACTAGTGTCTGTTGTGTTCTGCTGCCTTTCCTATCCTCTACTATCCCCCTTCCCCTCCCCTC
>NW_026000241.1:14871064-14908545 GCF_001458135.2 Marmota marmota marmota
ATGATTCTATACCTAGCAGACCCAAAAGGCTCTACAAAGAAACTATTAGAGCTAATAAATGAATTCAGCAAAGTGGCAGGATATAAAATCAACACGCATAAATCAAAGGCATTCCTGTATATCAGCGACAAATCCTCTGAAATGGAAATGAGGACAACCACTCCATTCACAATATCTTCAAAAAAAATAAAATACTTGGGAATCAACCTAACAAAAGAGGTGAAAGACTTATACAATGAAAACTACAGAACCCTAAAGAGAGAAATAGAAGAAGATCTTAGAAGATGGAAAAATATACCCTGTTCATGGATAGGCAGAACTAACATCATCAAAATGGCGATATTACCAAAAGTTCTCTGTAGGTTTAATGCAATGCCAATCAAAATCCCAACGGCATTTCTTGTAGAAATAGAGAAAGCAATCATGAAATTCATATGGAAAAATAAAAGACCCAGAATAGCAAAAACAATGCTAAGCAGGAAGTGTGAATCAGGTGGTATAGCGATACCAGACTTCAAACTATACTACAGAGCAATAGTAACAAAAACAGCGTGGTACTGGTACCAAAACAGGCAGGTGGACCAATGGTACTTTTCCAATTTTAAAAAGCAGTACATGGTTAAAAAAAATAAAGGAAAATATAAATAAGGGGAATACAAAGAAGAAACTCAATATCCATGGTCTTATCAGCAAAGATGATCGTATTGGCACTGCAAAACATTTCCAGGAAATATGATTATGTGTGTATGTATGCATGCATTTATGTTTGTTGATTTTATTTTCTTTCTCAGATTTCCCACTGATAGGGATTCTAAGTGTTGAGGTTAAGCTGCCTTTTCCAGTTGGAAACCAGCTAGCTGATTAAGTGACATTCTTCTTTACTCTCTTCAGAAGCAGAAGGAGCCCCAAGAACATCATTGTTTTCCAAATACACACTCAGTAGCTACACCCCAGCTCTTAAAAATAGACAGGAAATATGTAGAACTGTCCACATAGCTTCTGTTTCCCTTCCATGTGCCCCACATTCCCTAGACGTGCAATACAAAGATGGCAGCCACCTCATCTGTTGCCCTCAATGTGGTGCTGGTGGTTGGGAGAAATTTTGAGTCTTGATGTTCAATAAACACATTCAGACCTCCCCCCTCCAATGGATGGATCAGGATTATGCTAGTCTGTGGAATTCTATGGCATTGGACTCTCCTTGTTTGGGGATTGTTCCTATCAGAGAATACATTAAGCTCCCAAGATGCCATAAATAGAAATTGGATTAGCTTGACAAATTCAACGGACCGAAAGCATCTTGGGATGTTGTAGAGTTACACATCTAAAGTCTAAGGAGACAAGAGGAAGAGGGAGAGTCACAGGGGGCATGGGGCAGTCCATAACCATCCAGGACAGGTGCTGGCATTGAGAAGGGGTATACAGCAGAGTTTAAAGGGGAAATAGGGAAATAAACTTGAATATTCTTGGCCCCCCACCCCTGGATTATTTTTCTGTATATTCTGGTTATATTTATTTATTTATTTTTAACTTGGGTCATGGGTTTCATAATAATAAATCATTGCATTATTTATAAAAACAGACAATCTGCTATTTTTAATAAGGAGATTTAATTATTTTTATGGCAACTTGTTTTAATTAAGAATGTGAAATCAAAATTTTAAAGACTTTATGTAGCATTTATTTTAAATAATACTGGAATCTCAACCAGTTTTAGACTTTTCCAACCTGAAAGGCAGTTTTAAACTATCTCCCTGTATTTACGGGGTTTTCATCCAGAAATGCAGTAGAGAGTCCTTATTACTGATAATGTTTCCAAAGAGTTTAATACTTTTAATATTACTTTATTATTTTCATACTTTTGTTTTATTTCCAATTTATGTTTATTAGAATGTGTGTGTATATATGTGTTTGTATGTGTGAGAGAGATAATGTGCTATTTGCTATGAAGAAATGGTTTGCTTTATCTTATGCACAGATTGGGAGATATATTTAGTTTTAATTTGGCTACTGCTTAGTCAACATTTTACATACTTCTTAAGCTTGTATTTGTTTAGTTATCAGAGACAAAGACAAAACAATTTATTTTTGCTTATGAAACACACATGGCATTTTTTATAACTCTTAGCCCTCCTTTTAATTCTCTGATATTTTGTTGTGAGATGAAAAGCCCTGCAGTCCCAGTGAGTTTTGAAGGTTTTATTTTGATTCACTAATCCTTTCAACTATAACCATGTTTAGACATATTTTTCATAATAATAAATCATTACATTATTTATAAAAACAATCTACTACTTTTAATAAGGAGATTTAATTACTTATGGTTTTTTATGGCAAATTGTTTTAATTAAGAATGTAAAAATCAAAATTTTAAAGACTTATGAAGCATTTATTTTAAATAATACTGGATTCTCAACCAGTTTATTACATATATTGGGTTGCTCAAAGACATTTTTTGTATGCCTGATGGTGTTTTCTAATTCTCTGCTCTGGGCCACTCTAAAAAAACAAAAACAATTTTTTTTTAATATCAAGATGTTGTGATTGAATGGTTAGGTGAACTCTTCCTAGACTCGTTTATGTAGGCTATTTATCCTGAGTGTTTGGAGCAGCTGTTCACCCTGTCTTACCCTGCCCCTTCTAATTTGGGAGTTTTTAATTGGTAAGGATAATGCAGAGGAGGAATTGCCTGACATTTTCTTTTTTTTTTTTTAAGAGGAATTTTTTCTTAACCTTTATTTTATTTTATGTGGTGCCGAGGATTGAACCCAGTGCCTCACTCATCTCCCTCATGCTAGGCGAGTGCTCTACCGCTGAGCCACAACCCCAGCCCAAGAATTGCCTGACATTTTCTACCACCCAGCTAACAGCCAAGGATCTAGTTTCACCTGATTTTTTCAACACAATAGGAAATAACATTCATTTTCCATCCTGATGTCTGTGAGCTTGATAACACCATGGACAATGACTGAGAAGAGCAAAGGTACCACAATAAGGGGTTCTGTTGATTGGACTTCAGAGTACATGGTATCAATCACAAGAGTACTTTTTATTTCTTTGTAACCTCTGTAATTCCAGGGAACCATTCTTAAAAGTGTGTCTTTTCTCATTCTTCTTGGTCTCACTACAGGTTTTCAGTGGCATTTTTATAGCAGAAATGTGCCTAAAAATCATCGCACTTGATCCATACCACTACTTTCGCCAAGGCTGGAACATTTTTGATAGCATCGTAGCTCTCCTGAGTGTTGCAGAAGTCCTCTGTGAAGAGTCAAAGTGGTCATTCTTGCGTTCCTTCAGAGTGGTAAGGCACTTTCTTATTTCACTGCATCCCACTTAGTCATCCATACTGAAGAGTCTTGAGTAAGTTCAATGACTAACTTGGACTAAAATTTAATTCATCTTAACTTTAACCCTAGAACATAATTTGTACTCCTCCTGACACTCAAAATTGTAATAGCCTTGGAAATCTCGGGGAGTCTTCTCTCGAATGAACCCCTATTCCGTCCCCTTACCAAGATGACCTTTAGGTGATTAGATTAAAAAATGTGTTTCCCATGGTCAGGACTCTGTTTCTTGCATTTTTGCACAACCCCGGCAATACTCTGTTTCTCTCATTGTGGACTCATCAATGGGGTGAAGACTATGGAGCCCATGAGAGGGATGCGTGCTGCCCCCAGGTGCTGTCTCAGAACGCATCAGCCCATTTTCTCTATCTGTTTGCCAGCTGATGGTCACTTATATGTTTATCTGGCTTTTGTGACTAGTGCTGCTATGAAAATGGGAGCACAGACGTCACTTCAATAAACTGGTTTCATTTCCTGATATACTGGATATATACCCAGTAGTGGGATTGCTGGATCATATGGTAGTTCTTTTTATACTTTAAAGATTAGTGCTCTATCTGATGTGTGAGGGGTAAAGATTTGCTCCCAGGATGTAGGCTCTCTGATTCCAAATTTTTGTTAAATATACCTTTCTCAGGCTGGTGACAGAGCACATGAACAAGGCTCTGGGTTGAATCCCCAGCATGCGCGCGCACACACACTCACACACACATGTCTTTTCTCTCTATAAATGTTAGAGTGTGTTTTTTTTTGTTGTTTAGTTTTTATACATAAATAATTCATAGTAAACTTCAAACATTATTTCTACCACCTTTTCCAAGTCTCCAAACTCATCTTATATTCATAATTTCTCTGCCCCCATGGCAAACCAAATCTTTATCATTGTTGGCTAAATTTACAATGTTCTATGCTTATATATTTATTTAACAATACAACACTNTTTTTTTTTTTTTTTTTTTTTTTAGTAGTCTCTATACTGTTTTCCATAGTGAGTGTATGAGTTCATATTCCCACCAATAATATGCAAGTGTTCCCTTTTCTCCACCTACTCACCAGCACTTGTTATCTTTTGCCTCTTGGAAAATGTTACCAAGCTTGATCCCAAAGGCTGGGGCTTTTTTCTCTCTTGGAATCATAGAACCAATAACAAGAATGAGCACCCACAAGCAGTGGAGGAGACTTGTGTTCTTGACTAAGAATAGAAGTGGGAGAGAACTTGCAAACCAACTTCCTGCTTCTTTGGGGTTGGTAGGTTTTAGATAAAGGATTTTGAAAAAAAGAGGGAAGGGATAGGTGAATAAAGTCCAATTCATGCATTTTCTGGTAATGGACAGAGATTTTCAGGAAATTTGGGCTCCAACCCCCTTTTTGCCCATTTTATGATTCTTTCTGGTTGTTATCAGGGCCATTGCCAATTGTCATGGTGCTGGGGGGGGGAGGTGTCATTCAGTGTGAAGATGGGGCCACTCTGGTTAGCTCTCTTGGATCCGTCTGGTTTCAGCCAGCTCAACTAACTATCTTCAGTCTTCATTGATAAGCAAGATTAGGGTCCAGTAAAAATTAGCTGGACTACCCAGGTGGTACAAAATTAGGGCAGAGTAACAATGATAGCTATGCTAGCAAGAGTGAGGTGGAAGCTCATTGTGGTTTTGATTTCATTTTCCTGATGATTAGTGATGCCGAGCCTTTTTTTGTTGTTGTTGGCCACTGTATGTCTACTTTTGAGAAGTGTCTATTTTGATCTTTTAAATTAGATGATTTTTTTTACTATTGAGTTTGTATATCTTTTCTTCTTCTTTTTGTGTTAATTTTTTAAAAAATTTATGTCTAACAGCGGAATGCATTACAATTCATATTACACATGTAGAGCACAAATTTTCATATCTCTCGTTGAGTACGAAGTGTATTCATACCAATTCGTGTCTTCATACATGTACTTTGGATAATAATGTCCATCACATTCCACCATTATTTCTAACCCCATGCCCCCTCCCTTCCCCTCCCACCCCTCTGCCTTATCTAGAGTTTGTCTGTTCCTCTCATGCTCCCTCTTCCTACCCTACTATGAATTAGCCTCCTTATAGCAGAGAAAACATTTGGCATTTGGTTTTGGGGGATTAGCAAACTTCACTTAGCATTATCTCCTCCAACTCCATCCATTTACCTGTAAATGCCATGATTTTATTCACTTTTATTGCTGAGTAATATTCCATTGTGTATAAATGCCATATTTTTTTTTATCCATTCATCTACTGAAGAATATCTAGGTTGGTTCCTCAATTTAGTTATTGTGAATTGTGCTGCTATAAACATTGATATGGCTGTGTCCCTGTATGCTGTTCTTAAGTCCTTCGGATATAGATGGAGGAGAGGGATAGCTAGGTCAAATGGTGGTTCCAGTCCTGGTTTTCCAAGGAATCTCCATACTGAGTTCCATATTGGCTGCACCAATTTGCAATCCCACCAGCAGTGTATGAGTGTGCCTTTTCCCCTCATCCTCGACAACACTTATTGTTGTTTGTATTCATAATAGCTGCCATTCTGACTGGAGTGAGATGAAATTTTCGAGTAGTTTTGATTTGTATTTCTTTAATTGTTAGAGATGTTGAACATTTTTTCATATATTTGCTGATTGATTGTATATCATATTCTGAGAAGTGTCTATTAAGGTCCTTGGCCATTTATTGATTGGGTTATTTGTTGTTGTTATATTTGGTGTTTAGCTTTTTCAGTTCTTTTTATACTTTAAAGATTAGTGCTCCATCTAATGTTCGAGGGGTAAAAATTTGCTCCCAAGATGTAGGCTCTCTATTCACCCTCATAGATTGTTTCTTTTGCTGAGAAAAAACTTTTTAGTTTGAATCCATCCCATTATTGATTCTTGAGTTTAATTTTTGCACCAAAGGAGTCTTATTAAGGAATTTGGGGCCTAATCTCACATGATGATTAGGGCCTACTTTTTCTTCAATTAGACGCCGGGTCTCTGGTTTTATTCCAAGGTCCTTGATCCATTTGGAGTTGAATTTTGTGCATGGTGAGAAATAGGGGTCTAATTTCATTTTGTTGCATATGGATTTCCAGTTTTCCCAGCACCATTTGTTAAAGAGGCTATCTTTTCTCCAATGCATGTTTTTGGAGCCTTTTTCTAATATAAGATAATTGTAATTTTGTGGATTAGCCTCTGTGTCCTCTATTCTGTACCATTGGTCTACCGGTCTGTTTTGGTGCCAATACTATGCTGTTTTGTTACTATTGCTTTTTAGTATAGTTTAAGGTCTGTATAGTGATGCCACCTGCTTCACTCTTTTTAGCTATTCTGGGTCTCTTATTTTTCCAGATGAATTTCATCACTGCTTTTTCTATTTCTATGAGGAATGCCATTGAGATTTTGATCAGAATTGCATTAAATCTGTATAGTGCTTTTGGTAGTATGGTAATTTTGATAATATTAATTCTGCCTATCCAAGAGCATGGTAGATCTTTCTATCTTCTAAGGTATTATTTGATTTCTTTCTTTAGGGTTCTGTAGTTTTCATTATATATATCTTTTACCTCTTTTGTTGATTTCCAAGTATTTTATTTTTTTAAGGCTATTGTAAATGGGGTAGTTTTCCTCATTTCCCTTTCTGAGGACTTGTCACTGATATAAAATGCTTTTGATTTATGGGTGTTGATTTTATATCCTGCTACTTTGCTGAATTTATTTAATAGTTCTAGAAGTTTTCTGGTGGAATTTTTTTGGGTCTTCTAGGTATAGAATCATATCATCAGCGAATAGTGATAATTGATGTTCTTCTTTTCCTATGTGTATCCCTTTAATTTATTTGGTCTGTCTAATTGCTCTGGCCAGTGTTTCAAGAACCATGTTAAATAGAAGTGGTGAAAGAGGGCATCCTTGTCTTGTTCCAGTTTTTAGAGGGAATGCCTTTAATTTTTCTTCACTTAGAATGATGTTGGCCTGGGGCTTAGCATAGATAGCCTTTATGATGTTGAGATATGTTCCTATTATTCCTAGTTTTTCTAGTGTTTTGAACATGAAGGAGTGCTGTATTTTGCAAATGCTTTTTCTGCATCTATTGAGTTGATTATATGATCTTTTCTTTAAGTCTATTGATGTGGTGAATTACATTCATTGATTTCCATATGTTGAACCAACCTTGTATCGCTGGGATGAACCCCACTTGATTGTGGTGTACTATCTTTTTGATATGTTTTTGTATTTGATTTGCCAGAATTTTATTGAGGATTTTTGCAATCTATGTTCATTAGAGAGATTGGTCTGGAGTTTTCTTTCTTTGATGTGTTTTTGCCTAGTTTTGGAATTAGAGTGATATTGGCCTCATAGAATGAGTTTGGAAGTGCTCCCTCTTTTTCTATTTCCTGAAGTAAATTGGAGAGTATTGATAGTAGTTCTTTTTTTCTTTAAAGGTCTTTTAGAAATTGCCTGTGTATCCATTCAGTCCTAGGTTTTTCTTAGTTGGTGGGCTTCTGATGGCGTCTTCTATTTCATTGCTTGAAATTGACCTGTTTCAATTGTGTATATCATCCTGATTCAATTTGGGCAAATCATTTGACTTTAAAAATTTGTTGATGCCTTTGATATTTTCTATTTTATTGGAGTGTAAGTTTTCAAGACAATTTCTAATTATCTTCTGTATTTCTGTAGTGTATGTTGTGATATTTCCTTTTTTTATCATGTATGTTAGTAATTTTAGTTTTCTCTCTCCTTCTCTTCATTAGCATGGCTAAGGGTCTGTCAATTTTACTTATTTTTTTCAAAGAACAAACTTTTTGTTCTGTCAATTTTTTCCGTTGTTTCTTTTGTTTTAATTTCATTGATTTCAGCTCTGATTTTAATTATTTCCTGTCTTCTACTGCATTTGTTGGTTTATTCTTCTTTTTCTAGGGCTTTGAGATATAACGTTAGGTCATTTATTTGTTGATTTTTTCTTCTTTTAAGGAATGAACTCCATGCAATGAACGTTCCTCTTAGAACTGCCTTCATAGTGTCCCAGAGATTTTCATATGTTTTATCTGTGTTCTCATTCACCTCTAAAATTTTTTTAATCTTCTCCTTGATGTCTTTTGTAACCCATTGTTCATTCATTAGCATATGCAGTTTCCAGGTGTTGGAGTAACTTTATTTCTTATTTTATTATTGATTTCTAATTTTATTCCACTATGATCTGATAGAATGCAGGGTAGTATCTCTACTTTTTTTGTATTTGCTAAGAGTTGCTTTGTGGCATAATTGTCTATTTTAGAGAAGGATCCATGTTCTACTGAGAAGAAAGTGTACTTGCTTGTTGAAGTGTGAAATAATCTATATATGTCAGTTAAGTCTAAGGTATTGATTGTATTATTGAGTTCTATTGTTTCTTTGTTCAGCTTTTATTTGGAAGATCTATCCAGTGGTGAAAGAGGTGTGTTAAAGTCACCCAAAATTATTGTGTTCTGGTCTATTTGACTCTTGAACTTGAGAAGAGTTTGTTGGATGTAGATGCTCCATTGTTTGGGACATATATATTTATAATTGTCAGGTTTTTTTGGTGTATGGTTCCCTTTAGCAGTATGTAGTGTCCTTCTTTATCCCTTTTGATTAACTTTAGCTTGATTTCTACTTTATTGATATGAGGATGGAAACCCCTGCTTGCTTCTGCAGTCCATAAGAGTGGTATGATTTTTCCCAACACTTCACTTTCAGTCTGTGGATGTCTTTTCCTATGAGATGAGTCTCTTGGAGGCAGAATATTGTTAGTTTTTTTTTTTGTTTTAAATCCAATCTGCTAGTCTATGTCTTTTGACTAGTGAGCTTAGGCCATTAATAACATTCAGGGTTATTATTGAGACATGATTTGTATTTGCAGCCATTTGTGTTTATTTTGATATTTAATGTGACTTAGTTTCTCCTCTGATTAGGTTTTCCTTTAGCGTAATACCTCCCTCTGCTGATTTTCATCCTTGTTTTTCATTTCCCCTTTGTGAACTTTTTTGCTGAGGATGTTCTGTAATGCAGGTTTCCTAGTTGTAAATTCTTTTAACTTTTATTTATCATGGAAGGTTTTTATTTAATCATCAAATCTAAAGCTTAGTTTTGCTGGATATAAGATTCTTGGTTGGCATTCATTTTCTTTCAGAGCTTGGTACATGCTTTTCCTGGATCTCCTGGCTTTGAGGGTCTGCTGAGATAGAATCGGTCTCCCCCTATATGTGATCTGATTCCTCTCTCTTGTGGCTTTTAAGATTCTATCCTTATTCTGTATGTTAGACATTTTCATTATAATGTGCCTTAGTGTAGATCTGTTGTAATTTTGAACATGTGGTGTCCTGCAAGCCTCTTGTATTTGGTTTTCCAATTTATTCTTCATGCTTAGGAAAATCTCTGATATTATCTCATTGAAGAGATTGTGCATTCCTTTGGTTTGAAACTCTGTGCCTTCCTCTATCCCAATAACTCTCAGATTTGGTCTTTTGATGCTATCCCATAATTTTTAGATGTTCTTTTCATGGTTTCTTTCTATCTTCACTGTGTGATCAACTTTATTTTCCAGATTGTATACTTTCTCTTCATTATCTGATGTTCTTTCTTCCAAGTAATTCAGTCTGTTGATTATGCTTTCTATTGAGATTTTATTTGGTTTACTGTATCCTTCATTTCAAGGATTTCTGACTGTTTTTTTTTTCAGAGTCTCTATCTCTTTCTTGAAGTAATCTTTTGCTTCCTGTATTTGCTCTCTTATCTCTTTGTTGGAGTGATCAATTTTTGCCTATATTTGCTCATTTAGGTCATTCTTTAATTCACAGATCATTTTAATTATGAACCTTCTGAACTCCTTCTCTGACATGTCATCAACTTCTCTGACATGTCATCAACTTTAACTAAGTCACGTTAAATATCAAAATAAACACAAATGGATGCGAATACGAATCATGTCTCAATAATAACTCTGAATATTAATGGCCTAAGCTCACCAGTCGAAAGACATAGACTAGCAGATTGGATTTAAAAACAACAACAACAACAATATTCTGCCTCCAAGAGACTCATCTCATAGGAAAGACATCCACAGACTGTTATTGTAGTATCCTAATTTGTTTTGGGCACTTTCCTCCCTTGTTTTTCATGTTGTCTATGTGTCTTCCTTTCTTGCAGTTTGGATCCTGGACCTGGATCCCGCGCAAGTTGGTAAGGGCAGATCTGGTCTGGACCTGAGCTCCTGCGGTAGGGTCAAAAGGGGTGGTCCCATGCCAGAGGCTGGGCTCTGGCAGGTGTCTGCTGGTGGCAGGATGAATCTCAGGCCTACTGTGAGCCTGGGTCCCTGTGCAGGCTTGTGTAGGCTGATCTGGGCTGGGCCTGCCCTCCCATGGTATTCTCCTGTTATCTTGTTAGATGTATAGCTTGCAAATATTTCCCCCTATTCTGTAGGTTGTCTCTTCACTCTGTTGATTGTTTTCTTCGCTGTGCAAAAACTTTTTAGTTTGATGTAATCCTTTTGTTTTTTTCTTTTGTTTCCTATGCTTTGGAGGTCTTGTCCAAAAAATCCTTGCCCAATCCAATGTCCTAAAGTGTTTCCATGTTTGTTTGTTTGTTTTTTTTTCTGGTATTTTCATAGTTTCAGATCTTACACTTAAGTCTTTAATCCAGTTTGGGTTGATGTTTGCATATGATGAGAGATATTCACCTAGCTTCATTCTTCTGCCTATAGGTATCCAATTTTTCCCTATAGCATTTATTGAAAAGATTGTCCTTCAATTTGTGTTTTTAGCAGATTTGTCAAAGACCATTTGGCCATAAATGCATGGATTTACTTCTAGGTTCTCTATTTCATTGGTCTGCTTTTATGCCAACACTTTGTTCTTTTGATTGCTCTTCACTGTGTATTTTGAAATCAGGTAGTATAATGCTTCTTGCTTTGTTCTTTTTGCTCAGGATTGCCTTAACTCTTTTGAGTCTTTTGAGGTTTCATGCAAATTTTAGAATTATTCTTTCCAGTTCTGCAAAGAATATCATTGGTATTCTAATAGAGATTGCATTGAATTTCTAGATCATTTTAGGTAGTATAGACATTTTAACAATATCAATTCTTCCAGTCCATGAACACAGGTTGACTTTCCATTTTTTGTATCCTCTTCAATTCCTCTTATCAACATTTTAATAATTTACATGGTATAAATCTTTTAACACCTTGGTTAAATTTATTCCTAGGTATTTTACTTATTTTTTGCAGCTACTGTAAATTGGATTGTTTCTTGAATTTTTTTTAAAAGATAATTTCCTATTGGTATTTAGAATCTCTACTAAGTTTTGTACATTGATTTTGTATACTGTAACTTTTGTTCACTATTTCAAATAATTTTTTTTTTTGGTAGAGTGTTCTTAGATGTGCTTTTCTGTAGATACAATCATGTCATCTGCAAACGGTGACAGTTTGACTACCTCCTTTCCAATTTGGATGTCCTTTATTTCTTTCCTTTGCCTGACTGCTCTGGCTAGTGCTTCTAGTACTACATGGAGAGTGGACATCCTTGTCTCAGGTATACGAAACAGGTAATGAGCTGGAATTGGCCCAGGGGCCTGAGTTTGCTGACATCTGGGTATGTTAGAATTCAAAAACATTCATTTTATATAATAAAATTTGTATGCTCAATTGTCATTCTAAACCTAAAATCTTTATCATTAAAGAAAATTAGAATGAATATTTCTATTTTTAAATGACAAAGGGACAGGAAGTTGGTGACCATGTTCAGGATAAATTTTTGACTTTGAAATGAGTTTCAAAGTCATCAGTGTTGTGATTTAGGAATATGTCGTTTGCTTTACAGATGAGCAGATGGAGTTTGTTCTTAACTGGATTTTCTTCCTTTTTTTTTTTTAACAGCTGAGGGTCTTCAAGTTAGCCAAATCCTGGCCAACTTTAAATACACTAATTAAGATAATTGGCCACTCTGTTGGAGCTCTTGGACATCTGACTGTGGTCCTGGCCATCGTGATCTTTATTTTCTCGGTAGTTGGCGTGCAGCTTTTTGGCTCTAAATTCTGTCGCCAAAAGAGTGCACACCTCTGTTCTGCCTCTGAAGACCCGTGTTTGCGGCGCTGGCACATGGGAGATTTTTACCACTCCTTCCTGGTGGTATTCCGCATCCTCTGTGGGGAATGGATCGAAAACATGTGGGCATGTATGCAAGAAGTTAACAAACCGATGTGCATTATTGTCTTTGTCTTGATATTGATAATAGGAAAGCTTGTGGTGAGTCTCAGATATTATTTTTCAAAAAGGGGGTGGGGTGGGGAAAGTGGATATCTCTCAAATGTATTAGATCCTTTGACAACACTCTGCTCATGATAATCATAATTCTAAATAGAATACCAAGTACATCTTTAAAATCTTTCGAATTCGTTTTGAAGAAAGTAGAATAAGCATGAAACAATCATCCTTGACAAAGGGCCCATGTTGACTGATGTTCCAATACCTCCTGTATTCCAGGTGATTATTCTAAGTCAGTCATATTCTCTTTGCCAGTTATTGGCTGAGTTAAGCGTTTGTGACTTCATTAGGTCTGTAAGAAGTAAAGAGATGTCCACAGGGGATATGTGGGAAAGATTTCTTGATATTACAAGTATATATGAGGGGACAAAAAATTGGTCTCTTTGCTTCTTATGGGCCTTTTTCTGACTGTAACTTCTACAGACACTGTAAACTTCATGAGATTATGAGATCATGTAAGAACCTCGAACAAAGGAAGGTAGAACCGAGCGCTGAGGAAGGTGGAGTGAAAAGCGAACAAATCCACCTTCATGTCAGAATTGGTCCCTAATCTATTTTCAAACTTCTTGTTGTGCTTATTATGTAAGCTGGCTTGAGACCATTCTGGGAAGCTGAAAGCACTGATGTTTATGGAGAGGCTAGTTAGGCACACATTGGTAAAGGTATGAAGAGACAGAAGATTCACAAAAATCCTTGAGTGCACATTCTCCAGAATCCCGTTGAAGCTATCATACAAATATGATGATCTACACAAGATCTCTTTATCCCAAGTGCCTGATAAATGATGTTCATAGACAGTAATGATTCAGAAGTTCAGAAGAGCAGGATATCACCAATGGAAATGGGGAGAGAGCATCAAGAAAGGCTTTGAAGAAATATGGTACCTGAGAAGTCCACTTAAAAGGCAAGAGGACATACAGAGGAGAACTTGAACTGGAAGGTATATAAGTGTAAGCAAAAGCCAAGTAGGTAGATGTCCACTGATCTAAATTTAAAGTGATATATGCTTCAAAGGAATAGTTGCAGATTTGGTCCAGACCTCATCCCTAATACCTCACTGAGGGATGAACAGGGTCTAAAGAGACTGTAAAAAAAATACATCATCTCCCAAATTGTGTGAATAGTAGAGAAAGTCACAGAGGTTTGGGATACCGGATCCTTATTCCAGTGGGCAATTCCAGCAAAAATCCAAGCTTGTGGTTCAACTGACCCCTAAGTTCCATGTACCTTCTATTTTGCCACATGATGATTACCTCATCTCCTTTACCCTGGCCAGGGTTTGCACACACTTGTTGCTTATATGTAGATTAGCTGGATTTGGCTCTTTGCATCCCTTAACTTCAAGTTCTCTTTTGTTTTATCATCTCCATGCCTTCCTCCATCTTTATTTTATAGATGAACTTTGTTGGGAGAGAGCAGGACCCAGAACTCTCATTTGACTCTTTAAGTCTTGGGGGAAATGTTGTTCTGGAAATTCACTGTACCTTTGCATTTGCTAAAATTTCCATTCTCCTTATCCACCCCACCCCACCCCCGCCCCAGGTGCTCAACCTCTTCATTGCTTTATTGCTCAATTCCTTCAGCAATGAAGAGAGATATGGAATCTCAGAAGGAGAGGCCAGGAAAACCAAGGTGCAGTTAGCCCTGGATCGGTTCCGCCGTGCTTTTTCTTTTGTGATTCACACGCTTGAACATTTCTGTTGCAAGCGATGCAAGAGGCATAACTTACCAAAGCTAAAAGAGATGACAGCAGACTCTGATGCAGAGAGCAAGGACATTATTCCTCTGGCTGCAGATATGAAAAGGGGGTCAGAAGCCCAGGAGGAATTTGGTGTACTAAACTCTGCACAAAAGACTTTCAGCCTTGGGTATGATAGGAGTTGGCTGGCCCCACTTGCAGAGGAAGAGAATGATGTTGAATATTCTGATAAAGATGATGCATCATCCATCACGCACTCAGAGGCTGAAAGACAGGTATGACTGAATTTTTACAAAGCTAGAATTACCACGAAACTCTTGTTGTGGTAACTGTTCTGAGGACCATGAAGGAATAATAAGAGTATAAAATGTAGTGCTGCTCTTTTGGACCCCTGTGCACATCCTAGGGCAGATTTCAGTCAGAGTCCTCCCCAGGTGGCACGACAGGAGGTGTCAGAAGAGTTCAGAGGGGAGCGATATCAGAATGGGCTGGAACAACAGCAAGAAAGTGCCTTTGGTTAAACCTGGTAAGAATGTAGCACTAGTATTGCCCCAAAAGTGAGGGAAGAAAGGGTGGAAAGTGAAGTAAATAATAATGATAAAAGAGACAGTTATGGGACCAAACATGGTCTTCCAAGGGACCAGGCTTGTGCAGAGTGGTGGGAGATGAGGGCTTTTGGTGGGCCTTGGTCTATTCAGCTGCTGTAACAAAGTGTCACAGACTAGGGGGCTTCTAAACAACAGACATTCATTTCTCACAGTTCTGGAGGCTGGGAAATCCAACTTTGAGGGGCCAGGAGATTCAGGTCTGGTGAGGGTCAGTGTCCTGATTCATAAATGGCACCTTCTTACTGTGCCCTCTCATTGGTGACCCATAGGCACCAGGGTGCAAACAAGCTCCTGTGGACCTTTTAAAAATAAGGGCACTAATCCCAGATTCCATAACTTGGCTATTCACAATAGCCAAGATAAACATTGCTATAAAGGTATCTCGACAGTATGATGACTTTGATTCCTTCAAATATATACTGAGGAATGGTGTAGCTGAATCATATGGTAGTTCCACTTTTAGAATTTTGGGAGAACTTCAATAATTATTTCCATAGCATCTCCATTAATTTACATCTCACCAACAAAATAGAAGATTTTCTCCCCTGTATCCTCTTCTAACATTTGTTATTTGTAACCTTGATGAGTACCATTCTGCTTGGGATGAGATGAAATCTCAATGTAGTTTTTTTTTTTTTAATATAGCTTTATTTATTTATTTTGATGTGGTGCTGAGAATGGAACCCAGTGCCTCACACATTTGAGGCAACTGCTCTACCACTGAGCTACAGCTTCAGCCCTTAATGTAGTTTTGATTTCATTTCCCTGATGACTAAAGATGTCGAATGTTTTTTTCATATAATAATTAGCCCCTTGTACTACTTCTTTTGAGAAGCATCTGTTCACTTCATTTGCCCATTTATTAATTGGATTATTTTGGAGTTTGGGTTTTGTTTGGATTTGAGTTTTGGTACTGGGGATTGAAGCTAGGGGTGCTTAACCACTGAGCCACATCCTCAGCCCTTTTTATTTTTTATTTGGAGACAGGGTTTTGCTAAGTTACTTAGGGCCTCACTAAGTTGCTGAGGTTGATTTTGTGCTTGTGATCCTCAAGCCACTGAGATTATAGGCATATGCCACTGCACCCAGCATTTTTTGAGTTATTTATATTTTGTGGTCATTAATCCTCTGTTGGAAGAGTAGCTGGCAAATATTTTTCTTGCATTTTTGTATGTTGTCTCTTCACTTTGTTAATTGTTTCCTTTGCGGTGCTGAAGCTTTTTAATTTGGCGTAATCCCATTTATCAATTCTTGCTATAATTTCCTGAGATATAGGAGTTCTATTTTTTATTAATTTATCTTCTTTTTTTCTCTGTGTTCTTTGGATTGCATATCTTTATTGACATCTTTTAAGTTCACTGGTTCTTTCTTCTACTAATTCAAGTGTAGTTTTGGTCCTTCTAATACATTTTTCATTTTAGTTATTGTGCTTTTCAATTCCAAAATTTGTTTGGTTCCTTTTAAAAATTTAATTCATGTTTATTGATATTATGTATTGAATTATAATTGTCATCATGGCATCTTCTATTTCTTTATGGATGACTTATTTTAATTCTTTAAACATATTTTTAATGGCTGTCTTGCGTTCTTTGTTAACTTTTTGCCCTTTTCTATGCAACTTTTGTTACCTGCCTTTTTCCTATGTATGGGTCACATTTTCCTGGTTTTTGCATTTTTAAAATTTTTGCTTAAAATTGGACATTTTAATTAACATGCTATAGCAACTCTATAACAAAGTTTCCCTTCTCTTCTCTGTGCTTTACTTATTTGATGCCTTGGCTAAACTAGTATAGTGAAGGTCATTCCCTTCCCAAACCACAACTCTACACACACACACACACACACACACACACACACACTGCAAAGTTTTTGGCATCACTCCTCAGAGAGAACAACCCAGAATGTACACAGTCAGTCTAAGATGACAATTGTTTTAGCAGGGCTCTCTTTGATGCTCTGCTTCTATGATCTCTGTCAAGTCATCAGCCTCATTTGATATCACATCTGGATTTTAAGCTCAACTGATTTTTGCATAATTACTCTATTATCTTTAATGATGCCATCCGGCATGCATTGCTCAACATTGTAATCCACTTAAATGCAAGAAGAGATAGCATTTAAGGACACTCTTTAGAATTTTATTTTACCCCAAAAGATTCTTCTTGGATGTTTTCTCCACAGTTCTCTGTGGTTAATGTGATGACCTAATTTATTGCCTTTAATCAAGAAAAGCTACTAGCCTCTTCATATTTGCTTAGTACAGAATCTCCATTTCTCTATTGTTTTCAAGAATGCCCATAGGCCTGAACTTTCTCTCAAATAAAAGTCATTTTTTGTTTTGTTTTGTTTGTTTGTTTTTTATTGGTGGATTGCTCTGGAGTTCTTTTTTCTTATGGATCCCCTCACACCTTAGGAAAAATCTTGGAGTCACTATTCTAAGTACTTAACAGGGGCAATAGCTTTTCTTCTGGTCAGTTTTCTTTTTTCAGTAGACCTCCAAAGCCTCTGCTAGCCAGGCAAGATGAAGTGAGAATGATCAGGGTCCCAGTATTCTCAGGCTGCTCCTTCAACAGTCAAGTCTCTGTCCTGTGTGTGGGGGGCACTGAACGGAAAAAGGGAGCTCACTTTTTGGCCACACTCACCAGGAATTTAGTAAACTCTTCAACTGAAAGAGGAGATGAGAAGTACTGGTGACCTTAACTCCTGATTAGGTATTGTATCCCTTGATTAGGAGCTGAGGGTCAAGGAACCTTATAATCTTGGCTATACCTGCCTCACTTGGGTTGGGAGTCTGGAAGGAGAAAGTACCTCTTGGCTCCAATGCTATAGACTTCTGCTGTCCTTACTGAATTTTAGTATGTTTTCTTAAATGAGTGTTTTGTCTTGTGGTGTATGCTCTCAGGACAATTTCCAGAGACTTCAAAAATTCTGAAGTTTTCACCATTTACAATTATTCCCTGGAGAGGAGGTTCACAGAGATCCTCATGTGTCATCAAGGGTGTGAAACCCTATGTATTTTTTTTTCTTTTTCTTTCTTTCTTCCTTCCCCCGCTCCCCGGAGCAGGGGTCGATACGGGGGATTGAATTCAGGGACATTCAACCATTGAGCTACATCCCAGCCCTATTTTGTATTTTATTTAGAGACAGGGTCTCACTGAGTTGCTTAATGCCCCACTGTTGCTGAGGCTGGCTTTGAACTCTGGATCCTCCTGCCTCAGCCTCCCGAGCTACTGGTATTACAGGTGTGTGCCATGGTACCTGGCTGTATGTTTTTTTCTTAAAAATTAAATGCTAAACTTACTAATTTTAATGGTTCTCTTAATTTATTACATTGCTTTCATATTTTCTCAAGTACATTCGCCTCAGTTTTTATTTTGGGGGAAGGCTATTGATTTTATGTTATATATTTTGGAACATTAGTTTGAAAGTTCATGTTTATTGAAAGAATCTGTCACTCTCTCTTACAGCTGAAGTTCTATGATTGTCTCCCATCCATTTCAGAACCATCTCTCTTATTACCAACCTGGGATTTTTTTCTAATAGTGACAGTAAGCATATTGCAGATCTGGTCACTGAACCAGTGGGTGCTTTTGACCAGGTCTTATTTCTTAGGTTGTACTTCCTTTTTTCTCTTAGGTGAACAGCTTTCTATTATTGTAACTAGGAGCATTTGACACAGGTTTTTATTGTTGTTGTTGTTATTGTTTTTTCGCCTTCTTCCTTAATTGCAAGAACTTCATCCCAATGGTTTCACCCCACAGATTTGACCTCAGATAGAGCTCTGTTTCCTTTTCTTACATGAAGCATTTTTAGGTACCAGTACCTGTTGCTACGACTTTATATTTCTGTTTAGTGTCTGCTCTGTAAGTGTGTTTACTCCTTTTTTTGTGTGTAGGTATGTATGTATGTATATTTGAGGACATGCATACATGTGTATACATATTTATATGTGTTATCACAAATGATCAAAGGGTAGATATAGTCTTAAATCATGGTCATATTTGCAGAAACCCTTCAATAGGATGAAATTCTTGCCTAAGCTGTGACTTCATGCATCCTTTTCAGATATACTCCCAGATTATTGAACCAAATTTATTTATATGTAGTTCTGTATTGCTGTAGTTTTCTTTATGCATTTTGCTTCCTGTTTTGCTATGGAAACCCTCTCTGCCCCCAGAAGATAAAAAAATATTATTTTCTAAATTTTTCTTCTCAGTATTTTTGCTCATCTCTTTTTATATCAGACTATCACATAATTATAGATTTTATTTTTACTATATAATGGCAATGAATATCCGTACCATTATAATAACTTATTATTATAAATTAAATAATTTATTAGTTAGCTATTAAATTTAAAGGACACATTTAAAAATATATTAAATCCCATTTACATTTCACCTCTGAATTTTTTGGTGGGTATTTTGATTATGTAACTATTTTGATTAATGTAACTTTGAAGTTAGGTTTCAATTTTCTGTTTTATCTAGTAGGTTTCCCAGAATTATTTCACATTGAGTTCTTCCAGGGGCAGTTCTTTAAAAGAGAGTAATGTCACAGACTATTCTCATGACACTCAAAAAGCTAAGTAGAATTCAAACTTTTTTTTTTAATCTCAATCAAAATGTCCAGAAAAAAATATTAATTTTACTCTGGGCTCCTCTGTGACAGGCCTATGACCTTCACCAGGAGAAGCCTGCCATCCCAGGAGATCAAAGTGTGGAAATTGAAGTGTTTCCTGAGGAAGAGGTTTATTTGGCCGTGCAAAATCCCAGAAAGGTAATTTTCTTTGGGAATTGTCAGAAGGAACATGTGACTCATCCACACACCTCCACAAGAGCCATTATGGAAAAATATCTAATGCAGAAAGAATCGCCAGAATTGAGTTTTAAGTAGAACATTTTTCAACTTTGCTACTATGACATTTAGGGCAGGACAATTCTTTATTATGAGATTTTTCTGTAAACTGTAGGATGTTTAGCAGGATCCTTGACTTCTATTCACTAGATGCCCCAGTAACATCCCCCACCTCTGTTTGGATGATTAAAAATGTCTGCAGACATTGTCAAAATGTCTCTTACAGGGCAACATGAACAAGAACCACTGGTCTGGGTCTACTGTTTCACAAATTGAGACAGATTAAAGTTAGAGTCTCAGCAGAATGGTCTTCTCATTACCTAGTTCCTAACTGGGATTAGGCAACCTTCAGGGAAGACATTTTCCTCCCTACAAAAAGACTCTTCCCGAGTCATCATATGCCTTGCTGTTCCTCAGCCATGGAGAGTAGTTAGTGAATTCTCTCCTGAAGTCAGGCTGATCAGAGCACTTAGGAAAGGACCTAACTCGACACCTTTCAGATCTAAAAGCCCTCACCTCATTGGTTTCTTCCCTAGCAAATCAATAATGAAGAATTAGATACTACCCTGGGGAAACAGGGTCTTGATAAATGACTCCCCCTTTCCTTTTTCTGATGCGCAGAAGTCTGATGCCATCAGTATCCCATCAGAATGTAGCACTATAGATCTGCAGGAAGCCTTTGGATATTTGTATAGAATTGTTCCCCAACAAAAGCAACCAGAGAGATGTTTACCTAAAGGTAAGTGGCCATATTCTTCATACAGTTCAAAAAGTCTTTGAATGGTATTTCTGGTCTTTGTAGCTCTGTGGTTTTGGTAGTTGTCTTCCTTTTTCGTAGGGACAAAAGGAAAGACAAGGCATCCAGAGATTCTTGAGGCTATTATGGGGTCCACGCAGAGGGGATTTTAGGAAATTCTTGATTTAGTTGGGCTCCACTCACACAGCCCAACAAGAAGGACAAACACTCTAGAAAACTTCCCTAGAATGTCCACTGGTCAACACGTCTACCACATTATATAGTCCCTGGACATCCATTATCAGAATATATTTGAGGTTGAAAACCAAGAGAAAAACTTGGCTATTTTGGTTATTACCTTCATCTCAGGATCCAGACTTCCTAAACTCAAATTCTAGCCCCTCCCCTTACTAGCCACATGACTTGTTCGATGTAGTTAACCTGTCTATGCCTCATTCATAAAATGGAGATAACAATGGCACCGACTGCCAAGGATTGTTGTATGAAATGAGTCGATGTAATTATATATTTGTATACCTAGTACGAGAAATAGAATATGGCCCAGATAATGGATCTGACAAGTATGGATCAATCAATAAACAAGTGATAACAAATTGATAAATGAATCTAAAAATTAAAAATTTCTCCATCCATTTGGGATTAAACTGGGTCTAGAAGGAACACCAAGAAGGGGTTTCTGATTTCTCTTCTGCATTGTTTGACAGCCCCCAAACTTCACAGGGGCCAGGCTGGGGATTTTCAAGAGACTATAGTTCTCTCAATTTTCATTTGGCCTGGTCATTGAAGAAGGTGCCGGATGGCAACAGTGGAGATGGAGAAGAAAGGCAGATGCTAGAAGGACAGAGGAGTGGGATAAAAGATGGGAAGAAATAAGTCTTTTAGGAAAATTAACTTACTGATGTTCTGAAAGATAGGGGGAGGAAACGGGCAGAGTAGGGAGACCTCATAGTGGCTTGGGAAGATGATGAGGAAAGGAGTGGAATGTTGGAGTCACCATGAAGTTAGGATCATCAGAACTGGGAGAAGAAGAAGGAGAGACTAGGAGAGAAGCACAGTGTGATCCATGCTAAAGGTTTATGTGTGTTGGGACAAATGTTCAGCTCTTTGTAGACATCTTGATAATTGATCCAGTTCTTTCACGTATGGCTTGGGTGGGTTCACAAAGCCTTTGGCCATCCTTACCTCATTTCTTTGGACACAATCTGTACATGAGTGCCAAATATATTATTTCATAATAAACAACCCACAAAGCCTCAGAAGCACACAATAATAAACATGTACCTGAACGATTCGGTTGATCTAGACTGGGTATCTGTGCAATGTTGTATGGCTTTCCATGTGAATCATGATATTGTCTGGAAATCCGCTAATCTAGCTTTAGCTCAACTGGGTCATGGCCCTATACTCCACACGTCTATCATCCTCCTTCCAGAACCAATGGGTTAGCCTGAACATGCCTTCCTTATGGTGCAAGAGGGAAAGTGGAAACATACCCAGCCCAGGCTCAGCACTGGCACACCATGAAGTGCACTCCATGCTCTTGGCCATGGCTGAGTCCATTCAGGGGATTGGAAAGAGACTCTGTCTGCCTTGTCAGGCCACAAGGCAAGAGATGCCAATAGAGGGAGGAGTGACTATTCGGAGCTGTTAATGCAATTTACTAGAGCTCCTAATGCTAGTGCTTCTTCTGATCCCTTTCAGGTCTGCATTGCTTCTTTCCCTGCTGTAGGAAGGACAGGAGAAAGTCTCCCTGGGTCATTTGGTGGAACCTGCGGAAAACCTGCTACCAAATAGTGAAACACAGCTGGTTTGAGAGCTTTATTATCTTTGTGATTCTGCTGAGCAGTGGGACGCTGGTAAATTATCATGGTCTCGTGTTGACATTGCATTTCAGGGCAGCTGGGAGAGCTGCACTGATGGGACCCTTTCTGAGTCTGTAAAAGTGGGTAGACCAGGCAGAGAGGGGATCTTCACTGATGTACTTTTTAGAGTTTATCCTACGCCTGGGAAATCCTCAAGCCAAAAATGCTTTTATCTGCGGGGGGAAAAATGAACCCAAACCAGCACCTTAACATGAGTCCAGACCTGTCTATTTACTCCCAACCACCACCACCTTTTTTGGAGAATTTCTACTTCTGTTGTATCTACACATTTCCTACTCCAGATAGCAATTCTCCCATCCTCTCTTTTCCTGAGGATCATAGTTCTGCTTTCTAAAAGGAGGGGACCAGGAGACACTGCTTTATGTTTATGATCCTTCTAGACCAAGCGTGGTAAGAATCCCTGTGTGGCTTGAAATAACACTAACTCCACTTGCCTCCAAAGACATAGAGTCATCATTTCCTTTTCCTCCTCTCTTCACACCTTCTGGTCCTTCTTGTACCCTCTCCAGCTCCTCCCTGGGAATCTCTCTTATCACTTACCCCCCACCTCCTTCTTCCTCTCTCATTCCTTCCCCTTCTCTCTTGTGTCTTCCCTTTAAATGGCCACCATAGGGAACTTTTACAATTTGCTAGGCTAAGTGAACAAAGTTCTGGGTCTCCCTTCTTGATTTAGAGTGACAGATCATTTCACATTATCTAGCAATTAGAAAAGAAAAGGAAATGTCTTGTTCCCGCATCCCATGCCTTCTAGCTAATGCTTTGTATCCATGCGATCTCTACGTGAAAAGAAATGAGAATATACCAAAGCTCATCAGGGACTGTGACCAACATATATCCCCATTTAACTACTTACTGCAATGTAAATTCATTTTAGACAAAAACAAACAAACAAAAACACCCAAATGTTTCTAGAACCACCCATTGAACTCCCTTGATTGATTTATATTGCTCGTCCATGGTCTAGGATTATCTGTAGTCTCTTGGTGATTACATGTCCATTGGCGATCTACACTTATTCCAATGTTGGGGTTTCTTTGGTTTTATTCTACAAATAGTACTTGGGATATTCAGTGGCAGCTGGGAGAGCTGCACTGATGGGACCCTTCCTGAGTCTGTAAATGTGGGTAGACTAGGCAGAGGGAAATCCTCAAGCCAAAAATGCTTGTCAGAAGGCCCTAGAGACACACTTATATGGGCATTGTGGAGAGACATTGTATAATCAGAGACCTAGCAGAGATACACAATCCCAGTTCTCATCTGCCTTCAGGAGGCAATGCAGGCATCTGGGCAGAGCAATACTGAATATACAAAGCAGAGGGTGCCAGGAGATAGACCCAGCCCATTTCATTGTAATATTTGTAAAAAAAAATTGAAATACGAAGAACTTAATCTATTGCCAATGCATGTGGTGTATGAGCCAGCAGCATCAGCATCACCTGGAAGCTTAGAAATGCTGTCTTGGCCCTCTTTTAACCTCCTGAATCAGAACTTACCTTGTAAGGAGTTCTCCAGGTGATCTGGGCTTGTTAAAATCTGAAAAGTTCTGGTTTGGGCATCTATAAAATAATGAGAGCCTCCTGGATCATGAAATGGGCTAGTTATAACTGAGCTATGCTAATTCAGACTTGCTTACCAGTTTGATGCTAAGCTTCCAAAATGAGAGAGAAAATGAACCTATAACACTAATCAGATTTGTCTGTCCTCAAGAGGCAAGCAGACAAATCCCTGACCTTCAGAAGCTTGGAGAGCAGTAAGGAAGATAGATGGCTCCATTATAGGCCAGATCATAAGCAGTGGGTGAAGTGGGACAGGTAGGGATTGGTACCTACCCCAGGCTTGTAAGAATAGGACAGTTTCCTGTAGGAAATGACAGCTAAGCTCAGATCTCAAGGCTGAGATGGGGTTGGCAGGGCAAGGAAGAGATGGAAGGTTTCTCTAGTCAAAAACCCATTTGGTAGCAGGAAGAGAGGCTGTTTTACCCTTTCGCATTCTTTTTTTCCCTGGTGCTATAGGCTTGCCTTCATGCCCAATAGCAGGATTGAGTTCTCACCTGCCTGAGCATTTTTCTGTGTCTTGGGCAGGTTTAATACTAGGCTCCCTTCTCTCCTTTCTTTCATTCTCACTATGTGTAGGCCAAGAGGACAGGTGATATCCTAATTATATCAGAATCACACACATACTTCAGGTGAGGGAAATGTTTGGATGTAGCATGAAAACAGGGTCTCTCTGAAAACCAATATGTCTCGTTTTCATGATCACACTTAGTGAATGTTTAATATTTGAAGTGATTTATATTGGGAATTCAAGTCCAGAGCTGCTCAAATTTAGTGTGTCATGGCACATATAGAAAATGGTATAATTTGCAGGGAAAATTGGGTAAATGGATAAGGCTGCTTGTTGGAGGAAATGACAGACTTCAGACCTGGGTCTCAAGTGTGGGCTTAGAGCATTTGGACTCAATGCCATCAGCAATGGAGAGACACTGCATAAAGCCACTGAGAGGACTAGGAAGATGAAAGAGATGGTCTGTGCCATCGGGTGTTTCTGGAAAAGTTGAAAAGATACACTTGGCAAGCCCTGAAAAGATTAGGAAGTCTAGGAAATGGTGTGGTGATCCACTAGGAAGATGTTTTCTATTCTGGGGACTAGTGAAGAGAGACCATGGGACCCAGAGGGCAACAGAAGTATAGAAATGGCATTTTCCATTTTCATGTACTCAGGGATTTGATTCCATTGGGGAAAAAAAGTCAACCTTATTTTCTTTTGGGCAAAACTGCATCACCAGGAGATGTGCTCGCTTTTATTCACAATAGCAAGAAAAACAAAAAGTAAGCAAGGAGTGTTTTGCAAATATTCAGTTTGGCCCATGGCTGGATGTGCTTTATTATTTCAGGTATTTGAAGATGTTCACCTTGACAAGCGGCCACACGTCCAAGAAATACTAAATTATACTGACCATGTTTTCACATATATTTTCATCTTTGAGATGGGTCTGAAATGGGTGGCCTTTGGATTTGGGAAGTATTTCACCAGTGCCTGGTGCTGGCTCGATTTCATCATTGTGATTGTAAGTTTCCTATGTCTGTGACCGATGCAGGTGGAGGTGGGTTGGGGAAGGGGACTATTGAGGATTTGGTTTTCCAGTGTGCCTCTCCAAATTATTTTCTTGTTATCATTGCCTCCTCATAGTACTTGTAACTCAATGTTTTTTGTCCAGTGTAATTTCAGCCTTCCTTGTGCCCCACCTCTCATCCATGATACTTTCTATGCTCACCTTCCCAACCTTTAATGCCACTGGCTATTTCTTTATTTTTTAAAAAATTTGTTACATATGACAGCAGAATGAATTACAATTAATATTACAGCACAATTTTTTCATATACAGCACAATTTTTCATATCTCTGGTTGTACACAAAGCAGAGTTACACCATTCGTGTCTTTATACATGTACTTAGGGTAATGATGTCCATCTCATTCCACTGTATTTCCTACCCCCATGGCCCCTCCCTCCACCTCCCTCCCCTTTATCTCTTTGCCCAATCTAGAGTCCATCTAATCCTCCCATCCCCCCCTCTTATGAATCAGCATCCTTATATCAGAGAAAACATTCAGCATTTGGTTTTGGGGATTGACAAACTTCAGTTAGCATTATGTTCTCCAACTCCAACCATTTACCTGTAAATGCCATGATTTGATTCTCTTTTAATGCTGAGTAATATGCTATTGTGTATAGCATGTAGATAAAAGATAAAACTATTGGAAGACATCCCACTGAAGAATGCAGTAGATTGGGAAACACTGGGTATTCTCATGGGTCTCATCAATGTTTCCAAATTTGATGGAACAGAGATAGGGGTAAGGTTCCAGGTGAAAGGTGACGAGTGTCCCTGTTGAAACACCTCTTCCCAGCAAGGAGGACAGTAATTTGGTAAAGCCAGATGAACAGCTAAGCTCTACTATCCTTCTCCCTCTGACTAGGGGCAAAGTAGGGGTACTTGGAGAGGTGCCTAATACTCCTTCAATAAGCAATGCTATTTCAAGCAAGAAGTCCATTAAAAAAAATTACACATAGAAACATTTGAAGTTGATGACAAATTTTAAAATCTTATCATTCTGTCATATTCACTAATTTCTCTTAATTTGAAAAGTTGCTACTACTACAGTGTAGTTGGCAGGATGTGTGCAGAATGTTTTGGGTTAATAGCAAACTTTGACATTGGCTTAGTCAGGGGCATCATAACTCCCTGGCCAGCTGAGCAACTCCTTATTCTAGATGAACCTCGGAAGACTTTTCATGACTAATAAGAATGACTGAAGATCTGCAAGGAGTCACCCTCAGCTTAAGTTCAGCAGATTGCTAAGTTTTCATTTTGTGTTCTTACCAGAACTTTCCAACCCTCAGTCCTATGCCATAAGGGAAAAGTATTGGGGAGAGAAAAATGCTTTTTATTTCACAAAAAGGGGCTATTTGAGAAAGAAAAAAAATTAGTAAACAAATTAGTTTTTCTTTATAACTTTTTATTTTTGATCTTAAACTTACTGAAAAGGTGCAAGAAATAGTATTAAGAACTCCTCCTACTCTTTCCCCAGCTTGACAAGTTAGCAATATTGTCGCTCCTCTGTTTGCTACTCTCTTTCATTCTCTCTCTCCATTTTTTCTCTAAAATGCTTAAGATTGAGTTGCAAGCATCATGTCTCTTTACCTCGCAACCTGTCAACATGTGTTTCCTAACGAGGACATTGTCTGGCGTAATCACAATACAATGCTCAAAGTTAGAAAATTCAGCATTGACCCCTAACTAAAACCCACGTCTGTTTTCCAGTTTTGTCAGTTGTCAAAACAAGATTCTTTATGATGAGTTCTTTCTACCCGTCCACCCTCTACCCCTGCCCCAATTCCATACTATGATATCATTGTCACGTCTCTTTGGTTTCCTATGATTCACAACAATTTCTCAACTTTTTTTTCATCTTTCATTGGACAAACAATGTAAATGCATTATTCCAGCTTTTGTGGACTGTAGCTTTGCCAGA
Source organism: Marmota marmota marmota (assembly GCF_001458135.2). NCBI lineage: Eukaryota > Metazoa > Chordata > Mammalia > Rodentia > Sciuridae > Marmota > Marmota marmota. Next base: position 14,898,514 of record NW_026000241.1, read on the forward strand.
CAAGGAGAAAAATGGACTCTCCATCTGCACCTTCCCTTCCAGAACAGTCTGACAATAACAATTGTGCTCAGCCTCTCAGAAAGGGGGCTCTTTTTTAAAAAAAATATATTTTTAAATTTGTTCTAATTAGTTATACATGACAGCAGACTGCGTTTTGACACACCATACATAGATGGAGTATGACTTCTCATTCATCTGGTTGTACATGATGTAGAGTTACGCAGGTCATGTCATTATATATGCACATAAGATAATAATGTCCAATTCATTCTACTATCATTCCAATCCCCATTTCCCCTCCCTCCCTTCACTCCCCTCTGTCTAATTCAAAGTACCTCTCTTCTCCCTCTATTGTGAATTAGGATCTGCATATCAGAGAAAACATTCAGCCTTTGATTCTTTGGGATTGATTTAAGACAGGGGCTTTTGAGCCTGTGCTGAACCCTGGGCAAGAGTTAGGAGCACTCACAAGTCAGGTTCTCCTCCCACCAGGTCTCCGTGGTCAGTCTCTTCACCGTAAATACGTGGAAGCCCCTTCGGACTCTGCGAGCACTGAGACCTCTTCGAGCGCTGTCTCAGTTTGAAGGAATGAAGGTACGTTCTCCAGGTGGATGGGTGGAAATTTAGCTAACAGAGATATGGAGAGAAGCCCACAACTCTTTTGCAACTTGGGCTTTTCTTTGTGTTGCTAAGATTTTCTTGGGATTCTTCCCACCCAGTCCAGTGCTTACAGTCTAAATGGTGGAGAAAAGTCTGGGATACTCCCAAGAGGTCTTCTGTGACAGTTGAGGTGGCTTCCCTTCAGGATCCTAGGGCAGCTGTCTTCTAAGTTTCTAAGCTCATTCTCAAATTCTTCTCAGTGGAAACAGGAGCCAGGAGTAGAGCCTGACATACAGAGCTTCAAAAGAACCAGCCACGCCCATCAGGCCCATCCTGAGGTGATCAAGTGATGGGTGAGGCCTACACATTTGTTTATATTCTTCTTTTGTTTTATTTTCCTTAAGGTGGTGGTCAATGCTCTCATAGGGGCCATTCCTGCCATTCTCAACGTTTTGCTTGTTTGCCTGATTTTCTGGCTCATATTTTGTATCCTGGGAGTAAACTTCTTTTCCGGACATTTTGGAAGATGCATTCGTGGAAAAGATAAAAGCAAATATCTTCCTAATGTTGAAAACCGAAGTCAGTGTAATGAGTGTAATGAGACTTGGGTCAACCTGGAAGTCAACTTTGACAATGTGGGGATCGCTTACCTTGCTCTGTTGCAAGTGGTAAGTGCTGTTGGTGGATTTTGCACCCGGAGAAAACTTGTAAGAACTGTAAATCATTTTTTTATAAAAACCTAGGGACTCCATTTAAAATGATAGAATCAGCTGTGTCTGTTGATGGCAAGTCTGCAGTTGTATCCATGTTTCTTTGCTTCTGTTGCAGGCAACATATAAAGGCTGGCTGGACATCATGGAAGCAGCTGTTGATTCCAGAGGGGTGAGTTCCTGTTCCCCTATGTTCTAGAATGTCAGGGTCAAATGATGGATAGTCCAAAACTTCCTGCCTTAGACTTTCCACAGCCAGAGAGCTCTCTGCCTTGTTTTCCTTGGGACCAAATTACGAAATACCAGTCTGATAAAACGGTATTCTAATCATGTCCAATTTGTATCTGAAATCCCAGTATTCTCTAAAGTCCAGTCTTCCTTCTCCATGGTGAATAAGGGAAGACTGTTCATGTGAAGATGGAGCCAGAAGCAATATAATCATGGGATGTCTTGATTTTTCTCTAATCTCTTCAACAAATGAATGGAGAAGAAGAAACCAAATGTCAAAGACAACCTGACCGTCTTAGACTGTGAGAAAACTTTAAGATTGGGCTACATCTGAGTAAGAGAGGGCCTCCCAAGACTCCAGGTTCCCTGCAGACTAGAGGGGATTCTGGTGATTGCCGATTGTTGGATTCCAGTTAAAAAAAAAAAATAGTTGCCCAAAGCCACAGAGTAAGCAAATGGTTGAATCGAGAATGAAATCAATGGGGGAGGTGTGTATTTTTTTTTTTTTTTCTTATCAGGCACATGTGTGTGCGTTGTTCTGTTTGGGGGTCTGCAGGGTGGATGCCTGACACATGGTAAGTGTTTAAATGTGTAAGAGGGCAGTGGCAGTGGAGATGGTATGAGTACTATAACAGACACGTTAAGGAATGCAAATTTGTCTTTATGGTCATTCTAGTTCTCATTATAAATTCACAGACTGTCATTATGAGTTCATAGATAGATAATGCATAGCAACAAATCTGAATTTGCTTTATTCTGAGTATGTTAATAAAATCCAGTTTCTGGAAAGGAAAAGCTAGTAGTAGAAACTTAAGTGTTTATAATAATTATACAATTATATTATGCATATATACAATTTATACTATAGCATTTATGTTATATAAATATATATTATATACACAATATAATATTATAGTTATACTATGTAACAAAGGGCACATTCTAAAATATTGATGTATTCATTTCTTTTTTCCTTTCGAATACATGAACTTAACCTTAGTTTGTGTTGGGCATTCATTTGCCTTGAGGTGGAAGTGTGGGGTATGAAGGAAAGCTTCTGCAGATGTATGGCAGAAGAGGTGTGTGACTTACCAGGATGAATGCTGGAGGTGGGGTGGAAATGTGTGGAAGAGTGCCTATTGTGGTTCTGGTCTTAGTGTGCACTACCTGTTGTATACTGACTGCTGCATTTTGACCCTTGTCTGCAAAATCACAAGGCATCCTACTGGTATTAAATATTGCAGTTTCAACTGGTAAATACCTGGGCCATTTTCCCCTATCAATTCTTCATGGTCTCACACAGACTCTCAGATTAAATAGTAATGACATGGAAAACAGTATTGAGGTTCCTCCAAAAAATAGAAATAAAACTTATATATGACTCCTTCTCATGGTCCCTGGCCTAAAAGACAACTCCTATCCTTTGCTACAAGGTCTACCATGGCAGGTCCATGACTATCAACTCCATATCTAAGCCACATGGGAACTGAGGGATTCAAGAAACCTCTCTCTACCTGATTATGCTTCCCCAGGCCCTTAGGTCAGCCTGCCTACCCAATATATCCCAGGTCTTCAAGAAGTAGTTTCCTCTCAGAAAAATACAGATTAAAGCAAGAACATCTTCTTTGCCTTCCACATTCCACTCAATTTATTGGACCCCATCTTCCCTCCCCAGACCAAAGAGAAAGAATCAGGACATACATCTTGAAGCTCTGATTATGTTTCTTCCCCCCCCTCTCAATTTCCTCCTCTTGTCTAAACCACCCTCACATAAAACTTGTCTACTCTAAGACCTTGATATGGCCAAAGAGGGACATGAAGGAATGTAGATATTCTTATTTCTCAAGGCAATAACAACTTGCAAGCCTACTAGCCCATTGCGTTATCTTATTTTAAATGTCAGATGCTGAACCTTAATTCTTTCTTCCCATTATATTATTTCTGTCCTAATGCCTGTTCTTTGTTGAAATAAATGAAAGCCTCAAGCCAACTGGGACAAAGGCCAAGTCTTTAAGGCATAAGAGAAAGGTATTTTTAATAACTGTCTCCATTACCTGAGGCTATATGAGGGGTGTTGAATAACAAATATAAATATACTTCAGTGGCAATGGAGCTCTCAACAGTGCTAGCTATATCTTTGAATATGATCAGGAAGAAGAAAGAGAAATCTCACCATCCATCTAACATGCATGCATGAATCCAATGGCAACATGTGCAAACTATTCACCCAACAAGGGATCAATATCCAAAACATGTAAGGAACTAATCCAACTTAAAATGGCCAAATGACTTGAATAGACATTTCTCAAAAGAGGATATACAAATAGCCAACAAGTATATGGAAAAAATGCTCAACATTACCAATCATCAGAGGAATGCAGATCAAAAATCACAATGAGGTATCATCTCAATCCAGTTAGAGTAGCTATTGTCAAGACCAAAAACTTAACAAATGCTGCTAAGGATGCAAAGAAAGGAGAGCCTTCTTACAACAATGGTGGGGATGTAAAATAGTAATGACATGGAAAACAGTATTGAGGTTCCTCAAAAAAATAGAAATAAAACTTACATATGACTCAGCGACCTCACTAGTGGGTATATTTTCAAAGGGATTGAAATGAGCATGTTAAAGAGGCAGGTTCACTCCTGTTTATTGTAGCACTATTCAAAATAGCCAAGATATGGAACCAACCTAGGTGTCCACCAATAGATGAATGGATTGAGAAGGCATGGTATGTATACACAATGGAATATTACCCACCACATGAGTGAATAAAATCGTGTCACTTGCAATATTGATGAAACTGGTGGTGTTATCTTAAATGAAATGGCAGGCACCAAAAGCCAAGTATTGTATATTCTCACTTATATCTGGAAGCTAAAATGTTGATCTGACAGAAGTAGAGAGTAAATAATGGTTACCAGATTCTGAGAAGGCCCATACGGCTGGAGGAGAGAGGGTGATAAATGGCTACAGGAATACAGTTATATAGGAAGAATAACTCATGTTCTATAGCCTGGTTGCATGACTGAGGTTGACAGCAAATAATTGAATATTTTAAAATAGCCAGAAGAGAGGATTTTGAATGTTCTCAACACAAAGAAATGATAAATGTCTGAGGTTATAGATATGTCAATTACCCTGATCAGATCATTGCATATTATATATGTGTATTGAAATTATTATGTCAATTTAAAATATGTATTTCTATAATATTAAATATTTCTTTATATATAATATATATTATATAATATATATTATATATATATATATATATATATATAATTTTTTAAAGTAATGTGAGACACTTGGATGAAAAGAATCTCAGATGCTTTTGGCTACTTCTTGAACTGGAAGAGCTGTAGCCAATTTTTGTCCCTTCTAGAGCTTGATTGTTCATTCATTCATTTATGTATTCATTCCATGTGTATGAGAACCTACATGTTACGAGGTGTGCTAGGCACTAGGAATTCAGGAGTGAAGGAATGGAACCACACACAGAACCATGAGAAAGGCAGTGGTCTCTGTATGACAGATGCAGTAGCTCAATAAAGTTGGGCAGTTTAGTCATTTCTGCCTACAGTGTATGTGCCCCTTCTCTGGTGGTCTTTCCTCCAGTTTGGTTCCCTCTAAATACAAATATATATATAGACACTCAGGGAGAATTTATTTTTAAAAAAATAACTTAAAAAGTATATTTTTTATTTCAATAAATCTAAGTAGGTTAAATTCCCACATAAAAGAATTCTTGGTTGGTTCATAAAGTAAATGTAAACACATAAAAAAACATAATTCAGAGAAGTTAAATGTAAACAAATTGATAAATATACACTAGGCAAATGTAAACCAAAAGAAAATTTGTGATCTTCATATAAAATGATATTTAGATACCGTATCTTAGAATTGTATCAGCATACAAAGCACAATGAGAATATATAGACCACACGGCAGAAGTTCATTTCAAGCCAAAATATAGGAGATAAAAATAAAAAGAAATTCAACTACTGGTGGAAAACTTGAAATATATTGTCAGTGTTAAAAAATGAGGAAGAAGAGCTGGAGTTGTGGCTCAGTAGTGGAGTGCTTGCCTAGCATGTGTGAGGCACAGGGCTCAATCCTTAGCACCACATAGAAGTAAATAAAGGTCCATTAACAACTAAAAAAAATATTTTTTAAAAAAGAGGAATATCTTTGAATTTCTTTCTTTCTTTTTTTCTATGGTGCTGGGGATTGAACCCAGGGCCTTGTGCATGCAAGGAAAGCACTCTACCAACTGAGCTAAATCCCCAGCCCAAAATCTTTTGACTTTTGAATTCATTCAAGTCTCTGCTGAAGACTGAAGCTTTAATTCATTTCTTCATATCCAGGTTCTATTCTCTTCTGTCTTACACTGGTGCCCTGAGAAGCTGAACTCTTTTTTTAAAAAATATATATATATATTTTGTATTAGTTCATTTTGACATAATTATATAAGCATGGAATATAATTTGCAATGCCCCGGAGGCTTTCAAAAGACAAATGGGATCATTCCACACCTCTCTCACAATCCTCTAATGATTCTCCGTTGCTCAGAAGAAAAGCCTGAGCCTCCCCCACCCCGTATTCCTACCATGTGCACCATTCAAGCTAAGCAAGGGAAAGCAAAGTACCAGGGCCATCGGGAGGAGGTTAAGTGTGTGATGTTGCTGGTAAAAAGAAAAAAAAAAAATGCTTTGGTCTTGTAAGTAAAACAGCTAGGATGGTTTAATTTTTCTTAAATAATTGTTTTTTCTCTCATTAAAAAAAATCCCTAACAGGAAGAAAAACAGCCAGCATTTGAGGCAAAACCACTCATGTACCTTTACTTTGTTGTTTTTATCATCTTTGGGTCATTCTTCACTCTGAATCTCTTTATTGGTGTTATTATTGACAACTTCAACCAACAGCAGAAAAAGATAAGTATGCGGGTTATCCTGGCTTGGTAAATTCCATCTCAGTTCTGCCAACAGCTTTTCTTTTTCTTTCTTTTTAATTTTTAAAAATTCATTCTAATTAGTTATACATGACAGCAGAATGCATTTCGTTGTACACAAATGGAGCACAACTTTTCATTTCTCTGGTTGTACACAATGTAGAGTCGCACCGTTTGTGCAATCATACATGCACTTAGCGTAATGACGTCCAACCTAGATGCCCTTCAATAGAAGAATGGATAAAGAAACTCTGGTGTATATACACAATGGAATATTACTCAGCATTAAAAAACAATAAAATAATGGCATCTGCCAAGGGCTTTAATGGGACATGATTCTGATGTAGATGGTTGTGCAGAGAAGCCTCTATTATCTGCTTAAGAACAAAAAGCTTGTGCCTGAGAAGATCCTCTAGAATAAGACCAAAAGGGAATGGAAACATCTGGGTGTTATTAAGTCATTATTTTTATGTTTGTCTTATCTTTCAATGGACATTGTTGTTATTGAGATTAAATCTGATAATAATTGAATCTGAATAGAATAGCAATCACTAGGATTAGTATTTATGACCTAGAGTCATATTTTAATAACATTTCAAGTCTTTTTTTTTTAAATCCATGATAAAAAGTATGAACTTTCCTCTTTCAGCAAACTTTTGTCCTGGTTCCCAACATCAGTCTCAGCAGATCTATTGAACCTACTTGGAAAGATCACTGAGGAAGAGGAAGAGCTAGAGAGGTCTTTCCCCATGCATTATAATAAACAGATGTTTATTTTTCTGATTCCAAAATCCACAGGAGCTTCATACTAAAAGTAGTAAATTAAGGAACATAAAAATAAAATATATATCACCTGAGAGCAATCACCTAATGGTAACCACTTGAGATAGTGACTCTTAACATTTTAGTATAATTCTCCCCAGTAATTTTCTAACTAAACATATAATTTCTTTTACTTAGTTGGAATTCCTTATATTTTTAATTTTGTAGTTTATGAGCTCATTAGTTATCATTCCTATGGCATAAAATATTTTTTTGCTATAATTTTCAAGGCTGAATTATATTCCATACTATGGATAACAACAATCCTGATCAATGCTCTGTTTTGGGACATTTAGGTCATTATAAACTTCTTATTCTTTTAAAAACAATAATAAATATTCCTCTGGGTTTTTCATTATTTTCTCAAGATAAGTTCCAAGAATTAGAATATTTAAGGCTTTAAAGGTATCATCAAATTACCTCCCAGAAATGCTGTGGTAGCTAGCCTTCTCTTGAAGGATATGAGAATGAGTGGTTACTCACCATTCTGATGGGTATAATTTATAATCTTCTCTAGATTTATGAGGAAAGGGTTATCTCATTGTTTTATACTTGTGTGTTTGATCATTAGTGAGGTTACACATTTGTTACACATTCAAAGAATCTTCTGGTTTATCTTCTATGTTGAAGATGACATATTTTTCTTATATATTTTTAAATAGTAAGTCCACTTTGTGGCTTGCTTCTCAAATTTTTTGTAATGACATTTTGACTTATAGATACTTTAATGGAGTCCAACTGCTAAGTTTGTCCTTCCGGGTTCCCTTTTCTCACATTTATGAACAAAAGGCATTTCTCGATTCTGAAATCAAGTAGCTAAATATTCACCTGTGGTATTACTACTTTTATTTTTTTAAGCCTTTTTAAAATTTTTTTTACTGTTGAAATCTTGTCATTCATCCAAAATGTACCTTGGTACCAACTAGCCTTCTTAGCATCTGCTGGGAAAGTTATTTGCTATTGTGACACCAACTGTATTGCTTCTGCTACTCAGGAGTGTGGAAGCAATGAATTCATCTCTGTTATAGGCATCTTGATTGCAATCAATATCTGCAATTTGGATGCCAGTCCTTGTGATTTTAGATTTAAGCTCACATTAGAAGTGATTGTTTTGATCAATTCATAAAATCCTTTTGTTTTATCTTGTAGAAAGTCTCAAATATGCACAAGAGTATACTAGCACAACATTTATTGACTTAAGAACATCTACACCCTTACTCAATTCTGCTCCTGGATTTTTTTTTTAAGAGAGAGAGAGAGAGAGAGAGAGAGAAAGAAATAATTTTTTAAAATATTTATTGTTTAGTTTTCGGTGGACACAACATCTTTATTTTATTTTTATGTGGTGCTGAGGATAGAACCCAGCACCCTGGGTATGCCAGGTGAGCGCGATACCGCTTGAGCCACATCCCCAGCCCCTGGATTTGTTTTATGGAGTAAAATGACAAGACATCACATCATTTCATTCATAAATATTTCAGAACACATTTCTTTTTTTATGTCTATTTTTATTACAATTATCTACACATATTAATTGTACAGATTAATGGATTCTCTGATTTTCTATACATGCATGATGTTCATTAATATAACCACAATTCCATTATCACACCTAAAAAATTTATCCTTTGAATTCATCAAATACTCCATCTATGTTCAAATGCGTCTTTAAGATTCTTTTTTTTTTTAGAATTTTAGTATTTACTTTTTAGTTTTTGGCAGACACAACATCTGTTTTTTGTTTTTGTATGTGGTGCTGAGGATCGAACCCGGGCTGCACGCATGCCAGGCGAGCGCGCTACCACTTGAGCCACATCCCCAGCCCCGTCTTTAAGATTCTTTAATGATTTGTTTGTTTATTTTATTTATTCATTTCTATTAAAGTTGTGTTTTCAAATCAGGGTTCCAATGAGGTCCTCCCATCTGACAGTATTTTTTTTTCTTTGATGTGACAAGATGTTCCAGGCTTAGGTTGTACCCTTTCTGTCCTTACCTAAAATCAGCCATTTCCCTAAGGAATGCTAGTTTTTCTTTTTTCCCATGCCCTCCCCCATTATGGACCAGCGTCCACTTATCAGAGAGAAATGGTTGTTGTTTGTTTGTTTTGCTTTTTGTTTTTTATGGAAAATGATGTCTCAAGACTGCAATCCAGAAAGTTCATTGTCATCATTTCTAGGTCTTTCTAGTGGATAGAGCTACTTAAAATTCAGGAATAGAAGGAAATATATGTGTAGAAATATGCATATAGACAATTCATATAACCTCTTATCACATCTTATCTCTCCTTTTCCACACTGAAAAATCTGGTTCTCAGAGCATAGGAGATGATGATAAATTTAAAATTACCACCATGACTCACTTTCTTTATCCCATAACACACCTGTGATTACTAAAAGATTTATTTCTGCCCATCATCCCCCAAGCAACCTGATTACCTTCTAGGTTAACTTCTAGGGCTATGTATCTTTGGTCTACACTCGGGGAGTAAATTCTAACCCCACACTTTGATCAAGAGAGGTCTGGAGTCTCAGAGTATCAGAAAAGGTGGTGTTTTACTCCTGGTCCAGACTGAGTTTTGTGGTGTCTTTCATTGCTAAGAGACAGAGGCTGTTTTATTCTTCACGCTGTCATTGGAAGCCACTGGAAAGGACCAGAGTCTTGCCAGGTCCTGTGGGCTTCCCTCTGTTCACATTAGCCCATGTTTTTTTTTTTTTTTTTTG
>NW_026000241.1:14908566-14927454 GCF_001458135.2 Marmota marmota marmota
TTTTTTTTTTTTTTTTTTTTTTGGGGGGGGGGATGGGCAATACTGGAGATTAAACTCAGGGACACTCCATCACTGAGCCACATCCCCAGCCCTATTTTGTAGTTTATTTAGAGACAAGATCTCACTGAGTTGCTTAGCACCTGGCTTTTTTGCTGAGTCTGGTTTGGAACCCACAATCCTCCTGTCTCAGCCTCCCAAACTGCTGGGATTACTGACGTGTGCCACTGCACCCAGGTACCCATGGTCTTTTATTTTTTAATTAATTAATTAATTATAATTAGGTATATATGACAGCAGAACGCATTTTGATTCATTGCACACAATTGCAGCACAACGTTTCATTTCTCTGGTTGTACATGACATAGTGTTGCACCATATGTGCAGTCATACATGTAACTAGGATAACAATGTCCATCTCATTCCACCATCTTTCCTGCCCACATACCTCCTCCTTTTCCTTCCCTCCCCGTTGCTCAAAGTTCCTCCATTTTTCCCATGCCCTCCCCCATTATGGATCAGCATCCACTTATCAGAGAGAAAATTTGGCCTTTGGTTTTTGGGGATTGGTTTACTTCACTTAGCACGATATTCTCCAACTCCAACAATTTACCTGTAAATGCCATGATTTTATTCTCTTTTAATGCTGAGTAATATTCCATTGTATATATAGACCACCGTTTCTTTATCCATCCATCTACTGAAGGGCGTCTAGGTTGGTTCCACAATTTAGCTATTATGAATTGAGCTGCTATAAACATTGACGTGGCTGTGTTACTACAGTATGCTGATTTTTAAGTCCTTTGGGTATAGACCGAGGAGTGGAATAGCTGGGTCAAATGGTGGTTCCATTCCAAGTTTTCTAAGGAATCTCCATACTGCTTTCCAGATTGGCTGCACCAATTTGCAGTCCCACCAGCAATGTATGAGTGTGCCTTTCCCCCCACATCCTCGCCAACAGTTATTATTGTTTGTATTTTTGAAAACTGCCATTCTGACTAGAGTGAGATGAAATCTTAGTTTTGATTTGCATTTCTCTGATTACTAGAGATGTTGAACATTTTTCCATGCTCTTTTTTGAATGTCCACCTTACATTCAAGAAAACCCAAGATTCTAATTTATAGAGATTAGCAAATGCTCTTAGGCCAACTCTGGCTTTAGAGCTACTCAACCACTCTAATTTCTTTCTTTCTCAATTTTCAAAACCTGGATATTTTTTTCTGTGCAAGTTCAGCTATACATTTAAAAAGATTTCTGTTATATTTGATTCAGCATTTCTAGATATTTTGCTTCCAAAATTTCCAGAAATTAAAATCCTAGTCCATTTTTCTGTCTTTTTATTGTTGTTGTTGTTGTTCAGTGGTGAAAATAGCTTTAAAGGTCTGTAATTTTTTTCTAAGAGTGGCTCTAAACAGAATTTATACAACTTTATAAGTAGTATTACATGTGCTTATTGTTTGGGAGAATCTTAATTGCCACTTTGCAGAGTTTTTTTGAAATTTTTTAAAAACTATTTTATTAGTTTACTTTTTTGTGTGGTGCTGAGGATTGAACCCAGTGCCTCACATGTGCTAGGCAAGCACTGTACCACTGAGCCACAATCCCAGCCCGACTTTGCAGGGTTTTTAATCTAAATTTTTGTTAGTTCCTATAATTGTTGCCATGTGGTAGAATTTATACAATCTGCAATACATGCAGTTTTTAATAGAGATTCTGGGAGAGGTTTGCAATTTGTAATCTCTGTTATAAAAAGTGAAATATGATTATAAAAGTTACTTTATTTCTCAAACAGTTTCTTTCCAGCTTTCCCCTCGAGTTCATCTTCTTTTGCTTCCCTTTGAAATTTTAGGAATTATTGATAAAAATGCAATGAAACTTTAAAATCGTGTCTAAAAATTCAGAATTTGATTAAAAAAAAACCTGTTAGGGTAAAAAAATAACTCTCATCTTCTCCTTATACTTAGGTGGCCAAGACATTTTTATGACAGAAGAACAAAAGAAATATTACAGTGCAATGAAAAAATTAGGAACCAAGAAACCTCAAAAACCCATTCCAAGGCCTCTGGTGAGAGCAATCGAATGATTCTAAATATAACCTAGATAAGAGATTTCGAGGAACTCAGTTTTCTGCAAAGCCATCCTGTAAACTTGTAAAATTTACATACTTATCTAAGAACTCAAGAAAACCCCAGATACATGCAAATCCTAAGGAAATTAGGTATTCATATTCATTAGAAACAGCCTGGGCAAGAAGTTCAATGTTCATTTTTAGTGACTGCACCACAGGTGCATAGCATTGACGCAAACTTTGCAACTTGTTTGAACTTAACCATTTTAAATGTACTTAAAACGTTCTTGACCAGTGTGTGTGAGGTTGCTTGTGTGAGGCTGAGGTCACACCTACTCACTTCCACTTTATAATGAACACTGTGTATCACGGATTCAGCGACTTTTTCTGTAAAGGGCTAGATAGCAACCACTTTAGGCTTTGATGGCCCTGTGGTCTCCAGCCCGACTACTGCATTCTACTCTTGTGGCAATAAATACAGCAATCATAGACAGTAAAGGACAAATGAATGTGGCTATTATTCATTCTGAGCTCATGGACAAAAAATAAAACAACAACAACAACAAAAAACCCAGCCTGGTTGGCTTTCACCACTGAGCCATAATTTGCTTACCTTGCTCTCTCTGAATCCTGCTTGGTCAGGTACTATGGGTCAATACAGCAGCAGCCCTTTTGTGCTTGCTCTGTGCATTGGATTAGAAAGTACAGGTTAAGCATCCCTAAATCCAGACCCTGAAATTGGAACATGCTCCAAAATACAGTGCTTTTTGATTAGCGATGACGCCAACACGTGAAAAATCCCACTTCTGACCTCGAGTGATGGGTCACCGTCAAAATGTGGATGTACTGAAAATATTGTATAGAATTACCTTCAGGCTATGTGTAGAAGGCAAATATGAAACACAGATTAATTTTGGGGGGGGGGTACTGAGGATTAAACCCAGGTGGGCTTTACCACTCAGCTACATCTCCAGTCCTTACTTGTTTTTAAATTTTGAGACAGGGTCTCACTAAGTTGCTGAGGGCTTTGCTAAATTGCTGAGGTTGGCCTGAAACTTGCAATCCTTTTGCCTCAGCCTCCCCAGTCACTGGAATTACAGGCGTGACCCAGGATAAGTGAATTTTGTGTTTAGACTTGAGTCTCATCCCGGAGATATTTCATTATGTACATGCAAATACTCACAAATTCAAAGACATCCCAAATCCAAAACATTTCTTTTCCCAACCATTTTGGATAAGGGATACTCAACCTGCAAAATAGGGGGCACATTTGGTATCTCTGAGCAGTGAGTTGGAAAGCTTCTATGGCAGGGAGGGTCAATGGGGACTGAGAAATTGAGAGAAAAGGATTGGAAGGCAGGCTTGTGGCGAGTTTGGAGATTTTTTCATTTGAACATAAAACCTGAAATGGCCAAAGGTATTCACTGCTATTCCCAGAACTCAAAACAGCTGGTGTAAAGTGTATTCTCCTTAATTACTTTTTGAACGAAAGACTGTGTTTTAGGACATAAACAGAGTTCCACTAGGATTAAATATTTGTGTTACACTAAAAGTGTCTGTGAATTTCAGGGCCAAGTGTTTAGAATTTATCCTTTGCATAGTGAGGGAATTTTTGGCCACAGGTGAATGATATAATTGTATTTGGAGAGGTTTAATCTGTTAACAGTATGTGAAACTTCAGTGTAGCTCAATCACATCTGGCTTTAATAATCTTCATTATTAGACTCGTTTAGATGGTTTGTAAAACTCTTACGCTAAATACAAACAAATGAAACTATATCCAAAATAAACTTAAAATAGAAGCTTAAAAAAATACCAATCTCAGGGCTGGGGCTGTAGCTCAGTGGCAGAGCATTTGCCTAGCATGTGTGAGGCATTGGCTTCCATCCTCAGCACCATATAAAAATAAAATAAATCAATAAAATAAAGGTATTTTTTAAAATACCAATCTCACTTTCTAGTACTCCTTTCACTTTGAAGTTCTTATTTGGACTTGAGCCAACAAAACAAGGACCCAGAGACTTTATGTTTTCTTGTGCCTATTATACAACCACTGGCTTAATACCAGTTGGTCCAGGGATTAGAATTCACTAATTCAAAGACTCACAAGACACTGCATGTTCCCCCATATTTATCAGTTTGTTTCAAGCAGTGCAGCACGCAGCCAAACAGAACTTCAGGCACAGATAAAGCTCCTTGACCCCTCCACTGCACAGGGCATGCGAGACATGAGACATCAACCTAAAGTGGTTTGTGGAGGACTTTCCTGCAGGAAAGCTGTCACCTCCTTTCCTTAACCATCTTCTATAACATGTTTATCCAGGGGTAATCTGGAAGCAGGTGCCAAGTCCCAGGCCTCCCTGTGTAGCCACAATCCACAGTCAAGCCTTCAACGAATGGTTCTGATACAGTCTCTCCAGCTAATACTGCATATATATCTTAATATAAGTTAATGGATCTTAACTTGTCTCTTTCAGAGATCAGTGTGGCATGATGTAAACCCAATATCATGTTCCCAGATGTCCCTGAGCCCGAGATAAGACTTCAAGTCAACTCTTAACCTGTCACCTACAACTTCACTTCCATAGAGATTTTTTTTTTTTAAATCTCTAAAATCTAAACCTTATATTTTGACTTTGAGAAAAAAATCTGTAGCAATGACCCAGGGAAGAAAATACAATTGGTTTAGCCTGAGCATTGATGTATTTCATTTCTAGCAATAGAGGAAAGGATTTGGAGTCACTTCTGGTTTCTCTTGAAGCATCCCATCCCCACAATGTGACTTCATTACTTGGTTTGAAAATCAGTGCTGGTTGGCAGTGGTACACACCTGTAATCCCAGAGATTTAGGGGCTTGAGGCAGGAGGATCACAAATTTGAGGCCCAGCCTTAGCAACTTAGCAAGACCCTGTCTCAAAATAAAACATAAAAAGGGCTGGGGATGTGACTCAGTGGTAAAATGCCCCTGGGTTCAATACCTGGTACCCCCCCAAAATAAAATATAATAATAATAATAATAATAATTTTTAAGAGTCTGTATATTCTGAAGTCTGTATATTGATCATCTAAAACATTAGTAGTTTATACTCATAATATCTATTTGTCTAAATGTTAGATTTAACTCTAAAGCCAGTACTTAGCCCCCTCACATTTCTTCTTGCCCCTTGTTCTGCTTCCCTGAAGAGCACCCTTGAACATATCTCTTCTCCATCTCCTTACTGACATTCCACATGCATCCTTACCTAGGAAATGTGGTTGGATTTCCAGTGTCTCCTCAGGACTCCTTGATAAAATCCTAGGACTTCCAACACATGACCTGCTTACATATAACATCCCTTCCATGTGGTCTGTACCCTTCTTCTTGTTGCCTTAAATGACATCAGTCACTTTCATGGTTTTGATTCGTATCAGTGTTGATGGCTATGGAACTCTCCATATCTGCCTTCCAAATTTTGCATTTGAGCTCAAAACACACACCTCTGCCTGCTCCTGGCCCTTAGATGCCCCACTGACACCTCTAACTCAACATGCTCAGGACAGATCTCATCTCTTTCCCTCAAAAACTCCTCATTCTCTGGATGTTGAAATGAACCGACTAACCAGAAACAATAGCCTCTGCCTTGTCTGTCCCATAGTCCCCCTTCATCCCAACACTCCAACAGTTCCTGCCTCAACCTCCACATTAGCTTTAAACTTGCATGTGGTTTTTTTTCCTACTGGTACCACCACAAACCTACATCATCTTTTGCTGTTTTACCATAACGGATCCCTGGGAGTTCTAATGATGCATTCTTAGGGATCCATGAGTTTGCTAAATAGAACAGTGTGTGCATTCTTTGAGTCAATGATAATATAAAACAATCAAATATATACATGTATTGTAAAACAACCAACATATAGTCAAAAATGCCATCCAATCTCAGGTCTGAGTTTGTGTTTCAGAATAGTTTTGCACTCAGTAAAATACCAGGTAGTGTTTCGTGGCAGAAGAGTTAAAGAAAACAATGAAATATTCGAGGTTTGAATTTTTTTTCTATATATGCAAACTAGAGTTAGAAATTGGACCAGAGCTGTCGGTTTATAGTCACATTAAGGGCAGTACACTGGCTACATAGAAGCCAATATACAAGCTGATCATCAATAATAATAGGAAATAATCATTTATGTTTTTTCAGTTTGGGTAATTATTGGATTATAACCCTATTTATCTACCCTATTCTAACAAGAATTAGAAAAGAATTGGCTGAACACAGAGTTTTGGTTAAGTTATAAAATTTCTTATTGTTCTGAACTGATAAACAGAAGTTTGGAGATGTTCGTTCCCATTTTGCCCAAGACACTTATGTAAGCAAATGTTCTCTGCATTAATATTGTTGAAGTAAAAATACCAAAACAGATGAAATATTGGAGATCAAGGTTCATCCTTTTATTATTAAATCCAACAGGAGCTGTTTTGCTTCAGTAAAACAACATCATCCATCACCTCAAAGTTATGTTGCTCCCAAGAATTTTTTATCTACGGTTTTTGCTTTAAAGTAGAATTAAAATTATAAGCTTAAAAACAGTTATCTAATTAAATTTAAATGAATTTAAGGCAACACTGGGGATCTATAAGAATATCTTGCCCTTTGGAAAGGTCTGTTTTTATTTCAAGGAACGGCCTACTTGTAAGAAAGAACAAATTGTTGTATTAACATGTTTTTTAAAATGTACATGATTTCATTCTTATGTCTCAAAATGACTCAATGATTTCTTCTTTTATTTTTCTCCTCAGAACAAATGTCAAGGTCTTGTGTTTGACCTGGTCACACACCAGGTCTTTGACATCTTCATCATGAGTCTCATTGTCCTAAACATGGTTGGCATGATGGCTGAATCATATGAACAATCCGAAGGCGTGACAGTTACCTTTGATAATATCAACATAGCCTTTGTGATCATCTTTACGATAGAGTGTCTCATCAAAATCTTTGCTTTGAGGCAATACTACTTCACCAATGGCTGGAATTTATTTGATTGTGTGGTCGTGGTTCTTTCTATTATTAGTAAGTAAAATCAGCAGCCAGAGAGGCTTTTAACTGAGAACTAGAAGTAAACCTGTAAACATTATAATTTGGAAGTATGTCCAAACTATCCAACAAAGCAACAAATTAGGCTTAATGCGGTGTCTGAAAAAAAAAAAAACAGACAGGTGTACTAATGCCATCTCTAAAGGGGAGTTGCTAGGAGATAGAGAGTAATTTCCATTCCTTTGATTGTCAGCACCAATGAAATAGGTTTTTTTCAATGGTGATGAACAAAATTAAGATGATTTAGAAATTCTTGTGGTGGTACCTGATTTATACAGGTAATTGAATCAAAATCGACCTTTACTGTGCACCCATGAACTCTAATGAGCCCTCCATGATTTAGAGGATTTGGCACTTAATGCTCATGTTTTTGTTTTGTTCAAAATGCACGCAGATGCTAGATCACAGTGATCAGACCATCTAACATTACTGGCCTTTCCCTCACTTCCTGTATGGGCCCATGGCCTATTCCAGACTGGGCTTCCAGGAGTGTCTGAGAGCAACAAGCAGTGCTTTCTCTTAATTCTGAATCCATGTTCACATCAATCCTAGGGTGAATGAACCATGCTTCTCTCAACTGTTTTGACCCTGCTCACCGATCCGTCCCAGACTACAAGCATATAAATTTCCCAAACCTAGGCAAGAAGAATGAAGGTTATTGCCATATACTTTTTTTCTTTCTTTTTTTTGGTGCTGGGGATCATGTGCTCTACTACTTAGAGTTATACCCCCCACCCCCACCCCCAGCCCTTTCCAGACATCTTTTCATAAAACACGCACAACTTTGGAATTAAATTCTTCATAGCTAACTCATTGGCATTTACTCTTGGATTTTGAAGCCTGGTTTTAACTAAACCATGGTCTAACGCTTTTTATAAATTATGTAAAACTTGTCCAGGGGCCCTTTTCCTAGTTCAACAAGCAACAAAAACAAGGAAAACTGATTTCACAAGTGGATGTTTTCGTGCAATCTCAGAAATGATGCATCAAACAGATAGGATGGAGCAAAATATTTTGGTTCCTGTTGCTACTGCAGCAACACAGCCATGCCAGAGAGAAAAAAAAAGAAAAGAAAGAAAAAAAAAAAGTGTTGCCTTCCCTAGTCTGCTCTGGTTTCTAAGCCATAAGGT
This sequence comes from Marmota marmota marmota, assembly GCF_001458135.2. NCBI lineage: Eukaryota > Metazoa > Chordata > Mammalia > Rodentia > Sciuridae > Marmota > Marmota marmota. The sequence goes on from NW_026000241.1 coordinate 14,916,832, forward strand.
TCTTGTAGGTAAAGTTTATAGTTAAATAGACCTTTAATCTTTATTAGTCAATTCCAATCACAAGTCCTGGTGAAATTGGAAGCAGCAATAAAAGCTAGAAGAAAATGGTGTTAGGACAGGTCTGGGTCAGCCCTCTGGAAGCTCAGAGTCCTTCCTCTGATGGGCAAAGAAGCTCGTTCACTCCACAGCTCCTTCTGGGTGGTGCCTGGCATTGTACAGTTCCTGGAAATATCTCTGACATCTGTCCTTTGGACAGCTGCTAGACAATTGCAGTTACATGTGTCAAATAGCATTTTGTTCCAGTGAATGAGAAAATTCACCCCTTAAGCCAAATCCTACTTACCAGTGTGGGCGGGACTTAATGTGCCTTTGCCAGTTCATCTGCCATTCAACACTTAGTCTCAACACATTCCCAAGCTCCTTCCTAAGCTTGTATAGTAAAACAAAACCAGAGCAAATTGAGTGAGTCTCTCTCTAGGAGTTAGCAATCCAAGTGAGGAATTAAAGCATACTTGTCTTAAAGTATCAGAAAAAACTAGGGACCAATAACATGCTACACAAAAAACACCCTAAGTTCAGAGAAAGGACAGATAACTGTGGACCTGATTAATCAAAGTCATATCTATGCAGAAGACAGGCCTTTTTAAAGGATGGATGTTGCTGAATTGGCACTTAATAAATTTCACTTGTTGCCAGGGTCAACTTCCCAGTTAACATATGAATTAAATTTCTTTTTTTTTTAATATTTATTTTTTAGTTTTCGGCGGACACAACATCTTTGTTTGTATGTGGTGCTGAGGATTGGACCTGGGCCGCACGCATGCCAGGCGAGCGGGCTACCGCTTGAGCCACATCCCCAGCTCCATGAATTAAATTTCTTTGGCACAATGGGGCAGTTAGTGAAGGATATCATCAACTAGTTCTCTTTAGTCATTAGGTGATGGCAGAACCATTTTCACTGCCCATGACCCCTAATGACCTTAGAGCACCCTCAAAGCAAGAACAAGGCCATGCCTACACAAGGCAAGCATGTTCCAGCCATTCTACAATATTTGGGCCAAAATGTGACTGCTTTCACCCCTGTATCACTTGCCTGGAGAGCAGGCAATAAGAGAACAAGGGTGACATTTTAGGCCAAATATTCAGATGTTTGCACAAAGCTCTGCTTGAAGTGCGATTTCTGGGGTGTCCACCACAACAGAGAAAATATCTCCCAATTTCATGCCTCAAATTTTGTGGGCTCAGCCCTCAGGAATCCTTGGAGGAGCTTAATGACAAATGTGAGCAATCCACGAGGCAGCCTTAGCCTAAGATGAGCATCCCAATGCCACTGTCTCCCTCTGGCCCTCCACACGCCTGTAGCAAGGCTATATTTGAATTTCTCTAAATAAACAAGAACCTGTCCCTGTTAAGGAACTTTGAGGTTATTAGGGGTTCCACAATATTCCCTGGTTGCTATGACTCAAGCCAGTCTCCAGTAGTAGAAATTTCTCCTTGACTCTGAAAGACTCCAAGTATATATAGTTTATCCTTTTTGCATTTTTATATTCAATAAATGAGGAAAATGATTTCATTTGCTGCTCTAAGAGTGGGCTTTAAAAATCCAATGTAGATAATGTTCATTAGGTGAGATAATTCCCAAAGTAGCCTTTCATAAATTAGATTCTTTTCTTTGTATGTCCAGGATATTTTATATAACTGACCCCATTGAAAGTGCTATGTAAAATTATATGGTCCTTAGAAATGATTCCCCATGTTAAAGATCAGGTGGAAATTCACTGGCTTTTCTCTTTCTCCAGGTACAATGGTCTCTGCCTTGGAAAATCAGGAGCACATTCCTTTTCCACCAACACTCTTCAGAATCGTGCGCCTGGCTCGGATTGGGCGCATCCTGAGACTTGTCCGGGCGGCGCGAGGAATCAGGACCCTCCTATTTGCTCTGATGATGTCCCTTCCCTCTCTGTTCAACATCGGTCTTCTACTCTTTCTGGTCATGTTTATTTATGCCATTTTAGGTATGAAATTTTTTTCCGAAGTGAGGAAAGGCGCTGGGATCGATGACATATTCAACTTCAAAACTTTCGAAGGCAGCATGCTCTGTCTCTTCCAGATAACCACGTCAGCAGGCTGGGACTCCCTCCTCAACCCCATGCTGAATTCAGGAGAGTCAGGCAACTCCTCAGCCAACAGTCACCTCCCAGCTGTAGCCACCGCCTACTTTGTTAGTTACATCATCATCTCCTTCCTCATCGTGGTCAACATGTATATCGCTGTGATTTTAGAGAACTTCAATACAGCCACGGAAGAAAGTGAGGACCCTCTGGGGGAAGATGATTTTGAAATATTCTATGAAGTCTGGGAAAAGTTTGACCCTGAAGCCACACAGTTTATTGACTACTCTGCCCTTTCTGACTTTGCCGATGCCCTGCCTGAGCCTTTGCGTGTGGCCAAGCCAAATAAATTCCAGTTCCTTGTCATGGACTTGCCCATGGTGAGTGGGGATCGTCTCCACTGCATGGATATTCTCTTTGCCTTCACCACTAGGGTCCTTGGTGACTCCACTGGCCTGGATACCATGAAAGCTATGATGGAGGAAAAGTTCATGGAAGCCAACCCCTTCAGGAAGTTATATGAACCCATAGTCACTACCACCAAGAGAAAGGAAGAGGAAAGAGGTGCTGCTATCATTCAAAAGGCCTTTCGGAGGTACATGATGAAGATGACCAAGTGTGCCTTGGAAGACAGGCCTCCTGCGTCATTCCAGACACTTTGCAACGGAGACTTGTCAAGCTCTGAGGGAGCCAAGGGCAAAGTGCACTATGACTGAGCCTCTCACCTCACCCCTACCTCACAGCCTCACAGTCCTGCCTCCAGCCTTAGCTCAGAGGTCTGCAGCTCGGTGTAGGAACAAGCCGTGAACTCATTGAATGAGCCATTCTATTTTGGTTTTTGGACCGAAAGAAGTGATAGTTCAGTATTCATTTAAAATGATTCTTGCAGAGGTATAAGATAAGGCTGCCTTAACTGTTTACTGCTGGTACTATTTTAGTAAGGAACAAGACACAAGATAGGGCTGCAGAGGATATCCTCACTAAAGTTAGGATTGAAACACTGTTCGACTGACATAAAAACAAAAGAATAAAACAAACAAAAATCATGTTAAAATTTTAAATTGTGTCCCCATATGTTTCTAGGTATAATACCTTTGCTGAATGATTTTCCAATGAGAATATGTAGTTTAACCACATAGAGCTCTTTTATGTGCTAAGTGAAAAATAGAAACCTGCCAATAAATGAGTTGCTTATCACAGATTTTTTTTTTGGCCAACATTAAGTATTTGGGGGTGTATCTCAAACCTAAAAGCACAATCTTGACTTGTCAGTTACCAAGCTGTCTTTTTGCAAGCTGAAATCTCTGTTATATATACTTATCAAGTAAATAAATAAATGAGACTTTTCCATTTGTGCTTCATTGAGATAGTACACTAATATTTCCTTCTTGTTTGGTGGCTGCCTATTCGGTGGCTTAATGTGGGTCTTTGCTTGGAATTAAAGCTGGTGCCAGCAGTCTGTCTGATAAGTGTTTAACAATGAGCTCTTCAGGGGGAAAAAAACCATTGCATTATAGCATTCACTGATTTCTGTAATGTGAATACTCCCATCATGGCTGATTTCAAGCTAACAACATGTTGGGAAAAGATGCCCATAATAAATTTTGGAGAGGTGGCCTGAGCCGGCTTCAGTATACCATTAGCCAGAATTAATAAGGAAATCCTGGTTATAACATCTGCAGTGAGTGCCTTGGACAGAGGGAGCATTTTAAAGCAATATCTGGGCTACAGGATGGGGGACCATAAGACATACTGGTTAGCCAGCAATCTTAGACATCAGATGAGCCCTCCACTCAGTTTTGGCTGAATGTCATCATGAAATGTGACATTCAAAGCAAAACTCAGGCTTACCAGAAGGGCTTGGCAGCCCAGGACTTCCACAAATACTAGAGATGCTCAGAGGTCAAAAGAGGCACTAGGTTTTCAGCCCTCCAAGTGCCCAGACTGGGTACAAATAAACTGCATTGTAATATTCTAGGTGCAGAGGGAAAACTCTAGGTGTAGCCCTGGAATCTGTACTCAGCCAGGTGGAAAGAGTCCATGGGTCTGCCAGCAGCCTGGAGTCTGAGGTCCAAGCCTTTGACCTGGCCACCACTGTCCAGGAGATGGAAACACAGCACTGGATACTGTGGTGGGCTGAGACAGTGATTATTTCCAATGGGTGTAAGATCCAAACTTGATACAATGTATTTTTAGCTAGGATCTGAGTTTTGTAGGTAGCCTTGTGTTCTGGATCATTGACTAAAATAGTAATAGTATCATTACAAATATTTATCAAGTGGTTGTTCCGCATGGGGCACTGGCTAAAGCATTTATCATGAATAATCTCATTTGTACCTCATAACAGCCCAATGAGTAAGATGTACCCCATTTAAATATGAGAAAACTGAGGGTCAGAGAGTTTTGTGACTTGTACACCATCATTCACCTGGTGAGGCCTGAGCCTTTGTGTCTTGCTGGGGAAGTGGGGGAAGTTTTCTGAAAAAGATGGTGGTCATCATTCCAGTAGGGTGCCTCTTTGCTGCAGCAGGAGGAAGAGAGGGAAAGATCTTGCCCATATCAGACTACCGGGTAGGGGCTTGGATATCATCTGCTTTCTGCAAAGCTTCAGCCATCCTTACATACACCTGAATAACATCTGGCCAGGCTGGAATCCTGGAGCTGCCTCCTGGGGAGAGCACAGGATCTGCTTGGCTATACCAAGAGGTTGAACTATGCTTCTTTCACTAGATGGCAGCAAATGACCAACACGTTCTTAGCACAGCAATCTATGTGTGAGCCCAGCACTGAAGAGAGCCAGAGGGCTGAGGGAGAGAAGCCAAGGCAGGAAGTGCTGAATTATCCCAAACTTGGATGAGTTCCAGAAAACTTAGCCTCCCCAGAGGTACCTCACGCTGTGAGAACACCAAGGTTCCCCCAAGAGGCAGAGATATTGATCTGAGATCTGTTCGCCAGTGATCACACTGAAGGTCTGTGGTAAACAGCTCTACAGGCACATAAGGCCAGGTCAGTCCCCTAGTCCTCCAAGCCTTCTCCAGGTAAATGAAGCCCTGCTCAGGTCAGTCGAGAAACATGTTCCTAAGGACCAATGTAGAACACTTTGTGCAATGGCTACTAACCAGTGACCCTTACTTAGCCTCAAAAGCATATGCTAATGAGGAAGAGAATCAGGTGTTCATATGATGATAATGCCATACACTATGACAAGTGCCAGAAACCAAAGACTACCTCTGCTCTGAGGATGTGAATAGAGGAAGACCTTGTGAGAGATGAACCTTCAGACATCTGAGATTAGCTTGATAAATGTATAGGATTTTGACAGGTGGAGGTGGTTTAAGAAGGTGTCTGAAATGGAAAAGACAGTGAAGGCACCACCCTGGGTGCTAGAAAGTGTGAGGGAGTCTGAGTTACCCAATTGCCTGGACAAAGCCAGAGTGAAGAGTTATTAAGGTAATAGGGAGGCATTAAAGGTATTTGAGCAGGGGAGGAAAAATAACTGGACAGGGTGTGCAGGGTAGAACAGAGGAGAAGGAGTCTGTCATATTGGTCCTGGTGAAGGAGGAGGCACTCAGCCAGGAAAGGGACAGTGCAGTGGAACTCTGAGATGTTCACCCCGACTGACTGCTGTGGAGGAGAAGTTTGGGAGGACCTCAGAATTTTTAATTAGGGGACAAGAGAGATGACAGTACAGGTTACCAAGTTAATGAATATCGGAAGAGCAAGTCTTTGTTTCTTTTTATTTGCTTTTGTGGCTAAGGAAAAAGGAAATCCCTAAATTAATTCAATTTTAAGTTCTTTGCAGGTTTGAGATGACAGGTCGAGGTGACAATTTCTAGCCAGGCCTAGAGAGTGAGGTCAAGGTGTGATCAGGAGTCTTCAATGCAAAGGTGACATCTGAACCCCCAGGAGCAGGTGAAATCAAGGGAGAGAGCAGACGCAGATCTCAGGGGCAGAGGACTTGCCCTGTTGATGTGGAGTGAGATGGTTCAGAGAAAAGGATGTGGGGAGGGAGTGACAGTGAATACCATGACACGAGGTACAGACCCAGAGCAGGTTCCACTGGAGAAACTCACAGTCAAAAGATGAGATGCATGGTCCCAAGTTTTCAATCCTCTCTCCTAGAAGCATGCAGGAGCCAGGCCATGCTGTGGTTTTCTAGCAGAGTTCCACCCGCTACTTCTTTACCTTTGATAGGGCAAGAAAGAGAGCTTGCCTTACAACTAATCAGGCTCAGGAACTAGCTGTGCCCTGCAACGGTCCTGGAATGTCAGCTACTAGCACCCAATGCCTTTGGGGAAGTCGGAAGCCTGCACAGCTCCCACTGGTCCCAGATAGGTTGTTGCCTGGCAACCCAGATGGAACCATTGGGGTCATTGAATGGGCGATCCCATGCTCCATATACAAGGACTAATCAAAGAGACTACAAGAAAATGAGAGATAATATTTATTGAACATGTATTATGGACCAGGTAGTAAATTCACCAGCATGACCCCATCAAATTACCATGAATACTCTCTTAGATAGAAACTATTGTTAACCCTCATCAGACTGAGGCATAAAAGGGAAGTAAGAGGTTTATTCAAGGTCACACAGCCAATACATGAATCCCTGTCAGGATTCAAACCCCAGCATCTGGCTCTAGATCTCAAGCTATCAACCACTACATTGCTCTGCCCCACAGACAACAAGGGATCTCATAGTGGAAGTTGAAGGGAGGGTGCAATTTTCTGGTGCCTTCTGTGATTTCCTCTCCTCTAGATATGATGCATGCTTTCAAAGTTCTCACAGTGTGGAAACCTGCATTGAGGAGATGTTCTGCTTCCTCTTCCAATTTGACATACTCATCTCAGTTGATATATTTGGTTTCCTAATATTTTGACAGAGTTTCTATCCTTTTATCAATCTCCTTCCCCTTCTCCAGGCAAATGCAGGTTAATCTACCTCCTCTCAAATCAGGTGCCCAGGGAGCAGTGAAACTATCCCCTCTCCTTGGACAGCATACTTCTATTAATATAGACTCAAATGTGCTAGTTAGACAGTGGTCGTATCAAGAGTTGCCCTGGGGATACTAATTTAACTTTCCCTTAATCTCTATCAATCCCCCAACTCAAGACACCCTGAATTAACATACAGTCTATCTAAAAATATTGTGACTTCTGTGCTGATGTAACAACAAAATCCCGTTACCCTCTTTCCACGCTCTAAACTTTTCCGATACTTTAAAATCATTTATGAAGCCAACTCACATTGGTAGTTCATATTCTACTTATTCATAAGCTCTAGTCAGAATTCCAGGTAGTTTTTTTTTTCTAAAAAATTAATAGTTTAAAAAGAAATACTTGAAAAACATTTTTATGGGCATAAATGGAGGTCTCAAGAAGGTTCTGGATCACCCATTTTAGCCACAAAGTTTGAAAGGGGAGATTTTGCTATTCCCTGGGAAAGCAGCTGAGCCCCCAGGTGATGGCCCACCCATCTAGGGGGACTTGTCCAGCAAAGGAAAGAACTACACTGAAGTTGGGAGTGACTACTCCAGAATGGGGGTAAAAATATAGATGAGTGTGAAAAACTTGAATAGAACCGTCAACCAACTCAATCAACTTGCTTTTTATAGAATTTGATAAGAACAAAATATACATTATTTTCAGGTATATATGGAATATTTCCCGAGATAAGTCCATGAAGTGTGTTAATACATTTTAAAATACTCAAAATCGTAAAAACATGTTGTTATAATCACAGTGGAACTGCATTAGAAATCAATAAGATGTCTGGAAAAAATCTCTTAAAAGGTGGAAACAAAAAATAATTTACTCTTAAGTAACTCATGGGTCTAAGAAGAAATCAAAAGGGAAATTAAAAATACTTTGAACTAAATAAAAATGAAATAAAAAACACAACCTTTGAAAATGTGTGGGATACGGCTAAATCAGTAGCAAGAGGAAAAATGTAGAGCACTAATTGTTAAGTTAGGAGAAAAGGAAATAAAAGAAAAGAGAAGAAAGTTCCCAAACAACAACTTCACTCCCATAATAAATGGGAAAAAAGAGCAATTGAAACCAGAAGAAATGAAATAATAGAGAAATTAATGAAATGTATAGCACAAAAATAATAAAGAAAGTCAATGAAACTTTCTTTGGAAAGATCAATAAAAATCAATAAACCTTTAGATAAACTAATAAGAAAAAAGGGGGACAAACATGATAAATATCAGGAATAAGAGAGGTAGATATAATCACTGATTCCACAGGTAATAGCAGGATAATTATGAGGTTATTACAGTTTTGTTCTGATTAACTCATCAACTTAAAGAAGTAAACAAATTTCTTAAAAGACACTAACCTCACTTGAGAAGAAATAAAGATCTTAAATAGTGATGTGTCTATTTTAAAAATTGAATGTGCAGTTAAAACACTTTCCACAAAGAAAACACCAGGAGCAGATGGCTTCACATGGTGCATTATATCACACATTGAAGGAAAAAATAATTCCAGTTTTACACAACCTTCCAGAAAATTGAAGAGATGGAAATATTTCCAGTTCATTCTATGAGGTCAATATTTCCTTGATACAAAAAGCAGACAAAGACATTTCAAGAAAAGAAAACAACAAACCAATATCCTTCATGAACAAGGTTCAATTTTTTTTAACAAAATTTAGCAAACCAAACCAGAAATACATTTAAAAAAACACATCACAACTAATTGAAATTTAGTCCAGAAATACATGATTGGCATTATTCTGAAAAATCAATCAGTGTACTGCATCATATTGATAAAATACAAAAGAAAAACCATATGGTTATCTCAAAAGATGAAAAAAAAAAAGAGTCACTGATCAAAATCTAACATCCATTCTGATTAAAATATAAAAATCTCTCAGCTGTCATCAAATTAGGCATAAAAGGGAGCTTCTTCAACTGGATGAAAAGCATAAAATAAATGAGAGTTAACTATGTGAGGATGTACTTTTCTCTCAAGGTCAAGCAAGGAAGTCTGCTCATATCACTTCTTGTACAGGAGATTCCAACCAGAGCAATAATGCAAGAAAAAGTAAAGGCATCCAGAAAGGTTGGGGAAAAAGTGATGCTATCATTGTTTAGGAATTATGTGACCTAGTACATAGCAAATCCTATGGATCTACCAAAAACAGAAAACAATAAAACACAAACAAACAAAAAATCAAAACAGTGAGGTTAGCAAGGCAGCAGGATACAAGATCATAATTTTAAAATCAATTGCATTTCTATACATGAGCAATGAACAATTGTAAGTTAAGATTCAAAATAGTTTTCAAAGCCAAATTATGGAACCTCACCTAGGTGTCCATCAACAGACTAATGGATAAAGAAAATGTGGTGTATGTACACAATGAAATTTTACTCAGCCATAAAGAAGAATTAAATCATGTCATTTGGAGGAAAGTGGATGGAACTGGAGAACATCATGTTTAGTAAAAGAAGCCAGACTCAGAAAGTCAAGGGTTAATTTTTTTTAATGCAGAAGCTAGAGAGAAGAAAGGAGAAAAAAGTACCTTATGAAAATAGAAGTGGACCAGTAGAGGAGAAAAAGAAGATAGAGGAAGGAGGACAGGAGGAAAAGGGGAGACCCAGGGGAATGAAACAGATGAATTTATGTTATGAACTTGTATGAATATATCACAATGGATCCCACTATTGTTGAGAGCCACAGCTGAAGGGGCCCCAGCAAACTTCCAGCTGCCAGCAACCAGCTGCCGGCTGATGATTGGCTCACAGCGGCCCCAGCAACATCTAGCTGATTGGCTCCTCGGCCCCAGCAACATCTAGCTGATTGGCTCCTCTGCGGTGATGCTCATTGGGCTGTTTCCCTGCCCTTTCAGACCACGGAGCTGCTCATTGGGGGACTTTTTTGGCTCCGCCCACGTGACCCAGCCAATCGGCCTCAAGAGCAGGAGGATTGTGGGAGGGGGGGAGAAGCTTGTGGGGGGAGAGAGAGGCTTGTGGAAAGCCGGTGGTGGGAGTTGAGGCTCTGAGGGTTTTTCCTGAGAGGCTGTTTTGTTTGGCGTGTGTGGTTCTAAAAATAAAGTTAGTTTCTTTTGACAAGTGGCTCCTGATTGTGCCCAGCCAGACTGCGGCATTTGGTGGCCCGTACGGGGAACGAACCCGCGACCTTGGCGTTATCAGCACCAGTTGGGATCCTGAGACAAGATCTCAAATATTAACATGCCCTGTATTTGAGGCAGGAGGGCAGCGATTTTACCAAGTTTTAAATTTCAAAACAGTGAAGCAGCTAAAAGAGGCTGTAACAACCTATGGTCCTCAAGCACCCTTCACTGTAAGCATGGTCGAATCCATTAACAACTTGAACATGACGCCAGCAGATTGGGCTAATATGTGTAAAGCTGTGCTAAATGGATGACAATACCTGTTATGGAAGGTTGCCAATGAGGAATTTTGCAAGGAGACAGCTAGGCGAAATGCAGCAGCTGGTTATCCTCAGAGAAATCTAGATATGTTGTTAGGAAAGGGAC
>NW_026000241.1:14930483-15024954 GCF_001458135.2 Marmota marmota marmota
CCCACGTGACCCAGCCAATTGGCCTCAAGAGCAGGAGGATTGTGGGAGGGGGGGAGAAGCTTGTGGGGGGAGAGAGAGGCTTGTGGAAAGCCGGTGGTGGGAGTTGAGGCTCTGAGGGTTTTTCCTGAGAGGCTGTTTTGTTTGGCGTGTGTGGTTCTAAAAATAAAGTTAGTTTCTTTTGACAAGTGGCTCCTGATTGTGCCCAGCCAGACTGCGGCACACTATTATGTATAATTACAAATCCACTGATAAAAAAATTCAAAAACCAAAACAAACTTTGAAATACTTAGAGATAGATATGACTACCCAGGTGCAAGCCCTGGGTACCGAAAAGTACAAAGCATTGCTGAGAGAAGAAGATCTAAATAATTAAAGATTATGGATCAGAATTCTCAATATTGTTATCAATTTTCCCCAACAGCAATCCCAATCAAATTTCTTTTTTTTTAATAGAAATTAACAAACTCATTCTAAAGAGCTTAGAATGGTGAAAACAATTATGCAAAAGAAGAAAGTTAGAGAAGCTAACGTTACCTGATTTCAAGAATTATTATACAGCTACTGTAGTCAAGACAGTGTTACTGGCATATATAAAACCAAATACCTTGATGAAGTAGAATAGAATACAGAAATAGAGCCACACATATGTGTTCATTTGATATTGTGTTAGCCAGCTTTCTGTTGCTGTGACAAAATACCCAAGAAAAATGACTTAGAGGAGGAAATGTTTATTGGGGCTTACAGTTTCAGAGGTTTCATTCCATTGTCAGTTGATATCATTGAAGTGCTTGGCAGAGAGCGAAGCTCCTCACCTCATGGTGTCCAAGAGCAGAGAGGAAGAGACAAAGGACAAAATATATCCTTCTAGAGCATGCCTCCAGTTACCTACTTCTTCAACTAGGCCCCACCTCCTAAAGTTTCCACCACCTCCCAATAGTCCATTCAATTATAAGTCCACAATGGATGGGCTTATAACGAGACTGTCAAGGCAATTCAATAGGAGGAAAAAATGCTCTGGAATAACTGGATATTGAATTGCAAAAAGTAAAATAAATAGAAAGCCACTGATCCTTGACTCACACCATATACAAAATAAACTCTAATAGATCATAAGCCCAAGTATGAGCTGAACTATAAAATTTCTGTAAAAATATAGGAGAAAATCTTCATGATCTTAAGTTGGCAAATATTTCTTAAATACAACACACAAGCCCTAATTTTTAAAGGAAAAAAATCAATAAATTGAACTTCCTCCAAATAATAGAAGGAAAAGAAAAGAAAAAAAATTGACTTCACCAAATTTTAGTGAGGATGTTGAGCAACCCAAACTGCCATACACTGCTGGTGGGTAAAATGATGTAGCCACTTTTGGAAATATTTTTCTCATTCTTGTGAAGTTAAATGTAGACTTACCAATCACAAACCTCAGTCATTCTGCTCCTGGGTATTTACCCAATAGAAATGAAAATATATGCTCACACAAAAACTTGTTCATGAAGCTAATAGCAACTTTATTTTTAATAGCCAAAACCTGCAAAATAAACCAAATGTCCATCAACAGGTACATTTATAAATAAATTGTGATATATCCATTCAATACTGTCCTATTGTGTGCGTCTATTTCTGTATTCTATTCTGCAAACACAAAGGAATGAACTATTGATACACAATGTCATATGACATGAATGATCCCCAATATAACTTCACTAAGTGAAAGCTACTGAGAAAAATGAAAAGTATAAGTGATGACTCTATTTACATAAAATTTTAGAAAATGTAAACTAGAGTGATGGAAAGTAAATCAGTGGTAATCAGAAGATGAGGTAGGGTTGATAAGAAGGAAGATTAAAATACCCCTTTAAGAAAACTTTTAAGTATAAAGAGTATGTTCATTATCTTGATTATGGTGCTATTTTCACAACTAAATAATATTTGCCAATTTTTTTTAAAAATTGTGCTCTTTAAATATATGCAGTTCATGCAATAAACCTAGACAATTCTCAAAAGAAGAAATACAACTGGTCAACAAAACATGAAAAAAAAGTTCAATATCTCTAGCAATTAGGGAAATGCAAATCAAAACTTCATTGACATTTCATCTCTAGTTAGAATGGCAATAATCAAGAATACAAATAATAATAAATGTTGGCGAGGATGTGGGGGAAAAGGCACACTCATACATTGCTGGTGGGACTGCAAATTGGTGCAGCCAATATGGAAAGCAGTATGGAGATTCCCCACAAATCTAGAAATGGAACCACCATATGACCCACTACTCCACTCCCAGGTATATATCCAAAAGATTTAACATCAGCATACGGCAATGATACAGCCACATCAATGTTTATAGCAGCACAATTCACAATAGCTAAATTGTGGGACCAACCTAGATGCCCTTCACAATGAAATATCACACAATATACACAATGAAATATCACTCAGCATTAAAAGAGAATAAAATCATGGCATTTGCAGGTAAATGGATGGAGTTGGAGAATATAATGCTAAGTGAAGCAAGCCAATCCCCCAAAACAAATGCTGAATGTTTTCTCTGATATAAGGATGCTGATTCATAATGGCCATGGGGGGAGCATGGGAGGAATAGATGAACTTTAGACAGAGCAAAGGGGAGGGAAGGGAAGGGAGGTGTAGGAAAGACAGTGGAATGAAATGGACATCATTACCCTAAGTACATGTATGAAGACACGAATGGTGTGACTCTACTTTGTGTGCAACCAGAGACATGAAAAACCATGCTCTGTATGTGTAATATGAATTGAAATGCATTCTTCTGTCATATGTAACAAATTAGAATAAATTAAAAAAAAGAAAAATGGGATGAATATGATTGAACTTTGCACATACATGAATATACCACAGTGAATATCAACGTCAAGAATGTCTCCAAGACACTAATTTTAAAAACACTACAAATGAATTGCAGGAAGATCAGAAATGGGAGGAGAGCAAAGGAAGGAAGGATGGGGGAGGGGGAAGTGCTAGAAACTGAATTAGAGTAAATTACATCCCATGCTTTTGTGATTATGTCAAAATGTATCCTAATGTTCTATATAACTAAAAACACTCAGCCCTCGAGGTATAGGGACTAAGTGGGGGTCTCCCTAAGCCAATGGATCCCTAATTTTAGAACTGACATCTGAAGGAGAAGCCACTGCTATTCCAAGACTGGCCATCTGCCCACCTGCCTTTGGGACAGCAAACCAAGGTGATTCCTCCAGAGGAGGGACGTGGCTGCCCCCACACATGGAAGAAGCCCTGCGTGTAAGAACTCTAAGTCCCACATTAGGGAATGACAGTGCTCAGAAAACTTGACTCCATCTGGTCCAGATCCTCATTGCACAGATAAAACAAAACAAAACAAAACTGATGCCCAGAGACTGCTAGAAGTTTATACAGGGTGCTGATCGATGGTAGCACAGATTTGAGGATGACTGAAGCAAATGGGGTTGGGGAAGGGAAGGGGTGTGCCCTATGGGCAGGGGGGGAATGGGATGGCTTTCCTCCTGGCCCTGCTGTAGTCACTCACTGCAGAACACAACTGCTTGAAGGCCATTGGGTGGGTGATCTTAGCCCTGTTCCCAGCCCAACCAGAGTTGGTGAGGACCAGTTGGCCACTGCATCTGGGCCTTTACCCTCTCCTGGGGCCTCGCCCCTCTTCTCCCTCCCAGGAGAGAGTTCTATCAGTCAGGAAGATGGGCTTTCTGCACCCCAGACGCTGCCCCAGGAGGCAGGAAACACCAGGCACTTTCCCTCTCCCTGCAGACCATGTGAGCTCATTATGGTAAAAGTTTAATGCCTAAAAGTCAATTACATTTAAGAATGCTCTGATGAGTCCAACAGCAGCTTTTGCTCAGAGCCACTGGGGCCTGCAGCTACTATTCTATACTCCCACCACGCCATGCTGAGAAAACCTCCCTGCCCTTCCTTAGAGTGTGGTGGTGGAGGGAAGCTGAGCCCTGCTTTCCCACCAATTGTCTGAGTAACCTTGAGCAAAGCCTATCCCCTCTCTGAGCCTAATTTTGACATTAAGGAAATGTCAAGGGCTGTTTGTGCTACCTCTGGAGGTGTAGCTCCATCTGTACATCCTCACTGGCCCTTATCTTTGGGTAGCAGAACAAGAGCAAGGGCACACACACCTGGTTGAATGTCTCTAAGGGAACAGTCAAGGGCAGAAATGCCAATAACCAGAAGTTCTTGAAAACAGGGAGAAATTCTGGATGGGTTGCTGCTCAGTTAGAGAGTAAACACACTACAATCAAGATGCAAAGAGTTATGCAAAAGCACAGTTCAGGTCACAGTGACCTGGCCACCTTTCCTGTATGGCATCCATCATAGGCATCCTTTCATCAGCAGGCCCAGAGGTGCAAGGGCAGGCCTTGGACATGGGCTAAATAGCTCCAGCAGGCCCCAGAAAGAGAGGGGATAAGGGCACCATGGTCTTCTTGTGCAGGACTCAAGGGTCATTTCACCTCCGAACCACCCATTCCTTATTTCTCATTCAGGCTCCACCACTCCCTGGGCTGTTACTTGCATAAGCTCGGTGGTTCCTGCCCTCCTCACACCAATTCCCTCACTGGAGTGCCCTTCCCTTCTCACTTCCTCCCCAAGGCAGCCCTGAACTCAGTCTTCTGTTTCACTTCCTTCCAAGCTAACTAAGAAGATGCCTGTTATCCCTCTAGTGCAGTGCAGGGGACATGGTGGAAATAAGTTTGGAGGAGGTTCCATCTGAGAATGTGGGTTTTCCTCTACCCTGTCCCTCACCCTGCCACTGAGATCCTATAAAGTATGCCAGGCCACAGGCAAAATGTTGGCAATCCCAAAAGACTCATACCCATCCAAAATGGCAGCTCTTCTGAACTAGGGGAGTCCTCCACCATGGGACATAAGAGATTGTTTCTGCTCTGGGTTGAGCCTGCTTTGGTAATGGAGACCAGTGGGTCAATGTGGGTTCTCCCCTTTCTAAACCAAACTCCCCATCCACCTCTCCTTCAGCTGTCATGCTCTGCATGGGCTCCAATTATTTTCCTTGTTGTCTGTTCTGCTCAGAGGCAATTTTCAAAGTATTTAACCTCTGGTTAAGGCTTAGATGCTGGCCCAACAGAAT
Source organism: Marmota marmota marmota (assembly GCF_001458135.2). Taxonomy (NCBI): domain Eukaryota; kingdom Metazoa; phylum Chordata; class Mammalia; order Rodentia; family Sciuridae; genus Marmota; species Marmota marmota. Next base: position 14,935,609 of record NW_026000241.1, read on the forward strand.
GGATGCCCCTGAGTGTTGGAGTAGGTCCCTGACATTGGCTAAAATCAGGGTAGTGAGCAGGTGAGCCCGAGGTGTGGTTGGTTGTGACACTTGAGTCGTTGGATCCCAGGACATGTTGGGGGTTGAGGTATCAGAAGAGGAGCCAGGGCAGCTGGGGGGCCCAGGGAACCTTTAGGAGTGCTGGTTAGAAACCATTCACTGTATGCCCATCTCAGATCCATCCTCTGCCTTTATCTTCCTCGATCTGTGTCCAGGGAGACAGATCCTTTCAGGCTGCATCAACTGGGCTCTCTTGTGGCTGGACTTCCAGTGAGGTTCAGTGGGTGGGAGAGACCAGCAAGAGACTGATTTGTTCAGGGCATTTCTTCCCTGTTTCCTCCTTGCTCCTGGCCATGGTTGTAGCCATGGCTGTGTTACTCTGTGGCTGCTACAGCTCCTGTTGTGCACTTGTTTTCCATTGTTCCAGCTCTCCCTGGGCTCCAGTAACACTGTGTTCCCTGTGCCCTTTCCAGTCCAAGGGCAGAAATGGCTTCCTGACTCTGAGTGCCTCAACTTCTTCAGCTCCGGGGTAGCAGCCTCAAAGATGACTCCCAGGTCCCCTTCCACATTGGACCAGGTTCGTTTTGTGTGACCAATAACTTACAGCAGAAGTGATAGTATGTCAACTTCTGAGATTAAGTTACAAAAGATTGAAACTTCTGTCTTGATTACCCTCTGGCTTGCTTTCTTCACTAGGAGGGAAGTTAGCCACCACATTGTGAGTAGCTCCTGAGGGAGGCTCACACAGAACACTGAAGTCTCCTAACTAATAGCTGCTAATCTTTAGCAGCTTGCTAAAGATTCCCTGAATGAGCTTGGAAACAGATTCTGCAGCCTCAGGCAAGTTTCTAGGTGACTTGGATGGCTGTCACCTCTCTACAGTCAGCTTGTCTATTTGGCCTTAAGGGAGACCCTGAGCCAGAATCATCTAGCAAAACCACTTCTGTATTCTCATGCCTCAGAAATATTGGGATAGTGTTTATTGTTTTGAAACTGAAAGTATGGGAGTGATTTGTTACACAGCAGGAGATAACTGATACAACTCCATCCATATCTGTGCAGATAGCCATTTCATTAGTTTCCTGCACCATCTGAGGTGGGTTCTTCTTTTTGACTAATAGAGGAGCTCAGGGCAGCATCCAGGAATGGGAGAGGTTTGCTGACTTAACAATACTCTGGTTATACCAGCATGTCCTGTCTGAATATCCTGTCACTCATGGCTTGGAGATCTGGGAAGTCTGGATGGGATGGAGTTCTATTGAGGAAGGACTAGAACAAGAGGGCAGAGAAGGGAAATGGGAGAAGGGAAGTACAGGGTGGGCAGGTGGGGAGCAGATGGAAAATGAAAGTCTCAAGCTTGAAATCAGGAGAGACATCTTTGAGGACACCATCTGCTCTGCAAGGAGCCCCACCAAACTCAATTATGGGATAGAAGTGAGAGTCAGAGCAAATCCAGTAAAGGTAAGAGCCTAGTGGCTGACCATTCTTTGCTGTTAATTTAGCATTACTTCTGGATGTATTTTCCTTGAGCATCCAACCCAGACTCTGCCTGGCTCCCAGCCTCAAGCGTTGCTCCAGCTCTACCAATCAGCATGCCAGCAGTCCCCAGGGCCCCACAGAGCAGCCCCTGCCTAGAGAAGATGGGCAAGGGCCCTCCTCGTGGGCGGGGCACTTTCCTCCTTGCAGTTGGCAGGGGCCAGCAGCCAGGCATTACTGCACAGGGGGCCCCTTTGTATGGAGGAGCGGCCTCAGGGTGCCCTCTGTGAGTCATTTCCTGTTATTCTCCTCCAAGAAGTCCTGCCATTCTTTAGAGCAAAATTTGACATTTTTGCAGGACTAACTTCTGGGGCCTTTTGGTCAAGAAAAAAAAAAAGCAGGGATCCTTTCTTTTATATTTACAAAGCCATTAATTGGCTTCTTTATAAAATTAGACTCCATTATAAGCTCAATTGGAGTGGGAGCGTAGCTTTATTTAGTCCCAAACATCAAACTGTTTTAAAGGATTCTTTTTAACAACCAAGTGTTCAGTGGCAGGAAGACTGGCAAGGGGGGCTCTGCTTCCTTCTGCTACGGAGAGAGCAGATGGCATCCACTCCACCATGCACCCCTCACGAGTGCCCTCCTACCCTGAGAGAGAAGGAGAGGAGGGAGATGTAGCCCAAGATTGTCCCAAGGGCACTGCCTGCAGCTCCTCCTTCTGTCTCCAGGTACCCATCCAGCTACAGAGAAGTGTCAGAACCTCCTCCAGCAAAACCTGATCCCTGCTCCAGACCTGGTCCAGGCTTGTTTTTTTTTTGTTTTTTTTGTTTTGTTTTGTTTTGTTTTTTAATTTGTTCATTTTAGATATACATGACAGTAGAATGCATTTTGACATTTTATACATACATGGAGTATAACTTATGCTAATATGGATCCCATTCTTGTGGTTGTACATGATGTGGAGTTACACTGGTCACACACACACACACACACATACACACACATATATATGAATATATCCTTATGTTATGTCCTAATCATTCTACTGTCTTTCTTATTCCCATCCCTCCTCCCTTTCCTTCATTCCCCTTTGTCTAATCCAATGGACTTCTATTCCCTTGCCCTGCCCCCTTATTATGTGTCAGCATCGATGCATCAGAGAGAACATTCAGCCTTTGGGTTTTTGGGACTGGCTTATTTCACTTAGCATGGGATTCTCCAGTTCCATCCAGTTACTGGCAAATTCTTCTTTTTGGCTGAGCAATATTCCATTGGGTATATATACCACATTTTCTTTATCCATTCATCTGTTGAAGGACCCCTAGGTTGGTTCCATAGCTTTGCTCTTGTGAATTGAACTACTATAAATATTGATGTGGCATCACTGTAGTGTGCTGATTTTAAGTCCTTTGGGTATATACCAGGGAAAATGTAGGCCCAACTCTCCATCATGTTGGCTTAGGAAGTGACTCCCTCAACAAGACTCCTAAAGCGCAAGAAGTAAAATCAAGAATCAATGAATGATTATGTAAATCAATGGATGTGTAACTGATGTGATTCTGCAATCTGTATATGGGGTAAAAATGGGAGTTCATAACCCACTTGAATCAAATTGTGAAATATGATATATCAAGAAATGTGTAATGTTTTGAACAACCAACAATAAAAAAATTAAAAAAAAAGGATCAATGAATGGGATGGTATCAAAGTAAAAGCTTCTTCACAGCAAAGGAAAAAATCAAGGACATGAAGAGAAAGCCTACAGAATGGGAGAAAATATTTGCCATCTTACCGCAGATAAAGTATTAATCTCCAGGATATATAAGGAATTCAAAAAACTTAACATGAAAAAAAAAACAAGTAACCAATCAATAATTGGGCAAAGAAACTGAACATGTACTTCATAGAAGAAGAAATATGAATGGTCAACAAATATATGAAAAAATGTTCAACATCCCTAGTAATTACAGAAATGCAAATTAAAACTACACTGAAGTCTGGTGTTGTGGCTCAGTGGTAGAGCACTTGCCTAGCATGTGTGAGGCCCTGGGTTCAATCCTTAACACCACATAAAAATCAATCAATCAATCAAATAACCCAACATGACTAATGGTGCTACAGGAATCAGATATGTCCATCTACAACTAAAAATATTTGAAAAAAATTATACTGATATTCCATCTCACTCCAGTCAGAATGCCAATTATCAAGAATACAAGTAACAATAGATGTTGGTGAGGATATGGGGGAAAAGGATTCACTCATACATTGCTAGTGGGACTGCAAATCAGTGCAACCATTTGGGAAAGCAATATGGAAATTCCTCAGAAAATTTGGTATGGAACCACCATTTGACCCAATTATGCTACTCCCTGGCCCAGGCTTCTGTAGCACCTGCCATGAGACTCACTACACTCACTGCTCCCTGACTGGGGTCAGCTAGTCATTGTGCATTCAAAGGGCATTGTTCTCCACCCAACATGACTCGTGGGGCTACGGGAATCAGTCATCTCCATCATCCACACCTGCTCAGGAGTCTGGAACCAGCTGCCTACGTTCAGGGTTTCTCAAACTTTAATGCACAGGTGCATCACCAGGGAGCCTGCTCATAGGCAGACTCCTATCCAGTCCCTTCAGGATGGGCCTGAGTTTCTGCATTTCTGACAAGGTGATGCTGATGCTGCAGGTTCAAGGCCACACTTCATGGAGCAGGAGTGCAGTGCACACCCTCATACTGAACAGGGAAGACTGAAGCCAGGGCAGATGATTTTCCTGATATTTCAATCAGTCTGGAGGAAGTGTCTCAGGCAGGCTCACCTTCCTCCTGTCACCAGACCTCACGGACTCAGCAGTGGGCTCATGGCTCCCCAGTGCTCCTCAGGTGTGCTTACCTACCCTGGATGGGGAGAAGGGGCACATCAAGAGGCACTCACAGACCTTAGGGAAGTGTTTTTCAAACTATCACATGCACACGGATTTCCTAGGTTCTGTTAAAAACGCATATTCCGATTCCATAGCTCTGCAGTGGATTGAGACTCTTCATTTCTAACAGCTCCAGGAGATGTCAGTGCCGTGAGTCATGAGACCCTTTGAGTCGTGAGGTCCTGGACAATGTCACTGCTGTGGCTTGATTATTGGTCTCCTCCAAAATTCATGGTGCAACTTAACTGACATTTTAAGAGTGATAAGAAGTGGGACCTTTGGAAGATGACAGAGCCATGAGGGTTCTGCCTTCATGGGTGGGATTAATGCCCTTTTAAAAGTGTGAGTTCAGTCCCCTTTGCCCCCTTCCATCCTGCCACCACAGGATGATGAAGCAAGAAGGCCATTATCAGAGGCCAGCATCTAATCGTAGACTTCCTAGCCTCCAGACCATGGAAACACATTTCTACTCCTTACAAATCACCCAGCCTTAGGTATTCTGTTAGAGCAGCACAAAATGAACTAAGATAGGCAGCTGTAACCTGGAAGACACCGGGAAGAGGCACCAGAGTGCAAGATGGGGTGTCACGCGCATTGGCTCTCCCCAGGCTCACTGCTGTTGCGGGGACAGCCAGGCCAAAGTTGCCTGTTTTCTCCATCCTTAGGTGTTTTCCTGTCTGAGGTCAGCCCAGAGAGGGACTGTGCTGGTGAGGCTGAAGTAGAAATGAGTTTAGTGCAGGGACTGATGAGCTTAGTGCCCTTCAAAGCTCTGGAGGGTAGAAGTCACTAACAGTTCCATTTCTATGAAAATGCTCTCCGGAGTTATCCTTGACTACAGAGAACAAAGCCAGGCCAAAGGTGGTGGACACCTGATACAGGATCTATCCCCTTCCTTTACTTAGGGAAAGAAATCTGATTTTATTGGAAGCAACACAGTGACCAGTTTAAAAAAACAAAATACTATTTCCGTGGGTCTGGCATGGGCCTGAGAATTTACAATCCTGGCGATGCAGCTGCTGGTGATCCAGGAGCCACCTCTGAAAACCTGCTTTAGGACATTTTGTGGACCGATATGAAAAGAACCTTCTGTACCTACCACTTCCCTGACTGGCTGTGCTGTATAACAGACAGGTATAATTACAACCACACTTGCATTTTCTTCAAACTCCACGTAATCATCTCTCTGGCCATGGTTGCTACCAGCTTTGCTTCATTTAGCTATTGGTCTGTTTTCCAGGCTGCAGGGGACTCTATGATGCCCTTCACCATGCTCAAAAAATTCTGCCAATCTCTAATTTTTTGCTCTAATTTACACATTGGAAAGAAAAAGCAACCGAACAAACTTTTTTAAACCCTATGTTCTCCTCACACCAGAAGAACCTTTTTTTTTAATTTTTATTTTGTTCAGGGATCAGAACTCCCGAACCGATGAGAAAATTTAAAGTCAATTTTCATCTTATCTGGAAACATCTAAAAAATTTTGGTTGAGAATAGAGTTTTGTGCTTGACTCCAAGTTTTAAAAAAAATTTAATATATATATATATTCACAAATATGATTAAATTGAACCATCAGATAGTGTTTTTTTAAATAAAGGATCATTTTCCCAGCCACAAAAAAGTATAATTTTCATCCTGTGTTTTTTTGGGGGTGGGTTTGGGGCCAAGGATTGAACTCAGGGGCCCTCAACCACTGAGCCACATCCCCAGCCCTATTTTTATTTAGAGACAGGGTCTCACTGAGTTGCTTAGCTCCTTGCTTTTGCTGAGGCTGGTTTGCACTTACGATCCTCCTGCCTCAGCCTCCCAAGCTGCTAGGATTACAGGCATGTGACACCATGCCCAGCAAATTTTCATCCTCTCTTGAGGCTAGATTTTTATGGACTGCATACTGGCCAATATTATAAGTGGACATTGTTGGATGAGACTTCCAGAAAACATCCTTAAAAGAAGAGGCTAAATCCATTGGTATATGCCCTTTTATCCTTCATCATCCCTCCCTCTTGCTGGTTGGAATTCAGATGTAAAAGTAGGGCTCCAGTAGCAAATCCATGATTCCAACAGGTCTCATCCTTTCCATCTTTTGACTCTGCCATCCTTAGGATATACCTTTCATTTTTTTAGAGTATCTCATGGACACAAGGATGGCAGAGTCAAAAGATGGAAAGGATGAGACCTGTTGGAATCATGGATTTGCTGCATGACTCTGGACCTACTTCTACATATCTCCTTATGTTAGAGAAAAGCAGCCTATGTGTTCTTGAAGCCACTATTTTGTGAGTCTCTGTTTCAAGCAGTTGTGGGGACCTTCTAACTGATACAGTGATTCTATCATCAACCCTAAAGGGCAATATAACATGTCCTTATGTATTATTTCATTCCCAGAATGAAATAATGGAAATGAAATTGGATTTAAAATGACCATAAATGCACAAATTTGGGTGGGAAGAGTTAGAGAGGGTGCCACTGGGTCTGTGAGTAGATGTGGATAGGCTACTCCAGGACCTCAACTAACCTCAGTGCAAGGACTCTTAAAATCTCTGGAGAGACGGATGGGGGTTGTGGCTCAGTGATAGAGTGCTCACCTAGAATGCATGAGGCACTGGGTTTAATCCTCAGCACCACATAAATATAAAATAAAGATATTGTGTCCACCTAAAACTAAAAAATAAATATCAAAAAACATTTTAAAATCTCCTGAGGGAAAAACAGACCAGACAGAGATCACATCCACTCTCCCAAATAGCAGTGGGGTGAATTTGGCCCCACTCCTCCATCTTCTTAGGCTCTAATCATCTAAAAAGCGGAGAAAATAATGACCATACTTCTCGAGAGAGTTGAGATCCTTAAATAAGATAGCTCAATTAGCATCGACTACTATCACTATGTGTTAAATGTTCGTTGTACTTGATGTATTTTTGCTAGAATTTGAAAGATCTGGATGGAGGTACAAAGATGACAAAGGAGCAGTCCTGTTCCCTCAAGGAACTCCCAGTCCCATTCCTGGGAGGTGTTTGATGCCCTTTTAAGTGCATGATTCAGATGCTGCCAAAGAGTCGAGCTCACAGGTGAAGTTGGAGCCTGGAACCCAGGATGTTCTACCAGGAGCTGGAACCCAAGGGCCCCTGGGGGTGACACGGGTGAATTCTAACTGACTTTCTCCAGGCACTTGATAGCTTGAGGTCTCCAAGGAACTGGCTGCTTCAGCAGCTTTCTGGAACTTTCTCTGGGAAAGGTATATTACTGACTTGTTTTCTTTGGCATCAAGATGAGAAAGATAAAGCCTGTCATGTCCAGAGCTGCTTGTGCCGGGCTCAGGGTTGGCTTGTGGGTGAAGGAGCCGGGCATCTGCCTGTCCCTGACCTCAGCTCACTAGCCCCTTCGGGTGTCCTGTATAACTGTGTGCCGGGGCCCACCTGCCAGCCCAGCCGGCTGCTTGCCAGAGGACTGCTCACAACAGAACTGGAGCATCCCTCCTGGTGCTGGGCCTGGAGTTGTGGAAGGAGGGGGAGCCCCGTGAATAATTATGGCAAACCACCACTTATCCAAATAAATGAGTCAGTGCTCCGCAGGCAGTGAGCCCGGCAGCCACCCCCAGGGCTGCCTGTCTGAGGCCTGTCTGGGCTCAGCCCAGGACTGACTTTCCATACAAGAAACTGGCCCGAGTGAGCCTGCTTTCCTCTCTCTTTACCGACAGCTAACTTCTTATGCCCCTATTGCATGTGGCTGTCTCTCCTGGCATCAGTCTGGCGTAAAAATGTGGGGAGGGGGAAATGTGGTTTTGGGGCCAGACTCAGATAAGGAAGGAGTCCTGAGAGCAGCCTCCTTTGCTCACCCTCTCTTTGGAGCTGTGGCCAGCAGGACACACACACAAGCACACACTTGCTTTGATAAACCAGGGTGGGTCCCAGCTGACAGCAGAAGAGTTCATGGGCAAGTTCAGGGGTAGCACTCCCTTAGAATATTCTATCAGAGGAACCAGGGAACTGTTCTTTTTCCTCCCTCTCCTGTGCTATATGCAGACCCACCAGCGTGCCCTGTCAGCTGCAGCTCCCAAATGTCACACATGGAGTCCCTTCTCCTTACCTCCAGCTCCACCACCCTTGTCCACACTTCATTCTGAGAATTAAATGAGATAATCCTTATCAGGCTCTTTTCACACAATATATCAGCAAGTGTAACTAGGGTAGCCTTAATGCTGTTCTCCCTTGTTCTCACCATCTCTTGTGGCCTCACCCTTCCTCCATAGGCCAGAACAGTTTTCTACAGAAGGTCATTGCTGGCTAAGGAACCCCAGTCCTCTGCCTTTTTTGTCTGGACTGCAGCATTCCTAGGTCAAGATGTGTGGCTTCTATGTCCCCCCAAAAAATTCACTGCATGTCTCTGCACTTGTGTAATGGCCCAGTGGATTCTCCAGTTCAGCGGGTCTATTGGTGTTAGAATGGAATATCTGGTCCTTCTTTCTTTGCTCCAGGCCAGCAGCACTGCCTCTGAGCTCACATTCCTGTTACAAGCCTGGCAGTGAGGGCAGGATGCAGCCGTCCACTCTGCTCAGGTGGAGAGGATGCTCAGAAATAGAAGTGTGAATGCTGCTATCCCAGCTGCATGCCAGAGCTCCAAGACAGGTGTTTTTCTTCATATCTTGGAAGAATATGCCCCATGGGTTAACAGTGTTTCCCTAAGAATTCTCAGATGAATCACATAGTGAGTTTCGGTTTTGCAAAACCAAATGTTAAGCTTTGCAAAACCAAGTAAATTACAGGATTCAGTTAGAGCAGAGGAAGCTAGCTCACACCAAATAAGAATGAGAGGAACAGAGCCAGAGTTTGAAATCAGGGGTCTTAGGCTCTATTCCTGCCCTCGATGCTGAATGGCTGTGTAACCTTGGGCAAGTCCCCTTCCCTCTCTAGGTCTCTGATTGCTATCTGAAACTAGGAGGCTGATGAGATGAGCTTTAGGTTCTCTCCCCCATTGACATTTGGTGATGCACTCACTCTAGAAGAGCTAATCTGCATCCCTTTTGGCTGTTATGGTCTCAATGATAAAACATATGCCTGTCTCTTTTCTGCCTTATAAGACCAAGTGATGCCACATACTGCACCCTGAGCACCAGAGACCTGAACATTGATTACTGGTTAGTGATCAAGGGATAGATCACTAGTCTTTGCAGGGCAGCAGTACTGAAACTTCAGCAGATTACCCATCTTCATCCTGTTCTTTTCCAAACCCCATCTCCAAGGAGGGACAGCACTATCTTGTCACAGGCTTATTGGACACAGATGATGTGGGACCCTTCCAGAGCAGGAGAGCATGGAGCAGGGCTGGATCAACCATCCAGGTCCAAAGGATGAAATGGACATTCTCTGGAACTAGCAAAGGAACTTTCCTGAGTAACAGAGACCTCAATACTTTATGTGTTCTCTTAAATTGGCAGGGGGGCTGGGCATGGTGGTGCATGCCTGTAATCACAGCGGCTTGGGAGGCTGTGGCAGGAGGATCACAAGTTCAAAGCCAGCCGCAGCAACGGCAAGGCACTAAGCTACTCAGTGAGACTCTGTCTCTAAATAAAATACAAAAAGGGCTGGGGATGTGGCCAGTGTTTGAATGTCCCTGAATTCAATCCCTGGTACACTCCCCACTCAAAAAAAAATTGGCTGGGGAGACATTTTGAGATAGGAGTAGTAGACGTGCTGGGGAAGATGAAGGCACCAAAACAAAATAGCCTCATGGATGGTGGAATCCTACCCCTAGATGTCCCAGTCCTAGAAGGAGAAGTCTTCCCATAAGGACACCAAGCAGTGGCCTACCACTTCCAAAAGATCATGCAGGTTTAGATCATGAGCATGGTCACCATGACCAGTGTGGGTACAAGGCCAGAGTTCCTTTCTCCAGTGTTCTAGATTCTGTAAGGAAGAGCTGGATAGCTTCATTGGCTCCCAGGAGTATGTGGAAAGATGAAGAGTCCTCAGAGATGACTAAGATGAAGTTCTTGTCCCCTGGAGCAACTGGGGCACAGAGAGCCATTCAATTTAGTTAAAAAAAATAAAGTCATGTAGCATTACTTGCCCCACAAAATTATAATGGAGTAAAATCCCCACTTTCTACGCACAGGTTTTCAGAGCATCTGAATGGGGAGGCAGCATTGATGCCCAGTCATCTTCTGGCTCTGACTCTTTCACTAGAGTCTTCATTCCTCTCTCTGGATATCCTCCACCATCCTTGGACGGCCCCATCTCCCACAAGAGAGACAGGCTGAAGACTGAATCCCAAAATCCATAGGCTGAAGCTCTAACCTCCTCTAATCTGACTACATTTGAGGATGGAACCTTCAGGAGATAACTAAGGTTAAATGAGTCCATAAGGACTGGACCTTAATTAAATAGCATTGGTAATCTTATAAGAAAAGGACCAGTGAGAGATCTCTTCCATGTAGCCTATTCTATTTGGTTAGGGTTGTCCGAGCTATCTAATACAGTATAAAAAATATAATGCTTGATTCTCTGCATCAAGCTCACTGAAAGCATTTGTGAAAAATGTAAATTCTCGGCACCAACTCCATATCTACCCAAAAACAGAAGAAAAGAAAATCCAGGAATGGGACTCTAGAACGGGGGCTTTGCATTTTAGGAACCCCTTGGGTGATTCCTGAAGATTGACAGGCACAGCTGCCAATGACATTGCTATCCCTCTGCCACTCCCATTGCTGGGTCTCCCTATCCTACTTCTCCAGACTTCCTATCTCAGGGAGCCCAGATACAGCCCCGCCCCTTACAGGAAAGCTGTAGTCCCACCTCAATCCCAGAACCCCAGTGAAATCCTTACATGCATTATCTGCTCTGATTGCCAGGAAGAACAGCTAGAGAGATGCAAAATGGTTTTGCTGTGTCCCACTAGTCATTTCTGACTGGCAAGAGGGTCAGGGTTAGGTGCACACTTCTCCTTTGCAACCACAGTGGTTTCTCAATAGACACATTTCCCTCCATCTGCCAGTTATCTTTCAGCTCCCAAGCCTGCTGTCTTTATGGCCACAAGCACAGACAGGTTGTTCTGGAGTTACATGGGCTAAGTGCATGAGCCTTCAAAGCCAAACCATAAGCTCTTTGAGGGAGAGGCCATCTGCGCACCCTCCCCTGGAATCCAGCTCTACCACAACTTCTGATACGGAGAAGCCCGGTCCTGGTTGATCACTGCCCCGGTCCTGGGACCAGCAGCTGGCTATACACATCATCCTGTGGTTGGTTTATAGGTGGGCAGGGCACCATTCCTGGCCTGGGAGAGTGGATACCTTAGAAAACTGTTCCCCAAGAGAACAGACCCCTGACCGGCTCCCCCAACCTGTTTTCAATCTTATTCCAACAATCAAATATTATCTTTTCACTGCAGAAAACCTAGAAAGCACAGAGGATTCTTTGCTTTATGAAAAGTCCATTTTTGCAACCCCTCTCTGCCGATTTCCATTCCATCCATTCATTCATTCAATCATTCATTCGATGAATATTTGAGCTAACAGTTCTCTCCCCAGATAAAGTGTTAGGGTAAAAATAAATTTCACAAAGCAATTCTCCCTCGGCATAGAATTGCTAACATCATTCTTGATTTAAGATATGTAGTTCATTTCAATTAAATATATATTATATTGAAATGCTCCTTGGACTCATATTTCATCTTGGATTGAAATATCCATTAACATCCATTCTGTATTTCCTTTGTCCATTTAGATGAAGCTGTATTCCGACTCCTGACTCTCCCGGGCCTGGCACAGCTCTTAGAGCACACCCTGCCTCCTTCTGCCTGTCTCTGAGTTTTCTTCCTGCCCAGGGCTAAGAGGGTCGAGATCCCAAATGTTTTCTCTTCTTATGAAAACCTCTTCATCCAGCTTGCTCTGAATCCGCAGCATGTGAGGCATTTTTCTTTGAACAGGCCTTTGTACAATGAAATGCTATTGTCTGAGGATGGTGCCTTTGGTTTACATCGCTGTTGCTGATTTGGGTGTCTTTTTTCCCTACCTATCTTTTTCTCTGACTTTGCAATTATAAAAACAGGGATCAATTATGACTCTAAAACAATTGTCATTTAAATGAATATGAATCTATTTCAAAGATAATGTGAGCAGTAGTACATCTCTCTCCCCACCCCCACCCAGGCCTATTGTAATGAGGAACTTGAGATACAAAACAAAACACATTTCTTTTAGTATTCAAATGAACAAGACTCCAAGCTCAGTTCTGTTCACCAAGAAGGATTCTTTCTTCCCAAGTGCCACCTGCTCATGAAAAGGTCAAGAATCCCAATGATTCATTGAACTCTGTCCATCCATGTTTTGGTAATTTAGACCCTAGGGGAAAAACACAATCCATTTCATCTCAGATGACCCCTATGCAGAATGTCCCCCTTTTATCCCAGCAACTTCCCTGTCCTAGCAGTTTGGAATGGGAAGTGGGTCAATTAATTTCATGCCTACAGAACCCCAAGCCTCCCCTCAAAATATCCATTATACCTTCTTACAGAACAGTGGCCATTCAAGGTCCTGAAGAGTCTCACATGAGTCCCCCTCAACTCCTTGGGCCTCAGATAAACTCCAGTATTCAATCTGGAATAACCTTTGTGAGCTCCAGGTTTGTTATCTGTAAACTTTCACCAAAACCAAAATAATAATAATAATAATATTCCTAGTGGCACCCACTTTCAATCATGGCTCCTGGAGAAGAAGAACCCCACTCACTGAGTGAGCAGAGACCCTCCTTAGGGAGGGGGGCCCTGCTTAGGAAGTTGAACCCAGAGCCTTAGAAAGCTAGGAGGCCAGGGCAGGATAGGCCATCCCATTGGTGCTCGCCACAGCATGGTGAGTTGGGAACTGCAGCATGAATGTCAGTGTGACCTATTGCTTTCTTAGGAAGGGGGAACTCACCCCAACCCAGACCTCCTCCTGCCTCAGAATCCCTGGTTGGGGTCCAGGATTTTGCTTTAACAAGCTCTCTTTGAGATCCACAATCTAGTTCACTTCATCTCATCCCACCCCCACCCCCACCCCCAATTTTCATCAAAGAACTCTGAGACCCAGACAGGAGAGAACAGGTTTCCTGAGTTCCTAGTTCAGTGTCATTTAATCTGTCCTTTTAAAACCCCTTCAAGATGCCCTGTGACATTCACCAGCTTACAGCTTTCCCCACATACCAGATTTTTCTCCAGAGTCAGTTCAAGAGGTCTCCTTGCTATGGCTTCCAGACTAACCAGCCCCAACACCCCTCTAGCTCTGCATGACTCACTTTCCTTTCACTGCAGCTGACAAGACTGTATCCTTCTGTGCTTCTGTCTTTCTGTAACCCTGGCCCCTCTGATCCAGACCCTCTCTCAACGCCCTCAACACAGCCAGGGTTGTGCAAATGGATTGGTCTAGATTCATCCCTGCCTCATAATGGCCATGTGACTCAGGCAAGTCTCTGCCTGCATTTTGAACTCAACTTTCTCTTCTTTGAAATGGAGGTGACAGCACCTGCCTCCCAGGGCTAGGGTGAGGGAACACAAGGGACATTGCAGGAGACCATGTTGCTAAGGAACCAGCAATCAGGAGGTGGAAAGGGAGAAAGAGAGCTCACCTCTCAGATGGTATTTACAAGGGAAGGGATGCAGATTCTGGAGGGAGACGAGCCCAAACAATAGACCCTGAAGTGGCAGCAGGATGAGGCTTTCCTGAGTTCCTTGTTGCTGAGACACGGGGCTCCTACCAGGCTTTCTGATTGCCCTGTACTCACACGATAGGTCACATATTCATCCCTCAAATCTTTCTACAAGTCTGGAGTCACATCTGCAGCCAGTCTCCAGCACAGCGGTGGGAACTGCACTGAGGAAACAGGCCCAGGGGCTGGACTCAGATCCCCTCCTGCCATCACATGCCATTGGCTGTATAGGGAAATCCATGTCACTGACCCTAGCGTCCTCAACCATAAAATGGGATACTAGGTGAACAGTCTCGTGGGACAAAACAAGATGACGTAGGTAAGGTGCAGAATCCATGTACATGATGTAGGTACTCAATACATTGCCATTTTTGCAATTATCACCATCTTTGCCACTCTAGGACCATACAAGATGAAAGGCAAACATGAGAGGACTTTCCAAACCACTCAAGTCCAAATCCAACCATTTTCCAGCTGTGAGAGCTGCCAAGGGTCCCACAGCAAGCAGGGCAAAGTTAGTCGATGCAGAGTTTGTGGTATGAACTGTGAGCAGATCCTTCTCTGGCCAGTTCTGGGAGCCCTGGGTGTAGACTCCAGCTGCCAATCTTTTATGACTCTCAGCTACAGACAGCTGTGTCCCTGAGATCATGTCCTTCTAGGGATGGCCCACATCCAGTGACCATTCCCAGCCATCTCGCCTAACATTGGCCAACTCTGACAGGCATCTCAGCTCCACAGTTGCATGAAGTTGGCGAGGCCTGTCACCCTGCACTGCCACTGCCCCTCCTTTCTCCTCCTTTGTTGGCCTGAGGGGACTCCCTCATAAGCTTCCTCTAGCTTGATCTTCATCTCTGAGCATCTTCCCAAGAACTTACCTTAGTAGGTGAATGAGGCATCTGCCAGCAGACAGCCAGTTCTCTCTCAGTTCCTGTTCCTGCTGTTTCCAACAAATGTACAGCATCAACGCCATGGCCACAGCCCACATGGACAGAGAACCCTGATGCTAAGAGATATTAGTTACCAGCCTCAGCATTCTTGACAGGATTTCTGCAGGCCCCTCACTGTCCTCCCCATCTCATTTCCTCTTCTTAAATGGGTCCTCTCACAGCCTCCACAGAGAACTCCTTGAATCACGAAACTTCTCTAAGTCACCCTGCTTCCTTCCCACATAGGGTGACCTCTCTTTTCTTATGGGATACAACCCCAACTCTGCGGATTTTGCAAAGGGCAGTTCAGTTCTCAGGTCCTACCCATTCCCCAGATGCATCCCCTTTCCTCCCTTTTCATTCCACCCCAAAAGCTGTGATATCACAGTGTGTTCTTCTACCCTACATTTCTGCAGGAGCTTCTCCCTCTGCCAGGAATGCCCACCTCCACCTCTGGAACTTTCCCGGAGTTTATGAATCCCTCCTGCTTCCTGCTTTGAGCCCCACCATTACTGAGCCATGTTGCTTTGAAATGATCAGCCCTGTGGCTTGTCTTCCTTACCCCTTCTAAAGGGTGGTGACTGCTTCAGTCATCTTGGCATCTCTGGGGCCTGGCATAGAGGGACGCCCTATGCATGAAACAGCTGCACAGCCCCAAGTTTTTAAATCTTCCTTTGGTTGGGGAGGGGGAGGCTGGGGGGCTGGGCACCTGAAACTCAGTCTGTCTTCCAAAGACTCTGAGACCAGGAGTTGCTGACTGAATTACAGGGCAGTCTTGATTTGGGCGTCTGACCACAGGCAATGTGTGCCCACAGCCGTCCCCATGGGAACCGTGTCAGGCAAAGCTCCAACTCAGAGTGAGCAAGCTGCCTCTGGCCTGAACTTCCTCCCGCCTGCTGTGGCCCTAGAACCCAGCGGGGGCTGATGTGGGGGCACAGGGTTGGCTTGGGGGCACCCACAGCCCCCACCACAGGAGCTGTGAGGGGCTGCAGCTGCAGGAACCGGGTGGGCAGGTTGCCATGGAAACCAAACTGCTCGCCTTTCCCTGGTGTTCAGAGTTCTGACAGGGATAGCAGACTCCACCAGCACATCCCCATCCCTGAGCCTGTCCCCCACGCTCTCAGCCTGTGTCCAGGGTACATCATGAACAAAAAGCTGGACGCAGGAGCTCAAAGGATCAGAGAAGACCAAGAAACTGGCCATGATTCTCTCCCTTCCACCTCATCTGATCACTGCCACAGTTCCCAGGACCAGGTGCTCCCTGAAAAGAGTCGACTTACCCAGGGAGCAATAACCAGAGAAGGCAAGAGTCAAATCTGGAACACTTTTGGTGCCAGCGGCCTTGGAGCAGGAAATCTTGCGTTCTTGTTCTTGTTCTGATGCTTAACAGCTGGGTGTCGCTAGTGAAGCCTCTCACCTTCTCTAAGCCCAGTTTCCTTACATGTAAAGTACTGAGTATTCCCCAGATACTCACCAGGTATCATTAGTCACAGGCAAAGCATAAGCTATAAAGCCCTTGTATGTATAAGGTATTGTTATTATAGCAGGTTCCAAATATTATCTATGTTCAAAAGAATTAGGTAAATACATAAACCCCCAATACTAAGGGATCACTAAAACCAGAAATTTCTTTATTCCTTCAATAAGTCAGTATCTACCTGGCCAGGCAGGGTGCTACAACAATCTAGAAAGAAGTCATAGCCCCTGCTCTGGAGGAACTCTCAGCCTCCTGAGAGTGTTCTTAATTGACCTACTGTGTGCTTAGCACTGTGAAGCATTCGTAAATAAACACAGTCACACTGTTTTCAAGGAGTACAAATAAAACTTCTTAGGGAGGTGAACATAAGAGATGCACCTACAAAACACAGAAGGAGGGGAATAACTTAGAGAAGACATTAATGTGTATCTTTATTAGGCACAAGAGACTTCCTGATACAGCATGAAAAAGATTCATCAAGGAAGCTAACCACTGGTTTGCATCATAACATTCTCTGCTGTTGTAAAGAAAAGAAATCTTTGCAAAATATGTTGCTTTCTAGAAAACAATTCTTGTCCTTTAATATGCATTTGATGATTCCTTTTACTGCTTATTTTCTAACTCCCTCCCTAGCACAAAAACTCCTCAAGAGTAGAACTTTATGTTTTTATTTCTGTACCCTCAGTATTCAGCATAGATACATAGCAGGTTTTCATTAAGCACTAAACAAGTAGGGACTTAACCAGTGGCTTGAAGAAGTGCTTTATAGCTACAGTGAGATAATCACTTCATTTTCTTTATTTTCTTCCAAAACTCTTACCTCAATTGGTAGTAAAGTTCTGCCTTGATGCCTTAAGTAGTGCCCAAAAAGTTCAGTTATGGAAAATGTGTGCTGCATTACCACAAGGCTTACAAAGTGACCAGAGTGAGACAGCTTCTAAGGATGAGGGTCAGTCACTGATTGATGTCTGTCTAAGTTTGCTTTATTATGAGAAATGTCATCACAAGACATTAAGGGTGATCATCTTCAGAATTATTTGTTCAATATGTCTCCCCACTGGGCTGTGAGCTTCTGGCACATAGTTGATGTTCAATGAATATGTATTGAGTGAATAAATGAATTCATATGAGGGTATAACATAAATATCCACTTTGTTTTCAAGAGAAGGGAATGTATTCTCAAGAGGGTGAGGGATATGGAGTCTAAGGATGACTAGAAATTAGTAAGTGAAGTGGAGAAGAACAAATGAAATATGAGAAAACAAGGAAGAACAACCTAAGCAAAGACTCTGAATTGGAAGAGTGTGGTGTGTTCAAAGATCCAGAAATAGCCCCGTATCATATAGTGGGGGTGGGGAGGGCCACCATGGAAATGAAGCTGAGAGATTACAAAGAGCTCATAAACCACTCCTAGGGTTTGGAACTTCATTGTAGCAGCAATGACCAGACATTTAGGGCTTCTCAGTTGAAGTGTTTTCTGACCAGATATCTATTTTCACAAAGAACATTCCAGGTGCTTTGTGGGGAATGCATTGGAGTCTGTATTTGCTGTGACAATAAGGAACACAGCTAGGAGGTCACTGAAATCATCTGGGAGAGAGAAGATGGTGATCTCATCGTGATGGTGGCCAGAGGTGAAGAGAAGCTGAAGGAATCAGGGGACTTCTAGGAGTTAGAGTTAAAGGACTTGGAAAATGAAGGATGTCGGGGTGAGGGAGAGGAGAGACTCCTGATTAATCTATGGATTTCTGGTTTGAGTATCCGAGTGAATGGTGACACGATTGGATAGGAAATTCTGGACGAGGATCATTTTGAGTGGGGCACAGGGACCATTTTAAAATTAGCTTGATTTTTAAACATGATTTATTCTGGAATGCTTGTGAGGTATCCATGAACGGAGACTCTACTATTAGTGGATATTTGAATCTGGAATGCAGGGAAAAGATTTATGTTGGAGATAAAGGTTTAGGTGCCTTCTCAAGTAGGAGATGATTGAAGTCATCAGAAAGAAGGAAATCACAAGAAAGAGGCCTAGGACAGAATTTTAAGTAATACCATGATGACTAGTCAGGTAGAGAATGGGGAGCCAGCAAAGGGGGCTCCTCTGGCATTCGAAGCCCAGGGAGGATATTGCTTCTGCAAAGAGAATGTGGCCAGTCATGTTGAATACCGAAGATGAGAGAAGAGAAAAAATTCTTGTGTCCACAGGGGAATAAAATAGAAATCCTTCGTGATTCTGCTGTCCTCAGGGCTGAGTCTACCATCAAAGCCTCTTCCTTACTTGGATATATCCATTCCCATCTCCCCCAGTTTGCTCTCTCTGGATGGGAATTCAAGATCCAGTTCATTTTTCTCTTTAGCTAGAGTTTGGAGGCTGGTGAGAGGAACAAGCAGCTAGTGACACATTGAAAAATCCTCTGGAATAATCTTCATCACATGTAGTCATCATCATTACTCTCCTGTAGACACACAATCTCAACAGTGGCAGCCTAGACGCTCCAAAATTGGTCCTCTTCCAGCCTCCAACAACCTCGCTGATACCCCCCAATTACCTCCCAGCCCAGGTATCAGGGGACTTGAATGTTTACTTCCTTTGCTCTTTTCTCCCTTAAATGAATGGCTTCTGGATAGCTTAACAAGATTGACCATTTAAGATTTGGCCTCTCAGCCGGGCACGGTGGTGCATGCCTGTAATCCCAGCAGCTCAGGAGGCTGAGGCAGGAGGATGATGAGTTCAAAGCCAGTCTCAGCAATTTAGTGAGGTCCTAAGCAACTTAGCGAGACCCTGTGTCTAAATAAAAAATATAAAAAGGACTGGGGTTATAGTTCAATAGTTAAGTGTCTTTGGGTTTAATCCCTGGTACCAAAGTAAATAAATAAATAAATTTTAAAAATTGGCCTTTCAACCAGCAGAGAGGGGATTGCTGGGAATGAAGGTCTGATCAGGGCTACCAATGACAGTTTACAAACAACAGAGCCTTGGAATCTAAGACAGAACCCTAAATGTCAACATGAATAACTGGTACTGAAAGCAATTCGATCATTTGTTCCATGAATCCAGGACTCGCCCACTTTCTCTCTATTCTACTACCCTTCCTCCTGTTATCAGTTTGCCCTAATACTGAAGTGGCACCCCTTTTCTTCACTGAAAAGTCTTAACTGGGCCTCTCTAGAAATCTTCACCCAGACTGATTTTAGGTCAGCAAAAGAGTTCAATACAGATAAACTTCCTATTTTCTTGTCACTCTGTTTACTTGGCCACTGGCTGACAAGATATCAGCCCTCCAGGTGCTGGACACCCCCTTACTAGTTTTTCACAAACATATCCAGTATAGTACTTTGAAGAAATGTGCAAACAAGGCCTCTGGCCTTGAGCTGGGCTTCACAAAAATGTCTACATTTTTAAGATGAGTTACAAATGGGCCCATGGTAACAGCTGGCAGGGGGAGGAAAGAAAGGGGAGAAGAAGCTCTCCCCTTCTCAGGTGTTGTCCTTGAAGGGTTAACATGCCCAGAACAGTGAAAGAAAAACCTGCTTTTATGTGAACTTTTGCAGATTGTGAACTTGTAAGCCCCTCCCCTTACATGCTGGGTATAAAACTCTGAAACCCTCTGAACTCGGGGTTCAGGGGATTAATTGATTATAGCAAAAGCTGTGCCCTCTGAACTTCGCTGCAGCCAAATAAAACCATTTCCAGCTATCTTCGGTGCCTTGCCTCGTTTGTCCCTACAACAATGCTCTCTCTTTCTTTCTTTTTTTCTTTCTTTCTTTCTTTCTTTCTCTTTCTTTATTTTTTTTAAACAGGGATTGAATCCAGGGGTGCTTAACCACTGAGCCACAATCCCTTCCCCCCTTTTTTTATATTTTATTTTGAGACTGGGTCTCTCTAAATTGCTTAGGGCCTCCTTAAACTGCTGAGGCTGGCTTTGAACTCACAATCCTCCTGCCTCAGCTTCCTTTGCTGCTGGAATTAAAGCCAGGTACCATCACTCTCGCCCCTACTATTTTTTAAATGCATGCTTTTTACATTTTTGAAATAATTTAAAATTCACAAAAGGACCACCACCGCCTCCTGCTCCTCTGCCTCATTTGAGAACCTGGGCATGGACCTCCCCCTGAGCAGCCCTGGGCATGGACCTCCCCCAGCACTACAGCATGCCCCAGGATAGGTCCAAGGCCTTGAAAGAGACCACTAAGTAGGTGTACACCCAGGTAGAGAATGCCAAGTTCATGAGGAACTTCCAGAAGGACAGAGTGACCTGAAATGGCTTTAATCTGGTGATGGCTTCCTGGTATGACCTCTATGTGGCCTTGAAGAGGAGATCAGGTGCACAGGGACAACTCTGTCTATGCCCACCTACTTTCCAGAGGAACTGCACTGCAGGGCCCAGAGTAGGACATGGCCTTCTAGTACAGACCCCACTGACAGGGGGCCACTCCCTGCATGCCAGTAACAGTGTTATGTGGGGCGACTCCAGGAGGTCAGGGGCACACAGACCCTGAACTGCTGGTGATCCATGACTAAGCATGTTACCTGGGTAACCTGTCCAAGGACCAGATCCTAAAGAAGATTGTTTAGAAGGCACTGGCCTGCCCAGCTCCCGTAAGGGCCTGGCTTTCTTCACCTTCTCCAACATTGCCCTTGCCACCAAGTTCAAGCAGCTCTATGGTTGTATGAACCCTCAGAAGATGACCCCTGAGGTCAGGCAGAGGGTCATTGAAGAGGCCAACACTGCATTCCTGCTCAACATTCTACTGTTTGAGGAGCTGCTGATCCAGGACCCCAAGGACCAGAGCCCCTTGCAGGGACCAAAGCTTCACCACCAACCGTGCCAGCAGCTGGGTGCAAAGCTCCACCCCTGCAGAGATTCCTGGAGGGAAGCCCCAGATCAACAGCCTCTTCCAGGCTCTGCTAATCAGAAGGGTCCTTACTGTTCAGCTCTCTGGTGGTCACGGTTGCCATGGGGTTTCATGCCATGAGAATGCAATCATGCTGACCCCCAGGGCAGTGAACTCTTTCCACTGGGACCTTCTTTATGGAGAGAGGCAATCTCTTGGTTGGCTTCCCTTTCTTGGGCCCCTAGAGGCTTTTGGGGTTCTCATCCCAAAAGCTCTGAGTCCCTCTTACCCTGAAAGCCTTTTCCCCAACAGAAAGCACACCCAGCCAGGGACCTGAACTTATCGACTTGGCATCCCCAGTTCCTGCAGCAAAGCCCAGGAGTTATGGCTGGAAGTGACAGCTGCCTTGGCCTTCCCAGTGCCCTGGGTTTGCAGGGTCCTTATTGACATGGCTACAATGACTTTCCTGTGGGCCGTGACAATTTTTATATCAATATGCAGAGATGTTGTGCCTTGTGTTTGTCTTATCGTTATTAGATCCGCTTTTTGTTCACGGTTCAGCTTGAGCTGTGGTTTTTGTTTGTGGTTTTTATAACATGGTTGGGGTGTCTTTTGAAGTGTGTGTGTGGGGTGTCTAACTGTGTGTATAATAATAAATGAATGACGTCAGATTAAAAACACACATGTACACACAAAAAGGTTGCAAAAAAGCTTCCTTGTATCCATCAATGATATTATCTTCCACAATCATAGTCAATTGTCAAAACCAGGAAATTGATTTTGGTACAATACTACTTACTAACTTAGGCACAAACCTTATGTGGAGTACACTAGCTTTTACATGCATCTTCCTCTTCCTCCTCCTCCTCTTTCTCCTCCTCCTCCTCCTCTTCATCTTCTCCATCTTCTTCTTTTGGTGTGAAGTTGCATAACATTTTAGCACAACTAAGCTTTTGTGTTTTTAAAATGAAGATATAGTTCAAATTCCATAGAATTCGTCCCTTTTAGGTGTACACTTTGATGTTTTATAAATATAGTCACTAAGTAGTCTAACCATTGTCACTGTCTACTTCTAGATGGTCTCACTCTAAAAAGAAAGCTCATGTCCATTAGCAGTCACTCATCACCCTCCCCTTCCCTGGCAACCACCAATCCGTTCTCTGTCCTTATGAATTTACCTATTCTGAACATTTCATATAAATTGAATGGTACAACATGTGCCATTTGTGTCTCCCCACATGCCTTCACTCTCGGTGCCCTCAGCTTCCACTTTACCTCAAAGAGTGAAGGCATTTGGCAGAGATCTGGCACACCAAAGAGCAAAAGTGCTTCCAACCTAATGGAACCACCATAAAAACAGCCAGATTAAAAAATTGGCAGCTTCTCCCAAAACATCAATCTAAATGAACCCTGGATGCGGTAGTTAGTTACAGGAGGGGAAAGATCACACCATCCCAGTCATATGGTGAGCCTTGGAGCATCTGCAAGGAAAGAGGTGGTTAATGATTTTTATGACATTTCTAAGTTCATACAGAAATAGAGAACCAGAAGGCTGTGAAGAGCTCCCCTCAACCTGACTTGTTCAGGTCACAGGTAAAGGAAAATGATACCCAGAGAAATGAGGTGGCAATTTCCAATTTGTCCAAAACACAAAACTGACGGTGCCAGAGCAGACTCTCACTGACATAGTATCCAGGGCTATTTTCCCCTAACTAAGCTTCCTCTGAGGGCGCCGAAGCCCTGGGTCTAGGCATGGAAAGAGGGAGCAGGCAAAAAAGAGGGCTTCTAAAAGCAGAGAGCAGCCCTTCTCTAGTTGTGCAGATTCATTCGGGTGATGATGACAGAATCTCCAGGAACATCCCTCAGTGAAAGGATTCCCTTCTCCCAGTAACACTCGCTCTCTGTAGTCTCTCCTTCTGACCAGACCAAGACTCTGAAAGTGGAGATTTAAGATATGGAGCCCTCACCATGCTCTGTAAACACTGGCTTCAATTACAGCACTTGTCAGAGAAAAAAATTTATATGGAGAAAAATTTAAAAGGAAAGGAAATTTGGATTACCTATAATTCTACCAGATACATACAAACACTCAAATTTTGGGAGACTTTTCTCCCAGGAAACGTTTTATTAGAGAACATTTCAAGTATATTCCAAAGGTAGGAAAAAAAATGGTCTAATAAATCTTCACCTACTCCAATCCCACAATTTTCTACTCAGAACCAATCTTGTTTCATTTCCACTCCACTCCCCTTTAGATTATTTTGCAACAAATCCCAGATATCACACTTTCCACTCATAAATATTTCAGAACCATCCTCTTGTCAGGCACCCCAGATGCCATTTCCTAGGTGGGCCACCAACAGAAGCACCCTAAAGAAGCTTCCAGAGGTGGAGGCAGCACCATCCTCCTCTTCTTCCCCCGTCCCCATGGAGCTGTTCTGGTGCCTAGGACCTCAGACCTCCATGCTTTCAGTTGAGTGGTACCTTGGAGTGGGGGTGTTGGTTCTCTTTGGCCTGTCCCTTCACAAGTGTTGGCCTCTGTAGGGAGAAGCCCAGGCTTTATCAGAGCAGAACTCGGATCCAAAGAAGCTGCTTTGGGTTGATTTGGAGAGTCTGAATAAATAGAGTTGTAATGTCATAAAGCACGGAGCCAGTTTCTGGCACTATCAAGTGACATGGAGCGACAACCCTTAGTCCAATCAGAAAGTGAATCAAGCAGCAGCGCCAGAGTCGGTTTGGGTTGGAATCACCTCCCCACCTCCTTTTGGTCCCATGGCACTGTGGACAAGTTATTTTCTCTTGCTCTTTTAAGATATTTCATATGGGGTTTGAGTCTTCTTTTTTTTTTTTTTTTGTAATTTCATTTCAAGCTACTGCTTTATAAGACCTGTTTTATTACTGATATAGGCAAAAAAGAATATGAAAATTACTCCCAATTTCTTTTTCAATTAAATTCTTCCAAGACACAAAAAATAAAATTTTAGGTTTCAATTGAATAAGAGAAACAAAAACATTTCAGTAAAGGTAACTGTTAATTCTGGAACAGGGGCCTAGAGACAAGGAAGGAACCAGTGATTGAGGGCAGCTCTGCTCTCTGGGGGTCAACGGTAGGAGACAGCCTGCCCTGTTACCAAGACAGCCTCATCCAGGCTGGGAGTCCATCCTGGATGCTGGGAGCATCGTTATCTAAGTGCAGCTTCTTTGCTTCCTTAGGTTTCAGCATGTCCCATGAGATCATTTAAAATCACATTTGCTACTTTACCATCTAATCACACATAAGCCTCTCCCCACACTCCCCCGCCCTGCTTCCTTCCATCCAAAGAGTGCACTTTCTGGAGCACCAGCAACCAGGGTGGAACTCGTGACGGGAAATGGGAATGGCACCCAAGAAGGCATGCTTCCTTGTAGATTCCTGAGTGACAGCGAGGTTCCATCAAACAAGGCAAACTACCTTCCTTGAGGAGGACGAACAAGTGTAAGTCTTTGCAAATCTGGCGGGGGGAGGGTCTCAGACTTGCTTGCCCTACTAGAGATGCCCCCTGACCTTTGGGCTGGAGAGCAGACATCAGATGGAGTTTCTTCTTGTCAGGTTTGAATGTTAAGCTGAGGGTATGTTCCATGAGCTCATGGTTTCCAGAGGAGGCAGTCTGGGATAGAAGAGAGGAACACTTATCTAGAAGAAAGCAAGACTGAGAAGCAAAGGTTTGGTTGTGGGGCTCAGGGGCCAGACGATGGCTGACAGTGTAAAGATATATGCTTGGGGTATTGGGAGAATTGTAGATTATGTTCATTAACCAAAAATTAAAACATGTTTTGAGGGCTTTTTAGATTAATGGCCTTCACAAAACAACCATGGTTCTTTAAAAAATATTTAAAGATTAATCTATTTGTACAGAAGATTCCCACGACTGCTTCTTTTCCTCTGAAGGATAAGGGGGAAAATTAAAGTTAAATCTCAAAACTTTTAATTTCTACGTGCCCCCTCTATGTCAAGTGTATACTTTTCATAGAGTCACATGGATAGAGAAAGCTCTTTTATTAATAGGTGTGGTTTCAGAAATTTTTACTAAAACTGTGATAAAAGAGGCCAAATATCTTGGGTGTATTGATGAGGTTGTTAAAACTAAATAAAAATAGACAAAGGCATAGAAAGAGAGTCCTAGTCTTTGGTAGATGATTTTGCCTTGAACTCAAGGAAACAAATACTTTTGATAGAAAGGTTTGGGTAAAGGTCCAAGGAGTGATTTCTACTCTTGATAGAAATAAACTGGAGAACTTTTTAGAAACACCTGGACATTGCTCTAGGCCTACTGAATCTGAATGCCTAGGCTTTCTTCTGAAAGCCAAGAACATGTATTTTTCAATGCTCTGCAGAGAAGTCTGATAGACAACACTAGAGGAATTCCTGTTTTTAAGATATTGTAATGAAAAAGACAGACCAGGTGGCCCAGGGGGTTTTCCAACCTGCTGTGACGCATTTATGCACATTCAGAGAAGTGACAACAGCCACTTATACTTTGTTCTTAGCCCTACATCTTCAATCTAGAAGAAGAATGGCTCATTCAGGCATTTCTGTGGCTCTGGATTTATTTGACTTTTTTTTCCCATAGCTCTAGTGCACTTAATGTAAATTTGATTCTTGCTCATGACTTTGCTTTTTGAGATTACCTGATTGGACTGGCAGCAGAGAAAGAGAAACGTCCGCTATGATTTTTAAAATGTAGTTTGGGTAAGCTTTACTGGACTTGCAAAATGAAGCAGGTAGAAAGAACCACACATACATATTTTGAGTAACAGAAGCCAAAGGTTGGGCTTTCTAGCCACATGGTGTGGGAGGAAGGTTGAAATGACACAGAGAAATGAATTGCTTTTAGACTGATGGAAAAATTTGTTTTGAAATGGCATGAAGTTGGTTTAAAATGTTAGGAAGATTTTAGAGTGGTCTTGAAAAGTAATTTCCCAGTCCTCTGTCCACTCACTTAGCCGTCCAATAATGGTAATAATAATAATGATAAACAAGCATATAAACGGAAACAGCATATTTTTCCCCAGGCTTATGAAAGAGCCTATATCTACAAGGATGATTTTTGAGATCATGAGAAGGAAATGGAAAAGAAACCTGAGAATGGTCTGTAATGGTAAATGGTGACAAAGAGTTTTCCACAAACAAATAATACCAAGGAAGTGCTATTCCAGGAGGAGAAAAATGGTAATCTCTGACTCTGAGCCCATGCGGTCACGGATTCCCTTGTGTCAGAGCCCAGTCAATCAGGAGGGCTCAGCTTTAGGCTCCAAGCTTCCTTGTGTCTCCTCCTCTCTCAGAACACAGACTGACCTGAGGATCCTCAGATAGGAAGCAATAATTTGACCCTGAAGTCCATAACTGAGGTCAGGAGAGAAACACTATCCTCTCTGATTGCTGGGTCCTTTCTCACTCATTCTGCATTCACGGAGTTTACCCTTTCTTCACCCCCATCTTACCTGTCTTTCAAGTCCCAGGTGGAGCTCATTCTCCCCAAGGCATAGTGCACTTCCTCCCTTTCTCTGATTCCACCTCCCCTCTTCATTTGTGTTTATTTGTCTTAAATTGGGAAGCTGTGTGTATATATTTTTTTCTCTTCCACCAGAGTGAGGTTATCAGGGGCAGGATATCAGTCTCTCTGGTTTTTATACCAACATCAAAACCTTGTATACATTAGCAGCTCAGTGAGTACTTACTGAATAAAAATCACGGTTTGGTGTCTTGGCCCATATGGGAATAAGATTCAAATATGACAGCACCTTCTCTCACCCTCCCCACTCAAGCAAATATGTTCTCTCCCTTGCACGCCAGCATCAATTCTGAGAGGCTTAGAAGAACTATTTGTCCCCTGGGAGGATGTCATTCTGGTCCATCTTGCTCATTAGATCTCATGGTCACTCTTCTTACCTTGCGATTCACTTGTGCTTCTCGCTGGTTCTCCAAAGATAACCAGGGCCATGTTTTGTGAATCACATTGTAAGAGCAGAAAGGGGTCAGAGTGACCATGGCCTGGTATTCAACACAAGGATTAAGAGCATGGGCCTTGTGCACTGAGCCAAGCCTCGGTTAGGGTCCTAGCTTTGCTATTATTAGCACCTTAGGCATGGTACTCTGCTTCTTTTTGTTTCCTCAGTTGTGAAATGGGCATAATAATATCTGTGTCACAAGACTACTCTAAAGATTAAACAGGTGGATGTATGTTAAGAGCTCTTGGCCTCCTATTAGCTCCTATTCCTATTATATTTAGTCTGATGCCCTCATTTTATAGATACAGAAGTTGAAACCTGAAGTTTCAGTTCCAGTGACTTATTCCAGGTCACAGGAACCCAGTTTCCTGCCCCCAGCATGCCCCCGAAATGGTTTGGCACTGCCTGGCTCCGATGCTTTGTTCACACTCTGTAGGGAGGAACCAAGGCTTTGGAAGCCCAGCATAAGTGCATCAGCAGGTATGAGCTTGACCTTGCGTCAGACACAGTCCTCAGAAAGAGAGAGTGGAATAAGCTGTACATTATTATTACTGTTGTTGTTGTTATTATTTCATGGGACTCATAGGGTTGACCAGCAGCACAAATCAGATTATGCTTCCGGGAAAGGGGAAGTGAGGGGCCTTGAATAGTAGGCCAAATTTAGATAGATAGAAAATAGTGGAGGAGGTTACTGTGCTCAGGGTTCAATGACAAGCAAAGAACCAGAAACATAGATATAGGGCTGACTGATGACAGGTCAGAATAATAGTTACCTCCAGAGGGAGAGGGGTAGCCACTGGTATGGGACACAGGGACATCTTCTCAGGTACAGGAAATATTCTCTGTCTTGGTCATGGTGATGGAAACACAGATGTTTGCATATGTTCAAAAAAGCATGAACTTGTAAATTTAGGATTAGTAAACTTTATTACTACACCCCAAGAGTAAGCAGTATTAGTATTTTTTTTTTTTCATTACTGACTGGCCGAAGTAAAAAAAAAAAAAGAATAATAACTTAGATCTCCAGTAGCTAACTTAGCTTAGCTAACTTCAACCTTAGCTAAGACAGCCTCATGACTTAAGTACCCTACCTGTGGAAAAGGGTTGATGGGGGGGAGGGGGCTGTTTCATATGATTGTATGAGGATTCAATGAGCCAATGTGCATAAGATTCCAGTGCTGTACCCAGTGTACTAACAAAGATGTAAAGCAACCATTATTTTTGTTTGACTTCTAAATTAATAAAGCTAAGATTTAATTTTTTTTTAAAAAAGTGCTAGGTGCTGGGAGCAGTAGTGCACACCTGTAAATCCCAGTGGCTCAGTAGGCTGAGGCAGGAGGATGGCTAGTTCAAAGCCAGCCTCAGCAAAATCGAGATGCTAAGCAACTCTGTGAGACCCTGTCTCTAAATAAAGTACAAAATAAGGCTGCGGGATGTGGCTCTGTGGTCGAGTACCCCTGAATTCAATCCCCAGTACCCACCCACCCATCCCAAAAAAGTGCTAGCTGGATCCCTGTCTGATCATAGGCCAATCATAGGTCAGCAGCATGCAAAAGGTATCAGCTGATTCCTGACTCATTGCCCCTCTGTAAGCCAAGTGAGGAACAAAATGTCCCTTCAAAGGACTTAGAACATCTCAATCAGACTACTGGCTCAGTGGCTGACTGAGGGCATTACACTGGATCTCCTGTTCCAATCTATTCCAGTCCTGCTTGTGTGGGAAACCAGTATGTGGGTAAGAGAAAGGGAATCCTAAGGAAATGGATTATGCTGGTGCTGGGGTATAATAAACACTGGAACATCTGGATTGATGGTGCAGCTCTGACTGGAACCCTTGAGCAAGATTCTTTACCTCTCTGTGTCTCACATTCTTCCCCTGTTCATTGGGGATAATTGTATTCCATGGAGATTGCATGGTTTGATGTGAAATCAAATAGATTGAGTTAGCACTTTAAGGTCCTCTTCTTAATGATATTACCTTGGAGAATAATAATATTAATAACACTAATCAACATAAATGATTTCTATGTTCTAAGCCATATATTTACATGCACTCATTTAATTTTCATGACTCCCTCATACTACTATTATTATGACTATTTCACAAGTGAGAAAACTGAGGCCCAAAGAAGTTAACTAACTGTTCCATAATCCCAGAGCTAGTAATTTATAGAGTGGGGATTTAAACCCAGATAGTCTGGATCCAGAATCCAAGAACCTAACCATTGCACCATGATGCCTCTCTAAAACAATGGCATTCTTAACCAATGAAAAGATTTTTCTGCACTGGGGGAGAAATGTGATAAATCTTTTAAAATGTGTTTTAAAAAATAGAGGATGCAAACATTTGATTCAATCTAATGCATTTTGAAAAATCCGAAACACTAAGCATATGCTACAAAGTTTTTTAGAATGTGACGATCTCACCGAGACCCCATTTTTACTTAATGACAATATTTCATGCAAATATTCAACAAACCCACATGCAGCATCTGCTACACGCTGTTCGCTGTGCCAAGCACTGAGGACACAGAGCCATGAACAGAACAAATGTCATTTCTGCTCTCCTAGAATTTACAGTCTAATGGAGCATATCAACACTAAACAAACACACAAATAAATAAATATAATCATCAATTGTGATAAGTGCCAGGAAAGATAAAAAACAGAATACTTTGGGAGGTCATCTAGGGGACACTGAATTTAGACAGGCGAGATCAAGAAAGGTCTCTCTAAAGAAGCCACATTGAAGCTTCAGTCAAAAAGGAGATGCACGATTTTTGTCAGAATTTGCCACTGGGAAGCAGAACTGAAGGACCGAATCAGAATGTGATTTGTGAACAAAAGACGGATTCCTTCAATGTCACGTCAGGAGCTGTGCAGCAACACGGGATTTTTCTGAGTCCCTGTGCCTCCCTGGAATAAATCGATGAGTTGCATTATGTTGGTTGGCATTTACATAATGTTCACAGTGCTCTTGCCTCAGAACCTTGTCCAAAACCAATTTCTACCCATCAATTTTCATTAGAATTTGCATATTTTCTTCTTTAGAAACTTAGAAAAGAAAAAAAGGAATTATTGTTCATGAGAAATGTATTTGCTTCTAAAATAATTAGTGTTTAAGAAGATTAACAATCAGAGAATTGCCTCATGGATGGGGGTCCCATTTAGAGGCCAATGCTTTCAGGATGTGACCAATCAAACCAAACACATAAAAAGTCCCCAGTGCGGGGGGCAGGGGGGCAGACTGGATGGGAGTTTACATGTTTTTCAGGGTCCCAGAGATCAGAGAGCACTGGACGTGGCATTCATTTTGTGACATATCCAGTCATAAAAACACTCTGCCAAAAGCCCCCTGCAGTATCCCTTCTCCAGCTTCTCTCATCCATGTTGCTCTGTCCCTTCTCAACACCTTGAGGCACTTACCTTTGCTGCTTAAAAC
Organism: Marmota marmota marmota; assembly: GCF_001458135.2. Taxonomy (NCBI): domain Eukaryota; kingdom Metazoa; phylum Chordata; class Mammalia; order Rodentia; family Sciuridae; genus Marmota; species Marmota marmota. Next base: position 14,966,396 of record NW_026000241.1, read on the forward strand.
TCCATGTTTGGCTGAGTGTCACTGCCTATAATCCCAGCAACTTGGGAGAACTGCAAGTTCAAGGCCAGCCTCAGCAACTTAGCAAGACCCTGTCTCATATAAAAAGGGCTGGAAAAATACCCCAGTATCAGTCCCCATTACCAAAACCAACCAACCAAACAAAACCCTCTTACCTCCATGTTCAGAGCCACATATATTTCTAAACCCTACATATTTTTCTAATTATGTTATGATTGAGAGGGCTTCTTTTCTCCCTGAGCAGATTCAAAGGCCTCTGAGGGAATTCAAATGAAATGGCTTCTTGTCAATATAGAAAGGCCTTGGTAGACATATAGACCAATCCTCTTACACAGATGAGAAGATTAGGATCCAGAGAGAGAAGATGCCCAAAGACTGAACATAGATTATTTCAGATCTGGGGCATGGGAAAGAGGGATATGACCCATGGCATCAAGAACCTTATTTTCTCAGATAGGAGTAGACATGTGAACAGGTAAATTACTGAAATAACTACCATGACAGTGCAGGCTGCTATGCAAAAGAATAACTAAGAAATCTAGTTTATTCTGGAGGGTCAGGAAGGGCTGTTCTAAAGAAGTGACATTTAAACTAAACTGAAAGAGCAACAGAAATCAACCTGGGGAAAGATGGAAAAACCACTACCAAAACCGAAGTAGAAAGGCAGTTGGTGAATCCTTGTAACTGAAAGAGGAGAGGCGAGTATAACAGTACAGAAACAGGGAAAGAGTGATATGGAAGGAGGGACAGGGAACAGATTGTACCAGGCCTTTTGTAACTTGTGAATGAATTTAGGCACAATCTGAAGGAGTTGGGAAGTCTTGGAAAGGTATTACCAGAGGAGTGATATGATCAGGTTTGCATTTTAAAAGATCATGCTGGTTGCTATGAACATAGTCAGATAAGAGACAGTTGTGACTTTGTGATTGGAGTAGAGAAGAATGTCTGTAGATTTATTATGAGATCAACTGAGTTTCTGGTGGTGCCATTTAAAAAAGAGAAGATAAAGAAGAGGCCAATTTAGAGGGGGATGTATTAAAAAAGAATAGTATGTAGTCAGGTCTGGCCAAGAAGAGAAGTTTGAGGGGAAGTTGGGAGAAAAGATTTGGTTTCTATAAAAGGCAGATAAAATGACGGGTAGGACAGAATCCCAAGAAGCTCCAATAGTTAATGACTTGATAGAAAAGAAGCTTTCAAGGAAGTTGCAGATGGAATGGACAAAGAGAGAGGATTTCAAGAAAAAAAAATAGGGTCATCAATTGCATCAAATCCTGCTAAGTCAAGTAAAAGCAGAGGTTTGAAAGTTTGTCTGAAATTGGTGCCCTGGAGGTCATTTGCAACTTAGTGAAAGCTTTGGTGATAGGGGCTGAGAGAGCATAGTAGAGTGGATTGAATGACAAGTACTGATGTGTTTCTCCTGTATGTTCTCTGAAGTGTGTGCCTCCTACTTGAACCTGGATGTTAGCATCCCTCGAAAGCCTACATCACTTATGAAATTGACAACTCACCTGAACTCAACAAATGGTGAAGAACTGTCTGCATTGGTGATTTTGACATGAAACTGGAATCAAGCTTCCATTTCATCCTTACAAAATCTTTGGCTTACTTAAATATACCTGGCAATGTTAATCCATCATTTTTAAAATAATAAGATTTCACTATTCTTGCCAGGTCCCCTCCTCTAAGAATTCCAAAAGTCTGTTAGTGATATATTCTATTACATTCCTATTGAATAAAATAGGAATTATGGGAGGGGGGGGATTAGGAATAAGAGAAAAGAAGTAGATTCTGTATTTTTTTAAAATAAAAACTCTTATCCGCAGCATGAATCTCCTTTAGTTTCTTGGGCCTATTGTAATTTAAATTACCTCATTAAATGAATGCTTTTATTTTGGGCAGCTGAATCATATTCAAAAGTATTCACACACTAAAGATGGGGTATAGAGAAGTAAAGTGGAACATTGTAAGTTCTTTATATTGAATTTAATTGCAAATGATCTCACGTGTTTGTTTAGTTTATATGCTGAAAGCTAGTGGTGTGGGATTGAAACAGACTAAGTGGCTATTGGCTATTAAATCACGTGTGTAATGGGAATATTAATGTCTGTGTTGTGCATTTGTCCAGCACTTAGCTTACAAAGTGCTTTCACATACATTATTTGATTCTCCCAACAACATCAGATGAGTAGGGCAGAGGTAATCATGTCTAGTTTATGAATCACAGAAGTGAGGGTTATAGAATTCAGAAAACTCACTCAGTATCAGAATCCCTGCTTTCTGTCACCAGGCCTACTGCCTATTTCAATAAAACTATGCTACTTCTTCTGGATAGTTTGAGTAATGGCAACTCAGAGTCTCTGGCTCTCTGTCACCTGAGTTTCTGGGATAACAATATTTCCAGATCATGTGATATGGAACTTAAATTCTTCCTTGGGGAACAAACTTTTCTCTCCTTCTAACCCTGTTTTCAATGTGTTGGGTGAGATATCAGGGAGGCAGAGACCCTTTAAATGTTTTATTAGTGCATTGTAATTATACATAATAGTAGGGCCACTGTGACATATCTGTATGTGCACATAATGTGATCTGCTCCATTTCATTCCCCAATACTTCCATATTTCCTCCCCTCCTCCCTTCACAGTGTCTCCTTCCTCTCATTCACTGGTCTCCCTTGTATTCATTTTTTGGTTGATAATTCAAGGACTCTTGAGAAAGAAATATTCCTCCTCTTCAACTTCATTTGGACCTCCATTCTGAAGGTATTTTGATTAAATACCTGATTAGGCACTTTCTCCCCCCAAACACCCACCTTTCTTCTCTAAATTATTTTCTCCTTCCATTTTTGCTCCTACAGAAACACAGATTTTCTCATCACTTCATCTTGGCACACTCATTCAGCACAATAAATGGTTACTCTCCAAGCCTCACAGAAACCCATCTCCACGCAGCTCTCCCCTAGCCTTGCCTCGATCATTCAGTACCATGGACAGCTCAAGCACAGCCTAGGGGCTTCCTTGTTCTTGCAGCACCATGGAGAGCACATGCATTTTCTTCAGCACTGTGACAGATGTCATCTCTGCATCACTCAGAGGTTGTCATGATCAGCAAGGATTCCCCCAGCCCCATTCCCATAGCCTCTGGGATAACTCGGGACTATTCAATTTTGAAGATGGCCCGGTGCTATTTTTCTAGTGCCACAGAGAGCTGAGGCTTCATCTCTAACCACTCGGCAGGATCATGGCTAGTTGTGGTCTCCCTTGTATCACCCCAAACAGCTCATTGTGTTTTCCTTTTAGCATGCCTACTTCAATTCTGGACAGCTTACTCACATGTTCCAAAACCCTATTACTCCAATAAAACATCAAAGATAAAAATTTTAAGAATAATGGACAGCTTAGCTAGATACGTATTGGTATCACTGACTACATAAAATGCTGAAATCTCAGGGGAAAAAAAATCTTCTCTAAGCTTGACCACTCTGACCACATCCCCAAACCAAGGACATTTAATCCCACTCTCCTGTTGCCATGGAGATCACAGCAATATTCCCAGTGCGGGAGCCAGCTTGGTTATTTGTTCCATGAAATAGAGAACTGAGCCCCATTCTCGGCACCATGCACAAGAGTTTCAAGCAAATATACAAATGGTTCAGTTACTATTTCTCAGTACCAGCTCAATCACACTCTTCACCCAGTGCCATGGTAGGTTCAGCCACAGTCCTAGTAACACCCTTGACAATATTCTTGCTGTTTCACCAGACATCTAAGTCATACCAGTGGAACTTGAAACTGACTTTTATTTTTTGTGCCTCTTATAACTACCCTGGCCATGTGTGCAGCTGCACCAACATCCCAACTATTCCCTTTTCTGCAGTTCAAGCTATCTAGTCATATCCTTTCTACTCCAGGGTACTTGATCACACTTCCCCCAAGTCCCTCCAAGACTAAAATTACTGTCTCATGAACAAAACTCTTCTGTTCTTAAAAGCTCTTTGCCTGCTCTTTATATGAAATGGACACCCTTATTTTAGGCTACCTCATACAGGGGATGTTCAGTGCCTCTCCACCTCCCATGACCCTCCTATTTCCAGCATTCATTTTCTCTTCCCTCCTCAGAGAGCTGCTTTAATCCACAGCAGGATGGATTTCAGCAACTTTTATGGAACACAAGCCACTGCTTTTCAAGAACATAAGATAAGGTCAGTTTCTACCTGTCCTGGAGTGAGAATTAAATACTTGTACTTTTTCTTCCCAATTTTCCCCAAATTTCATTCTGAAGTCAGATAAGAAGCTCTGTTTCATAAATATTTGATTCACATCATTCATATCCCTTAAATATTTATTCATTTATTCAATAAATATTTATTTTCAATTTGTATATCTTTATGGGGTATATCATGACAATTCAATATATGTATATAATATGTATATTATATACATATCAGGGCAATAAGCATTTCTATCTCTTCAACCATTGATCTTTATATATGCCAAGAATTTTATACTCTTCTTTTCTAGTCGTTCTGAAATATATTCTAGTTGTCTTGCCTGATAGTTACCCTACTTCACTAAAAAAGAGCTAGGAGTGGTTCCTTCACTCCTACTAACAACAAATATTTGTTGATTGCTTACAATGTCAAGCACCATTATCAATGTTAAGGGTTCAAACAATTAAGCAAACAGTTCATATTTTCATGGAGAAAAAATCTAGTTGAAGGAGATAAGTTATGGGCAAATGAAAGTAGTAAAAATGCTATAAAAATCAAGAAAGGTAAAGGGATACATAGTGGTGGTCAGGTACTATTGTTTTGGGAAGAATGGTTAGTGGAACCATCCCTAGCAAGGAAATATTTGAAATGAACCATGTGGTTATAAATGAAAAGCAAATATTAGGCAGAGGAATAGCAAGTTCAAAGATACTAAGGCAAAAGTGTTCTTGGTACATTCAAGAAAGAGCAAAGCAGTCTGTGGGACTGGGGTCCAGTGAGCAAGGGAGAAAATGACAGAAATTCCAGAGGTGATATTTATGGGAGCACACTACAGGGTATTTTTAAAAGAATCATTCTAATTGCTGCAAAGAGTATAGACCTTGGGGATTGAAGAAACGCTAGTGGTGAGATAAATTGAGAAGATACATCAGCAGTCCAGGCAAGAGAAGATGGTGGACTGGACTGGCAGTAGCAGCAGAGGTGGGTGGCCGAGGATTTGACTGCTGGCAGTGGCTGTGGTGAGAAGTAGACAGCCATTCTTCCGGAGGGGGCTTTCTGAGACACTGAACGTAAGAGCTGAGAGAGAAAAGTAATGGATAACTACAGTTTCAAGGTTTGGACCCTCAGCTACTGGAAGGCTGAGCTTTTGATGTATTAAAAGGAGCAGAGAGACTAAGGGAAGAGTGTGCTTAAAATGAAGATGATAGTTGGATTTTATACATTGTCAGGGATGGGGGCGTGCGGGGGGTTGGTGAGTGGATGGTTGGATACAAGAAATCTGGAATGCAGATGATAGACCTGGGTTAAAGATGCCAATTTAGCCAGGTGCAGTGGTGCACACCTATAATCCCAGAGGCTCAGGAGGCTGAGGCAGGAAGATTGTGAGTTCAAAGCCACTGTGGCCAACTTAGTGAGACCCTGTCTCAAAATAAAGTATAGAAAAAGGGCTAGGGATATGACTCAGTGGTAAAGTGCCTCTGGGTTCAATCCCTGGTGCAAAAAAAAAAAAAAAATGAGAGTTAGATCTGTGTTTTGGATGTGGCTCCAGACTACTCATACTACCACCAGAGCTGCAGTCTTCTCCTTTGGGAATTAAGGGTCCCAGAAAGCTGTCCAGATAAGTTGGCTGAGGCCCACAGATACATTTAAGTTCCCGAAAGTTATAAACCTCAAGCTTATTTACTGTTATACTCCAGAGTCTAAAATAGCATCTGATAAAAGGGAAGAAGCTTTGAGAGAGGAAGAGGCATGAAGGAGGACCTCTCCATTGCTGTTAGAAAAAAGCACAATTTATTAAGACAGGAAACACAAGAGGAGAAGCAGCTGGGTTTTGAGGGGAGATGATGATGAGATCATGGGAGGCAATAATTTTGAGGTGTCTATGGAGCCCATTAAGGTGATATGTCCTAAGGTATTGGATTAGTGAATTAGGAGAATGGAGGCTATTGTAAGAGCTTCAATCTAGCTTCTCTAGAGCAAGCAGGGAAAATACCACATAGATACTATTCAACCCACGAGTCATTCTGTTTACCTCCAGGCTAACCCTACAGGTAACAGGCTTCCTGAGAGCATTGAGGCCCATGGAAAACCTAGACAGTCATTAAAGTGCCTTCCAGGGTTTTCATTGGCCATGGTGAACCAGGTCCCAGAGACCCTTCCTGGCAGCATTAGAGAACATGTGTTAGATCAGGATTGGGTACACTTATGAGATCATAACAACTTGAAAATAATCATGTACTGCTAAGTCATCAATGGTCTCTCAGGAGCTGTAAGGTAGACATGGATTAAAATATACACCCCAAATTGACTTATAATTTAATTGCCTGAAGAAATAATAGAAAATGATTTATATAGAGGGTTAATGGTGTAGCTCAATGGTAGAGTACTTGCCTAGCATGTTCAAGGTCCTGGGCTCGATCCCCAGTACTAATTTTTTAAAATAAAACTATATATTATAACACTCAAGTTTCAAGTACAGCTATGTTCTCAAGGACTTGACCTCTTTTCCCACCTTCCTGCTACCTTCTTCAAGAGGGTATAGCTATAACTTCTTATACTCTATGAATTTATAATATGTCAAAATACATTCTATTGTCATGTACAACTAATCAGAACAAATAAAAATATTTTTTAAAAAACACATTGAGCAAAATACAGACTTTTAAACAAATGGGGCTGGGAGAACTGGTTATCCATATGTAGAAAAATTGGACTAGATCCTTATCCCTTACCTTGCACAAAAGTCAGCTCAAAATGGACCAAGAACCTAAGAATTAGACCAGAAACTATGCAACTCCTAGAAGAAAATGTAGTGTCAACGCTCTAACATATAGGTGCTAGCAATGACTCTCTCAGTAGGACCCCTAAGCTCAGGAAATAATGCCAAGAGTTAGTAAATGGGATGGCATCAAATTAAAAAGCTTCTGCACAGCAAAGGAAACAATTAGCAATGTGAAGAAAGAACCTACAGAATGGGAGAGAAATCTTTTCTAGCTTTTCCTCTGATAGAGGATTAATATCCAGAACATATAAATAACTCAAAAAAAAACTTTACACCAAAAAATCAAATAATCCAATTAATAAATGAACACAAGTTAAACAGACATTTCTCAAAAGAAGAAACCCAAATGACCAATAAATTTATGAAAAAAATGTTCAGCATAATTAGCAATTAGGGACATGAAAATCAAAACTATACTGAGATTTCATCTTAACCCCAGTCAGAATGCCAGTCATCAAGAATACAAGCAATAATAAATACTGGAGAGGATATGGAGAAAAAGGAACACTTTTACAATGGTGGGATTGTAAATTAGTACAACCACTATAGAAATCAGTATGGAGAGTACTTAACAGATTAGGAACAGAACCCCCATATGACCTAGCTATACTACTCCTCAGAATTTATCCTAAAAAATTAAAGTCAGCATACTATAGTACATGTACATACCCCTGTTTACAGCAACACAATTTACTACAGCCAATCTGTAAACCAGCCTACCATCAATAGTTGAGTGGGTAAAGAAAATGTGGTCTATATAGACAACAGAGTTTTATTCAGTCATAAAGAAGAATGAAATATGTCATTTGCAGGAACATGGATGGAACTTTAGAACATTATGAAATAAAGTAAAATAAATCAAACTCAGAAAGTAAAATTTTTTAAAAAAAAGAATAGATGTAACTTCTTAAAAGCATACCATTGCATGATAAAAAGGACAATCAAAAGTGTTAACATCTTTCATAGTTTTTAGCAAGTGCATTTTAATGGGAAGGATTTTCATCAACATTGTTTTTTCCCACAGAACACTTGTTCATATAGCACACTACATTTCTGGAAAGCAAATTGGAGGAAATGCAGGGGTAGAACTACTCTAAGAGCTATGAGCCAAAATCCTTATGAGTGATCACTTAGCATGAGTAAGGAGGGCTGAGGAATTTCTACAGGTCTGGGTCTGGCCCCTGAGAGCTGGAGCAGAGAGAGTCCCCTTTACAAAGAAAGAACTGGCCTGTAGCTAATCTGCCCTACCCATGACTCAGGTTATTTTTAATGAGTCTTAACCTTCCCCAGGTCTTTAGAGGAAGTCAATCTTTTTTCTTAAATTCCTTCTCCCACTTGATATTGAGAAGGCAAAAGAAATAGAATAGTCCTGTTGGTTGATCTTTCCTAATTGTAAAGTCTTGAGGAAAGTACTGGGCCCTTGTACCTATAACACATCTCTATAACATCCCACCTGTGAGCACAGTCTCACCACTACTCTCAGAATAGCCTTGACCTTGACCAGAGAAATTTATGGTGGCCCAGTAGAGTTATGGACACTTGGCATCAAGTCAGCCTCAGGGCTGAGACCACTTTAACTTCAATGAAGTCCCTGCTCTAGCACCTGAACTTCTGGTTTGATCCTGTTTTTAATCCTTAGCACTGCATTTCTGTATCACCGAGAAAGGTCCTACATTGTTCCTCTGTAACAAAGGCCTGGGACTCAAATTTTGTCCCACAAGTAGTTCTTCTTGCCTAAGACAAGGAAGATAAAGTAGTTCTTGTCACTCAAAAGGAAAGAATTAAAGACACTTATGGGATCCAATTAAGTCTACAATGTTTGAATGACCACTGCATAAATATGCCTTGTTCATCAACACATGGACATGCAGCACATAGACCTTTAGGAGAGACAGAATTGAAAGACAGATGTTCAGTCCTATAATGTAAATTGATTTTTGAAGAATTCCCCAAGTGGAAAACCAGGTACAAGTGGGCAGGAAGAGAGGGAGAAAGGGAGGAAAAATGTCCAGGCTAAAATCTTGAAAGGCATTAAGGAAGAGAAAAAGTGTCAGAGGAATGGGGTCTTGTCTCAGGACCACAGAACATGGAAGGACCAGCAACAGCAAACAGGGTTTCCCAGTGTGGGTACTGGATACAAGATCTTCTTCTAGGACTGGCTCAGCTGGTAGAATCTTCATCATAGGGGACTGATCAACAGCTGTCTCTAGATCTGGTGGAAGCAAACAGAATCTTCATTATAGAGGTGTTAGAGTCAAATGCTACCTCTGCCACCCTCTACTTGACTTTGAGGGATGCTATATAATATTTTTAAGAAAATGGATTTTAAAAATCATTTCTTTTATTCTGTACATTCTTATGATTGCATCTGTGATTTTGCTGCACTTTTCCAAAGGAAATATTCTTTAGTTTTTTTTTCAACTTACGAGTTTTGGAATTACAGCTTCTCATTCTAGAAATATCCATTGATGCCAACAGATTCTAAATGCTGAGCATTGGGCTAGGCTCTAGGGAATCAATGCTAAACAGAATAGATGTGTTCCCAGCTCTCACTGAGCTTACAATTTAGTAGGAGAAATCAAAAAGCAATCAGAAATGACAAATCTGAGATTTCCTGAGAAAGGGAAGAAAGCTTTGGAAGCATGAAATGGGAATCCTAACACAGACTTCGTATAGGGCGCAGGAAGTTGTTTCAGACCCCAAAGTTAAAGAATGAGAAAGGGTTTTCCTGAAAAGCAAAGTGGTAGGATAATTTCAGGGAGGAGCGACGGAACCTGGAAAGGCCTCAAGATGACAAAGAATGAGGTTTGCACTTCAGAAATATTTGCTTACAGTTAAAGAATGGGTCAGAAAGAGCTAAAGAGGAAGCAAGAAGACAAATAGGCAGCCATGAGAACGTCAGGGGCGGGGCCAGTGTGTGAGGGAGAGGTTGGAGACACATGGAGAGCAGATCCTGAGGAGCAATAATTAACAGCACTGGTATCTTATTGTAGATGGAAATTAAATGAAAAGGACATTATGGTGATACCCAGTCTGTGGGCAGGCTATGTGGGGCCATTCACAAAGAGAGAGAGCCATAGAGGAGAGGAAGGTACTAGAAAGGGATGTGGAGATGACAATGAGTTTGAGGCAGGCTGAATTTTGAGGTGCCCATGAGATACTTAAGTGGAGATGCCAAATGAGGGCATGGTCCCCAAGGACTCATGAGAGGCCAAGATAAAGACTCAGGACTCATCTGTATATGAATGAGAATGGACAACGCTAGAATGGAGGAGATGTCCCTCAGGAGATTGTGTCAGAGTTTAAGTACTGGTTCTACCACTTAGTAATGCATCCTTGGAAAATTTAACATTGCCGCTCTGGTTTATCATTTATATATTGAAAATAATATCTCCTAGGGTACAGTGATGTTTAACGTGATGAAGAGTGTAAATTACTTCATCCAGAGTCTGGAACATAATGGAATCTCAGTAAATGCTAAGCCATTATCAGTGATGTTGATGTTGTTCCTGTTGCTATTATTGAAACACAATAAGAGCCTAACATAGAACCCAAAGAAGCACAGCAGGAGAAGCTGAGGAAGAGGAAATTGCGAAGGTGCAGACAGAAAGTAAGAAAACCAAGAGAATGTCATAGCAGCCAAGGCAAGAGAGTATTTCAAGAAGATAGTGGTTTAAAATAGCCAGTGGGACCATCAAGATAAGAATCAAGAAGGGTCCCCTGAATTGAGCTCCCCAAAGTTCTCTGATGTCCTTGCAAGGAAATATTTTAGTGTGGTGGGGGCAGAGCCAAGTTGCAGACTGGTGAGAGGGAAGAATAGAATTTCGTTGGATTAGAGAAAAGGGAATGAAGGGAAGGGAGGGGGATGGGAATAGGAAAGACAGTAGAATGAATCAGACATAACTTTCCTATGTTCATCTATGAATACACAGCCAGGGTAACTCCACATCATGTACAACCACAAGAATGGGAAGTTATACTCTATGTATGTATAATATGTCAAAACACATTTTACAGTCATATATATCTAAAAAAACAGATTAAAAAGAAAAGAAAGAAAGAAACCAAGCTGCAAGGCCTTCAGGATGTGTAGGAATTATGAAATCCAGCAGATAATAGGAACAGGGAGAAGGAAAGATCTAGATGGACTGTGCCTCAAATGGATATTCTTAAAATTGTAAAAGAGTTAAGTATCTCAAAATGCTGATAGGAAGGAGCCGTGAGACAAGAAGAGAAACAAAAATGAAATGTTAAAGGAATAAGATTCTAAGTCAAAGGAAAGAATTGATCTGAGCCACGGATGATAGGGTGTATAAAGGTAAGCTGAGGTTTGGTGGCATAAAGTGGACAGAGTCTCTTTTTCTCCTTTAACTAGGAAACATGGTCATTGGCTTATAGCGAGAAGAGAAGCAGACAGGGGTGGGTTTGTGGCTCAGTGGTAGTTCACTTGCCTAGCATTCATGAGTCCCTGGGTTCCATCCCCAGCACTAAGAGAGAGAGAGAGAGAGAGAGAGAGAGAGAGAGAGAGAGAGAGGAGTCAGGAACGATGGAGTGTACTTGCAATCTCAGTCTAGAAGAAACTGCTGACTAGGGAAAATATGATTCCTAGATTACACTGATGTTCCCCAGCATCCCTCAGCTGTCCAAGGTTCAAAGAAACCTGAATTAGACTGCCCTAGATGGACCTGGGATTGGGATTTAGGATAAGAATGAGGGCATAGCTAACAATGGCACACCTCAGATCTCATCTGGTTATGAAGAAAATTGTTGAGCCATGAACAAAGGAAACCAGGAAACCAGGAGATCCTAATGAAGTTCAAAGGAAGGAATACTGAAAATGTCAATAAATCAAATATTGTGTTCAGAAAGAAGGATGAGACTTAAGATAAAGTCGATCATGAACCCAAGTGTTTGATGAATGTAGGGGAGTGCCTGGAACTCTTCAGTCCTAGAAATGAGCAAAGAGGGCAAAATGGCTAAAGCTGGGGCAGGGGTATGCGTTTCAGGCTGGTGAAGAAGAAATGACTTAGTGCTTGGGGAGACAAGACCTGAGGTACCTGGAATAGGATGAATAAACAGTCTCCCATAAACATATGAGCACTGCAGGGGATGGGTTCCTGGGAGGAGCCTACTGTGAGTTAAGGGAGCAGGTGAAGAAGAGGGTGGGGAAGACGTTCTATCCATTAAGGCATGATGGATGGGAGGGAAAGGGTGAGTGAGCAAGCTGTCACCTTTCTGTGTTTATTTTTACTCTCATAAGAGTTTACATTCTTCCTGAAGAAGAATGAAAAAATGGAATTCCCCGTGGGGTCCCTGGAAACGACCAACTTCCGTCGGTTCACTCCAGAGTCACTGGCGGAGATTGAGAAGCGAATTGCTGCCCATCAGGCAGAAAAGAAAGTCAAAGATAAGCCTAGAGAGAAGAAGGACCAAGAAGAGAAGCCACGGCCCCAGCTGGACTTGAAAGCCTGCAACCAGCTGCCCAAGTTCTATGGTGAGCTCCCAGCAGAACTGGTCGGGGAGCCCCTGGAGGATCTAGACCCCTTCTACAGCACACACCGGGTAAGAGCTACGAGTAGGAATGTCTGCCCTCAGCTCTTGGAGAGGAAGTCTCAGTTCCACCCAGCCCAGGGAGTCTTCCTGAACCCTGGGTGATATGATAGTCTGCTAAAAGACTCAGTCTGTGGAAGATATAGCTAACTCACTACCTTGATGGTTTCTTTCAATTTTTATGAAATTTATGATAAGAGCTAATTAAACCCACATCCTCAAAAAGCACACAACTGCTGCAGAACTTGCAGGAAAAGTTGGCAGCTTCTTGGGTGAGCTCTGGCATAGGCCCCCAGAGGTGTTGGCCTTCTTTGCAGGTGGAGGACAGAGATCTTGAGGTTGGGAGAGGGGACGTGGGAAAGGAGAACAAAAAATAGAATGATTTGAGCCAGTGATTCTCCAAGTATGATCCTGGAAACCCTAGAGACTTCCAAACTCATTCAGTGGATATGTGAAATCGAAACTCTTTTGTAGTAATACTTCGATATCGTTTGTCCTTTTTGTGCATGTTCTTTCGAGCATACAGTGGTAAACATGGAAGCTGTTGTTGGGGAAGAACATCATCACTCGAACAGCTACTGGAATGTATGTGTGTCTGTACATTCCTGTGTTTGAAAATTTCCTAAGTTTTTCATTTTTAATATGATATATATACACATACATAAACATACGTACATACATATTGTATGTATATGCTTATATATTAGTAAGATTTTCTTTGCTTCAACAAAATATCCAAGAAAATCAACTTAGAAAGGAGGAAAGGTTTATTTTGGCTCATGGTCTCAGAGGTTTCAGTCCATGGCCACTTGGCCCATTACTCTGGGTCTACGGTGAGGTAGACCATCATGGAGGAAATTCATGGTAGAAGAAAAGTGCTCACCTCATGGTAGCCAAGAAGCAAAACTGAGAGAGAGAGGAAGGGGCTGGGATCCCAATATCCCCTTCAAGGGCACATCACTGGTGACCTAACTTCCTCTCACTTAGTTCTCCCTCTTAAATATCCAACCACTTCCCAATAGTGCTACAGGCTGATGACCAAGACTTCAATATGTGTCCTCTGAGGGACATCTAAGGTCCAAACCATAATGACACACATATACACACGCACATTTGGGTATAATCAAAAATTATAAACATAAACAAAAACTCTAGAGTTCTCAACACTTTGGGGAAATAATGATTTTTTTTAAATCAAGAAGTTTGAGAACTACTAGTCTGAACAAGAGTGCTCTGAGACAGTTACATCACCTGTATCATACTGTAGGTGCTCTACACAGTCAAGAAAATGGTGAGTACATGTTTGGTAGTCACAAAGGTCAGGAATCAGTTATCTCAATATGGTCTGTAGAGAAAATAAAAAGGCACCGGAATATCTTTCTCTCTCCTCTCCCTTGCCAAGAGCCTACACTCTCCTAAATGCTTAAAGGAAGGAATCAGGAGAGAGTTTAGGAGGAAGAGACGACAACAGAAGGAGCATCACAGGACCAGGAATGGTCCTCAAATCAGAAGCAGAATTAAATGCAACCAGAACTCCACAATGATGTTGCTAAAATCTTCCCCTGGGCAAGGCGCGTCTTACCAGCCCCCAGACAGCTGTCTGTCCATCAGGCACTCTCCGTGAGCCACAAAACAGAACTTTTTCTGGGAGAGTGAGGATATGGCTTTGAGTCCATGATCCTCCTAACTCTCTGCACCTCCCTCCGGCTATCAGTGACTTGTGGCTCCCAGGCCCCTTCTTGCTCACATGCCTGACCCAACACAACTCATGCTCAAAAAAACATGGCTGTGTCAGGATTTCTGCTTCTCACTGGAGATCCACCTCTGCTCTGTTTTGTTTTAGACATTTATGGTGCTGAACAAAGGCAGGACCATTTCCCGATTTAGTGCCACTCGAGCCCTTTGGATATTCAGCCCCTTCAACCTGATCAGAAGAACGGCCATCAAAATGTCTGTCCACTCATATCCTTTGCATGGTTGCTTCTTCTGTTTGTTAGAATCTGGTTCTGTCCAGTACCTTCTTTAGAAGTTAAAAGTAGAGCTTCCTAAACTAGAATCCTGAGACAATGAGGAGATTAAATTAATAAAGTTATTTGTGGCTTTAATATGCCCAATATCCCAAAACAGTTCCAAGATTGTCTCAATGGGACCTCATTGGACATGAGGCACTGCCAATATTACAGGTCACTCCAAAACTACTAGCAGGTTACAATATCTGTAGTCTGAGTTTCCTGCCATGGGGGAAAATGATGACTAGGGATTCATTGGTCAAATGTCTATATTACATGAGTTGCTTTAGGTAGCAGCAGAAGCCGTCTTTAGTTTTGTTTTTTGTTTTGTTTTATTTTGTTTTCAAGGCAAGCCAAGCTAGTAGACAAAACAGACTTTGGCTTGGCTTCCAAAGATCTTCCCTGGTGACTGTCCAAATTGGAAATTCCCAATGACTAATTCAGCCCTGACTTCCAGAAAGTTGATATGCAAGAGCAGCCTTGCCTGGCAGATGGTGGCCAGCTGCTTCTTAGGAAACTCCAGTACAAAGGAGCTCCCACCTCACCCCACCCTCTGCCATGGGGGGAACAGCTTGTGGGATCTCTGCACAGTTCTCACTGAGTAAGCATCCCATAGAATCATCTGCACACTCAACAAGAAACTGCACTGCTTGATGAAGGTGCATTCCATTTTCTGTTTTCATGTTTTATCTTTATGGTTAACCTGTAGAAGTTATATTTTCTGAATTGAATATTGGATTTCCAGATTCTTCAAAAGCAAAGCTCCCTTTTCCTAAATACTTTCTAAATGTCAACACTGTCCTAGGTACAGAAGTCTTGGAACCTGAGATTAGCATCCTCATTTTACAGATAATGAAACAGAGGTATTTAGTAAATTGCTCAAGGTCTCACAGATAGTTATGAGGTCCAGCCTCCATTCTTCTTAGGGTAGTACCTACAGTGAGGAAGTAGGTAGTTAATGGATATAAATTAGAGTAATTATTGTCTCAGTGTGTCGTCTCTACTTGGGCAGTTGTTGCTTTAAAAACATGTATATCTACATATATATCTACACAGAAATTACAAACAGAGAAATAACACATACATAAACTCCTCTTCGTGGATTTTGGTTGAATTACGTCTAGGTAAGTAAGAAACAGCTAATTGGAAATAAGATCCCTTTAAAGAACCAAGTGACCGGTAAATATTCTTTTCATCTTGAGATTTGAGAAGTAAATAATTCCTCAGTGGAGTCACAAGCTACATAGGACACCTGTTGAGGGGTCTCTTCCTCACAAAAGTCTATGTTATAGAGCAGTTATATATTTGAATCTCATCAATTTGGTAACTGTAGCCCCAAAAGATATTCTTCAAGGTGTGGAATCCTCAGGGTCTATAATTAATATTTCACTCAAAATTACAATTCCAAATACACGTTCTGTGAATATTTTCATTTGTAATCTTATGCACAAAATATATAACATTTTAAAGGTTTTGTAGAAGTAGAGATATGATTTTAATTTAAACCCGGGTTAACGTTTCCCCCTCTGTGGACATATTTCTTAATTTAATTGTAAATCAGCAAGAAAATGTGGTTTAATTAATAGAATTTCCCTGTTCAAAATAGATGTGTTCCTAAGTAACCATAAAACAAGGGTCACTAAAGGCACTTACAAAAAACTAAAGCCAATTTAAATATTTCTGCTCAAATTGAAATGATGAAAGATGAGTAATGCTCGCTCGCTCTCTCTCTCTCTCTCTCTCTCTCTCTCTCTCTCTCTCCTGTCTTTGCTTTCCTGTAGGAAATCTTGTTAGGAGGCCATCTAGCTCTGAGGAAATGTCCAAATGGGAGAAAGTTGTCTTTGGATCCTCCCAGCCACACTTTCTTCCACGTTTACCCTCTTCCACTCACCTTCCTTTCAAAGTCTCCTTCCACTTCCAGAATACCTTTGCCTATTCCCTGCTCCTGGCATTTTCCTCTGTGGCAATGCATAGCTAATTCTATTCAGGATTTTCTTCCCAAGTGAGTAGGTCCCTTCCTGGTGCCTGACTCCTCCATCCCTACTTAGAAGTCTGTTTCCTCAATAAGACTGAACTCAGCTACATTAGGAAAATGATCTGACTAATACAATCCCATAAAGGCTGGTACCCTTCCACTTATCTCCAACTTCCTAACTTCTCTTTGGCTTTTAGAATAAAAGAGACTTTTAGGTGGGTGAGGTAGCACACACCTTTAATCCCAGTAGCTTGGGAGGCTGAGATAGGAGGATTGTAAGTTCAAAGCCAGCCTCAGCAAAAGTGAAATGCTAAGCAACTCAGTGAGACATTATCTCTAAATTAAAAAAAAATACAAAATAAGGCTGGGGATGTGACTCAGTGGTTAAGTACCCCTGAGTCCCTGGTAATCCCCTAATCCCCCACCAAAAAAAATAATAAAAGAGACTTTTGCTGGTTGGAATTTCAGGTCACCTTGTCTGGTGAAATGAAAGCCTCAGGGCAGAAGGACATTTTGGAAAAGGGACTCTATTTTCTTCTCTTTTTTTTCTAAAGGGTCTGTTATAGACAGAGCTGAGCCCACATCTCCACACCATGGTTAACTGGCTGCAAGATCTCAGAAAATTTATTTAAGCTTTGAGACCAGTTTGCTCTGATCAAAAATATCAATAATAATATCCAGCCATAGATTGTTGTGTGCTGTTAGAAGTCAGTGGGCAGGGTTTTCAGCCCAGGTGAGGTATTCAGTAAATACGAGTGGTTATTATATGACAAGACCATGATGCTAATATTAGCTAAGAGTTATGAACTTGATCATTCAGCATCAAGATGATCCTAGATGACATCAAGGAGACAAGGTGACGCTCAGCTCTTCCTTAACATTGGCCTCTCAGGTGGTTCACTGTATTTATTACTGTTACCATTGTGGTCAATTGTGTGTGCATGACCCGAACCGATCTTCCAGAGAAAATCGAGTGAGTAGATTGACTATAATCATTGTGCTGTTTTCTCTCTTTGTCCTCTTGCTTTTTTAAAAATTTTTTTCTTGGTGGCTTTTTCCTTTCATTTATCCTGTCATGGCTCCGTTGGGTAATGCTAAATTCTGTTATCTATTTGACTTTGTAATGATTAGACTTCTTCTTTGTGAAACAGACTGTGTTTCACATATAATCTTCAATTTCAAAAAGGTATAGATTCGTGGCTCTCAACCTTAGTTGCACATTGAAATTTTCCAGAAAGAGATTTTAAAATCCTGTTGCCCAGAGGGTCTGAATTCATCGGACAGGGTGCCCTGGGCAGAAGAGTCCTCTCCACGCCCTGCCAACACACACTCATTGCTAGGTGTGCACGTGAATGAAATTGAGGGAGGACCTACTCTGAAAGAGAGGCAGGAGTAAAGTTATAACAAAGTTAAAAACAAATGGAGGGGGGAAGATATTCACAAAATAACTCATGAATGTAGATGTTTAGGTTGTCATGACTCACATCCTTCAAATTGACCTTAATATTCCTTAGCTTATTCTGTCTCCATGGGTTAGCAGGCAAAGCCTCTGTAGTTTCAAAAGGAGTCCTTTCCCCAAACACCTGCACCACCACATCTGGGACAGAAGCCCCTACCTCAGTTTGTACCTTATGTTCCTTCAGGTATAACAACAGGATCTCTGCAAAGCTTTTTTAAAAATATTTTTTATTTGTTCTCTTTAGACATACATGATAGTAGTAGAGTATATTTGGACATACTCTACATACATGGAGTATAACTTCTCCTAATTAGGATCCCATTCTTGCAGTTGTACATGAAGTAGAGTTTCACTGGTCTTGTATTCATATAGGAACACAGGAAAGTTATGTCCAATTCATTCCATGGTCTTTTCTATTCCCATCCTCCCTCCCTTCCTTCATTTCCCTTTATCTAATCCAATGAACTTTTATTCTCTCCCCCCCTATTGTGTGTTAGCATCCACACATCAGAGAGAACATTCAGCCTTTGGTTTGTGGGGGATTGGCTTATTTCATTTAGCATGATAGTCTCCAGTTCCATCCATTTACTGGCAAGTGCCATAATTTCATTCTTCTTTATGGCTGAGTAATAGTCTATTGTATATATGTACCACATTTTCTTTATCCGTTCATCTGTTGAAGGGCACCTAGGTTGGTTCCATAGCTTAGCTATTGTGAATTGAACTGCAAAGCTTTCTTTTTTTTTCCCCAGCTTGTTTGTTTGTTTGGGTCTTTCTTTCTTTCTTTCTTTCTTTCTTTCTTTCTTTCTTTCTTTCTTTCTTTCCTTCGTTCTTTTCTTTTTCTTTTTTTTGCCAACCGTAGCAGTAATACACCCCACAATAGAGAATGTATTCTATTTCTATTTATAGATTAACAGAGAAAAGATCTTGTGGTCACCTTGATTGATGCTGAAAAACCATTTGATAAAGTTCCATTTCCAGTTATGTTTTAAAAACTCTTAGACAAAGTTGGAATAGAATGGAATCACCTTGGTCTGAGAGAGGGTGCTCCTTCTTCAAAAGGTAGCCAGCACCATACATAATTATGATCAGGGAGTCTTTCCCTTTCAGATCAACAACAACAACAAAAAGATGTCTATTTTCACCTCTCCAACTTTGTAAAGGCAAGGAAAAGAAATAAAGGGTTCAAGAATAAGAAAAGTACCAAAGTGTGGTGATTTAGTATCATATTATGTATACAACATATCCAACATGATCTACAAACTATTAAAATTAGTAAGACAGCATAATATAATAGCTGAATCTGAATTAATTATACATAAATCAATTACACATCTAACAACAGACTAGAAAATTTTAAAATACCACTTACATTGGTATTTAAAAATATCAAGTACCTAGGAAGAGGATTATCAAAGTATGAGTCAGATTTCTACACATAAAATTATAAAATCTATTAAGTAAAATTAAATAAAATCCAATAAATGGGGGAGATGATGTTATGTTGTTGGACTCAAAGTCTCTCAATATTGGAAAAACTCCCCAAATGACTAGTCAGTTGAATATGATTCCCAAGAGAAATTCCATCAGGCTTTTATTGCATTACTTGACAAAGTGACTAAATTTGTATGAAAATGCACAGAGCAAATCATAACCGAGACACTTTTGAGGAAGAAAATCAAGGCAGGAGAACTCACTCTACTGGGTGTGAAGATATCCTAAAGCTGTAATAATGGAGTAGTATGTCACTGGTGTTAAGATCAGTCAGACCATAAACAGACCAATGAATAGGCATCTGATTTGTGATCAAGGTGACACCACAGAACAGCAGGAAAAGGATAATCTTCAGTAAATGATGCAGGATAATCAGGAATCCCAGAAGAATAATGACATTGAACATCCAACTTCAGAGCACACACAAGAGTTAATTCTAGGAGAATTGACACCTAACTTTCTTTGCATAACACCAAGATGTAAAGCTTTTAGAAGGAAAAAATTAAAGAATATGACCTCAGGATAGGAAAAGGTTTTTTTTAAATCTTTTTAGATATACATGAGAGTAGAGTGTATTTTGACATATTCTATATACTTGGAGTATAAATTCCCATTCATGTGGTTGTACATGATGTGGAGTTACACTGGTCATGTATTCACATAAGAAGGGTAAGTTTTATCACATATGACGCAGAACACTAACCATAGAAGGAAAAGACCAGTACATTTCAATATACGAAAATTAAGCCTTTCTGTTCATCAGAGGACAGCTTTTTTTTCTGGTGTATTCTTTTTTTCTTCATTTTTAAAATTTTAATTTATATATGACAACAGAAAGCATTACAAATGATACACACATGGAGCACAATTTTTCATATCTCTGGTTGTACACAAAGTAGAATCACACCATTCATGTCTTCATACATGTACTTAGGGTAATGATATCCATCACATTCCACAGTCTTTCTTACCCCCATACCCCCTCCCTTCCCCTCCATCCCCTTTTCCTCTTTGCCCTATCTAGAGTTCATCTAATCCTCCCCTGCTCCCGCCAGCACATTATGAATCAGCATCCTTAAATCAGAGAAAATATTCGGCATTTGGTTTTGGGGATTGGCTAACTTCACTTAGCATTATGTTCTCCAACTCCATCCATTTACCTGCAAATGTCATGATTTTATTCTCTTTTAATGCTGAATAATATTCCATTGTGTATATATACCACATTTTCTTTATCCATTCATCTACTGAAGGGCATCTAGGTTGCTTCCACAGTTTAGCTATTGTGAAGTATGCTCCTATAAACATTGATGTGGCTGTGTTACTAAAGTACTTCTTTGGGTATAGACCAAGGAGTGGGATAGCTGGGTCAAATGGTGGTTCCATTCCCGTTTTCCAAAGAATCTCCATAAAGCTTTCCATATTGGCTGCACCAATTTGCAGTCCCTCCCGCAATGTATGAGTATACCTTTTCCCCCACATCCTTGTCAACACTTATTGTTGTTTATATTCTTGATAGCTGCCATTCTGACTGGAGTGAGATGATATCTTAGAGTAGTTTTGATTTGCATTTCTCTAATTGTTAGAGATGTTGAACTTTTTTCATATATTGGTTGATTGATTGTATATCTTCTTCTGAGAAGTGTCTGTTCAGCTCCTTGGCCCATTTATTGATTGGGTTATTTGCTTTTTTGGTGTTAAGATTTTTGAGTTCCTTACATATCCTAGAGGATAGTGCGCCATCTGATGTGTGTATGGTAAAAATTTGCTCCAAAAATGTAGGCTGTCTATTCAACTCACTGATTGTTTCTTTTGCTGAGAAGAAGTCTTTTAATTTGAATCCATTCCATTTACTGATTCTTGACTCCTATTCTTGCACTATAGGAGTCTTATTAAGGAAGTCGGGGCCTATCTGACATAATGGAGATTTGGGCCTCCTTTTTCATCTAATAGATGCAGTGTCTCTGGTTTAATTCCTAGGTCCTTGATCAACTTTGAGTTGAGTTTTGTGCATGGTGAGAGATAGGGATTTAATTTCATTGTGTTGCATATGAATTTCCAGTTTTCCCAGCACCATTTGTTGAAGAGGCTATCTTTTTTTCAATGTACATTTTTAGTGCCTTTGTCTAGTATGAGATAATTGTATTTATGTGGGTTAGTCTCTGTGTCCTCTATTCTGTACTATTGGTCTACAAGTCTATTTTGGTACCAATACCATACTGCTTTTGTTACTATTGCTCTGTAGTATAGTCTGGTATAGTGATGCTGCCTGCTTCACTCTTTTTGCTGAGGATTGCTTTAGTTACTCTGGGTCTCTTGTTTTTCCAGATGAATTTCATGTCTGCTTTTTCTATTTCTATGAGGAATGTCATTGATATTTTGACTGGAATTGCATTAAATCTGTATAGTGCTTTTGGTAGTATGGTCATATTGACAATATTAATTCTGCCTATCCAAGAACAAGGTAGATCTTTCCATCTTCTAAGGTCTTTTGTAATTTCTTTCTTTAGCCTTCTGTAGGTCTTCTACTACTTTTGGTGTTGATTTGTGTGTTTTTTTTTCTAGGGTTTTGAGATGTAATGTTAAGTCATTTCTTTGTTGATTTTTTTCCTTCTTTTAAGGAATGAACTGCATGCAATGAACTGTCCTCTTAGTACTGCCTTCACAGTGTCCCAGAGATTTTGATACATTTTGATACATTTATCTGTGTTCTTATTCACCTCTAAGAATTTTTTAATCTCCTCCTTGATGTCTTTTGCAACCCATTGTTCATTCAGTAGCATATTATTTAGTCTCCAGGTGTTGGAGTAGCTTTTTTTAAAAAAATTTTATCATTGATTTCTAATTTCATTCCATCATGATCTGGTAGAATTCAGGGTAGTATCTCTACTTTTTTATATTTGCTAAGAGTTGCTTTGGGCCATAATGTATGATCTATTATTTTAGAAAAGGATCCGTGTGCTGCTGAGAAGAAAATGTATTTGCTTATTGAAGAATGAAATATTCTATATATGTCAGTTAAGTCTAAGTTATTGATTATATTATTGAGTTCTATAGTTTCTTTGTTCAGATTTTATTTGGAAGATCTATCCAGGGGTGAAAGAGGTGTGTTAAAGTCACCCAGAATTATTGTGTTGTGGTCTATTTGACTCTTGAACCTGAGTTTGATGAATATAGACACTCGGGCATATACATTTATTATTGTTATGTCTTGTTGATGAATGGTTCCCTTAAGCAGTATGAAATAACCTTCTTTATCCCTTTTGATTAATTTTGGCTTGAAATCTACTTTATTTGATATGAGGCTGGAAACTCCTGCCTGTTTCCACAGTCAATGAGAGTGGTATGATTTTTCCCAACCTTTCACCTTCAGTCTGTGGATGTCTTTTCCTATGAGATGAGTCTCTTGGAGACAGCATATTGTTACATAATTTTTAAAATACAATCTTGCCAGTCTATGTCTTTTCATTGGTGAGTTTAGGCCATTAACATTCAGGGTTATTATTGAGACATTATTTGTATTCCCAGCCACTTTGTTTATTTTTGGTATTTAATTTGACTTTGTTTCTCCTTTGATTAGTTTTTCCTTTAGTGTAATTCCTCCCTTTGCTGATTTTCATTGTTGTTTTTGAATTCCTCTTCATGGAATATTTTGCCAAGGATGTTCTGTAGTGCAGGCTTTCTATTTGTAAATTCTTTAAAACTTTTGTTTATCATGGAAGGTTTTTGTTTCATCATCAAATCTATAGCTTAATTTTTCTGGATATAAAATTCTTGGCTGGCATCCATTTTCTTTTAGAGCTTGGTATATGCTATTCCAGGATCTCCCGGTTTGGAGGTGTGGGTTGAAAAATCTGCTGAGATCCAAATTGGTCTCCCCTTTTTTGTGATCTGATTCCTCTCTCTTGCAGCCTTTAAGATTCTATCCTTATTCTGTATGCTAGGCATTTTCATTATAATGTGCCTTGGTGTAGATCTGTTGTAATTTTGTACATTTGGTGTCCTGTAAGCTTCTTGTATTTGATTTTCCAATTCATTCTTCATGTTTAGGAATTTCTCTGATATTATCTTATTAAAGAGATTGTGCATTCCTTTGGTTGAAACTCTGTGCCTTCCTCTATCCCAATAACTCTTAGATTTGGTCTTTTGATGTTATCCCATAATTATTGGATGTTCTGATCATGGTTCCTTACTATCTTCACTGTGTGGTCAACTTTATTTTCCAGATTGTATACCTTGTCTTCATTATCTTATGTTCTGTCTGTTGATGATGCTTTATATTGAGTTTTTTATTTGGTTTATTGTATCCTTCATTTCAAGGATTTCTGATTGTTCTTTTTTCAGACTCTCTATTGCTTTCTTTAAGTAATCTTTTGCTACCTATCTTTTCTCCCTTATCTCTTTGTTGGTGTGATCAATGGTTGCCTATATTTGCTCTCCTATCTCTTTGTTAGAATGATCAATTTTTGCCTGTATTTTCTCATTTAGGTCATTCTTTAATTAACAGATCATTTTAATTATGAACATTCTGAACCCCTTCTCTGACATTTCATCAACTGTGCTACCATCGGTTCTGTTATTATCATATCCTGGTTTGTTTGGGGCACTTTCTCCTCCTTTGTTTTTTCATGTTGTCTATGTGATTTCCTTACTTGGAGTGTCAATCTGAGGTATTACAGTTTCTACCCATAATCTGTGCAGATTATCTGTATCTCACCTGGGTGTTGGGCTCCCAGACCCTGCCATGTCCCAGGATGGATGCTACTGCAACTATAGGTGGTGGTGGCAATAGCAGGAGGTAATTGAGATAGCAGTGGAGGTGCCCAAGAGGGATGCAACTTCTTTCAGAGATGGGGCTGAAAGGGTGAGCCTTATACTGGCTTTGGGATGCCTACTCCAAGATGTAGCTGCTTCTTGGCCCTGTCTGTTATACCAAGGTAGAGGCTACTGCATGGGAAAGGCTATGGGGAGTATTATTATTATTATTATTGTTATTATTATTAGGCAAGAGAAAGCACTACAAATTAGGAGAATAGAAACCCCCAAGACAGAAGAGAGAGATTGGGAAGAGGCTTCAGAGTGCTTATAATGTTCCATTTTGTGAAGCAGGTAGTTGTCACACAAGCTGCTATGAACTGAAAATTCATACATTGAAACTCTAACCTCCCACATTACTGTGTTGGACATATGGCATTTAAGGTGATGAGTGAGGTCAAATGAGGTCACCAGGGTGAAACTCTTATCTTATAGAATTGTGTTCCTGTAAGAGCCCTGTGAGTGCCTGGGAGAAGATGGCCATCTACAAGCTAGGAAGGGGACTTTTGTTAGCCCTGGATCCTCCTGGCACTCTGATCTCACACTTCCAATCCCAGAACTGAGAGAGAATTTCTTTTGTTCAATTCTTCTGTTCTACAGTGTTTTGTTATGGCATCCAGAGCTGACTAATACACAAGCATTCATTTGAAAACCACATAAAAACATAAAAGTTTACATCTCATGTGCATTTTTATTATGCATGTTACATATTCTAACAAAATGTTTTAAAAACAAAACAATTTTTAAAAAATAATTGCATTGAATAAATAAAAATACACATCAGAAGACAGTAATTAAGGAGAGAAATTGCAAAATTATAAAATCCTATTGGGTGTCACTAAAATCACACAGCATGTAAAACTTTTATCCTTCTTTTGAACTTTTCATACAAAGCATTTTTTTTCTCAAAACGAGTTATTTGGGAGTTATCTGGGGATTCTGGTTAAATGTGGATGGTAACATGCATATATTTTAGCCCACTCTCTCAAAATGCCAATAAAATGACAGCATGGAAATAAGAGCAGTATAAATACACAAGAACAAAGAGAGGAGAATGGAAATCACAGAGGACAAAGGATGTCAAAACAATCTTGGGAGACCAAGAGTGGGTGGGAGAATGGTAAATCACTTAGCTGATCAGGGCTTGGTAAGCCACGGCGCCTACAGAGGGGAATAAAAATGAGGATCAGGCATTTTACCCCCTGCAAGCTCCAGAGGTACTGGAAACAGTGACAGGATACAAATAGCAAAAAAAAAAAAAAAAAAATGGGAGCAGAAAGAGAAAAAGAACGGGGGAGCAGAGAATATGTTCACTTATTGCTGTTTCTATAATAGTGAAGTTAAAAAAAATCTTCTTTAGGGTTGATAAATCAAGGAAGGTGGGGGGAAAGTCATGTTCAACAGCACAAGGGTAAGCCTAAGGAAGTTGTTATTTAATGCAATGGATGGATAAACCAAAGAGGAAACAGAATTGTCAAATGTAAATAAGAGATACTGTTTCAGGAAATAGCATTTTAAGGGTAATGTATTACATAGTTTTAATTATGATGATATATTTACGGTGATGTTTGTACTTACAAAGCTAAACACTACAGCAAAATTACAAACTCTTCTAACCATCAGAAGAATTGTACACAAAAAAATAAAAGCAAATAAAACATATCAGGTAATCAAGTATTTTAAAGGCCATAAAATACATAATACAAGCAAATCTGTCATGTCAGCAAGTATAAATGGATTTGACTCACTTAATCAAAAAATTCATATAGTATTACCTAAGAAAGATGTTCTTCAGAGTGACACAAAAGACTAAAGAATTGACAAAGATACCCCCAAAGGCAAAGAAAGCAAGTCATGATCTGTATCAGAGAAAGCGGAAGTTAGGCTAAAAAGCATTGAATATAACAAAAATGACATGTTTTAAAGTTTATTCAAAATGGTAATTCATCTTTTTTTTTTTGTACCGGAAATTGAAATCAGGGGAACTCGATCACTGAGCCACATCCTCAGCCCTGTTTTGTATTTTATTTAGAGACAGAGTCTCACTGAGTTGCTCAGCGCCTCGACATTGCAGAGGCTGACTTTGAACTTGCAATGCTCCTGCCTCAGCCTCCCCAGCTGCTGGGATTACAGGCATGTGCCATCACACCTGGCAATTCATATCTTTTTAACAAGTAGCATGGCAACACTATTTATAAATTTAAAAAGTGTGTTAATAGACACAAACATTGAGGACTAGGAAAGATTAGTTAATTTCTTTCAGCCTATACCAGATCAAGTAAATAAAAAAATAAAGAAAAATATGACTTAAGCTTTATAAATATGATATATCTGATTATTATATTGCAAACTATATTCTCTGAAAATAGAGGTTATGTCTCCTTTTCAAAAGACCATACAAATTACCAAATAGTAAATCACCCAAAAACCTCAATAAGTTCCAGAAATAACATAAATTAACATAATAAAAAATTATCTGATTACAATGCAATACAATTAGAAAATAGTAGTAAAATCAGAAAAAAAATGGGAAATCTTTTCACTTGATAATTTTAAAATCTTCTCTTAATAAACTCTTATATAAAAGATTTATAAATTTAAACTATAGAATTTCTAGGGAAGCAAAATGTTTTAAAAACCAATTTAATTGGAACCTTAAAAATGTAAAAATATGTTCAGGAGATAATTTACAGCATTAATCATATCATATTTATATTATTAAAAGTTGAAAAAAATATTTAAATACCTAACATAAAACTAGACAAAAAAATTATAAAATAAATGAGAAGAAAATAGAAAGAAAAAATAATTACAAAAGGAGAAAAAATTGGAAAGCAAAACAAGAGAATTAATACATACAAAAGCTGCTGTTTTTTTTAAAAAAAAAATGCCCAAAACCTTTATACTTAAAAATGATAAAATATTATTGAGAAAAATTTTGAACCACTTAAATAAACTCAGGATATCTCAGGTTAATGGATTAGAAGCCTCACTACTATTAAAATGTTAATGGTATCTAAATTAATCTATAGATTCAGTGAAATGTCAATTAAACTCTCAGTAGCGATAGTTTTGCAGAAATTGGATAAATAGCTTTTACTTGCATGGATGAAGGAAAATTTACTTAATGATTACCCTATTGATAGGCATTCATGTTGATTCTAATCAATGTAATCCTCATATTTTGCCATTATAGTTAATTCTCTGATGAATAGCTTTATGCACATATCTTTATACACATAATGTGGGTCAATTTAAGGAATAAATTTCTAGAAGTGGAATTACCTGGACCGAGGTATGTACCACTTTAATTTTTGAGATATTGTCCAATTGTCTTCCAGAGTTATATCAATATCCATTCCTAGTGATTATTAAATCCATTCTTTATCAGATTTTGCGTTAACTGAATTATTGACATAATTTCCCTTATAAACACACTTTGAAAAAACATAAAATATAAAAAATCTTCCTATCTGATGCTAGTCCTGGAAACTCCTATGACAGTATCTGGTGATGCTGAGTGTCCTTGGCCTTGTGGATTTTACTTTTGAAATGCAAACTGATAACAACCATTAGTTGTTTGATACATTGCTGGGAGTCCAGAAGAAGAAAATAAATATCCTCGGGATAGACTGGAGCTCCAAGGATCATGCTGTGTATTTTTAAGGGAAAAATAAATTGTAGCCAGTGAAGAATCAGAAGTAAATCCTATCTCTGCGTTCTTGATACAATCTTGTGGACCTAAGTAGTTCCCTGCATTTATCTTCCCTCTCTTTCATTAACTCTCCCTGAAACACTAACTTTGCACTATTACCTGCTGATAGTCATAGCTCCCTACCTCCCTGACTATCTGTTTGCTTGAAGGAAGGAAGATAAGTATTCCATTTTTAAATCACTTCTTGTGCTCACAAAGTAACAAGAGATCCAGTAAGGCTAAAATAGAGAAGAATATGCCAGATTGATATTCAGGAGGAGGCGAAAGGTGCAGGGTAGCAAAAGATTGTTAGCAGAGAGTAGAGTAGGACTTTCCCACTATTCTCATGCCTGGGACTCACACAGAATCATGGAAAGGGTACTTTAATAGTTTTAGGACACTCATCACTAACCATACTGAGACTCTGGAAAGACAACTGACAAATTGCAGCAGTTTGGTTGCAGGGAAAACCATAGTGAAAAGAGAAGTGTTTTATCATTTGGGGGGAAAACCAAACAAACGTGAAGCTGAGCCTAATGACAAACAGGGAATTAGGTCCCTGGTACTGCATACATAAAGTATAGTTTTTTTCTTTTCAAATTTATGAGAAAGCTATCATATTGTATGCATGTTTTATCTGATGCTTTTAAAAATCAATATTGTGCTTTGGTTATTTATCTAAATGGACAATTGTAGACCTCATTGATTATTTTTCACTGTTATATAATATTCCATAAAGATATTCTGTATTTTCTTCTAAAGGTCATAATTTTTCTTTCCTCATTTAGATATTTCATCCTTCTAGAATTTACTTTTGCATGTGTGTTGTATGAGACAGGTTTCCAATAATTCTCCATATAAATCATCCCAACCTCATTTTTAATGGACCATCATTTCCCAAGTGATTCCTATTACTGAGTCTGTCACATACCAGATTCCCACTCCCTCTTGAATCTTTTCTCCCAGGAATACGTTACTCACTTCTTGCATCAGCATCACACAAATTTAATGCTTTATAATAAGACATGGAGCGTTGATGCTTGTGCACCTGCTTATTTGTCTTATTGAAAATGATCTTGTTTCTTTTTTCTCATTTCTATAGCACATATCAATTTAAGGGTCATATTTTCAAGCTGTATTCTGATAATGCTGTTGAAAATGTATCTATCATCACAAGAAGAATCACCATATTTACAATATACAGCCTGCCCACACATCAGCCTGTCATATCTCTTAATTTTTATAGGACTTCTTTTATATTCCTCCAGGAGATTTTTATAATGTCTTGTCCCCACATACAT
Source organism: Marmota marmota marmota (assembly GCF_001458135.2). Classification (NCBI taxonomy): domain Eukaryota; kingdom Metazoa; phylum Chordata; class Mammalia; order Rodentia; family Sciuridae; genus Marmota; species Marmota marmota. The sequence continues at coordinate 14,995,700 of NW_026000241.1, forward strand.
TACAATTTTGATTGCTCTTTTGAATATTTATTTTTATTATTAAATATGTCCAGGTTTTGCATCCAGCAAATTTGCTGAGATCCTTGACAAGTTATGTTTCTCTATAGATGCTCTCAGACTTATTATATGGACAACGATATCATCTGCAAGCAGTGTTGAACTTGTTTCTTTCCTCTATGGTCTTTATGCCTCTTGTTTATTTTTCTTGTCTTATTAAATTGGCCAGGACCTTCAGTGCACTGCTGAGTCTAAGTTGTAATCATGAGCAGATTCTTTTCTTCCTGGTTTTCAAAGAGTGTGTTTCTAAGGTTTCTTGATTGTCATGGTGTCCATGAATTCTCATAATTACAAGTTGTGGACAGTTCGTTCCATTTATAGTTTGTTAAGATTTTTGTTATAAATATGTGTTGGATTTTTATCGATATCTTTATATTTATTAAGATCCACAGAAAGTCTTTCACCTGTTAATATGGAAGTCTACATTAATGGATCTGCTAACCTGTTTTTCATGCAGCTGATATTTCTGCCAGATGCAGTTTGCCAGTATATTTGATCTATTTTGGTAAATGAGGTGGGTCTATAATTATGTTATATATAAATATAAAGCATCAATCCACCACGAGACAAGTGGAGAATGGATGTCAATAACTTCACAAAATATGCAAGAAAATATAAATCATGACAATGAATAATCATCACTGAATTTTATTGGATCGTTTTGCCCTGGAATCCAGTTTATTATCTCTTATCACTTTTATCAAATAGTGATATTAAACTACCAAAACTTCTATATTATTTTCCAATAAAACTTATCAACCCCACTTTTAAAACAATTGGCTATCTCTAAGGCTTTTCCTATACAAAATTGTCAGATTCAATGTTAAAGGTTGAAAAGACACCATAACTATAGAGTGACCTGTTCATCTTCATATCAAAAACAAGCACACTCTTGCTAAGACAGGAAACCAGCTTCAAAATCAATGATGGATATTGTGGTTGGAAAGGAAGCAAGAAAAACAATTGGTAGAATTCTTTCAGCAGAACCACTGTATTACTTATAATGTGACTGGCATTTAAAATCAATGACTGTTACGTATGTGAACAAAGACATTTTACTTTATCATTGAACAAAACTGACTTAATCAGTTGTCAGCATATGTTCGATCTATATGTGAGAGAAGTGCTTAATGACGCTTTGTTCTACTTACTGTGAAGCTGATTTTAAAAGAAGAGATTTTCTTTTTTTTTAAATTAAAGATTAGTTTTAAACTATGAAACATACTTTAAAAAGTAAGTTGGTTTTGCTGAGTGGGGTAGCACATCCCTGTAATCCCAGCGACTCCGGAGCCAAAGTAGGAGGATCAAAAGTTTGAGGCCAACCTCAGCAATTTAGCAAGGCCCTAAGCAACTTAGCAAGACCCTGTCCCAAAATAAAAAATAAAAAAGGCTGGGGACATGACTCAGTGGTTAAGTGACCCTGCATTCAATCCCTGGTACCAAAAAGAAACAAAAGAAGGTAAGTTGGCTTATACACCAGTATATGTAGCAGTATTATTCATAAGAGCCAAAGGTGGAAATAACTCAAATTTTCATTAATAGATGAATGGACAAACAACATGTAGTTTATACAGAAAGGATGGACTATTATTCAGCCTTAAAATGAATGCCAATATGTCCCAACATGAACCCTTGAAAAAAAACATTATGCCAAGTAAACTAAGCCAAACTAAGAGAACAAATGCACAATTCTGTTTATATAAAGGACCTAGAGTAGGAAAAATTATAAGGACAGAGAGTAGAGGTTCCCAAGGAGTGGGGAATGAGGAGTTGTTTCATAGGTACATTTCTGTTTGAGAAGATGAAAAAGTGAAGAGTCTACACCATTGTAATTGCATTTAATACCACCGAATTGTATACTTAAAAATGGTTAAAGAGGCAAAATTTATGCTATCCAAAGGCAAGAGGCTGCTTCCAGATGCCAGAACACACCTTATTCCTGGAAAACAGCTGGGATCCATAGACTGCCTCTGAAAGAACGAACAAGGCTTGAGAGAGGGGGCCCTCGAGCAGTGAGGCATTCCCCCTCCAGGGTTTTGGCACCAATGAAAGAATGAACAAGGCTTGTCGTCCTCGGAGCCTGTTTATTGAGGAACAGCTCTGCATATTTATAGAGCCAAGGGTGGTTTGACAGTTGGCATGGGGTGATTTTTGATTGGAGGGTAAGGATCAGGTGAGCCAGCAGGGCTAGTCTGATTGGTGGGTAGGATCAGGTGAGTCAGCAGGGCTAGTCTGATTGGTGGGTAAGGATCAGGTGAGCCAGCAGGGCTAGTCTGATTGGTGGGTAAGGATCAGATGAGCCAGCAGGGCTCAGATTGGTGGGTAAGGATCAGGTGAGCCAGCAGGGCTCACCATTGGACGGCTCTTCTTGGGGGATGGGGAAGTTAGTCGTTGGAGCCGGGGTGAATCCCAACAGGCTCCAGACCCTGATTTGCTGTTGAGGGACATGGTGGAAATTGTGAATACAAACTGCTTGTGGCCACTTAGTGCAGGTCACCTCCACCTACTAGGCAGAGACAAAAAGTGAGGCCAAGACGCTGTGCCCCCCGCCCCCAACCACCACCACAACAATAACTCTGTCTGGCAAACAAAATACACCTTCCATCATGTTTCAGAATTGCAGAAGGAAATTTTTTAAATGATCTTTTTTTAATGAATACAAGCAGTATAGTTCAGTGATCCATTCAGGATTTTGAATAGTATGGATCTTTAACTGCAGGGCCTAAATGTCAGGATATCTAATGATTAAACATCATGATTTCTTACAGTGTAAATTGCAGTTTGACTTTTTTCCCAATACCTAGTGATATTTTTCATTCACCAGAAAAAAAAAAAAAAACCACTTAGGGAAACACATATTGGGCATCTTAAAAATTACATCCAAATGCTGCAACTGGACATCAGGAAAGAGCATCCAGAGCCAAATGCCACCAAAGAGGTACACGCCCCTATTAGCCCTTGTGTCCAGAGACAGTCAACCTGGCAGCTCTTAGCTGCACTGAGCTGGGGCCCTAGTCCTCTGGAGAAACACTGAAAATAGTCTTTCAACAGAACCCTCTCCATAATTTCTGGGTCTGTGTTTGATCTGAAAAGCCGGAAATATCCGTCAATGCTTCCCAACAACCTATAATTCCGAGTTAAGATTTTCTAATTTAGAAAACATAAAAAGTGGGGGCGGGGGGGGGAGGGGGGACCAACCGTTGTGGTTGATGCGACAGCTCAAGAGGCTTTGTAGCCAGATATAGATTCCTTCATGAACAGTTTCAAACACTTTCTCCTCTTAGAAATGCCAAAACAAAAAACAATAAAACACATACATTTCTATTATTCACTTTTTAATTTGATTTCCACTTTTCTTTAAGATAAGCACGTTCATGGTTTTAAAGATCACATAGTTCTATGAGGATTCTAACAAAAAACAGCAAGCAATTTCATGTTCTACAGCTCCTTACCCTTAATCCCACCTTTCCAGAAGAAATCACCTTCTTTTTCACTTCTTTTTTTTCTGGTGTCTCCCCTATTTCCAATAATATGCTCACAGTACTATTTTTTTCCATTCAGGTGACTTCCTCTGAGCGTCCTACAATTGAAAAAATAGGAATCAGGACCATAGGCACACACTCATTTCCTTTATCCACATCTTCCCATTATATCATAATTTTTTTATTAAGTCATCACATAACATGCACATTGGCCGACCACCCATATGATTACACAATGGGATTGCTGTGTAATACAGGGTCATTTGACTACATTTCCTTTTTGTACAGAGTTTTCGCTCTCTCTGGACTTCATAAAGATTTCATTTCCTCCTTGGCTCAGTTTTCATTATCTTTATCCCTCATTTGTTTCAAAACTCTTTTCCGGAGCTTTAATTCTTTCTTCAATCCATGTGAACCCATCCGGTGATCCATCAGTTTCAGTTGTTCTTGGGGAAATCATTTCTGCGGTGCTTCATCTCCTGCCTCATCCTGACCTACGTGTTCTCTGAATCTGATGCCAAATTCTTTCCTGGAGATTTTTCCATCCTCTTGGATTCCCTCTGTCTCTCCCCTGCATCCCACACCCCTCCTCTTTACTTTCTTGGTGTTGGTGTTGGAGCACATCTTCTAGCAATTTTCATAGGTAGGGAGCTGGGAAGTCAATTTTCAGAGACTTTGCCTGTCTGTAATTGTGTTTCTTCTACCCTCATCTTTGACAGTTTGGATGGGGATGATATTCTGTAGTAGAAGTTATTTTCTTCAAAATCTTGAAATCATTGTTCATTGACTTCTAACATCCAAGGCTACTTCTGAGAAATCCAATGATAGTTTGATTCTTAACCCTTTCCATGGCCTGTTTTGTTTCTTTTCTCAAAAAAGTTTTGAGCATTTCTGTTTGTAACACAAATCTCTGAAACTTCATGATGTTATGCCTAGATATGGCTTTTTTTTCCACTGATTTTCCTGAACGTTGGTGGGTGTGTCTATGACTTAGATCCATCAGTTTGGAAATTGTTTCTTGAATTATTTTTTGATACCTTTCTCCAATCTATTCTTTCTCTATTTCTTTTTCAACCTCTTATGAGGGAGATATTGTACTTACCAGTCTGATTCTCTAATTTTCCTACTTTTTTATCACCTCCTCCATTTCTGCTTTTTGTTCTGCTTTCGATGAGATTTCTCAAACTTTATTTCCAGTCCTTCTATTAATGTTTTACTTTTGCTGTTATATTTTTGTTTTCAATTTTTTGTTTTATTCTTGAGAGGTTTTTTTTTTAAATAGCCTTCTAATCTTGTTTTACTAAGTGTTAATTTCACCTCCTAATTCTCTAAAAACTTTCATTCTCTCTAAATTTTTTTCTACTGTCTTCCCTCTCCGCCACTTTGGTTGCTTTGGGTTTGAGTGTCAGAAGTGTCCCTCAGATTCCTGATGCCCCTTGAAGAGGCTTTGGAGGGCCAGGCCTTCACTAGTCCCCACTTGCCTAGCCCATCAGACTGCCCTCCTGCAAACCCCTTCTAGAGAGCAGCAGACATGTCGACTGTTCAAAGACAGCCCTTCTCAGACTCTAGTATTTTTTTTTTTTTAGCTATCAGCAATTTGTGAAAATATCTTGTATTTTCCCCCTGAGAAAACATATCAGAAGTCAAGAGAACAAGTGGAGGCTGAATAGAACTGGAATTCAAGAGTTATTTGGAGCTACAAAACACCACCCTGATCAGTCCCCGCCTAATCAAAGTCACAGAGAAGGTGTCACACACAGACAAGATGTAGAAAAGCATTCTGAGAGCCATTTGGAGGACTCTGGGTTTTCTCTTCTTTTTATTCGATATTTCAGGTACAGTGAACTAGCAAGTAAACAAATATAGGTTTGCTTATAGTCTTTTATTTCATTTTGGGTGAAACATTTGGATTATAAGATGTAAGATGTATTTGAATTTTTGTACACTGAATATAAATGTTTTCAACAGGAAATTCTTGACTCTCCTTGCCTGGCTGTTCTTACTCAGAGTTCAGCATCTTTCTTTTTGTTGTCTTGTTTTTTGTTTGTTTTTTTAACTTTTTTGATTTTTTATTTGTTATGAATGACAATAGAATTTTTTTTGACATATCATACATACACAGGGTTTAACTGTGTGGTTGTACATGATGTGGAGTTACACTGGTCATGTATTCGTATATGAGCATAGGAAAATTATGTCCAATTCATTCTACTGTCTTTTCTATTCCCACCCCCCCTCCCTTCCCTTCAGACTCCTTTAATCCAATGAAATTCTATCCACCCCCCACTATTGTGTGTTAGCATCTGCATATCAGAGAGAACATTCAGCCTTTGGGTTTTTTTGGATTGGCTTATTTCACTTAGCATGGTAATCTCTAGTTCCATCCATTTACCAGCAAATGCTATAATTCTATTCTTCTTTATGGCTGAGAAATACTCCATTGTGTATATATACCACATTTTCTTCATCCATTCATCTGTTGAAGAGCACCTAGATTGGTTCCATAGCTTAGCTATTGTGAATTGCGCTGCTATAAACATTGATGTGGCCATATCACTACAGTATGCTGATTTTAAGTCCTTTGGGTATATGCCAAGGAGTGGGATAACTGGGTCAAATTAGTGGTTCCATTCCAAGTTTTCTGAGAAATCTCCATGCTGCTTTCCAGAGTGGTAAAGTGCATAATCTTCATGAGTCATAAACCTGACTGCCTTCTGAAACTTAATGAGGGGCAGAAGAGGGATGTCAACCTTTTAGTACACAAACTCTTCTTTATAACCATGTTTCAGCATGCGGCTCTCTTCCTCTTGTTCAGCCCTTGAGAATGAACATCCACTCCCTCTGGAACAGAGGAGAGCGTTCATCACCAAGTGGAGGGTACAGTGAGGTCTAGACAGTCCTATTGCTTCTTGTAGAGACTTTCAAACAGTCCTCTCAGCTCCCCCTGCCTCTTGTCCCAAAGCCCACCCTTGGAGCCATTGAGCATCTCTAAGGCCTGGGCTGTTGGAGGTTCTATAGAGAGCTTGGCTTGCTTGGGTGCATCCTACTTGTAGCTAGTTATCAGTTTTCTGAGGTCTGCTCTGCCAGAATAAACTCATCAGTTTATTCTCTAGTTTCGAGAAGACTATGGTTGTACTCTCCATTGTGTTTGTCCTAGTAGGTTCATGCCTTTTTAAACAATCCTTTAGCTGTCATCTGAGAAGGGTTTCAGGAAGGATGAAGGTAAATACATGTGTTCTATCTGCCATATCTAATCAAAACCTTTCTTATTTTTAATAGGAATATATTTATAATTTAAAGGTTTTTTTCAATAGATCCAGAATTATATGCAATTTTTGTGTGCAACTAAATTCTTCGAGTTAGTGGTTATCAAAGAGTGGTTCTCTGAGCCAGTGCATTAACCTCAGCTGGGAATGTGTTGGGAAATTTACATTCTTGGGTCCCACCCCAGACCTACTGGATCAGATTCAGACACCCTCAAGACAGAGTCTAGAAATGAGCAAGACTTTCGGGTGGCTCTGATGCTTGCTAGATGTGAGAACCTGCCACAGGTGTTGGAGGGACTCCAAACACTTGAGAAACCTAAATCCCAACATGAACTCCACAGTCATCTCTTCAAATCCAAACCCAACAGGGCACCCAGCCAAATAAAGAGGCCGTTTAGAGATAACTTCCTCTGCTTGGATCTATCCTCCTGAGAAAACACTTGTGGATTTAGATGCCTTTTTCTTTCACAGCACTTAGACCAGGAACCCAGGCAGACCAGACAAAGTGGGAGAAGGAATGAGAGTCGGAAGTAGAGAAGTCTGGGGAGGAGGGATGTAGCAGAGCCTCATCCCTCTTCTACTCCTTCCACTACCAACAGGTTGGAAAAGGAGCCTCTAGATCCATAAGACAGCAGCCTCTGGAAGGCTCCTGGAACAGGAGGATCCTTGTTCACTGCCCTTTGTCTACCTTCGGAGGCTACTGGCATCTCAGCCACACAAGCCCCTCCCCACTCCACCCCACCCCACCCATTTGTGCAACTCTTGATATTCCTCGCTCTGTGTCTTGTCTCCTTCCCTCAATTTCTTCCCCTTCCTCATCTTGGTGATGTTCTCTGCACCTGCTGCCCTGGAACAACCACAGCAGCTCATCTCCCCTCCCGGATGCAGAAGGAACCACCTGAGCTCTCTCCGCGGCCCCATTAATGTCCCTTTCCACCCTCCTCCCCAGGTACATCTTCACGGTCATTTACACCTTTGAAGCTTTGATCAAGATTCTGGCAAGGGGATTTTGTCTAAATGAGTTCACTTACCTGCGAGATCCTTGGAACTGGCTGGACTTTAGCGTCATCACCCTGGCGTGAGTACTTGCCCACACTGATTTGTGTTTGTCCCTGTGTGTTCAGGCTCACGCTCTGGACATGTTTCCTCACCTCATTTCAGCTTCCTTATCTGGCTTGGGGTTTTCTTGCCATAGAGTTTTGCTTTTGAAGTCACTTAGGTTAGTTCCATATCCACAGGAACAAGTCAAAGACCTCAGCTCTGACCTGATAATGATGAGGCAAAGTTCATCCTGCCCATATTGGGTAACTAGCCAGCATGGAGGCATCTCCAGAGGAACCATGTCTGAGCAGATAGATTGGCCGAGGCTACGTGCTTGAATATTCATCATCTGTATGGTGCACAGAGCCTCTAGATCATGGTGCATCTTCTGAAATGGTCTTTTCCAAAAGAGAATGTGATGATTAAATCAGTGCCTGTGTCTACAGATGGTAGTGCCACCAGGTTCTAAGTCTCTGTCCTGAGTTTTCCTAAGTTCACGCTATCGGATGTTATCCTTACTTATGTTGCATGAATTCCTAGGGCCCTCTCCTTGCAGAAATGCTGACTGGCTTCTGTCTTACAGATATGTTGGTACAGCAATAGATCTCCGAGGAATCTCTGGCCTGAGGACGTTCCGAGTTCTTAGAGCTTTAAAAACAGTTTCCGTGATTCCAGGTGAGCTGCTTTAACCAGCACATGTATTCACAGAGCAAATGTTAGTCTTCACAGCCTAACGCCCTTCTTTGGTTTTCACAAAAAACCTGTAAGGACTACTGTCCTTATTTAAGATAAAAAGAAACCAAGGCTCTTAGTATAGAAAACACAATCTCTAGGCCTTGTCACTACTAGTAAGAGCAAAGTGTGAGCTGGAGGCCAGGTACAGTAGCTCACGCCTGAAAACCCAGCAGCTCTGGAGGCTAAGGCAGGAGAATCACAAGTTCAAAGCCAGACTCAGCAATGGTGAGGAGCTAAGCAATTCAGTGAGACCCTGTCTCTAAACTAAAAACACAAAACAGGGCTGGGGATGTGGCTCAGTGGTTGAGTGCCCCTGAGTTCAATCCCCGGTACCCGCCCCCACTAAAAAAGTGTGAGCTGAAAGCCACTGTCCTGCTCTTAGGCCATGTGCTGTCCACACACCCCATGCCTTGCCATCAGTAAATAACAAGAAGGCCACGTCCTCGTTTTCTGTTCTTGCTCTGAGGTTGAGGCAAAATTCGCAGTTGTGTGCTCACGTAGACCTTGAACTGAAGATTTCATCTTGGTAGTGAGGAGGAAGAGAACAAGCAATCCTAGATTCTGGCATTTTCACCAGGTCTTTGGATCTAAAAGCCTGAGCCACAATCCTGTCATTAGACCTATAGAGGAGAAAAAAAATTAGGCAATTCTTTAAAAATTTTTTTTTAAATTCGTGCATTATGATTATATATAATAGTGGGATTTATTTTGACATATTCATAAATGCATATAACATAGTTTTCTCCATTTCAATTCCCAATACTTCCACTTTCCCTCCCCAACTCTCTTCCCTGATCCTCTGCCTCCACTCTATTGATCTTTCTTTCATTTATTTGTTTTTTAGTTGGTGTATTATAGTTATATGTAAAATTGAAATGCGTTGTGATACATTCATACGTGCATACATCCCCTTTCCCTTCCCTCCTCCCTCCCCATTGGCCCCTCACTTCTACTCCTTATCCTCCTTCAGTGTTTGCAAGGTCCCCCTTTTTATTCCTTTTTTTCTCTATGGCTTCCACATATGAGAGAAAATATGGGGCCCAGGACTTTCTGAATCTGGCTTTTTTTCACTTAGCCTGACATTCTCCAGTTCCAAACTGATCAATCTTGATTACAGAGAATTCAGAAACAAGTGTAGTCCACCAAAGCTCATCTATTGGGTCTCCAAGATCTCTATTGTCACCTTTCTGTGACTACTCAATCCCCACTAGTTTGATGGTGGGGATGATGAAGACAGAGATAAAGTAAACACCCTGAAACAGCCCTCTGTTCACCCCCTTGTGGCCTGGAGGATGATGTCCCCTCTCCACTGAGAATCTCTTCCCTCACTGGGTAAATAGAAACACCAATTCTAGAGCAGAAATCCTTTTCTACCAGTCCATGTCTGGCTCTGCAGGGAGAGATTTGAAACCCTTTTTCCAACTCCCCCAGACAAAGTCCATGAAGAAACCACAATTGTGTCTTCTGGTGTCTCTCTCACCTACTCTTAGCCAGAAGATCCTGAGTCTTGTTCACAGACCTGGCCTGTCCAATCTCCCTCTGTGGCTTCCTCTCTCACCTCTATCCACCTTGCACCACCATGTTCCAGAATCCAACCCGTGATTCCACAAATACTCCAAACCCATGCTCATCTCCCAGCCTGGGGCTCGAATGTCCTTCCTCCTTTCCTTACTCAGCTCACACTCATTTCTCAGGGCTCTGCCAAGGACGAAGTGTTTGTAACATAGTGGTAAGGACACCCCCTGGTCTTTTCCAACCTCCCCACACTCCAGCCACCCCATTCCCATCGTGAACTTCAGTTTAAGAGCTCTCCTCTGTGTGCTCCTCCTCTTGATAGCACTATGAAGTTTCCCTTCCGCTGTCAAACCACCCACTGCACACCAGTGCCCCAGCTGTCACTCAGCTCTCAGCTTAGGGACTGCCATGTGGAGTGCTCGATGGATTACTGGTTCACCATAAAGACAGCCCTGACTGCTTCCCCAGACAAAGCTCTTTCGGCTGCCTGTGAAGCTTCCCTACCAAAGAAGTTAATTTCATTTGCAGGAGCAACAGTCACCCCTTCTTCAATGAGCAAGGCCCACACCTTTGCTGCCAGCTCTGCTTGGCTCAGAGATATTCTTCCTCAATGTCTCTTGGTTTCTACCTCAGTAATTCTCAGTGGTTTTCATGGTCTCACTCTATTGCTAAGTTCATATCTCCCCCCCCCCACACACACACACACACTGAGATTCATGAGTCCCATGCCTTGAACTGCCTCTCTCCAGAACAGAGATACTAAGATGAGCACTGAAAGATGACACATGATTGGAGTTAAGTGAGTAACCTCACATGAGAACATAGTGGTTATTCAGCAATTTTTAAAATTGAATTGCTTGTATCAGAAATTTATTAGCCCTGAGATGATAAGAAATGCATTGCCTAGTACTCAATTGCTTATCTTTATAATGAGAATAATAGCCCCTGCTCGCCTGTCTCTCATGGCTATTGCAAGGTCCAGATGAGAAGCTGGGCTTGGATCTGCCCTGGAATTTATAAACATTTCACACCTATAAGGAGAGAGTGGGGAGGATGGCTCAGATGCATGCCTGTGTCCTGTGGGGTGCCTTATTCACATGGGAGTATCACGTTCATCCTCCTACAGGGCTGAAGGTCATTGTAGGAGCCCTGATCCACTCGGTGAGGAAACTGGCTGATGTGACCATCCTCACCGTCTTCTGCCTGAGTGTTTTCGCCCTGGTGGGCCTGCAGCTCTTCAAGGGCAACCTCAAGAACAAGTGTGTCAGGAATGACACAGCTCCAGATGATGCCTCTAATTACTCATCTCACAGAACACGTGAGTGGGTTTTCTATCATGGAGATCAGGCCTGGTTGGGACAGCAGGACCACATGGACATAGGGACAAGGGGGAGGGGGAGGCCCCTGCAGATCTGTGTAGACAGATATTTTGATTCCTCAATGCTGCTGAAATGCTTCCTCTGAGTTGTTTCACTTTGGGGTCACCATTGCTTGTTGCTCAGCATCCCTTTTGCAAGGAAATTAGCTTTAAATCCAGAAGCAAGTCATTCTGACTGTGCTGGGGAGGACTTAGAGCTGAAGTCTCTGATCAGCCCTTCTTGGATGGGACTTCACACCTTCTGCATGGCTCAGGATGTCAGCTGAGTGCCCACTGAGTATATGCAGCTGAGGGAGCTCACCTTCACTCTGAGAGAATATTTAGAAAGTGTTGTGTTTGCTATATAGGCCTGTGTCAGAAGATTCAGAATCGTATATGTAAGGCTTTTATTTCTTCCTTTCTTTGGCAGATGTATCTTATGTTATTAAGCCAGGCACCTCTGATCCTTTACTGTGTGGCAATGGATCTGATGCAGGGTGAGTACCCAACCCATGACAGCCCCAAAGCCCAGCAGTCTGGGTTGCAGGTTGTGAGGAAGATGGATAAGTCATGGTCTTTGCCATCCTAGACTTCATGGAAATAGTGTAGAGGGGAGTGAGGGGAGCGGGGGATTGTGGGGATAGGAAGGGTGGTAGAATGAGACAGACATCATTACCCTGTATACATGTATGATTACCCTACTGGTGTGACTCTGCACCATGTACAGCCAGAGGAATGAGAAATTGTGCTCCATTTGTGTACAATGTGTCAAAATGCATTCCATTATCATGTATAACTAATTAGAACAAATTTTAAAAATCATCAGAACCAACTGCTTATACTAGATCAACTATACTGAATAACTACCTACCTAATCAACTCTACCTAATCAGTATGAATAGGAATTAGGTGGAGTGATTGCTTAGGATTCTGAAATTGCAGGAAATACTTTTTTTTCTTTTTGGAGGAAAAAACTAGAGAAGTGTACGAGTTAGCTTTTGCCATGTAACAAACAACCCCCAGATTTTGTGACTTAAAACAGTTACCATTTATTTAGCTCATGATTGTATGCATCAGCATTTTGGGCTGAGATCAGGTGGCATTGAATAGATTCATTTGAGCATCTGCAGACAGTGGACAGATCAATGGCAAGACAGCTGATATAGAACACCTGTCTTCTATGTGTGATTTTTTTCATTCCCCAGCAGTCTAGCCTGAGCCTGTTCTCATGCAGGACCAGAGTTCCAAGAGAAATAGTAGAAGTGTGAAAGTCCTCTTGAAGTCTAGACTTAAAACTGGTATGATGTCACACTTTCTGTATTCTATTGACCAAAGCAAGTCACAAACCAGTACAGATCCAAGGGGTGAGGAAATAGACTTCATGGCTCAAGGAAAGAGCTGCAAAGTCATATTGCAAAGGGGTGAGGTAAGATAGTGAAAGGGGGAGAATTACAGTCATTTTGAAAATGACCTACTCCAGGAAGAAACTAATATTTATTAAGTATATTTATGTCAAATGCTCTGCATTTAACCATCACAGCTAACTCCATTATATGGGTTTCATTATTCTTGCATACTAGAGGAAGAAACACATGCATAACACTTTGCAATTTCAAATTTCTTCAGAGGTCAGACACATAACAACAAATGAGTAGAGCAAGCCAGGAGGGAACCATAGCAACTGGGAGTTCATTCCCCATCTGAAGGGAACAGTCATTGCTCAGTCTAGCCTGTGGTTGCCATGTGGAAATGTGGGCCCACTGCTTTTAGCTCTCTTCACTTTTAAAGAAAGACAGGAAATTTTGATTTTTTTAAGTGAAATTCCCCGACTATAAACTTGGTTACTCGTTCCCCAAAATGTCTACATATTGTATTGACCAAACAAAATATGTCTACATGCTAAATTCGGCTTGTAAGCTGCCAAGGGGGTTTGGTGTTTTATTTCTCATGCACGCACACACAAAAAAAAATGTTGCACTGTGGAGAACAAGTGCTGAGCTACAGGCTCTATGGGCTGGGGAAAGATAGTGAGGTGTGGGGGGATGCAGTTCAGAGAAGGCTTCCTGGAGGCAGTGGTTGAATAGTCAAGTTGCAGGTAGGATGCTTCCAGGCAGGATTTCCAAGAGATGCTTGGATGGGGACCATTCCAGGTGGCAGAACAGAAAGTGAGATGAAGCTAAGGGGTGAGCATCCCTCAGTTCTAGGCCTCTGGAGTGAGACATGAGCAGAAAAGATTCAAGCAGCAGATCAGAAAGGTCAGGTCCCTCTCTCCCGCCTCCATATCTGTGAGCCTGGAATATCCACACTCACAGTGCTGTCACTCCCTGATCATCTGACAGCTCCCCATTCTCCAAGTGGAACTGGGCAGGACCTATAAAGCTCTACCTTAATCAGCTCATTAGGAAAATAATCTCAGATAGAGCTGAGGGGTGGGGACAAGAGAGAGAATTTAGTCCGCATCCGATTCCTTGGTTTCTGTCCTCACAAATGCACTTGGCATTTGGGTCTCTGGCTCAGGGAGGGTGGTTGTTTTGATGTCAGTTTCCATTTTCCTTTGGATTTAAACCAAGCCCCCCACCTCAAATGTCCCTTTTGTGTCTAGATGATGGCATTTCTCAAGGCAGTAGCTCCAGAGCAACCCAAGTACTTTCCCATTATAAAGTTGTAAAGGGTCCATCTATGCCTCCCTCCTCAGCTCACAGAGAAGCCAGACCTCCTCCTGGGCAGGTCCAAACCAGGCAGTGGAGGAATGGACCCAGCTTGGAAGTTAGTTGACAGGTCAGCTCAAAATGATAGCACAGTGAGCCCCGAGGGAGCCTGCTGTGAACACCAAACCTGGATCTGATGCTGGGCCACAGAAGAGCCAGGGTCCTGAGTAAAGTCCTCCATGGGTCAAGGGCACCATGGGAGGAAAATCTGGGGTCTCGAGGTGGAGAATCAGTACTGCAATACCTGAGGAGTTTCAGCATTCTTTCACTTGTGCTATTCCAGTCCCTCCTTTTGGAAGCTCCCAATAGCCAGAATTTTAATTTGCATTTTAAATATAATATTTAATATGCGAAAGGCACTGTGCAAGAGACTGTGCACGATGATCTTGTTAAATCCTCAGATCAGTTAACTGTTGCTACACTGAGCGATAAGCTGTCGATGTACAGTGACGAGGGTGAGTCCTACAGAAGACCTAGAAATAAACCCGTCCTCAGAGTTCATTAGAAAACTACCTCCTTGGGAGAACAACCCAAGAGACTGCCTTTAAATGTGGGTCTGCAGAGTCAGGGAACTTGCAAATCTCACAGTGGACATCGAACTGGAATTGATGGTAATTAATTTACTAGCATTCTAATCAATTCAGTGGGTCTTGAAGCTATGTGTTCACATGGATGTCTGAAATAAGAAGAATCCCTGAGGTTGGTGCTGGGAATGACACCCAGGAGTAAAAGAATCTTGTAATTCACACAAGATTTCTGCTACTGTGTCCCTGATCAGGCCATCCCCACTGGGGTGGACGGGAGCTACTCACATGTCCTGAGCTGAGAGATACTTCTTTTCATCTATCCACTTGTGTATATATATAAGAGAAAGTCCAGCACATCCACCCCAGCCCTCACCAAGTAGCCATCAGCCTCTCTATCTTCAGGAGGAGATTGGGCTGACTTAAGTATTGGGCTCCTTTATGGCTACATTTCTCCTCTCTAATGAATATGCTGGCATCTTTGTGGATTTAGCCAACTGACTTCTCTCTGAGCTCCACCTTCCTCATCTGTAAAGAAGGATTATTGAAATGAACAAATTGCAGTGTTAGCAAAGCAAATGGAAAGTGCTGTTTTTATTGTTATCTATAATTGGTCAGTCTTCCTTTGATAGGCAGCTGTGCAGACAATGCCAACAGGCTCATGACTACATTCTGCATTATTATTACGGAATCTCCTTATCCTGGTATGAACTGGAAAAGAACTTGACACCTTATGGAATCAGGTCTGGGCAGTCATCTGGCCTTCCCAGGATACTCCCTTAGACATAAAATTCCGGAGTAAAAGAACTAGCATCTCCACTTTAGGGATCATTCAGCTTGGATCTGGAGACTACCATGCTAAGCGAAATAAGCCAATTATCCACCCCCCACCCCCACCACCACAAAAAAAAAAAAAAGAAAAGATAGATTAGTTTCTCTGATATGTGGCAGTTAACCCACAATTAGGGAGGGGGAGATTAGAAATTCAGTGGAGGGGCTGGGATTGTGGCTCAGCGGTAGAGCTCTCACCTAGCACGGGCGGGACCCAGGTTCAATCCTCAGCACCACATACAAATAAAGGCATTGTATTGTGTCCATCTACACCTAAAAAATAAAAATATAACCAAAAAAGAATTAAAAAGAAAAGAAATTCAGTGGAATAGACAAGGGGGGAATGAAGAAAGAAGGGAAGAGGTATAGGAATAGGAAAGACAGTGGAATGAATCTGTCATACTTTCCTAGTTCATATATGAATGCACTACAGTGAATCTCACCATAGGACTGGCATCCTAATTAGAATAAGGTATATTCCACAATTGTATAATTATATCAGAATGGACTCTACTATCATGGGTAACTAAAAAGAACCAATAACATTTTTAAAAGAGTCGTCCGGCTAATAAGAGGAAGGCCTGGCCTTTGACTCTGATCTCTGACTTCAAACCCCGTGATTTCCCTGCAGCCCCAAGAAGCAGGGCTGCACAATCAATGACCTTCTCTGTTCTTGCTGCAGCCACTGCCCTGTTGGTTCCATCTGCCTTAAAACTTCTGAAAACCCAGATTTTAACTATACCAGCTTTGATTCCTTTGCTTGGGCTTTCCTCTCACTGTTCCGCCTCATGACACAGGATTCCTGGGAACGCCTCTACCAGCAGGTATTGATCTGCATGTCCCCACACAGACTAAGCTGGAGGCTGGTGGGTACACTGCATGGCTATACTCCTCCTGGAGGATCCTCACCTAACCTCAGGGACCTACGTGCTATGAGTACAGGTTTCTCTTCTTTACCTTGAATCTGCAGACTCTCAGAGCTTCTGGGAAAATTTATATGGTCTTTTTTGTGCTGGTCATCTTCCTGGGATCTTTCTACCTAGTCAACTTGATCCTGGCTGTGGTCACCATGGCGTACGAGGAACAGAACCAAGCAACAATTGCTGAAATCGAAGCAAAGGAGAAGAAGTTCCAGGAAGCCCTGGAGATGCTCCGGAAGGAGCAGGAGGTTTGTTTGTAAGGGTCAAAAGCTTTGTGAGTGCCGGGCATGGTGGCACATGCCTGTCATCCCAACGACTTGAGAGGCTGAGGCAGGAGGATCGCGAGTTCAAAGCCAGCCTCAGCAAAAGTAAGGCGCTAAGCAACTCAGTGAGACCCTGTCTCTAAATAAAATACAGAAGAGGGCTGGGGATGTGGCTCAGTGGTCGAGTGCCCCTGAGTTCAATCTCTGGCACACACACACAAAAAGAGCTTTATGAACACAACAGCACAGTGTATATTCTTGGATAGAGTCTGAATTAGATTCACTTACAAATTACCAAGTTTCACTTAGAATAAGCTGCCATTCTAGGTAACTGCAAGAGGATGCCTCTTACCTCAGGGATTGTTTAGTGAAGTTTTTTCTCCAAAAAGAGGACCTGAATGAGGATTCTTATACAAGTAATTTATTCAGGGAGTCTTCTCAGGAGAAGTGGAATAAAGGAAGCAGGGTGGCGTGGGAACAGAACTAAACAATGAAGTGATCTCAATCCAAGACTAGCTTCAGCCTGAGTCCATGGAGAGCTTTGGAGCATGATTTGTACCACAAAGTTAGCCCCTCCTTGAGGCAAGTGTCTGGGTCTTTTGTACCCCCATATCTGCACCACTGAAAGAAACCTATGGAATTTTTCTCCATGATGTAGGTGTGTGCATTAACAGCCACCACAAACAGCTAGGGACAGGTATACAAACCTGGTAAAAAGGACTGAATGGGGCACCAAGAGTCGACTGCAGGGTCTGAGGGAGGGAGGTGACCCAGAGGTGGATGTTTCTTTTGTGTCTCAATCTCACCACCACCTTGATCCTAACCCTTAACCTCCTCTGTCTCAAATCCCCCATCCCTGTGACACCCCATGTCAGGGGGACACATTTGTTCTAAGCCCACCAGATCCTGCTGGCTGCAGCTGCTGTTCTTTCTCCTCAGGTGCTGACAGCACTGGGGATTGACACAGCCTCTCTCCATTCCCACAATGGATCACCTTTAGCCTCCAAAAATTCCAGTGAGAGAAAGCACAGAATGAAATCAAGAGTGTCGGACTGCTCCACAGATGACAACAGATCACCCCAATCTGAGACTTACAACCAACGCAGGATGGTAAGGGGCTCTGGTTTGTGCCTTAAAGATTCCCCACCTTGCCAGCTGTTATGGACAGTGGGTTGACATGGGAAAAGGTCTGTAGCAGGGAGAAAGCCGGAGGCACAGAGATCAGGAGGATGTTTTAGTAATTCAGGCGCTCCATCCCAATGGTGGCCAAAATGAGGACAGAGGCATGTTAGATAGGGAAAGAGGTAAATTACAGGGATCTTTCTGAAAGGAAGGGACCAACAAGATTGGGATTGTGGAATGTAGAAAAAGAGGAGTCCAAGATCACTCTAGGGTTTCAGGAGTCATCTTTAGTTAACTGAGCGGTGGTTCTAAAGCAGGGGCACTGGAGGAAGAATCCAGGGTTGTAAGGAAGGCAGGGAGCCCGTGTTGACCTGCCGACCTTGAAATGTTTGGGAACATCAAAGCTCAGCTTCCCTGGACACTCTGATCTGCAGCTCCTGGGAGGAGGGGGCAGGAGGTCTCTGTCCTTGGTGCTGAAACCATTCACAACTGTCTTTCTGACCTCATACTTCCGGGCCTGCAGCTACAGTTGTCACCTATTGTTGGCATGGAAGATCCCAGAACCCATCTCTGTGACACAGTCCAGCCCAGGAATAATGTCAGAATCTCACCTTATTCCCTTTAGCAATTCTACCCCCATTCGAATATTTAGCTCCCACTCCAAGGTCCCGCACTCTAAGTCCTCACCAGGCTTCCTCCCACCACCTCCCTGTCCCTTGAAAATCCAGTGTACAAAAAATATTCCCTTTCCATAGGCCTGAGCCATAATATTCCTTTTATGGAAGGGTAGTCACCACACTAATAGTGTGGAAAGGACGATAAACATAGCTATTCTCCAGGCAGGATGCCCTCTCAATCTCTCTTCTTGATCTCTCTCATTTAAAGGATGTTCTACTTTTCTGTAACACCATTTCCAACCCCGAGATGTGTGTGCACATATACATACACAGACACACTTTTATGAACTCTGACCCTAGTGACATACCCACACTGAAGAATTTTATCTGCATCTGTGCCCTTTTATTCCTTGCTCTGCCTTTTTTGAGCAGCACCTGCCATGCACAGGGCACAGTTCAGATGATGTTTCAAAGTACTATAGTAGAGGCATATATGTGGTGTTTTAGACATAAATGAAGAGACTTCCTCTCATATGGGGGTGGATGTGTGTCAGGAAAGGCCTCCTGGAGGAGGGAAAAGTTAGGTGAGTAGCAAAGAGTGTATAGGGTTCTTTCAGTAATTGAAGGTGTGGGAGGACTTGGGAGGATATTCTCCAGACAAAAAGAACATGTATGAACAAAGACAGGGAGAAAGTATGTGGGTCCTTCTTGCATGCAAACTGGTGGTTGGGGTCCATTACAAGAATGCATCCCTTCCTCTTTTCCCAGACATGGACATCTGGAATATAGACCTTAGACAGCTTTTATATAAAGCCATTTTTCTGACCAGGAGTGATGAGATAGGGATTGGGGGTAAGGCAGGAGAGATTATAGGGATTTTCAGGAACATGCAGAAGACTAGTTGACCTGTTTGATTGATGCACTTTAAGGCAATACCAATGATTAGACTCAAAGGTCATTGCCCACAATTTACCAAATAGGTTAATTCTGAAATAAATGGTAGCCAAGCAGGCACTGACTGTCAAATACTAGATCTAAATGTTTTCTCTTTCTTGATTGGTTTGTACTTGTTGTCTCAGTACAAATAAGTCAGTTTTCCCATTTTTAAATATGAATTGGTCAGTTGTTCACCTTTCCTTCAAAAGTGGGACAGATTCATGGATTTTTTTGAGTTCTAGGGTCCTTGGCCATGTGTTCTAAGCAAAGAATGTTCAAGTTATAATACTGTTCTTGCAATGATGGTTGTTGAATAAGATCAGGCTCCAAATCATCAAGAAAGGAAAAACTTCAGTTTTGTGGAATAAGGAGAGATGTGAGGAAAACCAATTGGCAAGATATTCAACTTTTGTGGTTTAATAAATAAAAGGAGGGTTGGGGTTGTAGCTTAGTGGTAGAGTGCTTGCCTAGCACGTGTGAGGCACTGGTTTTGATCTTCAGCACCACATAAAAAGAAATAAATAAAATAAAAGGTATTGTGTTTATCTACAACTAAAAACAATTTAAAATAAAAATAAATAAATAAAAGGAATTAAGGATGGGAGGAGCTGAGCAGTATGATCAGAATAGGGAATCAATGTTTAGATTTCAGAAATACTATGTATGATCCAAATACAGGACCCAGGGCTTATTGTGGTCAGGTTCCCACAGTGGTCATGAGACCTGGTTAACTCACGCACTAACTTTCTGGGGTTTCCAGGCCTATGAACTAGCTCTTTTCCTCTGGAACCTGTAAGCCACACGGTTCTCTCAGTGGGAGATTTTGATGGGAAATGTTTATTGATTTGGAAGAATGGCATTATTCTTCCAGGAAATTAGGCTGCAACTCTTCCTTCAATCCTCCCATTGTTGACTGTTCAAAGCTTGCCTCGAGGGATCCTGGAAACTCATTACGCTATAAAGCTCTTGTCTCCTCCTTTGCAATACAAACTCTCACTCTCTTACAGACAAGATGCAATGAATTGTACAACCTAATTTCCAGACAATAGAGTGCACTTGTCCATTCAACAACCACTTTCCAAGCACGTGCCAGTCCTGGTGTGCATAATAGAGTCTTCTTAGATCACAGCTTTGCATGTAGAGGAGGGAACTTAAGGCAGTTTTGTCCAGCTCTATGGTCAAAGTTTGGCAAACAGCTGACCCATCCATCCAATGCAAGGTTGTCCTCCGATCGTGGCCATAATGACCTGTTAGCTGATCTTCAGCACTCATAACCTCCCCTCTCTCCTGGCCTTTCCCTGAGTCTGTCTAGAATATCCCTGAGTCTGTCTACCCTTCAGATCTGTGTCATTATTTAGCTACTGGAAGGTCATGGGAATAGGGTCAGGAAGTGGAAGTGGGTGGAGGGAAGTGTGCTCTAGATTTGCCAGAGGACCAGCCTCCAGCCCACCTTCTTTCCTGCTCATCTGGGGCAATGCCCAGTCTTTCCTAGGCCTTGCTCCTGGAAGGCGTCGGGCTAGCCATGGCAGTGTGTTTCATTTCCGAGCCCCTGGCCAAGATGTCTCATTCCACGATGGGATCACAGATGATGGAGTCTTTCATGGAGACCATGAGAGCCGACGGGGTTCCCTGCTCCTGAGCAAGGTTGTTGGACCGCCAGGCCCACTGCCTCAAACTCCCAGCGTTGGCTCTGGGCATGGAGAAGAGGGACACCCAATGCTGACCACTAGTGAGCTTGTTCCTGGAGCCACAGAAGTTCCGGTGAGTTTGTGCATGATCTAGACTCTCTCAAAACCACCTTTCTCAAGCCAGAGGCCTTTGGCCAAGAAGCCCTGAGTTCTACCAATGGAGGAGTCCTTGAACCATTCTGCATCCCATCTGACTCCCATTTGACAGGGTAGGTAAGACCCAGAGCAACTGGTTTTACCTGAGGTCAAAGAAATTTCCTGGCTTACTGTGCAGAGAAGTGATACCAATTATTTTCCATTTGTCTTCATATTTCCTCTTATTATTTCTGTCCCCACTCACCATCACTGCTTTGGAGACCATCCCATTTTCTTGCTAGGGGCATGAGGTATGAGAAAAACCCAGGGCCCTTCTGCACTTGTCTCTGGTTATATGCAAACTACCCAAGACTTGGCAAATGAGACCCAGAAAAATTCTGGGAGGTTCTCAGGACATACCTCAATAGAAATGAAGTGTCCCTTGCTTGACTCACAGAAGAAATAACTAAACAAAATGCACAAATGAGACAACAGTGACTAAATGTCTAGCACTCTTTAATAGAATAATTACAGATTTAATGGTAAATCAGGGACTACTTACTGGATTAGAGCTGTGATTTAATTTGTGCTCTCCATCCAGTTTCAGTAAAGATGCTTCTAGTGTTTTTCATGTGCCCTCTGTGGCTAGCTAGAGATACAGAGCAATTTGCAAACAGACTTGTCAAGAGGTCATTATATGGTTCTACTGACTTGAGTGAGTATTAAGAACTGAGATGTGTTAACTCAGTCTGACTAGATGCCATGTGATTCAGGGTCCCAGCAAGAAGCAAGACGGTCACTCCAGTGGCAAAGTGGAAAGACTTTAGAAAAGTATGTAGAAAGGTGTGGGCTGGGTTCGGGGAACTGATAAGGAAGGCACTGGAGACGAGCAACAGTGGGGAGCTATTACATACCTGTGCTGAAAGAGAGAAGGAAAAGAGCAGAATCAGAACCTATCAAGAGCTGCAGCTGTGTGTCAGAGGCTGTGGAATAGAATCTGACATCCTAGAGAGAGAATCACAGCTGCTGCCCAGCCATAGCCCAGCAGGAAGAAGTCAGGGGACAAATACCTGACTTCTCTTTCTTTTCATTCTCTAATGTCCTATTTGTACCTCCTATTGGCCAAGCCTGAACAGAACCAGAGGGTAAGGGTGAGGCATTTTTGTACAGATTGCCCTCCCTGGACACAGAGCAGGGCAGGGAGATGGAGAGTAATAGTGTTCTAACCTTGATTCATTCTAGTTAAATTATTCAGCTAGTGCCAGATTAACTCCTTAAATCCTTCCACGTTGCAAGGACCTGGGTGGCAGTCCCAGCTATGCCATTTACCAACTGAATCACCTTTAGGAAGTCCCTCTGTTCTTCTTGCCTTCTCATCTCCCCTTGTAAAAAGCTTCCTAATGAATTGGAGAGTTCAGTGAAATAATAAAGTGTCTACATTTATATACATGGCTGACTAATAGGCATAGCTGCTAATATTTGCCGAGCCCTCAGGATTGGAAACTTTAAATTTAGTATTTATTGTTAACTACATACCTATGGTCTTCACCTGTGATAAGCATTTCATAAATGCTTGTTGTCTATGGACTCTGAAAGGTTTGTGCAGAGCTGTCAGCTGCTGTGGAACTTGAACTCTCCATGTCCAGAGTCTGTGTATGACAATAGTTGTGGCTCTGGTGGAGAATACAGGCGAAACCTCCAATGAAGGTTTAAAGAGGAAACGGTCAAAAAGATTGTGATAGACAATGTCTGTTCAGCCTCTTAGAACAGGATGGGTGGCAAATAAGTGACAAAAATTCATTTTTCACAGTTCTGAAGGACAGGAAGTTCAAGGTCAAAGCACCTGCAGATTCCGTGTCTGGTGAGGGCCACCTTCCTGACTCATAAATGGCACTTTCTTGCTGTGTCCTGACAGGTGGGAGAAGTGAGAGAGCTCTCTGGAGTCTCTTTTATAATGTCATGAATCCCATTCATGAGGGCTCCACCTTTGGGACTTAATCACTTCCTGAAGCCTCCACCTCCTAATACCATTACACAGAGGGTTAGCATTTCAATATGAACTTGGGATAGGAGAGCACAAATAGTCAGTCTATTATAGAAAACTAACAGATAGGCAATCAAGACACACACATGCTCCCTGAAGAAAGGAAGAGACTATGTGGAATTGGAAGTGGGTTGTGTGCTGGGGAAGGAAATGGGTCTATTAGAAGGGAGGTCAGGAAATTTCACTGTGGAGTAAGAGTTCCATGTAAATGTCATATGCACTGCCCAGAGGGCAGTTCCCAGAGGGCCACTTCCTGGCCCGCTGCCCCTGCAGCTTTTAGCTCCCTTTGATAGTAATCTCAGAGACCTCAGAGGCAACTCCATCACCACTTGGATGTCCAAGTCCCATCCTAGGAAAAGGAGTTTGCAGAGTCTCAGGTGGATCCAAGTCACCCCACTGGCCTCCAACCTGCACTCTGGTTCCATCCCACCTCTATGCCCTGTTTTCATGCCTGAGTTCTTCCCCAAAACTCAAGGGCCAGCCCTGTTTCTCCAAGGCTGCTGCAAAGGATTATGGTTTCACAGAGCATCTCAGTCATGGGAGACTGGGCAGGAGGAGGCTTGGGTGATGTTCTTTGCTGTTAAAGACTTCAGGCTGGGGGAGTATCCTATCTGTTTGTGTCTCAGCAGGCATTCGATGCAGGACAGAAGAAAACTTTATTGTCAGCAGAATACTTGAATGAACCTTTCAGAGTCCAAAGAGCAATGAGTGTGGTCAGTATCATGACCTCTGTCATCGAGGGTAAGTGCTGCTCTCTGGACGAACGTCCACCGTGCTGTGATAAGTCTCACCTGCGTACTCTCTCTTATGCCTCAAGCTCATCCTCCTTTACTAATGTAGTTCTTATGTACATAATTTTTCAAAACAAAAGAATCCAATAAACGAAATGCCCTCATTCACCTCTTGTTCAAATTAGCTTCTCCTTCATATGTATTCACAAAACTAGATTTTCAAAGAAGTAATTGGGCAGGCACCAGAGAATTTCAAGTCACCTCTCAGGTGTGCAAAAGACTTAGCAGTCTTTAATTTCCTAGCATGGCAAAATTACCCTCATGCTTTTCATGGCTATAACTTTCACAGTGGTAACTTAATTTCTGTCTCAAGTCCCCATTATGCTGAATATTGAAAGATAATTTAAGTAAATTAATCGGTTCACTTCTCTAAACCCCTGTCAATTCTGGGTTCTGCCAATCAACTGTGAATCCACTCAATATCCTCAGGGATGTGTCTAAGTTCTAGCTGGTTACACCTAGTCAAGGGGAGGAGGAGGAGACGGGGGTGGCATTGGCTCATGACTCCAGTTCACACAAGTTTCCGTATTTATGGCTACATCTTCCTCATGCTGGGTGTGAGGTTGTTTTAATCCAACCTTTGTTTTACTTCAAGGTATGGAGAGTATTGTTCTAGTTATATCCACTTATGTATCTGCCCTAGAAACACTAAGTTGCTTAGGTCTAGTGGATGCAAAGGGACTCTGATGTTGATATGCTGCTGAGAGGGGACCCAGTGTACCTTCCTTGCAGCCCTCGGCTAGAGCTTCATTTCAAGGTAGGGTGTAGTGAGCAGCAGAAACTCTTTGGAGGATTTGAAACCAGAACCCATCTGCGCTTTACTTTCTGGGTGAAGCCAGAGGTGGCAAGGCTTAAAGACAGATCCATACGCTCATCATGACATGGAAACTGTAGAGTAACATACCTGGTGGAGAAGACCTCAGGCCTTCAGAGGACATCCTAGGTCTCCAAAATGGCAGCAGAGTGGTGGAACAGACACTTCACCACCCATGAAGGCTACAGAAGGGGACAAGTGAAAGCCAAACAGGGAAGGTGGAGAGGAAAGAGCAAAGAACCACCTGCAGGGAGTGTCCCCTCAGAGATTACATTGGAACTCAAATTCAAGTAAAATACATTTAAAATACATTTAGCATTGACTGAGGAACAGCTCAGTGTCCCACCAAACTTGAACTCCCAAAGCCCAAGAAAAAGCTGAGAAAATGAAATAGCATCAGGCATTGAATTAGCCAAAAGAAAGTTCCCAGGTTAGGAGCTTGAAGTCTAAGTTGGATTCAATTACTTGGATGGGAGACACCTTTAAGTCATGTTTCTTGAAGGCCTGAGCTTTGGGTTTTTTTTAAATCTTTTTAATTATTTGGTTTTTTTTTTAAATAGTCATAACAATAGGGTGTATTTTGGTGTATTATACATACATGGAGTGTAACTTATTCTAATTAGAATCCTATTCTTATGGTTGTACATGATACAGAGTTATCCTGGTCGTGTATTTCAAATTCAAGGATAGGAAAGTTATGTTTTATTAATTCTACTGTCCTTCCTATTCCCGTCCCTCCTCCCTTTCCTTCATTCCCCTTTGTCTAATCCAATGGACTTCCATTCTTCCCCTCCCTACCCACCCTTTTTATAGTTTAGCATCCACAAATCAGAGAAAACAGGACTTAAAATCAGCATATTACAGTGATGCAGCCCCATCAATGTTTATAACAGCTCAATTCACAATAGCTAAGCTATGGAACCAACCTAGGTGTCCTTCAACAGATGAATGAATAACGAAAATATGGTATATATACACTATATATAAAGAAGAATGAAATTATGGCATTTGCTGGTAAATGGATGGAATTGAGCTTTGGTTTTAAGAATGAATACCAACTTTAAATCATTTTTCCTTGTTGATGATTATTTAATAATCACTTTTTACTGTAATACTGAGCACTCCCACCATTTTTCATGACTGCTTAGAGTTCCACCATGTTACTTTGCCTACAATTTTTTGTTGGCCAGGTGGATTTTTTTCCTTTATCTTCCCATTAGTCATCAAAAATCAAATGTTAAGTACAAAACATCTTTCTTTTTCATTCATTCCTTAGAACTATTAAACATGCTCTTTCTCTCCCCCCCCCTCTCTCTTTGTAATATTTACTCACTCATCACACACATTTGTTGAGCACCTGTTATGTGTCCAGCATTGTTCTAGGTGCTTGGAATTCAGTGGTGAACAAGATAGAAGTCTGCTCTCATGGAGCCCTCACACTGGGGGTAAGGGAGGCACAGATGCAAAACAAATAGATATTTGGGTAGTGATGAGAAATAGGAGAAAAAATAGAGTAGGAAGGAGATGAAGAGTAGGGGTTGTTTTTGATAAGTGGTTGTGGAAGGTCATTCTCCCTAAGGAGACCAGAAATCGGAATGAAGTAAGAGAATCAGCCATGTGAGAACCTGGAAAGAGTTCCAGTCATCAGCAGCCTATACTATTTGCAGGAATGAGACATGAGTGAAATGCATCCCAAACACATCCCAATTTAAGTAAGACTGAAGAAGTTCTCAGGGTGAAGGAGAGGCAACAGAGCTTAGAACCCAGATTTGGAGCCCGACCACCTGGGTTTGAATTGTGGCCCTGCCATTTATGGAAAATGGCGTGACCTTTGAGCTCCATTAACTTCTCTGTACTTCAGTTTTCTCACCAGTAAAAAAGTTCAAATACACTCATCTTGCAGTACTTTGGGAGGATTAAATGAGTCAAGTCAAGTGCATAGTAATATTCAGCTGTGGGTTCCTCTTCACTGGGTCGCAAACTCTTCGAGGGCAGAGATGTGCCCATTTTGCTCAAAGGAAATCTCTAGTACCTTGAGAGGCAGCGCATTGTGCATTGTAGACACTCAACAAAAAACTGTTGAATGATTGAATGAATGAGGGTAGTACTCAAAGGTGATATTTGGAGAGTGGTGCCAATTTATACTTATCTGAACTGCTAAAACTAAAACAAAATAAGTCAGACATCTTGGAGCAAGATAGACATCGCCTCTGACTGTGAGAGTAGGCTAGGAATAGCAGGAGAAGCAATGACATTTCTAGGTTAGGTCAAAGATTCCAGAGCATTGGGCACATGACCTTCTTTGGTTGGATTTTACTTCCATTATACTTACGAAGGATGCTGTTATAGTCAGCATAGGATTTACAGAAGCCACCTCTCCGGGAGTAATGGTACCTGAGAAAGTTTGGGCCAAGAGTTTGGCAATTCACTGAGCTCAAGGCACTTGAGTTGTCTAGGCTTGGCATACAAGCTGAGATTTGACAGTTGTCCAAAGCAGAAGACCAGAAGCAGGATCACAGCAGTGAGTACAGCTGCCCTTGAGCTTGGCGGGAGAGATTGGCATGGAACAAGTTGTTAGTGGGGTACTGAGAGTCTTGAAGGAGAAGCACAGGATGCAAAGAGAAGTGAGATAAGTTCAGCCTGGAGTCAGGGAAGTATTCCAGGCAGAAATACCCTAAAGCTGAAATAAAAAGCCTAATGTAGCTGTAACACATCTACCAGGGAGGAGAGGGGCTCAAATAAGTCTAGAGAGATGGGCTGGGGCCAGGTCTACAGAACCTCCTAGACCTTATTAAAGACATTGGACTTCATCCTAAGAGCAGCAAGGTGCCATTAAAGGACTGGAGGCAGGGGAGCTACATTTGCATTTATAAAGGTTACTCTGAATACTTGGAGAAAATGGAATTAGGAGGGGAAGGGAAATCAGTTAAGAGGAACCAAGTGGGAGACTGCAATTCCCAGACTCTGGGTGGTGGCAGCAGAGACAATGGAAAATGGAAGGCTTACCAACCTAAGGAGCATACGATTCAGGTCCTGATAATTCACATGGTTCTGGTGTAAGCAATGGAAGGGTGGCGGGTACAAATGCTTATGGAGGGAGCTCTTTGTGGGGGAGGAGGCTTCACTGGGAAAAGATAAGCTGGGGAGATTAGGAGTTGAGTCTGGGACATGTTGGGTGTCAGGTGTTTTGGGGACATCCAGGTAGAAATGTCCAGTAGGAAATTGGCTTTGTGATAAATGATGCTAGAAATTCGTTGAAGTGTGTGGCCCAGAGATGTATATTTGACAGAGCATGGAAGCAAGATGGTAATTTTGAAAAGATGCCAGAGGATAAGATGCCGTAGAGGGGATCGAGTAAGAAGATAAATAAGCCCAGGACAGAGTTCTAAGAAATTACAATGTTTAATAGTTAAGCAGGAGAGATGGAGCTAACAGAGGAGACTAAGAAGGAAAGGGTCAGTATAAGAGAGGCCTCAGAACACAATGCAGAGCCAAGAGTCTAAATTCCTTCAGGATTAATAGAAAAATGAACAGAGGCATTGCTATTTAGGTACAATGAAACCTGAAAGGCATCTTGGGTCTTCAGTTGCATGGATGTCTTTGGCAACCTGAGCAAACAAATGGCAGAGAAAATGAGTCCACAGAGGCCACCTTGAAGGGGCTTGAAGAATGAGTGAGAGGGGTAGAAATGGAGATATTGTTTACAGACAACTTTTTCAGGAAGTTTACCTGGGAAGGGGAGGAGAGAGTAAGGTGACACTAGGGAGAGGGCAAAGTTAAAGGACATTGGGGGTGGTGGTGTTTGTTTTGAGCATATTTATACGTTGATGGAGAGGATCTGAGAGAAAGGGAGAGATTGAAGATTAAGGGAGAAAAGGGAATGTTCAACAGATTCCTAAGGTCCCAGGAGAGTATGCACAAGTGGAGACATTGGCCATTATCAGGAAGAGGACACCTCTTTCACTGTAGCAGGGGGAAATTCTTTCTGAAGATTTTTCTGGAGAGGAAAAGAATCATGCTTCAAGCTAGTAAGCATGTGGTTGTTTTAGTCTCTGTATCTCCCAGGCATCAATATCAGCCATGTAAATGTTGCTCACAAATCTCTCTCTCTTTTCCTGTGATGCCTCACAGTTAGGCTGCTTTCCGACAAAATGGCATGTCAGCAAGCTTCATCATTCAATACTATGTCCTGTGTTTCTTTTTTAGTGCCAAAATAGTCTGGGGAAGCTCCACTTCTGTTCTAAATAGAGATTATTGATTTTGCTCCCAGGTTGTGCCAACTTCTTTACAGAACTCTGCTCTGCTAGTTTTGATATCTGTAGTTTAAAAAATCTACAGTAGGTAATCAAAGCAGCATGAGAGTGAAAGATGAATAATTTGATCAATGGAAGAAAAATAGACATGTTTATGAAAATATATGGGTATATATATATATATATATATATATATATATATATATATATATATAT
>NW_026000241.1:15024969-15050464 GCF_001458135.2 Marmota marmota marmota
GTATATATATATATATATATATATATATATATATATATATATATATATATATAAATACTTGTGACCAAATAATATTTTGAATCCTTGTTGATACAAATAAGCAGATATTGAGAAAAATGAACTGGATCAATATCTTAGTCCTTACCCCAAATAAACTACAAATGTACCAAAGATTTAAATGAAAAAAAAGTAAAACTACAAAGAAAAGAAGGAAACACAGATAATGTTTTTTAAACCTTGCAGTGAGAAAGGCTTCATATGCAGATGAGGAAACACATGATAAATCTAATTACATACAAAAATTTTAACTACCAAGGAGGCACTGTCAGCTAAATCTAATTACACACAAAAATTTTAACTAAAATGAGGCATTAGCAGAATTTGGGAGCATGCAACTATTTCTATAAACTCATTTTATTTTGAAAAAAAAATGCATGTTGTAAAAAAAATGCAAACGCTACAAATGTGTATACAATGAAAACTATGTCCCTCCCCCTAGAGACAATCCCTGCTCCCCGGCCTCCCAGTGCCCCTCCTTCCAGTCTCTCTTGAGTCCTTCAAGCAATGTTCTATGCATATATAAGCACACACACACACACACACACAGGTACTTTGGATTAGACAGAGGGAAGTGAAGGGAGGCAAGGAGATACGGAGTAGGGAAGATAGTAGAATGAATCATAAAAATCATATAAAGATTTTTTTACATTATCACAAATCTGCTTCATCCTTTTTCATAATGTACCTTACTGTTTATTTCATTTTTTATGATTATTTTTTTAAATATATTTTTTAGTTGTTGATAGACATTTATTTATTTATTTATATGTGATGCTAGGAATTGAACCCAGTGCCTGACACATACCAGGCAAGTGCACTACCGCTGAGCCACAACCACAGCCCCTCATTTTTTTTTTAAATTTTTTATTGTTGGTTGTTCAAAACATTACAAATTTCTTGACATATCATATTCCACACTTTGATTCAAGTGGGTTATGAACTCCCACCTTCACCCCATACACAGATTGCAGAATCACATCAGTTACACATCCATTGATTTACATATTGCCCACAGCCCCTCATTTTTTATGATTATTGTAAATAAAATACATCATCTTCTTTGCCCACATGGGCTGGTATATCTACAGGGTGTGTGCCAGAAGGTGGAATTTATAATTTAAATTCAATTTAACCCAAATTGCCCTTCATAAAGGTGGACCTTTGATTTCTTCATATACAAGTAGAAATTTGACAGAGGAAGCTAGAGAGAGATGAGCCTGGGGTTCACAGGAGAGACAAGAAACTGGGCATTATAATTTGGGAGGATCAGCATAGACAGTTTTTAAGGCCATAGGATTCAATGAAATTATCTAGAAAGAGGATAAAAAAACAGGCTAACGACAGAATTCTTGAGTTCTCCCTCATTTAAGACAGGAAAGGAAGAGTGAGACAGGATCGGAAACTGAGAAGAAGTGGTCACTGACATGGGAGCAAAAAAACAAGAGATCATGATGTTCTGGGAGCCAAATGGACACCAGGTTTCAAGGAGAGTATTACAAATTCTGTCAAATGCTATGAGTAGTGAAATAAGAAGAGCTCTGTAAATTAACAGTTTGAGTTTGGGAGGAAAAGCCAGATTCCGGGGTGTGTAAAGAGAAGAGCAGGTGAGAAGGTGGAGAAAACTCTTAGAAGCTATAAGGACTCAGTAGATGAAGGAGAACATGGGACCCTAGGAGAACTTCTTCAAAGCTGAGATATAATTGAAGCATGTTTATGTGCTGATGGGGCCGGTCCAGAAGGGAGAGAAGGGGACAGCACAGGGCTTCAGCAGGCAAGAGAGGTAGGAGCCCCTCACAGGTGAGAGGAGGAGGCACAGAGGGATGCGAAGGAAGAAATTGGGGTGGACTTGAGACCTTGGAGACCTAGTGGTAGGAAGAAGAGGAAGTTCATCTGTAAGCAGTTTTGCATTTTCAGTGACATAAAAGGGAGCTCAGGAGCAGAAAGTGAGGAGCTAGGGATTGAAAGAGAGGAGAGAGGAAGAAATAGTGGCCTAGAAGGCTGGAGGAGTGGGCCGAAACACAGAGACACAGCAGGACTCCCAGGCAGGGACAGGCTGGGAGTCATGGACCTCCACTGTGACCAGTAAGCAAGACTGTATATTTTGTCTGACCAGGTTCAGCTGGTTGGATGTGAGTGCAGAATAGTCAGCAAATTTTGTTTATATTTAGAGTTGGTGCTTGCCAGGCAGGTACAATTGATGGTGTCTATAAGGGAATAGGTAGAGATGGAATTAGCTGGGTAAGATGAGAAGTAAGATGCTGGTTCACAATGCAGGGTGGTTCTAGGGGCGAATAGAATTACTTTGGAATAGACAGAGGGGAGTGGAGGGAGGCAAGGGGGTTTGGGGGTAGAGAGGATAGTAGAATGAATCAGACATTATTACCCTATATGTGCACATATGATTACACGACCAGGGTAACTCACACCATGTACAGCTGGAAGAGTGAGAAGTTATACTCCATTTATGTATTATGTGTCAAAATGCATTCTACTGTCATGTATAACTAATTAGTACAAATAAAAATAAATAAATAAAAAACAGTAACACTGTGAGGTATAATATTTTTGTTTGGTAAGGGCAAATTTTCACTCGTACCTGCAATATTCTACAGATTTGAGTCTTGGCCTTAAAAGTTTATTCACTTTAATTGCTGTCCTTGTTGTTATTTGTTATTTAATTGTAACATTATTCATTTCTGGGGCTGGGGTTGGGGCTCAGTGGTAGAGCGCTTGCCTGGCATATGTGAGGCATTGGGTTCTATCCTCAGCATCACATAAAAATAAACAAAAATAAAATAAAGTTATTATGTCTATCTACAACTAAAAACCAACATTATTCATTTATACAGCAAACCAATATGTACATCTAGCGTTTTAAAAATACATTATGAACTAAAAAAGATCACTCATTATTTTTGATGTTTATACTGTAATATATTTTTTTAACTTTGTTTTATTAAAATACGTATATGCAGAACAATCAATAAAAGAAAGCTTTTATTGTAAGCTAAAAAAAAAAAGAAGTTGAGGAGTAATAACATGACACTGGAACTAGGTGGTAAAAATGTGTAAGGCCAGTTGTTTGAAGGACTCCATAGGGCAGCGATTGAGTTGTGGTTACAGGACTGCAGGAGCTCAATTAGCAGGAAATGATCATCAGGGAGAGGGAGGGCTGAAGTCAAGATCTTGGAGGTGGTAGTTATTAGTATGGCAATGTTAGGGCATGACCACAGGATGGGATTCTAAAGTGACCCATGGCTGACAGCTATCATTGATCCCACCCATAATGCAGAACTCGAGGACTCTCAACAGCGGTGCCCACCCTGCTTGACCACTTTGGCTCAGAAGTATCTGATCTGGAAGTGCTGCCCGACATGGGTGAAGCTCAAGACAGTGCTCTATGGGCTGGTGACAGACCCCTTTGCAGAACTCGCCATCACTTTCTGCATCGTGGTGAACACAGTCTTCATGGCCATGGAGCATCACGGCATGAGCTCTGCCTTCGAAACCATGCTCCACGTAGGCAACATTGTGAGTGACGGCCGGGCTGCCGTGGCTGGGGTCGGGGAGCGTGCCTTCAGTAGTTGGTGATCTCATTAGCTGAGGGCACAGTGGCAGTGCAGGAGATGTGTGGACACTGGATTCTGGAGGTCACGTCTGGGGGAGCGAGGGTGAAGAAGGGAGAATTGCTTTGGGATGAGCAAACACAGGAAAGTGGATGGAGAAAGTCCTGAGCTAGAAACAACTGGTTCCCTTTTTGTAGAACATAGGAAACCACTAGAATACTCTGGATCTCAGTGATCTACCTTCAAATGAGGACAAATGTCACTTTCTCATTGAAAGACAATCTATGAACTTGTAAGTTTCTTTCCTCTTTGATTACTTGTATGACTCCTATGAACCATGGTTATATGGTTATGATTTTCAGTGTTGTCAATGAGGGACAGAAAGAGTGGAGGAGGGAAGGGAAAGATAGTGGGGGTGGGGGGGAGGACACAGAAAACCTGTGCTGTTGTAGCCAAAGCATCAAGGAGTCAGAACTTTGCTCTTGCATCTAGCTTAGACATGATGCTAATTTAAATTTTCCTCCATTACCTCCTTAGCATGATACGCTTTAACAAGATACAGTCCGTACTGGGTTTCAATGCATGCTGAATAAAGTAGCTGACTCAGAAGGAGACAGCTGCCCCCGACCTTGCTCGATTCACAGGAATATTAATAGCTAACTTTATTTGAACACTTATTCAGGACAAGACACGGTCTCAGATGCTTTTTTCAAGGCTAATCCAACTTCTTTTTCACTAGAACCCTCTATGGTAGGTACTATTATTATCCCCTTTCACAGATGGAAAAAACTGAGACACGGAAGATTAAATCATTTGCCTAAATTGTAGGCGTGAGTTCGTGGCAGCACCAGGATCTGAACACAGCAGATTGGCTCCCAAGCCCACACTTCCTAACCCGTGGGCTGACCCACCCCGCAGGCCCTGCTACTGTGTGTGCTGAGCAGACACTAGGAAGGATTAGGGTTCTGCCTCCAGTCCATGCTGGGCTCCCCCCCCCCCCACACCTGGAGTTGGCCTACCATGTCTACAAGGACCTGAGGGGTCTTCTGACCACTCCAAAGGGTAGAGGGGGTCCCAGAAGGAGTGGTGACTACTTCCTTGGAAACTTGTCCCTTCCCCTTAGCCCAGATGTAAAGGGGGCTGCAGTAGGTTTCAGCAGACTATGGCATGCGTGTGCCCTCTCTTTGAGCAGCACCTAAGCCAAGGGTTACATTGGAATATAACCTAGTGCTGCACATCTGTAATCCCAGCAGCTTGGGAGGCTGAGGCAGAAGGATCACAAGTTCAAAGCCAGCCTCAGCAACTTAACAAGGCCCTAAGCAACTTTGGCAAGACCCTGTCTCTAAATAAAATACAAAACAGTGCTGGGGATATGGCTTAGTGGTTAAGTGCCCCTGGATTCAATCCCCAGTATCTCCCCCCACCTAAAAAAAAAAAAGAGGTTATATTCTATTTAAAGTTGACATGAAAGGGAAAATGGAAATAGAGGGAACACTTCCCCCCCCCCCAAGAAGTCAATATTAGACCACAGAGAGCCTTATGGAGTCAACCTTTGAACTCACACCCTGATTTTACATTGGAGAAGTTGAGGCAAGAGAGAAAAAAGGCCTTTCCCCATGTGTCAGGATATGGGATCATTTTTCAGAGAGAAAGGAAGAAAAAAGGAAGGAAGGTGTGCCTTTGATGGGTCCAGGGCTTTAGGAATGTTACTCAACATCACAACACCATGAGGTTTTCATAATTCTTACAAAAGAAAGCTATAGGACTCAGAGAGGGTAAGTATCCTGCCCAAGGTTGCACAGTTGGTGAGAGTGGAAGCAGAGTTGGCCAGGTCTCTCCAAGGCACAAGACCTCACACCACGGCCACTGCCCACACTGTGTTGCCTGCAGAGGGCACTTGGTAAATGCCCTTTGTACCACACGGTTGCATTGCTGTGGCGTTAGGCAAGTAACGGACATTCTTAAGTTTTTCCCTTCTTGGACAGGGATGTGATCACTGGTTTCCCAGGTCCCTGGTTTCTCAGGCCAGACGAGGCCCCGATAATAGACAGGCAGGGGTGCAGGGGAGCCACTGCACCCTTTTTTGCCTTCTTCCTTGATTATCTGCTTCCCTGCTGGCTTCAACCACCTGAGCCTAACACTGACCTCTCTGAATGTCAGAATTCTGTCCTATTTAAGGCAATTAAAAAAACACAGAGCCAAAAAGAATCTAAGAAGCTGTGTATTATTGTTCTTCATTACTATTGTTTATCAGGGAATTACCAACCCACCAGGCCCTTTGCTAACAACTGCATAAGCATTAGCTCATTTTGCACCCATCACACAGATGAAGAAATTGAGGTACAAACAAAAAGAATGCATTACCTCTCCAAGCTTACACATCCAGAAATGGCTGAATTGGGATTTTTTTTTTTTTTTGGAGGGGTTGGTAACTGGGGATTGAACTCAGGGGCACTCGACCACTGAGCCACATCCCCAGCCTTATTTTCTATTTTATTTAGAGACAGGGTCTCACTGAATTGCTTAGTGCCTTGCTTTTTCTGAGGCTGGCTTTGAACCTGCAATCCTCCTGCCTCAACTTCCCGGGGCCACTAGGATTACAGGCATCCATCCCCGCGCCCGGCTGAGTTGGGAGTTTTTACTTAGGTCTGTGTTGTCCCACAACCCACCCACACTTTTTAGCTACTGAACCAAGCTGGACTCTGAATTGACATAATTATACAAGATCGTTATATTATCTTACGATTCTCCATTTGCTCCACCCTGCCACCATATATACATGAAAACTGAGGCCTGCCTTCTAATTCTAATGCACATACCAGAGCATGAGCCCCAAAATTCCCATGTTCTGCCACATTGTTGCCATCCCCCATCCTCAAGAGCCTGCAAACAAAACAGAAATGGAATAAAACAAAGAGGATTTACTACACTGTAAACCAGACATTTTCCCTGTTGTCCCTTTGTCATTATCCCTGACCCCAGAGACCCCACTGTGATGACAACTTGTTTCCATCTGCAGGTCTTTACCATATTTTTTACTGCTGAAATGGTCTTCAAAATCATTGCCTTCGACCCCTACTATTACTTCCAGAAGAGGTGGAATATCTTCGACTGTGTCATCGTCACCGTGAGCCTGCTGGAGCTGAGCGTGGCCAAAAAGGGAAGCTTGTCTGTGCTGCGGACCTTCCGCTTGGTAATGTTTTCTCTTGGCCCCTTGGGAAATGGCCACCCAGATGCAGGGAAGCTGACCTCCAGGGACATGCACTGTCCTTTGGACTTTACCAGCCAACATCCCTTTCTTCAAGGGCATGGCTTTGGAGCTTGGTTCTCTGGTCCCAAGTATGGACACATTTTCTCCTCTTTGGTCCTCAGCCCCCTCATCTACACCAGCAGAAGCCTTCCAAGCACCATCCTATTCTCCTATCAAATAGCAATAATGACAATAAATTGAAGCAGTAATATTTATTGAGCATTTATGCTTTGTGGGGCATCTTGCTATACTCTTGACCTTATGTCTCTTATTTGACACAACAAACCTGAGACAGTGGTGGCACACTCCTGTAATCCTAGCGTCTCAGGAGGCTGAGGCAAGAGGATCACAAGTTCAAAGCCAGCCTCAGCGAAAGCAAGACGCTAAGCAACTCAGTGAGACCCTGTCTCTAAATAAAATACAACATAGGGCTGGGGATGTGGCATGGTCAAGTACCCCTGAGTTCATTCCCTAGTTACCTGCCTTAAAAAATAAAGACATCCTCCCACTCCCTGGTTCCCCAAATCATATCCCAATGTCTGGCACACCACACAGGCCAAAAACTGCCTATTAGGCTCTTGTGCCGGCTCTTCTCTAGACT
This sequence comes from Marmota marmota marmota, assembly GCF_001458135.2. NCBI lineage: Eukaryota > Metazoa > Chordata > Mammalia > Rodentia > Sciuridae > Marmota > Marmota marmota. Next base: position 15,032,447 of record NW_026000241.1, read on the forward strand.
CAGCCCCAGGACACCCCCTGCAGGAGAACTTCCCCTATTCAAGGCGCTCCTGACCCTTTGCCTGCAGGCCACCCACTCTGAGCAGAGCTGCATCTGTCAGCCAAATCTGTCAGATTCCCAGGAGGCCGGGCTGGGGTCACTGGAGTCTCCCAAGTCCCCAGACCATCTGGAGGAAGCTTGATGTCTTACTGACTCTTGAGAGTAGACAAGAGGCCTGAAGAACTGACATGACTGTTAGCACAGGAATCCCTTGTTCTCAGTGTTCTCTTGGTGCCATCTAGGAACCCTGTGTCTAGTTTTGGAGAGAAGTGACAAAATGAAGAAGAGAGTGGCCAATGATCTCTCCAAGTGAGAATAGAAAGTTCTGCTAAGTGTTGGACATCCACGGGCTGAAGAGGTCACTTGGTTCAGGGAAACAGTGAGACCTAGGACAGGAAGTCTGCTTAGGACCTTATCATGGGGACTAGAAAGAGCTAAGCCCTGAGCTTAGATGCCCTGGAATTAAGGTGGCAAACTCAAATGCCTGCAGACCATGCAATAAAGCTGGCCAAGGAAGAGGCACTAGCCCTGGATATTTGCCTCGGGTAATCAGGCAAGGACAACTCACTCCCACCCAGGCAGACCCAGCACAATTCACAACACCAGGGAGGGGTGTTTACAGAAAAATCAATGCAAGTTTTACCGAAGAAGTGACCTGCCCAATATTGTCAGAGTTTCCGATTTTCATGAGAAACCAGAAATCTCTATTTCTATGTGAATATTATTAATATGGACTACTAATTCAATTTTTAAACAATCACACTTAAAGATCAATGTCCTGAGACATTTGTGTCCTAAACCCGCTGGTTGATGCAATCTGCCTAAGCAGGTGGGGCCTCCCTCCCACCACCCTTAGCACTGGATTCCAGGGAGGAGAAGGGCAGAGTGGGCCTCCAGGACTCTTTCTGGGTGACCTGGAGATTTTAGATTATAATTAAGTCACAGTTTCAGAAGGGCAAATTTTTGTAAGTATGTAGAAGATGATGACAAGTGACAGGCCCCTATGCTGATGGCCAATGTCAGATGGAAGCAGGACTTCATACTCCTCTGTCCCAGGAGGGCCCAAAGCTAGCTTTCTAATAGACTGGGAATATTTGGACAGAGTTTAGGGAAACAGAAGCTTGGTGCTTTAAGGTCTATGTGCTACTTTGTTCTGATCCCACAAGTCTCAAGTCAGTAATGACAAAAAAAAAAAAAAGGCAGATTTACTTTACAACCTGGGCCAACAGAATTTTCCACGTGCATGTTCCCCTCCTTTCTAAGTTCATGTCTCCCCCACCTTCTGATCTTTTTTTTTCTTTCTTTCTTTTTTATGGGGGAAGCCAGGGATTGAACTCAGGGACATTCGACCACTGAGCCACATCCCCAGCCCTCTTTTGTATTTTATTTAGAGACAGGGTCTCATTGAGTTGCTTCATGCCTCACTTTTGCTGAGGCTGCCTTTGAACTTGCGATCCTCCTGCCTCAGCCTCCTGAGCTGCTGGGATTACAGGCGTGCACCACAGCATCTGGCCCACCTTCTGATCTTAATCCATTGATCAACTCCCCCTTCTCTTGCACCACACTTACCTGAGGTCTGTTTCACTTCCTGCATGACTTGGTTTAGGTTTCATGGTCCATTAAGATTATTATGCCCTTGACCACAAACTCAATCATCCTTCTCCTCTGTTCTTCAAGCATCTTTGTGTTGTACAAAACACTATTCTAGAGTCAAATATTCCCACTGCCATGCCTGCACCTGAACTGTGGGAATTACTAGAGAATAACAAAGTCCAGTTGGTCAGTTTTAATCACTAGATTTTATTTTTAAATTTAAGTTTTAAATATTTCAGAAAAAAATGGGCAGATAGAACAGTTCCCTTATACCATCACCCTCTTCTTCCCTGACCCCGACAAAAAACGAAACCTCACACACATACACACGGTTTCCCCTATTACCAAAATCTTAGGTTGGTAAGGTATATTGGTTACAAGTAACTTTTCATGGTTTCCTATTGCTCTGAGAATAAAATCTGAAGTCCTTAATATGGTGTAAAATTTCTGCATGATCTGGTCCTGCCTGTCTTACCAAGAAACTTCCTCTTGCCTCCTTTGCAACAGCCAGAGAGACCTCTTCTTCTCCCTCACTAGAAACAAGACTTTTCCTAGATTTGGGCCTTTTATACTTATTTCCTCTACCTGGTATGCTTTTCCCCTAGTCACTGAGCTTAGTAATTCTCAGCCTTCTGGGTTTAAGTCTCATGTCCTCTCACAGAGAACCTCCCCACCCTGCTATCTAACAAGGGATTCCCTCATCAAATCAACCTGTCCTTCACGCTGTATGATGACTACATCCAAATACCCCATGTCGCTAGAAACACAGTCTTCTTGTTTGCCTTTCTATCTTCAGGGCCTAGCCCAAGGCCCAGTGCATAAGTAAGAACTCAGTAAACATCTGCTGATTGATCAAAGGAAAAAAGTCAGAAGGGAGGAGGAAAGAAGGAAGAAATGAAAGTTTCAAGTCTGTCTTTCTGCTTTTCCTCCCTTCCAGAAGAGCATCAATTCTCATGACAGTGTCCAAGGCATTGCTCCATTAATTCTGTCTTTGTATCAACACTGCAGCTTTGAATATGTCTGCATTGTAAGTCTTCCACCTCATTTTACTCTTGAGTATCTTGGCCCCTGCACTTTCATATTCAATGAGAATCAGCTTGCCATGTTACATACTGACATATACACAAAACTCTTGGGTGTTTTTTTTCACATTGGGACTTCAATAATCTCTAAGGCAATTTGAGAAGAAATGTAACCATTATAAGATGTAGTCTTCTGATCCATGAAGATAGTATATTGATTTATTTCTAATCTCTCAATAAAGTTCTATAATTTTTATATAAAGTTTTTTGGAGGATACCAGGCATTGAACTCAGTGGCCACTGAGTCACATCCCTAGCCCCACTTATTTGTGTTTTATTTAGAGACAGGGTCTCACTGAGTTGCTTAGTGCCTTACAGTTGTTGAGGCAAGCTTTGAACTCACAATCCTCCTGCCTCAGCCTCCCGAGCCACTGGGATTACAGGCATGCGCCACTATGCCCGTCTCTATAAAGTCTTCATGATTTTCCCCATAAGGATCTTAAATTTTTTAAATGTTCTTTTCTTGCCTTTTGTTAGCATTTTGACATTTAATATTTTGCAATCCAAAAACCTCTTTTATTAATTCTGATGATTTATCTATATAGTTTTTAAATTTTTGAACACAAGCATGTCATGTGCAAATGAAGAGTTTTGTTTCTTCTCTTTTAATCCTTCTACCATTTGATTTTTTTTTTCACTGTATTACTGTGCTGGTTGGGACATCCAGTACACGGTTGAAAATACGCATTAATAGCAGGCATCCTTGCTATTTTCCTGATTGCAAAGAGAATGCTTTCAATATTTCACTAAGTCTGACATTTGTGGCAGGCTTTTTTTTTTTAATTTTTTTTTTAACAAACAAACAAAAAAAACCTTTATCAGTTTAGGAAGTTCTATTTGGCTAAGACTGTTTATCATGAACAGGCACTTGATTTTATCACATCACTGTTCTGCCTGTAAAGATAATCACGTTAAGATAATCAGAAGATTTTCTCCTTTACTCTATAGAGTAGCAAATTTTATTAGTTGATTTTTTTAATGTTAAAAGAATTTTGTATTCTTGGGATACACCCAACTTGATCTGGATACACCCAAAATGATCTTCATCTTGTTAACACATTGCAAGATTCAGTTTGCTGATAATTTGCTTACCATTGTTATATCCATATTGATGAATAATAGTTAGCCTGTGATTTTTCTTATTACATTGTCCATGTCAGGTTGGGTATCAAGGTATCCAGACTATGCTTATCTCCATAAAAAGAGTTGAGGAATATTTCTCTTTTTCTCTTGCCAATCTTTATGTAAGAGTGGTATAATTTTTTTCGTTGTAGGTTTGGTAGGATTCACTAGTGAAGACTTGTGGAGGTCAAGATTTTTCACTGTTGATTTAAGTTTCTTAATGGTTGGAAAACTAGTCAGGTTTTCTATTTCTCAAATTGGTTTTGGTTATTATTTATTTAAGAATTTTCCTTCCTATAGAAATTTTCGAGTTTTATTGGCCTAGACTTGTACAACCCCCGCTGTGTTTCAAGGATCTTTGTCAACTGTACCTCTGCCACCTTTTTCTTAATAATAGTAACCCGTGTTTCCTCTCATCCTTTCATTAGTCCTGCCAAAGATCATCAAATTTAATTAGTTTTCTCAAAGAACCAGCTTTTATCTTGTTGATTCTCTCTACATCATTGATGTTTTCCTATTTCAATTAATCCTGCATCTTATCTTAATTACATTCTCAATGCTACATATTTTGTTCTTTTCCAACTTCTTAAGATGCAATTTTCAGTCCATTTTCCTTTCCAATATATTTAAGACTTCACTTTCCTTCTAAGAACTGCTTTCACATGTAGAATTTTCCTTCTTGTTTGGCTCTAAATATTTCCTAATTTCAACTTTGATTTATTCTTTGACTCAAAGGTTAATTAGAAGTATGATTCTCAATTTCAAAACATATGTGGTTTTTCTAGTTATCTTTATGTTATTGAGTTCCAGCTTAATTGTATTATAGTTGGAGAAACATATGTGGTATGATTTTAATGCTTTGGAATTTATTGATAATTTCTCTTTGGCTCAGCATATTAAAAATGTTCCATGTGTACTTGAATAAAATGTGTCTCCCTGTTAGCTGTAGGGTACAATGCCCTGCATATATCCATTGGGTAGAGAAATTTTATTGTGCAGTATATTCTATATCCCTGGTTGTTATTGTCTACTGCTTGTTCTAGCAATTACAGAGAAGGTGGTGTATAAAAATATCTCCCACTATGATTATAGCAGGTCTGTTTCTCATCTGGCTTTGCCTTGAGTCTGCACTATTAAGTGCATACATATTTTAAGTTGTTATGTCTTCCCAGTAAAGTGAAACTTATATTATTAAAATTGACCTTCTTTATCTTTATATATGTTTTTGCCTTTAAAAAATGACTTTGCCTGCTATTAATTACATAACTCTTCTTTCTTTTGTTTTAGAATCTGCCCAATATGTTTTTATCCATACTTCTACTTATAGTCTTTATATGACAATCGTGTATTTATATGCCAATAGCATAGAGACAGAGTTTGTGTTCTTATTCATTTCTGACAGTCCAGTCTTTGTCTTTTAACCAAAGTATTTAGTCTACCTGTTTTAGTGTAAATACTGACATATTTGAATATACGTTTATCATTAGACGGATCAATCTCCCACCCACCCACTACCGCCACACACACACACATACACACACGCACACTTCTTGATTTATTTTAGATTGTATATTTTTATATTTTTGCTTGTCTTATTTTCCCCTTTACTGATTTGAAAACTAAATACTCAGTGTTTATTCTTTGAGTAGTTACCTTAGAAACTACAGCATAAGCAGTTAAATTAGTCAAAGTCAAAAGTTAGCTAAAGTCTCTCCACTTTCCTCCAGAAAATGTTTCATTCCAATTATCCTTTCCCAGCTTATTATTGCACTAAGTTTTTTAACTTTATCTTCTTTAAAAAAAATTAGGGAGATGGAAATATAACTCAGTGGTAGAATGCATGCCTAATATGGGAATAAACCCAGGACCAAAAACTTTGTCATTAATCAGTGACAAATAATGCTAGCTGTTGTATAAGTAATCCCCAAAACTCAGTAGCTGAATCTCATAAAGATTTATGTCTTAGTCATTTCATAGCCTGATGCAAGTCAGGTGTCTATAGCTAGCACTCCTTCAGGAACTGACTCTGCTGCCTCTCAAGATGGCCTTTACAGTCTGCAAAGTTCTTCCTGCTTGTGGAAACATGGGAGGCCAAGGTTTGCCTTAATTTTTAAACAGTCAAAAGCTTTTCACTCAGGGATCATTATGCAATACAATTCCTTCAAAAATGTAAATGGCTTCAGACCTCTTATTGCTACACACTCAAAGCACATTATTTGACATAGTCCCCAATTCTGCCTAACTGCTTTCTTGTCCTCGTGTCTTTCTCTCTCAAAAGGAAAAAAAAAATTAATGGATACACATTAATGCAATCTTTGCTGAGAGTTTCTTCATTTCATTGGAAATTTTGACAGGTCTTCAACACTTTGAAACTTAATCCTTATTGTTTGGGACCTGGAAGCACTGTACGTTCCCAAATATTCAAGGACCTAAAATTCTCCCTTCGTTTCTTGTAAATCAACCAAATATTTCCTGGACTCCTCATCTCTTTCTTGTAATATTTGGTAAAACCAAATTACAAGCAACTCACAATACTAAGGTTTTTGCCAATCCTTCTCCTGGGGCTGCTGGCTCATGAGGCATATGATCTACCCCCAGAATTATTGCAAAGAATATTTTTGCCAATGAATCACACAGATCAACACTTTCCAAGTCTTCCTACATCTGTTTCCTCATTGTCCACCACAAGATCATAGGCCAGTGCCACACAGTCGATGTTTTTGAAATGGCAATACCTCTCTTTTCATCATACCAATTTCTACCTTGCTCAAAATAAATGCAGCTAGTTCCAGTGACAACCCCTAAGTCTGTGAGATAGCATCAGAAGTCGATGTCTCACAGCACATCCATTGCTGTCTGGGAAGCTTTCCTGAGCGTGTTTACTCCAAGAAGTAACTCAGTGATTCAGGATTATCCCATTTTATGACACCATGGCTTTAAACAGGTAGCCTCTATGGTGACCATGAAAAGGGAAGAGAAAGTGCAGGAAAATTTATAGCTATGGCTGAACATAATGTCTGTTCCTTTTGTCTCCATTTCCATTCTATCAATCAGAACCCAATGACTCCCATTATTTGCAAGTGACATTCGGGAGGGATCAGGCCTGTGGCTAATAGAACAAAGATCATGAGACTCCCTCCACAGTATAAGACCCTGATTGACAGTCAGTGAAGTACATTGATACTTAGGGACCATAGATGGCTGATGGTATTTTTTGAGTAATTTATAAAAAGAAGTCTCTGGAACAACTTTCAGGGAGCACCCCAACTTATGGGATGAGCTGCCTCGCGCTTTTCTCAGAACTTTGGTTTCCAGCCAAGACTAGATGAGAGGTGATGAAGAGCTGCCAGGGCCTGACAGTCTCTGCTTCTCCCCAGCTGCGGGTCTTCAAGTTGGCCAAGTCCTGGCCCACCTTGAACACACTCATCAAGATCATCGGGAACTCGGTGGGGGCGCTGGGGAACCTGACCATCATCCTCGCCATCATTGTCTTCATCTTCGCTCTGGTTGGCAAGCAGCTGCTCGGGGAAGACTACAGGGATCACCGTTCTGTTATCGCTGTACCAGGGGACGAGTGGCCTCGCTGGCACATGCATGACTTCTTCCATTCCTTCCTCATTGTCTTCCGGATCCTCTGTGGAGAGTGGATCGAGAACATGTGGGCCTGCATGGAAGTCAGCCAGAAATCCATATGCCTCATCCTCTTCTTGACAGTCATGGTGCTGGGAAACCTGGTGGTGAGTCCCCACTGGGGTCCCACATCATGGGCAAGGAAGGAGGTTTCTGGGTCACTCTAAAAAAAAACCTTGCTTGACCTTGCTTGACCTTGTGCATTTTTATGCCTACATTGTCCCCCCTGGTTGAGAAGTCTTAAAACTTTTCAAAGCCATTTGGGACATGCAATAAGAAGTATGCCTCAGGAAGCAACTGATATGTAGGGACAAGCACGTGTAACAAGGAAGGAAAATCCTGTGGGAAAATTTCCCACCACCGTTTACTAGCTGGGTGACCCAGAGCAAGAGATCTAATAATTCTCCCTGAGCTCTGATTTCCTTAAAAATCAAAAGAAAAAAAAAAAACAGTGCTTACTCATGGGCTTGCTGGGAAAATTAAATGACAGGAGATGACATATGCAAATTACCGAGTGCAGTGTCTGGGAACTCAATAAACGGTAGCTATTCATTGTTGAAGGAAAAATCCCCTCCCCCGCAATCTGGGGGTGCTCAGAGGATACATTTCTTCAGGAAAGAAGAGGAAAGAGCCAGGGCACAAGAGGAGAGAGTAAAAATTGGACCATGTCTAGCAGATCATAGTTTTTCAAATCTATTCCCAGGTTTTGGGGGAATCCCTCTGCAGACCTTCCTACCAATTAGTACCAACACCCCTTCTCCATCCCAGCCTGGTTCCTTGCCCTCAGTTGGCACCACCCACTCTAGTTGTGAGCAACTGACTAGCCCTAGGTTTTTTGTGGGGGGAGAAGTGAGCAAGGGAGGACATGGTCTTCCAAGAGCCATTTTCCTATTGCCATTGAAGTCCACCATTTTGGATTCCTTTTGTATAAGGTTTTACAGACAGGAGAAAGCTCAACAAAGAGATGAAAGGACATATCCAGACCCCCAAATCTTTCCCAGCCTGGTCCCCGAGCCAGAGATGTTTTCTGCCTGCATTGCTGAATTGGGCCAGCCTGAAACTCCTTTCTCCCAGGCTCAGCTCACTCACCATCCTTGCAGAGCTATGAGAACACCTACCCCTCATGCAGAAAGTTTGTCTCTCTGAGCACTTTGACATCTCTCCTATCTTCACATCTACTCTGAAAATTAAGGAGCTTCCACTCCCTGCTCACAGAAGAACATAAAGTCAGAAACAACAAGATGTGCCTGAGATTCCAGAATGGGGAACAGAAAGCAGGGCTTCAACAGATGTGGGTGACCCAAGGGCAAGCCCCTGCCTGCTTCTTTGCATTGTCCCTGAGTGTCCCTTTGCTCAGCAGGGTGATCCTCCACTGTGGTGGAGAATGTCCTTCCAAGCTTTGTCCTTCTGTGTCAGGTCACCCTGGGACATCCCCTCAGCAGCTCATTCTCCCAAGAAGCAAGGCATCCTGGGCACATAAGGAGAGAGAGGTCAGGCTATGGTGGTCCTACCATCCTGCTGCCCACCAGGTGGCTTGATGGAGCCATCTTCCCTTCCATTCCTTTTCTCCAGGTGCTCAACCTGTTCATCGCCCTGCTGCTGAACTCTTTCAGTGCCGACAACCTCACTGCACCAGAGGATGACGGGGAAGTGAACAACCTGCAGGTGGCCCTGGCACGGATCCAGGCTTTTGGCCGTCGCACCAAGCAGGCACTTCGAGGCTTCTTCAGCAGGCCCTGCCTGCCCCGCTGGCCCAAGACAGAGCCCCCGCTGTGGATGAAACCCTCCATCTCTATCTCCAAAGCCGAGAACCACATTGTTGCCGATGCTACTCCTATGAGGAGCCCTGGAGGGCTGCCAGTTCTCAGAGACCCCAGGGAGGACCACAGTGACTTCATCACCAATCCTAACGTGTGGGTCTCTGTACCCATTGCTGAGGGTGAATCTGACCTCGATGACTTGGAGGATGATGGTGAGCAGGATGCTCAGAGCTCCTGCCAGGAAGTGCTCCCCAAAGTACAGGTAAGAGTGCTCCCTGGGAGACATCCTCACAAGGTAGGGAGGGGCCTCGGAGTAAGAGTGACAAAGGACAGAAGGGAAATGAAGGTACATAGGCTTTCCAGCATCAGGGCTGGCCCAGCCTTGACAGAGCCCCTGGCAAGTCAGGCATAGGAGACCTTGACATAAAGAAGCTAAAACCATGCCAAGTTCTCCAGAGGAGGTGACCCATCAGCAGGGCCTGGAAGAAAGGGTCCGAATGTCCAGGCAGGGCCACAGATGAATCCCAGGCTACTCTGAGGTGCTTGGGCATTTTCTGTCACATGGCTGCCACTTCACTCTGCCTGGCTCAGACTTTGTACATGAGACACTAATGATATTCCTCCAATAACAGGATGTTTTCCAAGAGCAGGCTCATCTAAGCTTCACCAGCACCCTAAGAAGTCCTGATTATTAGGTGACTCATTTGAGGAGATTTTCCTGACAAGTGATGTCATCGGGAAATGACACTCCTTTCAGCATCAAAAAATTGAAGGCACGTTTAAACCTTTGATAGTCTATACTTTTTTTTGCACAGGTCTTTACTACCTCAAGCTGGTACATCAACCCTATTAACCTCTTCTCACTGACTCGGGACACGTCCTCTGGCACAGTGTGGGAGGGCCAGGATCCCTGTGGGGGCCCTAAGGACATAGAGGGCTGCTGGCCAGGACACTAAGTGGCCTCAGACAGCTGTGCTTTGAGTCTGCAGCTCTCCCATAGCCTTCTTACCCTACAGCTGTCACTTCTTTGGCGCTCCAGCAGCTGCTGTTATCAGCTGCCATTTTTTACATGCCTTTGTCTGGGTGACAGCCGAGGGCAGGGCGTCACCATCCCCAGAGTAAAGGACGTGAACTCTGTCTGCCACCAAGAGGCATGTTCAGTTACGTTGGGGTTCTCTGGAGGGGTCCACTTGGCCAAGTTCACCAGCCGTCTGACTTCTGCACAAGCACTAATGGTCATAGCTAACATCTGTCGAGCCAAGCACTTCCTACAGAGTATTCTGTAAGCATTAACATATTTAGTTGTCAAAATAATGGAATGATGTAGATCCTGCCTTTTAATTTTGCAAAGGGAGAAAAAAGAAGATAAGAGAGGTTAAATAATTTGCCTACCCTCACACAGCTTCTAAGCAATGGAGCTAGGCGTGAAATGCAGATCTATCTGGCTAGAGCGTCTGAGCTCATTTCACACAAATGTACATATGGATGCATGTGTGTCAGTTGCATGTATGAAGTCCTTAGCTCTGTCAGCCTGTGGTGCGCAAGATCTTTTCAAGTGTTCAGCTGAAACTGACTCAAGTACCCAGTTGGGACCCTTTCTCACTAGCAGGAGCAGCTGCAGCAAGTCGGGAGGTATGAGGACCACCTGGCACCTAGGAGCCCAGGCTCTGGTATCTCCTCTGAGGACCTAACTCCATATGTGGGTGAGCAGTGGAAAGACACAGCTGCTCCTCAGGTTCCTGCAGAGGTGGGTATGTGAGCTTCCTGGAGAGTCCAGATAGCCAGCTCTGTACTGACCGGTGGACCAGTGGAAGTTGGGGCTGTGGGAGGGTATTCCAGACCACACTCCACCTTGTGACTTCAGTTTTCATACTGGGAATTTTTTTAAGTCCCCTGCCAACCTCCGGCAAATCCGTAAATTTCAGCTTTCACGCGCCATCACCAGAACCTCACCCCTGGATGGCTGTAGAGACAGTGAGAAGAGAGTGAGACCTCACTAGCTGGGGGGTTTAGGGCCATTCCTCATCTTCTCTGAGCCTGTTTCTTCATTGGGAAGTGGGTGATGCCTCCTTGGCAGGATTATTTTGAGGCTTAAATGAGACGCTGCTTGTCAAGTGTTTAGCTCCTGCCTGAAATGGAGTAAGTGCCCAGAAAATGACAGCTAAGAGAAAGGGAAACAAAAGACATTGCACAAAGAGAATCAAATACCTTTCAGAGGCAGCAGATAAAAGTTAGAGGTGCTCGTGGATGGGGAAGTCTTTCTCCCCTGCGAGGCTCCCCCGCTTTCTTTTGTCCACATTATTTTTTTTTCCCCTAGCCAAAAGCAGATCCGGGCTGGAGAGAGGCTGTCTGCCGGTGAGTGGTGAAGTGACAGCCTTACAGGGACCGAGCGAGCGAGAAGAAGACTCAGGTTTAGGAATGTCCTCTAGGAGCTAAAAATAAACTTTGCAATGTGGCTTACAAATCTTGGAAGAAAACAATCGACCGGGAAAGAGGTGCCTCTAAAGGTTTAGCATCTTCACTACCCCGGTTAACGAATTAGAGAATTTAACGTGACACCTAGTCCCTGAGTGTGGACTGTGTGACAGGCACCGGGCTAGGCAAAGATAAGCCAGACATAAATCACCCCAAAGTTATCAAGCCCTCCAGCACGAGGCCTGTCAGCTGCTGGCTGCATGCCTTGGGCAAGGCTGACCCTAGCAGGTAAGATAAGAGAGAGGGCTGAGATGGGATTTGGGGGCAGTGGGTGAACACAAGCCAGATGGACCCCAGTGGGGAAGATTGTCACATTCTACACCTGGCTGTCACGTTCCCTTCTAAGCATTCTAAGGACTCTGTTAGTTTTCCCTCTTTGATGTTTTCAGTACACAACATCTGAGTGTTGGTTTTATTTTTTTTTGTTTTGTTTTGTTTTGTTTTGTTTTGTTTTTGTTTTCTTGTCTATGACCCTGGCCAGGCAGGGAGGGGCCTGACAGCGACAGATGGGGACCCACCCCACCATTCGGGTCCATTAGCCAAGCTATCAGGTTTACTAATATGAGAGCAGCTTCAACTCCTAATTGAATTCACTGGAGACATTATAGGGCCAGAGCTGCCAGGAGGGCAGCAGGCCCCTCAGCCTTGCTCCCCGATTAAATATTCAAGCCCAGTGAAAGCTGAGAGTCTTTATGGGTGTAATTATGGTGTCTCGGGCCATCGCCAGCACTCCATCAGGGCCTGGAAGTTTATGGCTTCGCTTAGCTAAGCCTCGGGGGCTCCACAGGGTGCAGCAGTGTTCCGGGCCTCAGCTGCTGAGGCACCAAATGCATGCAGGATGCCGGTCAGGCCCAGCGGCAGGACCTGGGCCCTGAGGGGCTCGCCCTGCACCTCTGGGGATCTCGGCCAGTTGGCCCTGTGGGGGCCACACTGCGTGTGGGTCCCTCAGAGAACTGAGCTCACTGCCCTGGCCCTCTTCCCTGCAGGAAGTGGACGATACAAGCTCCTCAGAGGGCAGCACCGTGGACTGCCCAGACCCCGAGGAGATGCTGAAGAAGATCCCTGAGCTGGCAGATGACCTGGAAGAACCAGAGGACTGCTTCACAGAAGGTAAAGGGGCAGCTTGGGGCCTCCTCACGCTGCCGTTCATTAGGGCCAGAACCCAGGTGGATACTCACTAAGGCACCTCTGGGTCCAGGGCCTTGGCTTGGGGTCCACAGGGGCCAGAAAAACTGGTCCCCCCACAGCCTCATCCCAGGCTCAAGGGCTTCAGTGTCAGATACAAATGACATGACTCACTGCCCCTCATGCCACGTCAGATGGACCCAGGACAGGAGCTGAGCCTCCCCCTTCTCCCTTGAGAACACCTCACTGAGTTATAAGCCAGCCTTCTTGAGACTGAAAAGAGAATAGGTGGATAGTACCAAAACCGTTACCTTAACTCTTGATTTGGGACATAAAAGACCCAGAGGATGGCCACAACATATCTGTTTCCCTCCGTCTTTTGTATAACTTCATTTTTCATACTGGGAATTTTTAAGTCCCTGCCAACCTCTGGCAAATCTGTAAATTTCAGCTTTCACACACCATCATCAGAACCTCATCCCTGGATGGCTGTAAGGAGAGTGAGAAAAGAGGGAGACCCCACAAACTGAGGGGTTTAGGGCCCTTAAAGGCACAGCCTGTATCTTATTCATCTTTTCCCTCATGTTTAAAACAGAGTCATATGACATTCTCAATATTTGTGCAATGAATGAATAAACAAATAGTTCACACTATGACAGTTATTGTGGCCTCAATAACTTTAAAGAAGTAGAAGTTGAGGGCTAGGGCAAAAATCATGTTCATTGAGTTTCTTGTACCACTTGACCCTGGGCTAGGATGGGTCACAACCTAGCCATGCAGTGGCCACTTAGTTCAGTGTGGGCTCGGAGCATAGTCCATCAGACACCACCAGACCCATGCCCATTGGTTCATCAGGCTTCCAGGGATGATTGAGCATAAAGATAGGGACCACTGGTATCATCTATAAGAAGGAAGATGGTTGAGGAGGACATCAGAGTGGGCTAGACCACAAAATTCGAGAGAATCACCTAAAGGGCTGAATTGGAGGACCACCTAGAAGGGACCCCTTCTCTCTTATTCCAGGAGAGGATTCTTTTCCAAAAGTGCGTTGAGTGGGTTTCCCAGAAGAGTGGTTTCTCTGTAGAGCTGGATCAGAAGTGATCCCAGTGGAATATCACTCACTATGAGGCACCTCTCTCCACAGGCTGCATGCGACACTGTCCCTGCTGCAAAGTGGATGCCACCAAGTTCCCGTGGGACATGGGCTGGCAGCTGCGTAAGACCTGCTACCGCATCGTGGAGCACAGCTGGTTTGAGAGCTTCATCATCTTCATGATCCTGCTTAGCAGTGGGTCTCTGGTAAGGGGAAGTAGGGGTCCTTGCCCCTAAGCTCTCCATATGGGATCTCTTGCAATCTAACAGCCCTGGAGCTGCATCAGTGGGCTCCTCTCAATCCTGGCCTTAAAGTTCTCAGCCTGAAGCTGGAGAAGGAGAGTTGCAGGTCAATGTTCCTCTTAACAGCAGGGGATGGAAGGTTCTAGATGGTCCACAACATGGCCTGCTCAGCCTGGCTGCTGCAAAATTGCATTGTAAACAGTGAGTGCATATTCCCTACCACACACACACACTTTATGGATGGAGAAACAAAGGTTTGGGGGACTTTTCCAAGCTCACCCAACTTGGCAGTAACAAAACCTAATTTTGCCCTCAACTGAGTCCCATATCCCTGATTTCCCTCCCTCTGACCTCCCCAAATATACTGGCTTTCCCTGAAGGCCTACAGAGACCATTCTTCTTATCTTATCAAACCACTTGTAAATGCTACTATTCATCCCTCAAAACAGGAAATTGCTATGGCAGTGCTTCTCAAAACTGAATCACCTGGGAAGCTAGCTAGAATGCAGGTTCTGCTTTGGAAGATTGGTGGCAGGGCCTGAGAGCCTGTATTTCCAACACGCTCTCAGATGAGGCTGATACTATCATCCATGAACCATTGCATACTGACCTGAAAGGCCTCAGGGATAGAAGCTCAGAGTTCAAGACACTCCTGAAGCCCCAGGCTGAATGCCAGGCTTTGTCAGACAAGAAGGAGGATCCCTTCTCTCTCAGGGTTCAATCTCTAGTGCTCATCTCAACAGAACAAGATAGATGATAAAGACACCGGAAGGGACTGGTCATCCCCAGTTGTACATACTTTATAGGTGAGGAAGTTGAAGCCCAAAGACATGAAGGAAACTGCGTGGGGACCCAGATAACTAGTTCAAGGTCTGGGACTAGAGACGCACTGTCTTGATTCCACAGCTCCAAGCATTTTCACTTGTCTTGTTCCTCCTCTATCATTGATGCCCTGAAAATAATCTACTGAATATTTGAGCACTGGACTTCAATGCCAGACTTCCCATGTAGGGTGCCAGAACTGCTCAGTGTGGCTTCAACGTTGGAGTAGAGCAGTGGCAGGGACGAGGCTCCACCCTGAGAGGTGGAGGAGGACCCAGCAGGAATGACACAAAGCCAAGGGGGGAGAGTGTCGGTAAGAGGACTGGCCTGCTGTCATGGCAATTGCAGAAGGTGGCAGTTTCTGAAAGTGCCATTGCAATGGGACAGGATGCCAACTGTCCACATGGGCTGCAAGCATGCTGAAGCCACATTGCAGGAGCCAGAGGAGGTGAGACAGGGCTTTCTCCACACCTTCCCTTCTCTCCCTTCTGATCTCCTGGATAAAATGATAATGCTGATTTTTCTCCATTCTCCCTTGCTCTTCCTCACACCCCAGCTGTCACCCTCCCCATTTCCAGCAGGGACTCAGATCCTGCAACAGCTACTCTGCCCCAGCCCACCCCACCCCAGCAGCTTCTCTTCACTCCCCATCTCCTTCCCCATGGGGCCAAACAGGCTTGCACCAAATTTAGTCTTTATGCTTTTACTTGGAGTACTTTTTAAAATATAACATGAGTTTTCATCTGACAAAGTAAAATGCAAAAAAAAAAAAGAGAGAGAGAGAGAGAGAGAGAGACAGAGACAGAGAGACAGAGAGAGAAACCAAGTTGGAAATTATAGCAAAAGTCAAAAGGAAAAAATTACCCATGTTCCTATCACTCAAAGTGAAGCTTACTTTGAAAACATTTTGGTATATCTCCTTCCCATCTCTCTTATGCACAGAATACATAATACATATTATAAAATTAAAATCACATCTGTGAGTCTGTGATTTCCCAGGAAATTTTCTTAGGAATTGTTCTCATACTATCTCACTTAACGACTACAACATATTCTATTAGAGAAATGTGCCATTATTTATTCAACCAACCCCTGTGTTTACTTCTAATAAGCATCACGTAGCCATATGCACCGCCTTGGAGATATCAATGATTGCCTGTCAGGTTGGGTCCTAGATTCAGAACCCCAAGCAATTTTCCTGTGCTGGCAGTTTATTGGGGTACTCTCAGATAAAGTCCATGAGGGGAGTAAATGAGCAAAGAAAGGAGCTAAGAGAAGTTGAAATTCAGCCATGAATTTCCCACAGGAAGCCCTCCCCTTGAAACAAAGGGGATGACCTGATAAACCCACATGTCAATCCTCATTGGCTGCCCTGGGTAGAGAACAGATATCTAATCTGCAAAGTAGTCCCCAAGGTGGGCCCAACAAAGTCACTCCCAGTGCTGGTGAGTGGGGTGCTGGCTCATAAAGAGGGTCCTAATGGCATCTAGTGCCCTTAGGACAAGTCCTTGAAGGCAGAATTACTGGGTTTCTAAAACCTTGGAGTCATGTTTCCAATTTGGCTTCCCCAAAACTATTTTTATTTTCCTTCCCACCAGTCACACACCAGTGCTGGGGTCTCCCCTCCATTCTTTTTGATCTCCACCAGTCTGATAAAAGAACAATATGGCATCTTCTTTTAATTTCCATTTCCTTGATTACCAGTGAGATAAAACGCTCTTTTTTTTCAGAAGTTTGTTGGCATTTCTTACTCTCATTTTTTTGTGAACTGCCTGCGAACATCCTTTGATGCTTTTATTTTTAAACCAAGTCACTGTTAGCATCCCTTTGGTTGGCTTCCAAAATCCTATTCGAGAAGGTTTCCTTTCTCACTTGCATTCAACAACCCTGCAAAGCATCAGCAGGGCTTCATGTCCCTGTTGGCTGAGGAAGTCTTGGTTTATATCTCACAATGCCTCCTCCAGTCTCCACGTCCCCTCCCAGGAACAGAGGCAAGAAAATGATACTGCTCCCAGGGACTGTGAGCAGGGCTGGCAGGGTCCTTCCCTGTCTGCCTGGGCCCCTGTGCAGCCTGTCTCTCTCTTCCTTTCCCTCCAGGCCTTTGAAGATTATTACCTGGACCAGAAGCCCAAGGTGAAAGCTTTGCTGGAATACTCTGACAGGGTGTTCACCTTTATCTTTGTGTTTGAGATGCTGCTCAAGTGGGTGGCCTATGGCTTCAAGAAGTACTTCACCAACGCCTGGTGCTGGCTGGACTTCCTCATTGTGAATGTGAGTGGCTCAGTGGGAACACGTGGGGCTTGGGGTTCTCACCTCTGACTAATGACGACAGCTAGTGCAGAGGAATCCCAAAGAAAATCTTTAAATACCGAATTGAGTCTGAGAATACCTGTGAGTGGTAAGCTCCAACACAAAGGTGACCCTCCAGTGAGCCCTCAGTTCTTAGACCTCCAACCAGAAAGACTACCAGAGTCCTCTGCATTTTTATATCCAAAGCAAGATGACTCAGGGGCTATCCAGGGTCTTAAGACCCTGCATCCACTGCCAGGGCTCTGGACCTTGGGGAGCACAGAGAATCTGCATGCTTGCTAGTTCCATGGTCTCCATCCCTAGCTACTTTCGAATCACCTGGGGAACTCTTAAAAATACAGTAACCAAACACTACTACTCCAGAGATTCTGATCTTTCTAATTTGGGGTGGGGTCCAGGTATCAGTATTATGTAAAATCTTCTGGGCATTTCCAAAGTGCCACTATGATTGGAAACCACTGAGTTGATACCATTGGCTCCTCCCATTGGAAAGGAAAGAGGGTCCCTTTGGAGAGGTGATGATCCAGAGCTCATGTGTTCAGATTCCCAGTAACCTGTGACCACTAACCTCTGCATTAGGGAATTTACCATGTGCTTCCCACACATACATTAGACTTGTGGTTCCTTGGAGTCACCTCTCCTGTATCTTAACCAATACATTTTTCCCTATCTCTCTCTCACCCTCCCTCCCTCCACACCCACACACACACTCCCACACACTACTC
>NW_026000241.1:15050489-15054479 GCF_001458135.2 Marmota marmota marmota
CCTCCCTCCACCTACCCTCTCTCCACTCTTGGCTTTGCCACATAGCTGAGGGTTCCTGTAAGCAGGGTGAGGCATAGTGCTGTTTATCTCAGCCTCCCCCAACCAGCAGACACCAGCATCAAGGTCTACACATTGGAGGTGTCAGGAAATGTGTCTGTATTTGGTGCTTGCCTCCTGAAACTGGATGGAGTTCAGAACAGAACATTCTGTCCAGCCTCCCATGTTGGCAGGTCCTCCACAGCAGGCCAGCGCATACGACTCTCTTCTCTCTTCTTTCCTGTTGCCAAAGTGCTAGCATCATCTGGCTCCTGCACCATAGGGACTAGCTGCGAGGTCTAAAAATCTGAGTCATGGGTGCTAATTTGTGCATATAAAATAGTTATTCATACATGAAAGGAAAATGTTTATTCTGACCCCACCCTTTTAGGGGTGTAGTAATTCTTACCTATGTAGATCTCACTAGTTTCATTCCTAATCACCTTAAATGGTCACCCCCTAATTCCATCCATCTTCCTACAGAACTTTTCTTCTAACCATCTGCCCTTCCTCCCTTACATTCCTCCTTTAATCTATCAAATATTCACCCTTTTTTATTCCCTCCTCCTAAACATTGATTTATCTTTATTTCCTCCATGTGTCCTTCTCCACCAGTCTTTTCCTGCTAGCTATCCATTCCCATTCTTCTTTTCTTCTATCCATTCATCCATCGATCCTCGACATTTATATCTTTCTCTCTTTTGATTCACTCTTCTATCCAAATATCCAGTCATCTAGCTTTCTATTCACCTATTCATGCATCTTCCACCCATTCATTCTTCCACCCATTCATTCTTCCACCCATTCATTCTTCCACCTTTCTATTCTTCAATCCATCCAACTGTCCTTCCTGTGTTTCACTGTTCATTCATCTCTTCCCCGTCCTTCCTTCCACCCATCCATATTCATCTCCTCATGTCCATTTATCTCCTTTATTCTATCCACGCAGTCAACCTTCATATCATCCACTGATTTCTCCCATTCATCCATTCTCTCTAACTCTGCATCTTTCCACTCATCCATCAGTCATTTTACATCCATTCTTCAGCCATCCATTCTTATACTCTTCCCTGCTTCCATACTTTTTCCTTTCTCCTTTGATTTCTACCTTCCATCCTTCCATTTGACTACCAAATCTATCTGTCTTTGTAAACTTTAATCCGTCTTTCTATCCAATCGCCTTTTGGCTTTCCATTCAGATGTTCTTCCTTCTTTTATTCCTTTCATCTATCCCAACACACTTCGACCTTTTCATCTATTTATCAAGTGTTTATTCAAATCTACCAAATACAAGATTATTTTACAAAGTGCTCACGGAGGAATAAAAGCAAGAGATAAATACTCCCCACCTCCAGGAGTTTACACTTTAGTCTTTCATCAGATTAAGACACACATAAGGAAATTAGTGTATTAAGATGGGGATGTGGTGGACACTGTTGGGGCCAGTTAGTGTCTTGAGGAGATAGGAACATGAACTTTCTTTCACTCGGGAGGTGAGGCGGCTGTGAAGGTTTCATACAGGAGATGGCATTATATATGAGGCATGCACATGAGCAAGAGCAGAGAGGTGCAGAGTTACTGGACAAGGCCCATCCTAGCTAAAGGATGCTTTTGAACAAAGGCACAGACACAAGGGTGGTTGGGGGAACAATTTGATTTGGGTAGGATACATGGGTGAAATATGACTATAAGAGTAGGTTGTAGTCATGTAACATAGGCTAAGGAGACAGAAACTTTTCCTAAGGGTGATAAAGAACCAATAAAGGTCGGGCCTATAAGAGAGATGTGATCATAATCAGATTGGCAGTAGAGTATGAATGAGATGGATAAAATACTGGGGCTTAGAGACCAATTGGGAGGCTAATGGCCTGAGCAGTGGGAAGAGAGCTGGGATGAGTGTGTGGGATTTGCAGGAGAAGTGGCAGCCCCTGTGTGCCCCAGCTGTAAATGTTCAACATGATCCAGGCTTCCCAGAAAGATGAGCAAAAGACTCACTAGGGCTAACATGGAACTGGCCCCAAACCTCCCATCTCTCTCAACCAGCCAGGCAGCTGGGTGCTCCCTGGTAGTGTCTGGATGTTTCTGTAATGAAACAAAGAGGTCCTTTCCATTTCAGTTCTTTGTCCTAGTGAAATGAGCCACCCATTCAGAGAATGGGTATCATTATTTAAGGCTCAAGCACCCAAGCGTAAACCCTTTGCTTTCTAAAATTATTGTGTACAACCCTACCTGGCTACCAGAATAAGCACAGGATTAGGTCACAGCCCCCTGCAGGCTTGAGCCTGTACACAGAGTGTCTCCCAAGCACCTTCAAAATTCCTAGAAGGGGTAACCATTTTTCCATGTCAGTTTGTGTCCTTTGAAGTCCGTTATCATTTAAAAAAAAAAAACCTTATAGCTGACAGACCAACAGGGGTTCACAATTCAGTCATTATATCTCAGACATCTATTGAAGCTAGACCCCCCTGCCATTCGTTCTTGTTGAGAACTGCAGAGCTCTAAGAACTGTAGGATTCTTTTAGTCTGTCATCCTCATTTTACAAAGGGCAAAAGTATCCTGGACTAGCAGGTCACAAAAAATTCGGGATCAAGAGGGACCTTGAGATGGACTGGAGATATAGCTCAGTCAGTAAAGCGCTTGCCTAGCATGTACAAGGCCCTGGGTTCAAGAGCCACACCACCCAAAAAGAAAAGAAAAGGAAAAGAGGGACCTGGATCCCACCCAGAACAGGACTCTTTCTAGTGCATTTTTCTGAGCAAATTCAATTAAGACTCATTTTATATCCCTCAAAATAAACTATAAGCATAGCCACCATGAAGGGGCATCATTTCTCCAAATCCCTGAAAGTCAATCAAAATTTCAAGGTTTGGGGGTCTACCTGACACTAGAAAGGAAAGAAAGTTTGACCACTTGTGTAGCAATGTGGGAGAATGTGTTTTTCTTATTCACAGGTCCAAGTAAGTAAGGAATAAAATTTTCTCTAAAAGAGGAGGGACTGGGCTCTTTCTCTACCTCTCACTGCTATACAGAATAAGGTCAGAGCCAGGACAGTGGCTTAGACAGAGCAGGAAATGGGAGGCTGGGCAGAGATTTCCTGTCTTCTTCCACCAGGTTGCCCTTTTGGAACCCTAGTGTGATGCTTTCGCTCTCTGCCTGCACTCAGATCTCACTGACGAGCCTCATAGCGAAGATCCTGGAATATTCTGATATGGAATCCATCAAAGCCCTTCGGACCCTCCGCGCCCTGCGACCACTGCGGGCTCTGTCACGTTTCGAAGGCATGCGGGTAAGACCTATTTCAGAACTTCTCTTATAAACTTTTACTTGGTAACCCTTACCCATGCCTTCATACCACTGACCCCCACCTCCAAAGGTCAGTTCTGCATCTTCCCTTCCTGCTCCCACTTTGGTGGTACTGCATGTCCCAACTCTCCAGGTCCTCCCCAAGACCCTGTGTGAGAACCTCTTTCCTTCTCATTCATAGATATCACACCCACCAGGATTCACTCCCGTTGTGAAATGATCTTGCCTCAAAGCTCCACAGCATCTATTATCTCAGTCTCCCAACTCTGCCTCTTGTTCTTATTGACAACATCTCCAGAACATCCCAAGCTCTCCACCTTTCCCTGATGAATGAGTCTTTTCTCTGGTGGTCCAATTAAATAGAGTGACATCTTCGATTCAGCAGCTCAGCCACCACGCACTGGAACGCACCTTCTCTCCAACCTAACACAGTCTCCACGTCCTGTGAATTACTCCCTTCCATCCACCCTTCCCCTATCTATTATTATCAGCCTCCACCTTGCCCTTTCTCCACCATTGGCTCAAAAATTAACTTGGATTTTTAGAAGTAATTTATATCTTTACAAATACTAGGAACTACAGATTGAAATAGTTTGAATTTTATTTTAATTTGTACCCAGATTCCTTTTTTTTTTTTTTTTTTTTTTTTT
>NW_026000241.1:15054728-15063599 GCF_001458135.2 Marmota marmota marmota
CTTTTTTTTTTTTTTTTTTTGTACCAGGGATTGAACTCAGAGGCACTTGACCACTGAGCCACATCACCAGCCCTATTTTGTATTTTATTTAGAGACAGGGTCTCACTGAGTTGCTTAGGGCCTTGTTTTTGCTGAGACTGGCTTTGAACTCACAATCCTCCTACCTCAGCCTCCCGAGCCATTGGGGTTACAGGCATGCACCACTGTGCCCAGCTTGTACCCATTTTCTTGTTTGCTGATTTTCAAATGAGTGAGTTGGTGAATATAGATTTAGTTTCACTGATGTTTGTACAAATTCTCTAAAATGCAGAAATTGAGGATAATAAAGTAAGGTTTGAAAAGCCTGCATATATGAATACAACACATATACTTATACCTCTAAATGAGTATGCTTATGGTTATAAAATGATCCATATTCTCAGTCCTAAGGAAAGATACTGAAACCTTCCTTCAGTGAGGTTAGGGGAACAAGATCTAAACCCATCTTCAGCTGCCCAATGTCTCTTAATCTTCTGAGTGTGATTTATTGCACTAATTAACACACTTCTCTTGCTGTTTCCAAAGGCCCACTGGCTCATGAAGTAGCTTGAATGAGTATAGAAGGAAATGGGACCCAGTAGGGAGGGGCATTTGCAGTGTCCCAGGTCCTTTTCTATTTCCCACCAGGTGGTGGTAGATGCCTTGGTGGGCGCCATCCCATCCATTATGAATGTCCTCCTTGTCTGCCTCATCTTCTGGCTCATCTTCAGCATCATGGGCGTGAACCTCTTCGCAGGGAAGTTTTGGAGGTGCATCAACAATACCAACAAGGACTTTTCTCTTGTGCATTGGTCAATTGTGAATAACATTTCTGATTGTCAGAATCAAAACAACAGTGACAACTTTTTCTGGGTCAACGTGAAAGTCAACTTTGACAATGTTGCAATGGGTTACCTCGCACTTCTTCAGGTGGTGAGTCAACTATGAGATCAACCATTTCTCTTTCTTTGGATGCCCAACAAGTGAAGAAAGTCTGGAATCTTCCAGAAGATGCTATATAGAGATATTGCTAGGGATATCACTAAGTGTGGGCTGAGGTCATTCTTCATTCCTATAGACTACACAAATGATACCCATTAGGCTAGAAGACATTACCAATGAGTGCCATCTTCAGCGGTGCAGTTAGACAAGTCTAGGTTAAGAGCATAGAATAAAGGGAAGGGACTCCCATGGGGTTATATCAAGGGATTACTTAGAACACACTGCCTATACAAAATGACCATTGTATAGCCACGTGCTCAGTCTTCTACTTTATATCGTCTCCTAGATGGTAATAAATCAAGTCTAATTAAGTTTCTTACTATAATATATGATGTTTTCATAATGACAGTCAAACACATTCATGCTTTCTATTTATTCCTTCATCCCTTGCTTTCATTCACTTATTTATTCAGTCCCCCTTTCACTCAAGTTTTGATACAATTGCTTATACATTTGTCATGTATTTACCCACGAGTTCACTCATTCCACCATTTATTCATCATAGTCAACAAATGATAACCAAGTAGCTTTGGTATGCCAGGCATACCAAAGATACAGCCCTGGGGGATACAGTCAGAACTGGTTTCAGGCACCAATGCTATATGAGAAAAACAGACATATACATGAATAGGAATAGTCCATTTAACGCTATAAAAGGCCTAGGAGTGCACGACTTGAGATGTCTTTCATGACCAGCATATGTTAAAAGGCATGCCCAATTTCAAGACCTCAAGAACAATAAAACTGGAGACAAAAATGTGGAGGTCTTCTACTCCCAACTTCCTGATATTCCAGAGGTAGCTATATCCCATTCTTATGTCATGTGCATTGGTGGGAAAGTGATTGAGAAAATGGCAGCCCCAAGACAGGTAGCCTGATCCAGAGCACAGAGCAGTCTCAGCAGATGGCACTACAGCATCCAGATAGCCAATCATGCCAAACTCTAGAAGGTTCCGTGTCTTTGATGCCACTCTATTCTGAAATAGCCACATGTGGATTACTTTAAATTATCTTATAATATTGGTCAAGTCACCCAAAGGACTTTTTCCTTTCTCACTTTCTGCCCAAGCCCTTTCTTCCTCAAGCCTCCTAAGCATCCTGCTCTTTCACTGGGCCACCATGGCCTGGCAGGGGTCCAGTGCAGATAGATTGGCAGGCACTGAGTGGCTTCTGCTCCTTGTTTCCAGGCAACCTTTAAAGGCTGGATGGACATCATGTATGCGGCTGTTGATTCCCGAGAGGTAAGTCTCATCAATTCATTGTATCTACAGTCTTCCCCTCTGAGCATCATGTCCATGTCTGTATTTGAAATGAAACGAAAATGGCATTGGTGTCAGAAGAGGTGTGGTCATCCAGCAGTCTCAACTGTCCCTCCCTGCAGTAGTGTCCAGCTGGCCTTCTGCGTTGTGTTTAAGCCCACCTAGCCCATTCCCCTCCCATGTACTCTCCCAGGCCTCTCATACTCTTCTTGTGCTCACCAGGAGAGCACCAGGTAATCTCTGAAGGATGGTATATGGGAGGCCACTCCTAGACAGGAATAGGAACCAGGGCAATGGCTACAAAAAAGGGACATTGAAGGAATAAGACAGAATCTCAGGTGCCTCGGGAAGTGGGGGAGATGCTAGTGGACAGACCCAGTGATGTCCTGACCGGTGTTCCCTCAGCCCACTTCTGAGTTCGCTTGCATTCTGCCTTTCTGATTCTCTGTCTCAAGACTTTCTTCAGTGTTTCAGTCCCTTGCTTTCATTCACTTATTTATTCAGTCCCTTTTCACTCAAGTTTTGATACAATTGCTTATACATTTGTCATGTATTTACCCACGAGTTCACTCATTCCACCATTTATTCATCATAGTCAACAAATGATAACCAAGTAGCTTTGGTATGCCAAAGATACAGCCCTGGGGGATACAGACCCAGTGATGCCCTGACCCGTGTTCCGTGCTCAGCAGCCTGTCCCCCAAGGACGGGGGATTTAACATCCCTAGGCACAACCCTCACTGATAAGCTTGGGGAGTCATAAATAAATACTCCAGCTTCCCTGTCCTTTGGTGGTTCCATTCTGAGGTATGTTCTACACAGTCTTCAGGGGGCCCCAACAGGATTGAGCATCAGTTACCCACAATGATGGTCTGCCTAACAACACCTGCTTCATTAACTTTTCTTCACTTTCTGCTTATTCTCCCCAATTCCCTCAATCCTGCTTCCTGGAAAATTACCTGCTCCCAGGTTCTTGTCCCAGGGTTGACTTTTAGGGTAAACCTAAGCTAAGACACCCAACCTCTTTCTCCTATTCCCTCTTGTCTGGTCACAGGTCGACATTCAGCCCAAGTGGGAGGACAACGTGTACATGTACTTGTACTTCGTCATCTTCATCATTTTTGGTGGCTTCTTCACACTGAATCTCTTTGTTGGGGTCATAATTGACAACTTCAATCAACAGAAAAAAAAGATACGTGGAGCTCCATTGTTTCTGGGAATCTTATACTTGCTGCCCCCTGGCCTGACCTCATGGCTAAAGTCAATGCTACTCATAGGCCTCTATGCCTAACCCAGAACCTAATTTTGGCACTTAACATCAAATTGACCTTTGCCCCCTGGTTGTGGGCCTCACCCCTATCTGGTGCCTGGGGCTGCTGCTGCTACAAGAAATGCACCCCATGTCAAAAATGCCCCTCCCTAGGTCCCCATTCTCCTTCTCAAAATGACCTCAGTCTTCCCAGCTGGAACCAAGTGTGCTGAGACTGTCACAGGTGACACCTTGGGAAACATCTACAGGGAAGGATTAGGATCCAATATTTGCTGCTCTGTTTGGGGCTCTGACTCACAGAGGACTAAGTCAGGAAAACTTGGGAAGGGCCAAGACCCAGATTTTGGCAGAATTCCAATCATCCTTGGGATGGGGAGGAAGGATCTTGGCTCCATGAATATTGACTCAGATTAATAGGAAACTGTTGCATTTATAATATAGTAAAATATAAGAGTATTGAAGGCATAAAATGCTTTCATACTATCCTTTCGTTAAGTACACTCCATACCCCTGAGTTAGATGTGGCACCATTTTAGATTTGTATAAACCGAGATCCAAAGAGAAAAGGGGTCACATGGTTGAGTCACATAGCACAGAATAGCCTTTGGCATTACATAAGCCCAGATATGTGTTCCTGATTCAGTCACCAGCTGAATAGGTGATATTGGAAATATCATATACCTCCCTGGGTCTCAGTTTTCTTACCTATTTAATGGAGTTAATAATATTTATCAGGAGTGTGATGAGAAAAAAATAAAACCATATACAAAGAGCATCTAGTTAAGAACTGAACACACAGTGGGCACTAGATACTAAGTGTTACTATTATAATTTAGAATGTATATCCACTAGAGAAGGCATCCCACCTACAGAAAGTCCTCGCTCAGGGTCCTAGGTATTAGAAAAGAGCAGGAGAGAGCTATGGGAGCCCCAGAGGGGCTCTGCAAGTCAGCAGTGACCATCATCATCAGTACTCCATTCCAGCAATTTGAGAGCATTCAAACAATCTTTTCTCCTATTTCCAGATGAGGAAACTGAGGTCCAGAGAACAGAACTAGCCATGTTATGTGATTGATAGAGTGAGATAAGCCAATGACAAGATTGAGATAAGAACTTCAACCACAGACTCCTTGCCCAGAAGTCTCAGTCTGACCCCACCCAGTGCTCACCTACTCACTGCCCCAGCCCCTGTCTGGCCTCACCAAGATGTTCTTCCCAAGAAGCCTTTTGATATTTCCTCTCCTATCCCATAGATATCAGCCCAATTTCTCAGCATTTGCAGACTCATTTACACAGTCATGCTGTGGGCTTTCAGATTATAATAGGAATTGAAAGGTGAGGAATTGAATGACGGTGGTCCAGAGGATCCTTAAAGAAAATTAACACTCAGTCTTCAGGGAGGGAGACAGAGTCAATCATTACCATATGTGACACTCTAACAGCAGGGGCAGTGCAACTCGGAGGCTCTGGAAAAACCATTCAAGGTCCCTTAAAGACCAGGAACTCAAGAATAAGGTATTAACTGTCCTCAGCAACTCCTCTCAAGAAAGGGCTTGAGACCCTGTGTCCTCAATCTTTGCTTAGAAATTCTTGCCCCCAGCAGAGACTGACTCTAGAAGTCCTCTGAGTTTGACTGAAATGAAATGAAGGCTCAGAATTAAACCAACATGTATCTTCTCCTTGGGTCCTGTTCCCAAGCTCTCCCCACCCCCTGTCCACGCAGTGTCTCTGTGTTTCTGGAGAACAGAAACAAGCTTGGCTTCAGAAACCCAGGCAGGAAGTCTAAGATGAGCTCCGTCCTACCACTGTCTTTGGTTGTGGTGTCCAGGCAAGACTCTCCTTGATTCTAGGCTGGGCATGTCTTTTCTACCATGAAGTGGAGAAGGTTCTCATATAGAATGCTCTGACTTTGGTTTCCCAGAGGGATCCTGTTACTTTAATAACAATAGTATGTCTCCCTCCTTCACTTAGGGGGCCAAGACATCTTCATGACAGAGGAACAGAAGAAATACTACAATGCCATGAAGAAGTTGGGCTCCAAAAAGCCCCAGAAGCCCATCCCACGGCCCCTGGTGAGCCACACAGCTTCTCTCTCATGTTGTGTTTATGAGTACTGCTATGCCTGGGCTGGGAGAGGCCTGACCAGTACTGTCTGTAGAGGAGATCTGGACTGTGTTCAGAGATGAGGGTGATGAGGGTGAAGAGGGTGATGAGGGTACATAGGCCCCAAGAATGACAAGTTTAGATGAAGAAACTCTGTTCTTTGGGAGTGAAAATAACTCCTAAAGATGCTACAAATAGACCTGTTCGTGGAAGCAGTGAGTTCCCAGCAATTTTAGGATTCAAGCACAGGTTTGGAAACAGATTAGGCTAAATGATAACAGGATGATTAGAATCCAGAGTTGAAACATCTGGGTGGTTATACATCATGATCTAGATTGTAATGGATCTCCAGACTAACCTTGCATTCCAACCTCATGCCTATAGGTAGACTGGAGAGGAAATGGCCTGATACAGTCATGGTCATATTCTAGTGGCCCAGCAGGAACTAAAAAAATATCCCATTCTGAAATTTAAAGATTGGCCAAAAATTAGAACCAGACTCTACTTTGATTCCTTTTTTCCTAAAGATCTCAAGAGATATGCCCTTTATTCCTCTATTACATACATGCAGTACCCAAACTATACTTGATATCACCTAAATTCTTCTCAGTCCTCTCCAGAAGATGGAAATATCAAAACTCTGGGTGGCCCCAGGATGGCAGCCCTGTTGGGAGTGGATGAACAGGTTTGGAAATGAAGATGTGATATGTCAGGAATTACAGATGAACCTCATCAAAGAATTTCTGAGCCATCCACTGCAGTGAATGGAATTGGCTCTTGTCCTTTTGCATAACCTTTCTGTGGCTTAGATACAGCATTTATGAAGAAAGCTACAGGTACTTCCTCCGACACAATCTCATTATTAACCCTTTCCCCACACAAGGGCAAAGCCAAAGGACCTTCAATAAAGAAACAGGTCTTTCCCTAAAGGAATTAGGAAGTTAAAAGACATTCATTTTGTTGGCCAAGGCATTAGGATTTCTAAATCAAGTAATGGTACTTACATGAGTGCCTCCAAATTTGGTGAGCACAAAGTCTCAAAAACATTTACAAGATTTTTTTTTAAAAAGTTATTAAATTTTTTTTTTATACTAGAGACTGAACCCAAAGGCACTTAACCACTGAGCCACATCCCCAGCCCTTTTTATATCTTATTAGAGACAGTGTCTCACTGAGTTGCTTAGGGCCTCACTAAGCTGCTGAGGTTGGCTTTGAACTTTCAATCCTTCTGCCTCAGCCTCCCAAACTGCAGGGATTACAGCTCGCACCACCATGCCTGGCAAGTTATGACTTTTGACACACTTTATTTGGAAATAGTGGTCATAAAATTATTACTATTTAGATTCTTCTAAGAAATATTGTAATAGGGTGCGATAGAAGATTCAGAACCTCTGTAGGGGTAGAGAATTTCTCCCAGATCTTTCATAAAATCAGGATAACTGGGCTCGAATGAGCCTGAATAAAAGTGTGCAAGGTTCACTGAGTGTCCCTCTGTCAAGAAGTCCAATGGGCAAGAAGATGCTCCAAATTAAAAGACGTAGGTGAAAAGACTGAGCCCAGCCAAGGAGACTCAAGTCAAGGGCTCTAGGAAAATGATCCTGAGACTTAGTGAGAAGCAAGCGGCTGAGTCTCTGCAGTCCTTTCTTTGTGGCTAGATTCAGGCTGAATTCACATTTGAACCTCAGAGTCCTGTGCTAGGGAAACTTTTGGCAAAATCTTGAAAGCTTGGAGCACTTCCCTTACACACTACTCAATCAACCAATCAACATCCCAGCTTCTCTCCTCTTATCAATTAATCCCACAGGCTACCCATGGCCTCTTCCTCTCCTTGTCCCTGGAATAGGGTATACTGCATTTCAAAAAAAGGGACCCTGGAGAGGACATCTAAATACAAAGGTCTGAACCTGATGCTGGAGTTCCAAGCAATATAACACACAAGTGAGACTCCAGGCTGCTCATCTTTTCCCTTACTTAAGCCACAACCAAGGATCTCCAATTCCTCCAGTAGTGGCAATAAGGGAGGCCCTGCAAATGGGGGTGGGGGATGGAATCTCAGAGCCCAACTCTGTTCCTGAGATTCTCCACCTATTTTCAGGGAGAGGCACCAACACGATGCTACCTTTAATGCAGGAACATGGCTCTCTTCTTAATAACATGGCCTAAGCATGCAAAAACACTGTTTCCTTTGTTCCATGGGCCGTCAAAGCTGAGGCAAGGCTGGAACATTAAAATTTTGAAGTCTTAGGGAACCCAGCAGAGCAGGGTTCGAGCAGCAACAGCATCTGAAAACTCTCCACAGCCCATAGGCTTTGGCCTATCCCAACTCCTGTCTGGTATCCAGATGGCAGGCAGCATCACGGCACTCCCTACCCAGCCTGATCAGCTATGCCTCTTAAAGTCTAGAACCAAGAAAGAAACCCAAGAAAAACAAGGCATTCCCATTCCTGAGAATCCATCTTCTCAGGCCCAGCTTTCATTTCCTTCTCTCTCTTGGGAGCCCCAACAGGGAAAGCTGGTTAGATAAGCAGAGCCTTGGCAGAGGAATTCTGCACCCCAAGTTTCATGGCAGTGTTAAACTGACACCAAATAGGGACCCCCGCCCCATGCACATGCACACACACACACACACACACACACACACAAACACAACTCCCCACCTCTGGCAAAGCCCAGGGTCTCAACCTTGTTTCCTCATAGCAACAGCTAAGGGTTCCACCAAACAGTATATTTTATTCTATAACATTCCCTCTACAGAACAGACTAAAAGCAGAACTACTTCATTGTGACATAATAGTTTCTAGAAATCACATCTTCAATCACCCACTTCATCATCTCTGAGAGCATTGAGTCACAAAGATGTGATCTCTGCCCTCAGGCCAAACCAGGATCAGCCAAAAGCTGCTGCATTCCCTAAAGTTGGCATATCCAGGGCAAACCTGATGCCTAGACACTTATAGATACTATTGCCTGCTTTGTTTAATTAGAAATCATGAAACCATGAATGGGCCTCTATTTCTCTTTCTTTCTTTTTTTTTAAAACCATTTTCAGTGATGAAATAAAGGGTAGTGACTCAGAAATTCTCCTTCCGCCCCAGGAAAGACATGAGCCAGCCAGCCATTATTCATGGAGCTGGGCCCACTTGGGTCAGATTCTTTGCTCTAAACCAGCAGGATAGCAACCCACCCTGCCTTGAAGCAGAAGCCTCATCATAGCACTGC
>NW_026000241.1:15064388-15269987 GCF_001458135.2 Marmota marmota marmota
CCACCCCCCAGCCTGCTTAGAAACTCCTTGAAACTTCCTGGCAAGACTATGACATGGTCTTCTCCTCCTGCCTCATGGCCACTTACGCAGAACCCAGCACATAGGACCCATTCTGTAAGCGCCCACTGCATAGAATTAAATTTAATCAAAGCTCATAAGGTGGAGCTGTCCATTCTGTCTTCCATTTATTCACCAATTTATTTTATGCAAAGCACTATGCAGACAGTAGGAGCAGAACAGTGAGAAAGATGGACAAATTTCCTGCCCTCGCAGGAAATTACGAGTCTGTGACCAAGGCGAATAATTAGGAAAAATCACATATAAGATAATTCACAGGCTAAAGAGATAAACAAGGGAGGATGGGGTGAAAGGCAAAGGGTGTCTAGGACTGAGCCTTGATGGAGCTAATATCTTCATTTGGTCAAGGAGACTGAAACAGAGCCATGTGAAGGGCAAGAACCAAGAGGGTAAGGCATGGATGGAAACTAAGAAAGGGGAGCTTCCCAGAGCAGGGGACATGAACAATGCCAAATAACTGTCCTTGCCTTGAACATTATGAAGGTTATTGGTGATCTTAGTGAGAACCATTTTGGTGGCAGGCAGGGGGCCAAAGCTCTGTTGGAGTAAGTGGGAGACAGTTTCAAAAACTTCAGTTGTTCATGTGAGGAGAGACCTGGAGTGGGAAGCTCAGGAGGATTTTGTTTTAGGTTAAGAAAAACCAAATCATTAGAGATTGTCCAAGGAACAGAAAGAGTAAGAGTCATTTCCATGGACATTAAAGATGCCTAGGATAATAGCCCAAAGTGGGCAAGTATGGCCAAGAGCTTGATTTATTAGGAATGGAGCAGAGGGAGCAGGAGGTGGGTAAGTGGTAGTATTGAAGAGGTAAAGGTGGACCAGCTAGATGACAGAGCTTCAAGGGAGGAAGGGCTTTTACAAGACACAGGAAGAGCAAAGGTCTAGAAGGAACCGTGGGGAACAAGGAAGACCCCACGCCTGACCCCTACCTTGGGGCACGTGGGGTGGGGGAGATGATTGCCTTTGAGTGGAAGATGGTTTTTGTTGATTGAGGACTGTGAGCACCACAGAGGTCAGGAGAAGGACTTGGGTAAAGGGGAGGGGTGAAGAATGAGAGTGGGCCAAGGACTCACAGAGCATTAATGTTAACACCAACAGAAAGAAGAGAGGGCAACACTAGGAACTTTCTAAAAACCATCATAAAGATAACTGGATATAAATCATCTACTGGTTATCCCCGCCACTCTGCCTTCCTCCAAGAATGCAAAAGACTGAGACCTGACCCCATGCCCTGCACTTGCATTTGCTTAGACATCTGACAAACCCCAAGAATGTTCTCTTCAGGGAACATTTCCAGGAGGGGGTCAAACCATTGCACTTGACTTTGTACTTAGCAGAGCAGCTCAAATCAACAATCTCACAAGCAGTTCTTGAACTATTGCTATGCACGGGGTACTTCAGGAGCACAAGTTTGAGTAAGCATGGCCCCTGTCCTCCAAGAGCTCATTGTCTGGTAGAAAAGAGAGGCATATGTGAAATCCTAGCTCAAGACTGATTACAAAGGCTCTGGAAGCCAAAGGGACAGGTGTAACGTGATAAAGCAAAACTCCCTGGAGGAAGTGGGGCTTAGGAGAGATGGCTTAATCTGTATTGGGACTGAGGTAGCAAGAGGGGACATTAGAAGAGCATTCCAAAGGGAGGGAAGATCGTGGGTGAGGACAAAAGAGGTACCTGGTGATGGTGGGCGTCTGGGAGGGTGATGAGGACTAGAACGGGGCAGTGAGGTGGAATCAACTAAAGGTGAGACTGTGAACAGGAGGTGGCTTCTGTTTGGAGGTGGAATGTGAATGGGACAAAGGTGACAGACTTTTAAAACTCATGTCTGGAGAAGTCAGGACCTCCCGATGTTTAATTTATGTGGGGACAAAGGTCTTGATGCCACCACCTTTTGTTTCCTCAGAACAGGTACCAGGGATTCATCTTTGATGTCGTGACCAGGCAAGCTTTTGACATTGCCATTATGGTCCTCATTTGCCTCAACATGATCACCATGATGGTGGAGACAGATGAGCAGAGCGAAGAAAAGACAAAAATCCTCGGCAAAATCAATCAGTTCTTCGTGGCTGTCTTCACGGGCGAGTGCGTCTTGAAGATGTTCGCCTTGAGGCAATACTATTTCACCAACGGCTGGAATGTGTTTGACTTCATTGTCGTGATCCTCTCCATCGGGAGTAAGTGTATGGCCACGTGATAGGGAAGCCCAGCTGGGCTTGGGAGTGTTTTGGCTGCTCTTTTAAAACTAAGAGGAGGACAACCAACTAATTTTTCAAATAGGTGTCATGTGTTAGAAAAGCCCCGTTCATGCAGCCTTCCAAGAGCAGCCGATTTGAAATTCCCCTAGGATGCTTTCTCAGGACAATGAAGAGGCTCCATTGGTATTCTCCATACTATGGTGAAATGTTTGCAGTCACCTACTATGTGCATAGCCCACTGCCAGAACCTTAAGGGAACAATCACTCCTCCTGAGCACCTAAGTCTAAGATGATGAAGTTTCCAATGGGACTCACCATTATAGTTTTCAAAGCAGTTGGGGTGGATGGTGTTATGTGAAGTGATTTGTAAAATACTTTCCAGAAAAGGAAGTGGGTTGCCAGCAAAGTGGGGAAAGTCTAGAAGGAGATCCTTCAAAGGACATTCTTTTTGTTGTTGTTGTTTGTTTTGTTTTTCATTTGGGGGTGTTTTTTTTCAACTTTTTAATTTGTTCTAATTAGTTATTCATGACAGTAGAATGCATTTTGACACCTTGTACACAAATGGAGCACAACTTCTCATTCTTCCGGCTGTATATGATGCAGTCACACCAGTAGGGTAATCATACATGTATACAGGATAATAATGTCTGTCTCATTCTACCGTCCTTCCCATCCCCACTGCCTCACCCCTCCCCTTGCTCCCATCTGCACAATCCAAAGTTCTTTCATTCTTCCCTTACCCACCCCCCACTATGGATCAGCATCCACTTATCAGAGAAAACATTCAGCCTTTGGTTTTTGGGGATTGGCTTAATTCACTAAGCATGATGTTCTCTAGTTCCATCCATTTACCTGCAAATGCCATAATTTCATTCTTCTTTAAGGCTAATATTCCATTATATATATATATATATATANTATATATATAAATCACATTTTCTTTATCCATCCATCTGTTGAAGGGCATCTAGGTTGGGTCCATTGTTTAGCTTTTGTGAATTGAGCTGTTATAAACCTTGATGTGGTTGCGTCACTATAGTAGGCTGATGTTAAGTCCTCAAAGAAGATTCTTAAATTGAGGGTCTGAAGCCAAATCTATATGTAATCATCCTCTTAGAGAATATGAGTGTCAGAAAAGTCAACTGATCAATATCAAGAGATCAGTGCTTCAAAGGTCCAGTCTGGGGACCATTGAATGAAAGACCCAGTATTTTGGGACCCAACAGTATCCAGAGAAAATTGGTAGAGTAAGAAGCTAATATGGGGATAGAGCCACAAGAGCTGAGTACCTACTGAGTCTTCAGCACTGGCCTGGGCTTCATGAATCTTCACAGCAATCCTATAAAAAAGATGTTTTTGTCCTCATTTGAAACGTTTGAAATTGAGCCTCAGAGATTAAGAAAGTTATACAAATTCACAGAGTTTGTAAGGAGTGGAGCTGAATTTTGACTGGGCTAAGTTCTTTTATTTTTTATTGGTGCATTACAAGTATATATAATAGTAGGATTCACTGTGGTATGTTTGTATATGCACATAACATATAATTTGGTCAATTTTATTGCCCATTATCTCCTGTTTACCCTCTGGTTCCTTTCACTGTATCCTCCTGCCAATCCCCAACCTCTATTCCCTTCTGAAATGAAAATCTCTCCTTTCTCCTCTTTTTTTCTCTCTTCCATATATGAGGGAAAAAAATATGACCTTTGACTTTGATTTTGCCTTATCTCACTTAACATGATATTCTCCAGTCCCATCGATTTTGCTGCAAATGACTTAATTGCTTTCTTCTTTATGGCTGCCTAAAATTCCATTGTGCATCTTTTGCATGTTTTCTCTATCCATTCATTCATTGACAGGCATCTATGCTGGTTTTATAACTTGATTATTGTGAATAGCATTCCTATAAATATGGGCATGCATGTATATTCGTACTATGCTGACTTCATTTCTTTTGGATAAATATCAAGGCTAAGTTCTTCTAATAAACTAGCTGCTTCTCACCCACATCCAAGAGACTATCCCTGGATTTCTTGTGGTTTAGCCAGAGTTTGATGCTATAAAAGCCAAATCCCAGTTCCCCAGCTTCCCTTGTCATTTTAAGTATATCCCAATCAGTTATATTCTGACCTGCTTGCTTTTCATGTCAGGGCATAGCTGTAGACTTAATTTTCCATTGATTTACCCTCAAGAGCTAATAACATCCAAACACAGCTTGGCAGCATTTCATCAATCTTCCCACCCTGGTGCAGAAATATAGCCTTAGTTTGCATTTATTTGTTTGGAGGGTTTAAATTCATTTTTGTTTTGTTTTGTTTTCTATTGCTGCTATTTCTTCAAAAGCACTTTATTGAGTACTGTTGACATACAAAAAGCCACATATACTTAATGTATATAATCTAAAACATCTGCAGGTAAATATATACTCATGAGACCAACACCACAATCCATGCCATAAACATATCCATTGCCTCCAAAAATTTCTCCCACATTACTTAGTTAGTAGTTGATTGCGAAATACTCTTAAATAACATCTCAGGCTTATCTCACTTAGAATAACAGGAGTTTTGTTGTTGGTTGTTTGGGGTTTTTTGTTGTTGTTGTTGTTGTTGTTTTTTTTTTTTTAAATTTTTTTTTTTTTTAATATTTATTTTTTTAATTTTCGGCGGACACAACATCTTTGTCTGTATGTGGTGCTGAGGATCGAACCCGGGCCGCACACGCATGCCAGGCGAGCGCGCTACCGCTTGAGCCACATCCCCAGCCCCTGTTGTTGTTGTTTTGTTTTGTTGGCCTTCTGAAGTGAGAT
Source organism: Marmota marmota marmota (assembly GCF_001458135.2). Classification (NCBI taxonomy): domain Eukaryota; kingdom Metazoa; phylum Chordata; class Mammalia; order Rodentia; family Sciuridae; genus Marmota; species Marmota marmota. The sequence goes on from NW_026000241.1 coordinate 15,069,465, forward strand.
ATTTGAAAGTCCATTTTGCTTTTATATTAGAGAAAGGAGCTTGCTTATGTAACTTCCCACATCAGTAATTTAGAAATAAAATACACCTATCATACTTAGTTCTATGAAGAGGACACCTTAAGCTACCAGTTTCTGAGGCCAACACAGCAGCTCCTTAGGCAAAAATCTCTCAGAGAACTTAAAAGGCAAGTGAAGAATCTACCTGTTAACTTTTCTGTCCTCATTCCTGCCTCCCTTTCTTCCTTCCCACCATAAAGACACATACTGAGTGTCAAACTGTTGTAAGTATGAGGACTCATTCTACCCTGAAATAAGGTACTGGGAAAAAATTAAAACTAAGATGTAGACAGTTGCCTGGCAGAAATTTTTAGTAGATTATATAGACACATAATGTATCTATATTATAAAAAAAATGCCCCAGTTAAACTGGACTGTAAGAGTTTTTGCAAAGTTTTTATAATCCAGAATTATCATGATTTCCTAAGTTCCCTCCAGTTCCCTTCAACACAATATCATGGCCACCCATCTGCATACAACAAAGGACAGCAGGAAAGAGGGTCAAGGGAATCCTATGAGGAGTGAGAAATTGATTCTACCTCTTTTTAATCCCCTTACCCTAAAGGCCTTGCTTGATTCCCAGTGGAGGTCTTTGGTCCCAATTACCCAAGCTTCAAAAATCTTCATGTTCGATATCATGTAAGGGGACATATATATTCATCATCTTTTTAACCTTTCTCATAGTTAGGGTTAGGGGCAGTAGCTGACCCTAAAAAGCCCATCCTTAGGCTCTCATAGAGTTCAAGCACAGCTGGAAGTGAAAGAAATTAAAACCATTATGCAGACAGCTGGGCATTCAAAGCCATTCTGCTTTAGCTGTCAGCAAGTTGCCCAACTCCTGCTCCCCCTTGTAATTAAGCCCAGGCTCCATACAATTATCTATGGGACCATGTGCCAGGAAATGAGTCAATTTTCGCAGCAGGATATAAGGAGATGAATCACAGGGGGTCCCGGCCTTCCCAGAGCAGAGGACAGAGAAGGAAGAATGGGGATGGCCAAAGCTGAAAACTCAGAGAGCAGGTCTGTGTCATATTGGAAATAAAGTATTGTGGGCATGTGCACAGTACTGCAGAGGATGGGGTGTCGACCATGGAGGCGACTTTAAAGAGGTCGTTCTAAGTAGAGGAAAAGATAAGAACATGGTGAGAAGGGTAAGATCAACTTGATGGAGGGGGGATTAAGGCAGTGAACATTTACTGAGTGGTAGTTGTGTCAACTACCATGCCGGGTTCACGGGGCCCAGAGTCCTCAAATGTGGATAACCGAGAGGAAGTTCATACTGAGAAGAGATGAGGAAATGTGCTTACATCCAACTTGGTCAGGGCTCATGGTTGAGATACTAATTAGATAATTTCCTCCCTCTTTCAAAGGTCTAGTGTTTTCTGCGATTCTTACATCACTAGAAAATTACTTCTCTCCAACACTTTTCCGAGTCATCCGCCTGGCCCGAATCGGCCGCATCCTCAGACTGATCCGAGCAGCCAAGGGGATCCGCACGCTGCTCTTTGCCCTCATGATGTCCCTGCCTGCCCTCTTCAACATCGGACTGCTGCTCTTCCTCGTCATGTTCATCTACTCCATCTTCGGCATGTCCAGCTTCGCTTACGTCAAGTGGGAGGCCGGGATCGATGACATGTTCAACTTCCAGACCTTCGCCAACAGCATGCTGTGCCTCTTCCAGATCACCACGTCAGCCGGCTGGGATGGCCTCCTCAGCCCCATCCTCAACACAGAGCCCCCCTACTGCGACCCCAATCTGCCCAATGGCAATGGCACTAGAGGAGACTGTGGGAACCCAGCCGTGGGCATCGTCTTCTTCACCACCTACATCATCATCTCTTTCCTCATCGTGGTCAACATGTACATTGCAGTGATTCTGGAGAACTTCAATGTAGCCACAGAGGAGAGCACAGAGCCCCTGAGTGAGGACGATTTCGACATGTTCTATGAGACCTGGGAGAAATTCGACCCAGAAGCCACCCAGTTCATTACCTTTTCTGCCCTCTCAGACTTTGCAGACACTCTCTCAGGCCCCTTGAGAATCCCAAAACCCAATCAGAAAATATTAATCCAGATGGACATGCCCTTGGTCCCTGGAGATAAGATCCACTGTTTGGACATCCTCTTTGCCTTCACCAAGAACGTGCTGGGAGAATCTGGAGAGTTGGATTCACTAAAGGCAAACATGGAGGAGAAGTTTATGGCAACTAATCTTTCAAAAGCATCCTATGAACCAATAGCAACCACCCTCCGGTGGAAGCAAGAAGACATTTCAGCCACTGTCATTCAAAAGGCCTATCGGAGTTATGTGCTATATCGCTCCTTGACACTCTCCAACCCCTCTGGAGTGCCCAGGACTGAGGAGGAGGCTTTGTCACACCCAGATGAAGGCTTTGTGGAATTTATGGCAAATGAGAATTGTGTCCTTCCAGACAAATCTGAAACTGCCTCTGCCACATCTTTCCCGCCATCCTATGACAGCGTCACTAGAGGCCTCAGTGATAGAGTCAACCTGAGCACATCCAGCTCAATGCAAAATGAAGATGAAGCCACCAGTAAGGAGATGACTGCACCTGACCCTGAGTGAGGATACTCCAGCTGGACATGTCCAGCTCTGATGTGTTCCTTGGCTGCCATAACTTTCCCACTACAGATGGCCCCCAGCTACAACCTCACCAATGCATGTCACTGGTCACAATGTCAGAACTGGGCAGGGAATGTAGCTGGTACCTACCTTTGAAAATGTCTCCATACAACAATAGTCAGAAGCCAAGAGTATCTCTATTTTGACTTCACTTCTGAATTTCAATATCCAATGACGGGGTTCTCTTACTTTCAGGAAAATGTCACTGGTCTATTTATTTTAGTTGTGACCAGGGATTTTATCTACCTAGACAAATTTCTCAGGACCAGAACTTTCAAAGATATGGCAAGGGCACTGCTGGAGGTCTAAGGTTGTCTTCCTGTAAATACCACATAGAGATGTGCAGTTATTTAGGATTTTTGCATGATTGCATGTTGAGAGCTGCTGGACAACTTCTCCAACCCAGACTAACACCTGTGGTCTATGCCATGAAATACCTTTGAGATCTCCATTAAAACTAATATTTTTAAAAGTATGTCAAGACTGATGTCATATGTTAAATCATCACTTTTTCTTGATTGATTTCTTAATGTGATACTGACATGTATTGTAAGTCATTTCTCCCTCACTTTCAGGGATCCCGATATTTTGTAGTATGAGTTTGAGGCTGGGGAGGGCAGCAGGGAGCACTGTCCTGGAATCTAGAGAGTCTGGTTCTAATCTTAACTCTTCCACCAATTGCCTGGCTGACCAGAGCTAAGTTCTTTCCCCTATGAACCTGTTTTCCCATATATAAAATTCAGTGGGAGTGGGAAACATTTGGTTTTGCATAGCCTTTGAATATTGTGTTGTATAATTCAGTGGTGCCCTGTCCCCGTGAGATGGGAAAACACTCTGTATTCCCATGGTCAGATCTTTCTGCTATGAGGCTACCAAGGCAGCTATTGGATACATTCCCGAGCCTTTTTACATCTCATATCAGATTTTAAGAAGGAAAGTTTTTATATTTCCTTGGGACTAGTACTTCATAATTAGTATAACCAAAAGAAAAGGGACATTTTGAGAAAGATGATCTGGTAAATAAAAGATATGGCCAGTAGTTCTTTTTATTCATCTGCAGATATTATTAAAGTCCTATGATATGGCAGACATGAGATAAAATAGGAGTTAAGTCCCAAGAGATGAATTGGAATTATGCAGTGAATGGAGTAAGAGTTATTTAGTAAGGGTATATATTTAGGCAGATGAAGGACACAACAAAGAGTTCATGTGACTACATAGGACATAATGAACCTTAACAAAAGCTGTGATCTTGTCTTGTATTAACGCTTGGGATATTCCCAGCCACAATCACAAAGATCAGGTCAATTAATTGGACATATATTTGATCATTTTATGAAATTTTCCATTGGTACAATTACAAAGCATAGAGGTTGATCCATCGGATATGCCTCTTGAAAGCAAGTTTTCTGGGGTTTACTTTTTCTCACAGTTGACCCATTAGAAGCTAAAGGCTTTCAAGATGCTTGTTGGAGGTTGCCAACACCTACATATACAAAATAAGATGGTGCTGGATTAGCATCCCAAAGCAGCTATCCTCTGGTATTAGGTTTGTATGTGAAAGACAATTTCAATCAAATGGCCCTTCCTTCCTAATGTCAGTGAACCAGGATGCCCAGGTATTGACCATACAGCTTCTTCAGCATCTCAATCCCATGTGGTCACTTAAAACATCAACTGAAATGATAATAGCTCAAGTGTTTATAAGACAGCTGGGAAGACAGAGAGCTTGGGGACTGGTTTATTTTTATAGTGTTAGCTGCAACCATTAAATGTATTCAGCCATAAGACTAGTTTTACTAAGTAGATAATATTATTCTCAAAGGCATACTTATCACATCTTTTGCCCTTTGTTGTAGGTAGAATTGTGTCCCCCACCCCAAAAAAAATATATTGAAATCTTAACTCTTGGTACCTGTGAATGTGATTAAATTTTGGAAATATGGTCTTCTGGGGCATAATCAAATTAAGATGAGGTTATACTAGATTAGAGTGGACTCTAATCCAATAACTGGTGATATAATATGAGAGAAGTTTGGTCAGAGAAGAATACAATGTGAAACACAGAAACACAAAGTAGACAGCTATGTGAAAACAGATGAAGCTGAAAGTTAAGGAATAGCAAAGATTTCCAGTAACTATCAGAAGCTAGGAGGAGGAGAGGAAGGCAAGGATTCGCCCCTGGAGACTCCAAAGAGAACAGCCCAGAGAATACCTTGATATTAGATGTCTAGCCTCCAGAAATATGAGAATAAATTTCTGTTGTAAGCCACCCAGTTGGTGATAATTTATTACAGCAACCCTAGGAAACTAATATACTCTACAATTTTTTTCCATACACATGCATTTCCCAAATTATAATGGGAACCATTAGAAAAGGGACACAATAGACCTTGCATTACTAGGAGTTTTTGGAAATGTATCCAATGCAAATGCTAGATTATTGTTAAAAAAATTTCACTAAAATCAGTTCCAAAGTTTACTCAGGGGTTTGATTACAAGGTAGGAATTATATTTCCAGGGCAGCAAACCTGAGGATGTCCAAGGAAGATGGAAAGCCAAAGGTACATCATCAACCTCACCATCAGAGATGGCACTAGAACAACCTCTGCCCAGAATATATATGGACACTTCAGCACTGAAAGGAGACAAGGCACAGAACAATGGTGCTGACCTGCAGGTTCTTTAATAAATGCTACCATCATAAACTCTGCCCTGATTTTTTTATGCCACTAAACTATGTTGCACATAGACATGAACGGCAAAGTCCATTCAAGAACATTCAGTCAACCTAGAAGAGTGAGCAGAGGGAGAGCCTGGTATACTAAAGCATTTGCCTTAAGATAAGGTCAAGTCACTTTCCAAAGTCCTGGGGATGCAAATACACAGACACTCAGTCTAGAGTTGAGCACAGGTTGAACATTTTAAAATAAATTAATTAAAAAGCAATTCCAAGGTTTACAGTAGTGATAGGGTAGATTATTTAAATCCCTCCTCCCATCGAAAACATCAACAGCTCTGTATAAATCCCAGACAATAATATCAGGTAGTTGGGAGGACATAAATAGGGTAAGGTTAATAAACTTTATTATTACATGGAAGAATAGAAAAATGTTGGGCTGGAATGTGGCTCAAGCGGTAGCACGCTCGCCTGGCATGCGTTTGGCCCAGGTTCAATCCTCAGCGCCACATACAAACAAAGATGTTGTGTCCGCCAAGAACTGAAAAATAAATATTAAAACAAAATTTTAAAAATGTTTTCATTATTGTTAGACTTTGGTAAGTTAAGAATGCATTACTTAGTTACTAGAGTTGTCACTAACAAAACAGAAACAGAGTCTATAATTTCAAAACTAGGATGGGGAAAATCAGCTAAGAAACAATCCACCAATTTAAAAAGTAAGGTAAAAAGGAAGAAAAATATGAAATGTAGAACAAGAATAACAAGTGGAAAAGACAGAATAACATAGTATATTTGTACACCAATATATCAATAGTTACATTAAATGTAAATGAATGGATCAAATACTTCAGAATATAGACAAAGAATGTCAGGCAGGACTCTAAAAATTCAAATAAATGATGTTTACCAAGGGATATACCTAAAACCTCAGGTTAACAAAAAGATAAAAATAAAAGAATAGAAATTGTATACTGTGCAAATATTTATCAACTAAGTGCAAAACACATATTCAAGTACCTAAGGAACATTTACAAAAATAGTTCATGAGCCTAGCTATAGAATAAGATTCCAAAAGTTTTCAAAAGATAAAAAGGATAAAGTGTACATTTCAGACTGCAATACAACTTTGCTGAGAATCAATAGCAAAAATAAATTGGCCCAAGCGTATATAGGAACACTTAAAATATGGAAAAGATGGGATAGCTTAGCAGTGCAGAAGAGGATCTTTGTATAAATGATGCTGGGACAATTGTGTTTTCAAAAGAAAAAAAATAAACTCCTACCAAAACCATACTCAAAAATCAATTCCAGGTATATCAAAATGTGAAAAGAAAATCTATTAAGATTTTAGAATAAAGAGAAATACATACATATCTAGATAATAAGTAAAAGACAATGACTTGGACTACATTAAAATCTAGAATATCAGTTAATTATCTTAAGAGTTAAATATCTAATATATCTTAAGAGTTAAAAAGCAAGCTACAGAGTAAAAGAAAATATTTAAAACACTCATAAGGGCTGGGAATGTAGCTTAGTAATAGAATGCTTGCTGAGAATGCACAATGCCCTGGGTTGGATCCCCACAACAGGGAAAAAAAAAACAACACTAATATCCAACAAAAGTCTAATATTCAAAGATTTTTTTAACTTCTACAAATCAATATGAAATAGACAACACAATAGAAAATGGTAAGAGAATTGAAGTGGTACTTCACAAAAGAGGAAATCTGAATAACTAATAAACATATAAAAGGGTGCACAACCTAATTAGTAATCATGGAAATATGCAAATGAAATCTACTGTAAAATGCCTTTATGCATCTATCAGATCTGCACAGCTTTTAGAGACTAACGAACATCAAGAATTGGAAAAAATGAGAAGCAACAAGACCTCTCATGCACTGTTGAAGAGCGTGTAAATTGGTGCAAGCACTTTGCAAAACAGTTCAACTTAACCTAAAAGAGTTGAAGATACATAAAGCTCGTGTCTCAGGTTTTCCATTCCTACAAAAACTAGAGAAATCTGTGCACACATGATGTAGGAGACATGTGCAATATTTCTTAGGGACATTGTTCATAATGAACCCCAATTTGAGACAACCAAGGTCCATCAGCAGTAGAATAATTTAATAAATTGTTGTATCTTTTTTTAATGTAATTTTATGCAACAATGAAAAAGACAGATAGTTTAATACCAGTCTATAAATGAATCTTACAAGCATAATATTGAATGAAAGAAGCCAGACACATAACTACATCTACTATATGATTATATGAGATTCAAAAACAGGCAAAATTAAACTGTATTGTCTAGGAATGCCTAAGGAAAAACAAGAGTCTGTCATTATGAAAGTCAGGGTACAGGTCTCAACAAAGGGAAGAAGTCATTTGTGATTGGATGTTGTCAATGTACTAATTACACACTCTTCGTCGTAAGTGTTGTCTTTATGTGTTAAGCTAAACACATTTGTCTAATTCCTTTTCTGTGTATATGTTGTATCTCACAATTTCAAAAATAAGAAAAAAAAACTTTAAATGACTCAGCTTAGATTCTTCTCTCTCTTCCCAGAAGTAATTACTGTCTTCTTCTCTCAATCATGGCATTTATATCTTGGACTGGGATTATTTGAGCTGAGTGTAAAGGGAGGAGTAGGAGTTTAGTGGTGGGTAATTTTAAAAGGAAATTCTAGGGAAAGGGAATAGCAACTGTGCAAGATGCCCAAGATGTGCAAGAGGGTGAAGAGTTTGGCAAAATGTAACCAAGATATGGGGAAGTGAGTAGAATGTTCCCAGTGGTAACCAAGTTTGTATCGCACTGAATCACTTCGGATGGTGTCGTGAGTGATATTAAAACTTCAAGCAATGTGCCTAGCACAGGACCCCAACCAATTAGTGAGGACTGACCACATTACCAAAAGCATGCTTCTGGAGGTACTAACCCTCTGGTTGCTGGATTATGGAAAGGTCTAGAGAAAGACCCCAAAGGAGGGAGGACCAGAACTGCTGGGACAGAGAGGTTGGAGACCACTTAGAAAGCTGGCTTTACTAACTGGCACAGGAATAGCTCACTATACAGGTGCACTTGGACCAGATTTTTAAACTTTGTTGCAAATAATAGAAATCCAACCCAAATTAGCTTGTGGGGAAAAAGGAAGAAAATAATTTCGACCTAGAGATGTAGCTGGATTCAGGAACTCAAATGGTGCCAGGGGAATATCCTCTTTCTCCCTCTTCACTCAGCTTTCTTCTATGCTGACCCCATTCCAAGGCAGATTTTCCACGTGTGGTGGCAAAGATGGCCCTGCGATCATTTACATCTTTGATTTCAGAATAGAATGAATCTTTCCCAATAATTTCAGCAAAAATCCAGGGAGACATATTGTGTCCAGCATACTGGCAGCTTATAGATCGTGTGTTCACCCTGGGAATCTGGAACTAAGCTGAGAGCAGTTCCCAAACAGAAGAGTTCTGCCATAAAAAGAGGAAACAGCAGATGAGCAAGATAAAACCATAGCTGTCTACCACCTTCCCACCCTTAGCTGCCCAACGTCAACACACATCCTTCTCTCCAGACACCTAATATCAAAAATACCTACCCAACACAATGTAGCTGTCCCACATAAAGCCACAAGCTCCCTCTTCCCAAAGGGAGACAATGCAGACAAAGCCAGACAACACATCCAGCTTTAAGCCAAGAATGTCTCAGCAATAGATCAGAAAACCCTATAAACTCTAAAAATACATCCAGTTTTTGGATTACAGAAGGAAGCCCAAGGCTGGGTGAGTGAGCCACTGGATCAAGCAGACTTTATTAAAATAGGTTTACATTTTTCAATCAAATATGCCATCTTCAAAGATTTGCTTTTTCAACTTGGAGGGTAGCTTAGATTTTATGTTCAATTGTTGTTAGTGCCAGCGTACTTGGTGTGCAAACATCATTAAATGATGATACCGCTAGATGAAATTTCTGTATTTTGAAGGAGTCTCTTTCAACATGTCATTTTATTAGTCTATTTTATACCTTTCAGTATAGCCAGACACAAGTGGGCTCTCTGGTTCTCAAAGAAGATGAGGTAGCACTCATGTGCTGTTGCAATTACTCCTTATTGTTTACTGGCATGTAATAGGTACTATTTGGCTTTTTTTTTCCTCCCTTTATTAGCTTGTGTCCTATTATCACATCTGAACTGCAACTTTCTTGAAAGGAAGGAGAGGGCACGCTGCCTGGCACTAATTAAGGCTATAAAAGTTAATTATGTTGAGTTTTCTTAGACTTCTTTGAGTATTCCATGGCTTTAATTAAATGTTTTATAATTTTTCTCCTTCTTTCTTTTTACTGGTGACTTCTATGATTCATGGACCTGTCCATTTGTGTGGGCCATTAGAATAAACCTCTTTTTTTACTTGTTAAAAATAAATAAATAAACAAGAAAATACATCCAGCTTTGAACACTCCTCACCACCTTGATGGATCTCAGTTTTACCCAAGTAACCATCATCTTATACAAGCATTATTTCAAGTCTTCCAAACAATGCCTCATTGCTACTTTTGCCCCAAACAGCAGCCAGAACTCAAAACCCACCCACAGCTCCTATGGTGCTCTGAGTAGCTGTCATTACAATGGCTTTACATAATCTGGCCCACACTCCTCTCTGACCTCTCGTTCCCACCAGCCTCCTTGGCTCGCTGTGTCTGGCCCACCCCGTCCTCCTTACCATTCCTGAAACTCACCAACCATGCTCTTGCCTCTGCACAGGAATCCTTGGAACTCACTTTTCCCTCAGTCAGAATATGCACATGTCTCATTTCTGTCTAATTGCCAGCCATATCCCCAGCACTTACGCCCTGTTCCAGGCTCTGCAATATCATGTACATACTAGCTTATTGTCTGTCTTTCCTACTAGAAAACTGGCTCTCTGAGGGAAAGAACTCTATTTGCTCACTAATATATTCCCAGCCACAAGAACAGTGCCAAAGAGATTTGTCAAATGAGTGAGATGCCATCTTCTTGACCAGTGCAGAAGTAGCTCTCATAGCACAGTCCCCAAAAGCTAACAATTCAATCAATATGCAAAAGTATCGGATCAACACACTATCTTTTAAAACTTGTTTTTAAAAGGAGAAACCACATCCAGAAATGTACACCCACAGTGTGTCCTGAAGCATATGCCCCTAGTCCTAACAGTGGAGAGCTTTCTGAGTCCTGCTGTCTGGGAGAATTCCTCTACGGCCTACATCCCCATAGACAGAAACATCCGGGAAGACTCCTTCTTTGGAATGAAGAGTTTCCTCACTTCCTGTGCTGGCACCGGGTGGCCCTGGAAGTAGTCTTCAGGTTTGATCAATCATGGGTCATTACTTGCCTTGGCTGAAGTTTCTCTGGCATTGCATATCCCATACAACCCCAGTGGAATTTCTTTCTCTTGCATTTTAGATTTGTTAGATCTTGTTGGCTTATTGTCTTTCAATCTAGACTTGGACCTGGGTGCTGCTGCCTTTAGCAATAGACCTCTTGCCAACACACCACTACTTCCAGATCTTCTGCCTTTCCCACTATTATTAGGTTAGGACAAGGCGCAAGACTATAAGACAGTAAAAAGTCCTTCCTCTCTGCATTCATATGAGTCAGCTTAGGCAAAATTTGTTCTTCTTTGTGTAGCTTTACCATGCCAGCCAAAAGTATCCTATAGCTTTCCAAATCCTAGAGATTGTCCCTTAATTTAAGTCCCTTAAATTGTTGCAGCAAGAGGCAAGCTGGGTTACCAGACACAACAGGCTACATTTCAGAACATAATAGAAATTTCCTGATTTAGATCTTGGGATAAGAAAGTCTCAGTGTCCTACACCCCACTTCAATTTGGCTGATGCCACATGTTGGGATCTGTTAAGAGTAACACCCATTTCCAGTTATCAATTTTTGTGTCAGTCAGAGGAACAAGCAACACAAACCAGTTCCAGCATAAGAGGAATTTACCAGAAGGCTACAGAGAATCTCATAGAAAGGAAGTAAATGTTGAATAAACAGGAGGATTTCAGCCAAGGCTGGGCAAGTTTCTGGGTAGCAGAAACCATTAGAGAGTCTTTCCAAGAGGCTAGGACCAGTCGTTAGAGGTTTTCTTTTTCCCTGAGGGTGTCCAGTCGGGATTCAAATTCCCACAAAAGAACTTGTGATGGGCCTAGCTCCAGTGAAGAAGAAAGGCAGGAGAATTTTGATTGACAGCTCCACCAAGATTGTATGTAATTGCCTCCCCCCATGCTCCCTTAAAAAAAAAAGTAAGATATTGTCACCAAAAGGAGGAGGAAAGAGACCCCCTAAGCAAAAATTCCCCATTGTGTTACAAAATTATAGTTGGATTCCTGTTTCATAAAGATCCCTCTGTTTGCAGTGACAGGTTAAGGTAGAGGCTGAATTTAAGGTCAGGGAGATTAGATATAAAGATGTGTTCCATGGAGACCTAAGCTATTGATTTTTTTTTTTTTTTTTTTTAGTTCTTCAAGCGAATTGATTAAGAGTCATTAAACCTATTCAGATCGGATGCTCATGACATGGATAGGATGCCCACTCCCAGTTTCTCCGGTGAGAAGGTCAAGACCTTTTCTTCCAGATGAATGTTCCCTCAGCCCCAAATCAGCATTGGACTCTGACCCCAGAAAACTGTTCATACATTCCCTGAAGTGGAAATATATTTGAAGTGTGTCCTCCTGAGGGACCCCCGTTGACTCATCATCCAAATGAGTTCAGGTGGAAAAAGGCAGGATTTGCCTATGGGCATCAAAGACATAACACTGAAAGTTCACATCTACCGTTGACCTTTTAAAGCACCAGTTCTGACAATAGAACTCACAACAACAACAAAACTCAGTCGCTACAATTTACTGTACAGAGATGAAAAATTTGAAGGGTTATACATAAAAAAGACTCTTTTTTTTTCCCCTGACCAGAACTGGGTTCTTTGGTTATTAGAAACGGGGCCACTCCTGCTTCCTGCTTTCAGATTTAATTGCATTATCAGCTATATAAAGGCATGTGTGTGCCTGTTTAGTAATGATGCATCCTGTGGTTGGAACAGGGAGCCCCAGAACCACTGGGAGGCTGAAGATGTCTGCAAACCATCCACACAGAAACACTCAACTCATCCACTAAGCAACGTGGTACTCTGAACCAAGCTCTGGATGAGAGGAAGGAATGACCCAGTTTGATTCCAGGGCTTCTGTTGCTTGTGTCACAACTTCTCTGAGCAACTATCCTTGACTATACAATGGAATCAAGACTCCTGCCCTAATGAAGCCCACCAAGAGGTTTAAAGAGAATATGCCGCAGTCTGGCTGGGCACAATCAGGAGCCACTTGTCAAAAGAAACTAACTTTATTTTTAGAACCACACACGCCAAACAAAACAGCCTCTCAGGAAAAACCCTCAGAGCCTCAACTGCCACCACCGGCTTTCCACAAGCCTCTCTCTCCCACACCAGCTTCTCTCCACCTCCCACAATCCTCCTGCTCTTGAGGCCGATTGGCTGGGTCACATGGGCGGAGCCAAAAAAGTCCCCCAATGAGCAGCTCCGTGGTCTGAAAGGGCAGGGAAACAGCCCAATGAGCATCACCGCAGAGGAGCCAATCAGCTAGATGTTGCTGGGGCCGAGGAGCCAATCAGCTAGATGTTGCTGGGGCCGCTGTGAGCCAATCATCAGCCGGCAGCTGGAAGTTTGCTGGCAGCTGGAAGTTTGCTGGGGCCCCTTCAGCTGTGGCTCTCAACAATTTTAAGATGCTATTACTTACCCTCATACCAAAACCAGACAAAGAAAATACAAAAAAAATAAAAAGAGAGAGAGAGACTACTATCTCTCAGGAGCTTAGACAGAAAAAAGCTTCAACAAAATATTGATAAATGAATCCAGTAATGCTTAAAAATTATTGTATACCATAACTAAACGGGGTTTATTCAAATGGCTTGAAAATGATCGCAACTTTTGAAAATCAACTAATGTGTTATGATATGGATATGAGGTGTCCCCCAAAAAAAAAACATCTCCTGTGTTAATGCAAGAATATTCAGATTAAAATGACTGGATTGTAAGAGCCATAACGTAATCAGCCCTTCTAGTTTGAATGGACTAACTGGGTGGTGACTGTAGGTAGATAGGGTGTGGCTGGAGGAGGTGGGTCACTTTGGGTGGCCTTCCTCTTTCTTTCTCTACTGCCATGGGGTAAGCAGTGCTCTGCCACTGGTCAACCTCACCTTGGGCTCAAAGTGGTAGAACTGGTTGACCACATATTGAACCTCTGAAATCACAAGCCAAAATAATACCTTTCTTCCTGTAAGTTGTTCTCGTGCCGTATTTTGGTCTCAGCAACACGAAGCTGACTAACACAATATCAACTTATTTAGAAAAAGTATTTGTAAAAGTCCAACACCGCTTCATGATAAAACCTCTCAAGAATTTAGGAGGCATAGAAGAGAATTTCTTCAACTTAATTAAGAGTATCTACAAAAACCTACCACTAGCATCATATTTAATGGTGAAGATTGAATACTTTCCCCCTAAAATTGGGAACAAGGGAAGAATGTCTAATCTCAAAACTCTTACTCAACATACTACTGAAAGTCCTAGGTGGTAATGATATGATTGTCTAGTAGAAAATGACAAGGAATCCACAAAATAAACAAACTCCTAGAAGTAATAAATGAGTTAAGCAAGTTTGACACAAAATTCAAATATACTTTTATATTATTATCAACAAGTCTTTGGAAATCAAAATTAAAAATAATACTATTATTGAATTATATATCAAAGAAAAAGAAATATATAAATTTAACAATATATATGATCTATATCCTGAAATTATAAAATATGAATGAATAAAAACAAATATGGATTGGATGATTCATGGATTAAATCTTGGTTTGGAAGTTTCAATAATTAGTTTTCCCTAAATTAACCCAGAGATGTAATGAAATTTCTGCCAAAAACTCACCAACACTTTTTGTAGATATTGGCAAGCCTATTCTAAACATTATGTGGGAAGGCCCAGGATCCAGAATAGATTAAATAATTTTGAAAAAGAAAAAAAAATGGAAAGAATCACTATTCAATATTAAGATTTTACTGCATAGCTGTAATTGAGATAGTGCAGCATTCGTGGAGAAATAAACACATAGGTTGAAAGAATGAAATTAAAAAAAAACAGAAATAGGCCCACACTAATATGTCCACATGATTTTTTTTTCCAATAGTCTTTATTGGTGCATTATAGTTGTATATAATGGTGAGATTTATTGTTACGTACTCGTTCAGGCACACAATATAACAATATAATTTGGCCAAAATCATTCCCCAGTATTTTCCCTTTTACCTCTCTCCTCATGCACCCATCCCTTTCCTCTACTCTAACTGACAATCTGATTTTCATGTGACATACCACACACTTCCCTTCATCCTCTCCATTTTTCACATATGAGAGAAAACATGAAACCTTTGACCTTCGGAGTTTGCCTTATTCTGCGTAACATAGTGGTCTCAAATTCCATCCATTTTCTTGCAAATGATGTAATTTGAGATAGAAGTTGTGGATTAGAATGATGGATTGGCAAGGCAGATGGATCCCCAATGATTATAGAGCCACCAAGCGTGGACTGGACTGCCTATCTTCAAAATTAACTTATGCGAAGGAGAGATCAGCTTCTCTTTCTTAATCTCCTGTTTTGTTGAGTTTCTGTTCAGTCACTGACCTGTGTGCTAGCAGAGTCACGGGTTGAGGAACTTCTGCTCTATTAATAATGTGCTGAGCCACAGGGCCTTCCCCAATCCTTAGGCCAATCTATTGACATCTGCTAACACTTCAATAACCACCTTCACATGCTTTACCCCCAGAAACACCTGCAGTAAACAGCCATAATCCCCTCCTTGAAGTCCAAACTGCAGCTTTTCAGAATCCCTTCTCCAGACTCTTAGCTCTGTACCTCCAGCTCTATCTAGTTACACCAGCCTCCTGCAATTGCTCTAACTATGATACCCTAATGTTCTTTTTTTTTTAACCTCTTTCATTACCTAATTCACAGCTTAATACCTGGCTAACAATTCTTTACATTAAATTATCTCTGTTAAAATAAGTAGTGGAGATTTCCAGCTTCAGCTTAGAAACATAGAGAGGTGGGAAAGCATTGTTCCCACTATATGAGAAATTAATGACTTGTCTTAAATCCCTGAGAGGTCTGAAATCACCGAACAAAGAACTGCCCCAATATCTGAGCAAGACAGGCACCTATGGGGAAAAACAAGTCCAGAGTATTTGCTTACCTGGGTTAGATGCCACTGAATGTCATGCAAGCCAGTGAGGAGATTCAACTAGATATTTTTAATGAATTATAAAGGACACAGTTGGGGTAGCCTGAAAGAGAAAAGCTCCTGGTTAGTGGGAAAGCATATGAATTGGGGAGTCCACAGCCTCCCTTCAGACTATCCTGGCTCTCACAGGGAAGAATCTTGATAAATCTCCCTCCCCAATGCTGGCTGGGGAAGGGGAACAGCAGCCACTGCCCAAACTCAACCAGACCCTGTCCCCACCTTAAAGGAGGCTACATTAATACACAAAGAATCTTTGTATCCCTGCTCTCTACCTCCATGCTTATAAGCATCATGTAAAAATAATTGAAATGCAACTGAGAGAAGAGTAAGAAATCCATTCCCTCAAAAGAGCAGCAAAAAAGGGAAGACCCAAAACCAGGCAGGAAGTGAGCTTCAAACACCATCCAACTGCTGACTATGTTAACCCACACTATAGACCTAGCAGAAGGAAAAATATACTCATTTCCAAGCATAAAAATACTTACCCCTGTCTACTGACCTATACAACACCTCCAACTTTCAACAACAACAACAAAAAAAATCACAAGCCACATAAAATGTCAAGATAAAACAATCTGAAGAGATAAAGCAATATAAAAGCTGAAATCTTATGTGGAACAGAAATTGGAACTATCAGTATTTCAGTCTGTTTTGTATTGCTATAACAAAATACTTGATGCTGGGTAAGGTATAAAGAAAAAGGATTCATTGGGCTCATGATTCTGGTGGCTGGAAAGTATCAACAGCATGGAATCTGTTAGGGTCCTCCGATTGTGTCACAACATGATAGATGGTATCATTTGGCAATAGTGTGTTAGTTCTCACAGTAGTGGATTGATTTAGTGGATTGATATGGTACAACATGAGACAGAAACAGGTTACATGGCGACAGAGGAAGTAAGAGAGCAGGGAGGAGCCTGGCTTGCTCTTTTATAACAACCCAAGATCTCTCAACCCACTACTGTGAGACCCAAAACAATCTCTGAGACCATCATGTATCCCTTCTGAGGACAGTCATGACCCAATTGCCTCCCACTAGGCCCAACTTCTTAAAAGTCCCACCATCTTTAAATACCATTACATTGGGAACCAAGCTTCAGCACATAAACTTTGGGTGGATGAATCATATCCAAACAGACACTCAAGATCCAAACTGTGGCATGGCTGTCCTCTCTTACCAGATATAGTGAGAGCATATTCTATCATTGACCTGGGCTCTCCAACTTCAGTGGGATGATGGAATTTAAAATAAGTATAATATGTTGAATATTGAGACAATCCCTAGATGAAATCTTGGACTGAACTTATGTGTGACCTGCTCATCAGCCTTTTCCAATATATCCCTTAAGACAGTCAAAGGATACTCTCTTCTCTAAGACATTGACAAATATACCAATGAGGAGAGAATCAGCATCTTTGAAAACCTTTCTGTCACTGTAAAGAAACGCCTGAGATAATTAACTAATAAAGAGAAAAAGGGTTATTTTGGCTCACAGTTTTGGAGGTAAGAGTCCGTGATAGATTGGCCCCATTGTTTGAGGCCTGTGGGTAGGCAGCCCGGCACAGAATGGTCAAAGTGTGTGGCAGAGCCCTGCAAGCGAAGAGAGAAAAGGGAAGAGACCAGGGATCCACAATCCACTCTGAGAGGACCTATAAGACCTCCCACAGACCCACCTCCCAAGGGTTCCTCAACCTCCCAAAAGTGCCATTGCAGGAACCAAGCCTTTAACACAGGGCCTTTGGGATGCTCAAGAGCTAAACTACAGCATGGCTGTTTCCTTTTATCCAGGTATAGTGAGGGCATATGCTGTCATTGACCTGGGCTTTCTAACTTCAGTGGGATGATGGAATTCCGGAATAGTCGAGGCCATAAGGCAGGAATAACTACCTTAATTAAAAGAGGAGGTGGGTGCATTTTTAAGATAATGGGAAGTAGGGGAGAAAAGTTAATCACAGTATTTTGAAACATAGGAACATTTGATCAAAAGGCCTTAGGGATGAAATAGATGGGAACCTACTAAAATTCAGTTGATCTATTTAACCAGAAAACTCCAGATCTGGTAGCCAGAAACATAACTTGAGTCACTGCAGTGAGGAGTCACAGCCTCTCACCCATTTCCCACATATAAGCCGGTTCATGGGCAGAGATCTTTTTGACTGAAGGAGAGACAAGTTCCCCTGGGTAAGAGATCCTGCAGAACTTCCTTAAGAACAAACTGTAAATCTTTCACCCAGCTTTTCCCAAAGGGACTTCTCACCATTTACTATAGCAACTGTACACTGGAGAAAAGGAAATGCCTTTCAGGGATTAAAAAACACTGACACTAATTCCTAGGATTCCAAATGCCACTGTGGTCTAAGTGAAAAGTGGAGCTTAATGGAGCTGTGGCCTAAGGTCAAATGTAGTGAAATTAGGAGGTCCCCTGACACACTCCATGGTCATTGGACCTAGAGCTACATTGTTCAATATAGTCACCACTAGCCACTTACAGCTATTTAAATTTTCATTATCTCGTTATCACTCCAAGTTTTATTATATAATATAACACTTGTCTCTATCAAGATTTGGCAAACTATGGCCTAGGTGAATATGGCCTGTAGCCCTTTTTCCTCCCCTTGGCATAACCTGTGTACTAAAGGTGGTTGCTACCTTCTGGAAAGATTGAGAAAAGGCCAGATGTGTTTATGTATTCCAGCTACTCAGGAGACAGAGGCAGAAGGATCATAAGTTCAAGGCCAGCCTCAGAAACATATTGAGACCCTGTTTCAAAATAAAAAATAAAAGAGCTGGGGATGTAACTTAGTGGTAAAATGCCCCTGAGTTCAATCAAACCCCAGTATTTAAAAAAAAAAAAGATTGAGAATGAGGAGGAGAGAGTAGGGTGAGGTAAACAACAACAATGTGGCTCACAAAGCCTAAAACATTTACTATCTGGTCCTATACAAATAAGGTTTGCTAAGGGGGCTGGGGTTGTGGCTCAGTGGTAGAGCGCTCACCTAGCACGTGCAAGACGCTGGGTTTGAGCCTCAGTACCACATAAAAATAAATAGATAGATAGATAGATAAAGGTTTACAAAATATTATTTTAAAAAAAAAAGTTTTGCTGAGCCCTGACAGTTGGAATAGGCCCATTTGGTAACAGACACAATCCCCACATTGGCTTTGTAATACATGGTGCAAGGGCCACCATTGTAGAAAAGGCCAAGTGGAAGTCCCTTGAACTTGCTTCTTTAACAGGAGTGTAAATAAAAAACAATATCACACTCTTAGGAGAATTTAAAAGATTTAAAAGATTAGTAACACCAACAAAGAAGTTAAAGTTGCAAAGGGAGGGATACAAATGATATCCTAAGTAATTTACTAGTCTAGCCCAGGCAGGAAGCAGATGGATCTTAGAGAATGTGGATTATTATACACCCAGTAATGATTATAATTGCTATTTCAGATGTACGTAATTTTTTTGTTGTTGTTGTTTGTTTGCTTGTTTTGATACTGGGGACTGAAACCAGGTACTGAAATGTAGCTCTCCCACTGAGCTACATTTCCAGTTCTTTTTATATTTCATTTCAAGACAGGGTTTGACTAAGTTGCTAAGGCTGACCTTGAACTTGCAATTCTCCTGCCTCAGCCTCCTGAGTCACTGGAATTACAAAAGGGTGCCACCTGTTGCCCACCAGATGTAGTAACTTTCCTAGGACCTATCAATACATCCTCTGGCACTCAGATGTGACCATTAATGGTAAAAATGCTTCTTCCTTCATATCAGTTTACAAAGATCACCAGAAGCATCTTGCTTTTACCTGGTGTGACTAACAATACTCCTGCACAGTTTTGCCTTAGGACTATTTCAACTTGCATATTCTCTGCAATTGTATAGTCTGAAGTAGTCTTCAACATACTGACATTTACATAACAGCTCACTGATCCATGTCATTCTTGATAGTATGATGATTAAGTCTGATGTACAGGAAGTAGCAGAGGTTTTAGATACCTTCAGTAAGAGATATGAATCAGAAAATTAGAGAGGAATCCTATTAAAATAGAAGGGCACATAGCCTCAGCAAAGCTTCTAATGAAGATTCAGTAATTTGGAGCATTTTTATATGTTCATATTTATATCAAGTATTTCAACTTGTATTTTACCCTCCAAGGTGAAATACAAGTTGAAATACTTGATATAAATATAAACATATAATGCCCTACTTGGTATAAATCTCATGAAATGTATACAAGAGATATATGTCAAACCATGTATATTAAACACAGATGTAAGAAATCAAATCAGATCTAAATAGTAATCAATATTTATGAGTTATAAGGCTCAACACTACTAAGCTGTCAATTCTCCCCCAAACTCATCTATAGATTCAATACAGTCTTAGTCAAAATCCCATCAGGATTATTTACAGAAATTGACAACGTGATTCCAAAATTTATATGAAAGGCAGAAAAACTTAAAAAGCCAAAACAGTTTTTTTTTTTAAATTGGGAAATTCTCATTAACTCATTTATTTACTATACATCTTTTTTTTTTCTTTTTACTACTATACATCTTTAGTAATCCAGGTAGCACAAGCATTGGTAAAAGAAGAAACAGAGAGATTAATGGAATGTCATTGATCTTTGACAAAGTCACAAAGGCAATTTAATGGAGAAAGGATGATCTTCTCAAGAAATCGTTCTGGGGCAATTGGACATATACAGCAAAGAAAAAGAATTTCAATTCCTACTTCACAACCCATACAAAAATTAGTTCAAAATGTACCACATGCCTATATAAAACCTAAAATTATAAAACTTCTGGGAGAAGATAGTTATTGATCTTTGATTAGGCAAGTTTTCCTTAGCTACAATACAAAAAGCAATACCCACAAAAAAATGAGAAATTATAGTTCATTGAGTTTTTAAACTGTTCTGCAAAAGGCATCATTAAGAAAATAAAATGACAAGCCACAGACTGGAGGAAAAATATATTTGCAAAACACAGATCTGATAAAAGACTAAGGTCCAGAATATACAAAGAACTCTCAAAACTCAATAATAAGAAAATCACAACCTAATATAAAAAGGGCCAAAAGATTTGAATGAATGCTTCACACACAAAACAAAATGTAAAGATAGCGAACGAGCATGTACAAAAACAACATTCAATGTCATTGGTCATTAGGAAATGCAATTTAAACCACAGTGACACGCTATTACACATATAGCTCAAACTTTAAATGAATGATCAGACCAAGGGTTGGGAAGGATGTGGATCAAGTGGAATTTCCCACTTTGGTAATTTCCTAAAAAGCTAAGCAAAACCTCTACCACATGATTCCACCATTTCACTCCTAGACGTTTACCTAAGAGAAAAGAAAGAATGTGTTCACACCAAGACTTGCAGGTGAATGCTCACAGAAGGCATTCCTACTGTGTGTCATCTGCCTGGGAGGGGCAGCTCCTGGGGCACCTAGGGTTTGCATGAAGGGACTACAGCCCATGTCTGGACCCTGGGGGATGGGTAAGAACTATTCAGTAGTGTCCTCTGCAAGAACAAAAGACCAGCCCAGTGTTCACCTGAACTTCCTCTGGAAAGGTCCGTTGATTAGGGCATGGCCCTGGTGACGGCCCAGGCAGAAGCCAAGCTCCCAGGGAGTGTGACTAACATGACCTGCAGCACTCCCTTCCCAGAAGGGAGCCACGGGGATTCTGTTCTCTGCAGCTGTCAGAAATGATAAGGCTCCTTCCATTCCACACAGCAGTCCAGAGCAGCTCCATACTCCCACAGTGCACAGCTAGGATGCCAGCTCCCCGGGCCCTCCCCCAGGGAGCCCAGCAACAGCTACTGCCACTTCCAGGCCCTGGGCAGGTCACCGCCCATCAGTGGGCCTGTCTCCCATCTCGGAGCAGGGAGGGGGCTGAAGTGATGGCGTCTCCCGCTCTGGCACTGGATGCTCTGTGCCGTGAGAGTGGGAGGCAGCTCCTCTGTTCTCCTGTCAGCGTTCACTTGAGAAGCCTGCACTCCAGCCCCTGCCTCTCATCTCTCACAGGCTGATACACTTGCCGACAAGAGGCAGCTTTTGTCAGTCGCTGCCAGTTCTGAGCATTTTCTGGCCCGAAGCATTGACTTCCAGTGGGGGGGGGGGAAAGTTTTCTGAATTCTCCTGTCAGGTCTGGCACCTTCTTTCACTCACCTCTCTTGGGAGTGTGCAGATGGCATGGGGTAGGCAGGGAAACCCAGGACTTCTTGACAGAGCTTGGATGCAGAGATGAGGCAGATGGCCCTCAGCAGGGGACAAGCTATGGCAGAGGCTGAGTCCTCCTTATGAGATTCCTTCGCTTGTTAAGGTGACATTCTCATTCAATATTAGAAGTGGAGTGGAGTTGCACTGGCACACACCTGTAAATCTCAGTTACTCTGGAGGCTGAGGCAGGAGGATTGCAAGTTGGAGGACAGCCTTAGGAACTTAGCGAGACCCTGTCTCAAAAAACAAAGTAGGCCTGGGGGTGTAGAAAAATAGGAGAGCACCCCTGGGTTCAATCTCAAGTACTGCAAAAAAATAAATACATAAATATTCAAGGTGGAATACCCAACTGGAGGATTTCAGGAAATCAGGGCTTTTCTCTTAGAGATGGAGAGACACTGAGGCCCATAGCAGCCTCTTAGCTCATCTGTAAGCAAGGAACTAAAGTCGGTGACTCTCCTGGCCCACATTCAGTCCAGTTTACATGATGTTTCTGTGTTGAGGAAGCTGTGGATCCTGGGAAGGAAAGAAACTGTAGTGAGGCTTCTAGTGTGGACCGGGCTCCCTCCCTTGTCCCTGCCAGGAAGCATGAGGAGGAGAGGTCTGAGGAAGATAAATAAACAACAACAACAAAGTCTCTTGTGTCAAAGCCCAGTACTCCTGTTTCCAGTCCTGGCACTGAGTCCCTGAGGGTCAGGCCTGCCCCATCCCACTACCCCTCCTGGAGACCCACAGCACCTCCTGGTTCTCATCACCCACATGCCCACACATTCCTGATGGAAGTACCACTTCCATTCAAAAAGGTAAAAAAAAAAAAAAAAAAAAAGCCTTCTTAGATTTTAATTATTTATTTGTATTCTAACTCACACTTGGGCAAATTCCTTTTGGTGTCCAATTCTGTGGGCTTTGACAAATGCAAAGTCATGCAACCACCATCAGAGTCAAGCTGCAGAACAGATCCACCACCCTAGAACATTCCCTCCCTCTCACTGGGCTTCTGTGGACTCATACCTTCCCCAACCCCAAACTCCAACAACCACCAATCTGTTTCCTGTTCCTTTAATGCTTCCTTCTCCAGAATGCCATATAAATGAAATCATATAAATACAAGTAATCTTTTCAGGCTGGCTTCTTTCACCTCGCATAACGCATTTAAGATTCATCCGTGTTGTGTGTATCCAGAAAAATGCTTCTTAAAGATAGAAAAATAAAACTCTGGTGGAAATTCCAACCAGAATTCCTTTCTTTTGAGAAATTCCAGCTCTTCCAGAATTCCAGAATTCCAGCTCTTCCATGATCACCCTCCACTACCTACTCAACACCATTATTGTCCCAGATCTGCTGCTCATAGCAACACACAGCTAGTCCAGAGCCCCAAATTCCCAGCCTTTCTCTGGACACATACCTACTTCTGAACCTAGTTCATGTGGCCCCACTGAGTGCTCAAAGAATCCTCTTGAACATCTTAACCCTAATCCAAGAGAGAAAACCTCAAATGCCTGCAGGGCAGGGTAAGTATTGTTAATATACGTAATACAACCCGGACAATATATGTCCCAGCTGAAGGCAAAGGATGAACAGACTTAAGATGCCTTGACTGTCAAATTCAATCTAGAGCTGGGCGCAGATGCACATTTCTGTAATCCCAGTGGCTCAGGAGGCTGAGGCAGGAGGATCGAGAGTTCAAAGCCAATCTCAGCAAAAGCGAGGTGCTAAGCAACCCAGTGAGACGCTTGTTTCTAAATAAAATACAAAATAGGGCTGGAGATGTGGCTCAGTGGCCAGTGCCCCCGAGTTCAATCCCCAGGACCCACCCCCCAAAAATATCAATCTCCATATGACTACAATTTGACACATTGTACCTGCTCCTCAGCACATAGGGATACATCTGTGAAAAGAATTCAAGCACCAGGACTCAGTCTGCAGTCTCTGACTCTCAACTTGACCCTCTTGCTCAATATACTACTGCACTGATGTGAAATATGTCAGAATACAAGGTGACCAGGCTGTATCATCTTTATAAAGGTGGCCGAATTCAGGGCGACCATATGTTCGCAATGGCTGCCCTAGGTGGGCTTTTGTAAAATGTGCTTCTAGCAAATACAGTTATCAGAGACCAGCTGGGCTGAAGGGAGAGTGCTGGGGAGACGCCCCCACCCCAGCCACCATAGTCTGGTGTTTCTTACCGACAAAGCTCAAACCCAGGAGGAGTCTATAATGTTCTTTTTCTTATACCTTCCCGATGGGATCTACCAAAAACAACACATTCACCTACAAATACAACAGAAGGCAGAGGGCATGCCTTGGGGAGCTGTCCTGAGCCCTCTCAGAACCCAGGTCTGGCATTCTTCCAGCTGCTGGAGGAGGGACTGCTATTGGCTCACAGCTGTGCCCCTTTCTGAGCACTGCTCTGGCCTCATGGGAGCTGCCTTACCCAAGGCAATGACCCCTCCCTAGGAGCAGCCGACTGCCAATGAAGATAGCCCCTCTCCTGCCTAAAAGCAGGACAACACCCAGGGGTCATCCCAGCTTCAGCGCATCCCAAGGCCTTAGCTGAGGCCGTTGCTATAAATGCATCCAACTTCTCCCTTGCTTGGCCCTGCATCCCACCCACCCTTTTGGATGTTGGTCCTCTTCACTCCATAGAAACCTCCTAGGGGTAAATCTCCATCTCTGGAGTCTGGTTTTAGGGAACCCAATTGAAGGCAAACGGTGAACGGTCTTTAGATATTGTGACTGTCAAATTCAATCTGCAAAACATTTGTTCCACTTAAAAAACACTTTCCTGTGTTATTTCATTTGTGCCTGTCAGTAACTCAGTGAAGTGGGTAATTATCCCATTATATATATATGAGTAAAAGAAGGTCCAGAAAGGACCAAGTTCATATGGACTCTAAGTGAGGAATCTAATCTAGGCTTCCGACACTCCACGCCCCGCTCTCTAATTACTACAATGGCCAGAGTTGATGAGTAAGAGACAGCATTTTATAAGGAGGAGATGGGATAAGCAAAGGCAGGAGCAGGCTGCCTTGAACAATTGCACATCACAACTTTGGGTTACCTTGGACTTTCCTGGTCATCTGAGATTATATCTATTTTTCTCTCAAATATCCAGCAGATGGCAGTCAAGTGTCTTGAGGAGGTGGGGGCTCTTCCTCATTTGCAGACTGGGCAGGAGGCGGTTGGCATCTGACTTGGGCTAAGTGTGCTTGTCGGAGACAGGAGATGCTCTCTGACTAGCAGTGGTCCTTCAGATAAGAGCACTAACCTGTCCGTCAACTAGGAGACCAAAGTGCCATCCCCCTTTGGCAGCAGGTCACCTCCTTGCCCTTGACCCTTCTCTTTTTCTCTGCCTTTCCTGAGATAGAGGGTCTCAGTTGCTCAGAAACTGAAAATAAAACAAGAATGCTGACAACCCATGAGGGTAGCCTCTGATTACTACCTAATATTATCTGGAAGAGAAACTGACATGGAGGGTCATTGTTCAAGAGATAGCAGAGTAACTGTACCTCTTGAAACTTCACTGAAATGATAGCGAGCTCTTTTTAATAGATATAAACCCCATGAGACCAAAATGAATGGAAGAGGAGCCATCCACAGATAAAACAACAACTTTTTTGGAAGTTTGAGCAGTAACTTAGCAGAGTAGAAAAGGCTAGATTCCAAGCGCCTGCAGAGGGAGAGATCCCCATTTTCCTGGAAAAAGAAGCATAGGGCACTCATCTCCTGAAATCCTGAAAGTGGGGAGGAGGAGAGAAGCTAAAAAACACAATTGGCAACACAGTCTGTATCCAGAGCAACTGGGCTCCCAGGTATTTCCCCACCCAACACCAGCAGGCTGCAAATGAAAGAAGCCTACAGTTCTCTGCTGAAACAAAGAGTGAAACGAAGCTCTCTGTCATCCCGGCCAAAGCCTCAAAATCTCCCAGCCTCACATTTATGATGCTCTGAGCACCTTGCCATTGCTCAAAGAGGGAAGGAGCCGGGAGAGGGAAGCCAGGAGATCCCGTGGCTCCTGTCCTCTTGTATCAGGAAAGCCAATGTTTTCCCAGAACCACTCTCTTTCTTCCCTGGCTGAGGTGTGCTTATGCCTCTTGGCCATCCTCAAGTTCCATGCCACGCTGGATACAGAGTAACTGAAGAGAGACACCATGCATTACATACAGCCTTCTCAGGAGAGGCAGGCAGGAAAAAGAAGGATGGGGGTGTGGCTTCTTGACAGGTAGCAGCAATGATTGTGGGTGGAGGAGGTATTGGGAGGGGGGGTGTCTCTTTTTCTTGGGCTGGTTGGATTCTCAATGGGAACTTCTCCAACCCCCTGCCTAACAGGAATGTGCTCATGACAGCCAGAGTTCCAACACCCAACAGAAGTAGGGAGCTAGCAGCCTCCTTACTCTTGCCTCTGATGTGTCAGATGCCCCCTCCCAAAGTCAAGAGACTGAACAGGGGAGGACCCCCTGGCTGGGAGACTGGAGAAGACATCTCTTTGTCTGCTGGTCCTTGTGTGGCTTTCCCCCAGCCCACCCTGCATCTCCCTCTGCCTTCTAAGATGCCTCATGGTCCAGTATTTCTGGGTTCTAAGACCCTAATACACTTGCTTATTTGCCCACCTCCACCTCAGGAATTAGCAGAGTGACAAAAATAGAAACAAAACAATTACTACTCTTTTCATCCACCTATCAGCTTCAGTCCCTCACCTCTATGGAGAAGGGATAAATAAAGGGTGGTAGATGCATAACATGGAACATTCTGCAGCTATCAGAAGCAAAGAACTGGCTGCCCACACCACACCATGGATTGAGCTCAAAAGCACAGCATTCAGGGGGAAACATAAGAAAAGAATGAAATCTAGAACAATACCCATTTATATAAATGGAAAGTGCATGCACACAAATGGCCAATAAACCATGCAAAAGTGTTCAATTTCATTAGTCATCAGGGAAATGCCAATTAAAACCACAATGTAAAACCTCTGCACACCCACTCAAGTGACTACAATGAAAATGACAAAAATACCAAGTGCTGGAGAATGTAGATGAACCAGAATTAGTACACATTCACATAACGCATTTTCACTGCTAGTGGAAGGCACAGTGGTAGAACCACTTTGGAAAACTAGCCACGTCCACTACAAGTGAACACTTGCTCTCCAATGACTCAGCAACTGAACACTTGCTCTCTGATGACTCAGCAATTGCACTCCCAGGTATGTACCTGGCAGAAGTGCATATAAATATTCACCCAAATTCATGCGCTAAAATATGCATAGTGCACTGTTCATAGTGAACCCAGGCTAGAAACTACCCAAACAAACCCTCATCATCAGCAAAGTGGACAAATGTCGATAGATTCCCATGATGACATTCTATACAGCAATGAGAACAAATACGCTACAACAAACAGCAATCTTGGGTGAATCTCACAAACACAAATCTGATCCAAAGAATCCAAGCTTAAAAGAGTTGGTGCTTTATGATTCCATTTATTTACTTATTTGGTACCAGAGATTGAAATCTGGGGCACTCAACTACTGAACCACATCCCCACTCCTATTTTGTATTTTATTTAGAGACAGAGTTTCACTGAGTTGCCTAGTGCCTCACCATTGCTGAGGCTGGCTT
Organism: Marmota marmota marmota; assembly: GCF_001458135.2. Classification (NCBI taxonomy): domain Eukaryota; kingdom Metazoa; phylum Chordata; class Mammalia; order Rodentia; family Sciuridae; genus Marmota; species Marmota marmota. Next base: position 15,097,051 of record NW_026000241.1, read on the forward strand.
TGAACTTATGATCCTCCTGCCTCAGCCTCCCGAGCCACTGGGATTACAGGAGTGTGCCACCGCGCCCGACTCACAATTCCATTTTAAATAAACATCAAAACAAGGAAAAACTAGCAGAGAGAATTTGATGATATCACAGTAGTTAATCCTGGGGAAGGGGAATAACAAAAGTGCAGGAAGAGAGAATGAGAGAGAGATGTAGATTGGCTTCCTTGTGCTGATTTTACAGATGGGTTCTACTGGGGGGAAGCCCTACAGCTGAATATTGAGGATGTACACATTTCCAACTGTAGGTTCAACAGAAGCAAAACATATATAGAAAAGCTGAGGACAGGGCAAAAAAAAGTGCATAAACAACACGTATTTTACAAGGGTATGTATTTGCTTAAAGACCTACTTTCATCTATCAGAGAGGATGCCTTGTGTGGGGAGGTAATTAGCAGTCGGGTAACAGTAATGGGAAAGAAATACAGTAATACAAGAGAAGAATCTTGCACAGATCCACGCAACAATACGCTTAATCCAACTCCAGGTCTGAGGTGAGGGGAAGGGTGAAAAATAGGGAATACAGGTTTTAAAAACCCTCTGACCAACTACTAACTGCGTATTCTTCTCACTGCCTTAATTAAATAGGATCTGACACAAAGAGGGGAGCTGTCTAGATCTTGGCATGGGTTACTTGTTTGAGGCACGGACTCCAGGTGCCTTGCCCTTTCCTGCACTCTGCAGCTTCTGTCCGCCCACCAGATGTGTTTTTATGGCTGACTCTTCATGGGGTCACGGCTTTGATTACTTCCCTTCCATGGACTTCTCCCCACCTCCTTTAAATCCTTGGTGAATGCCGATCACTGGTTTAGTCCAACTCTCCTGCAGGCTACATCGAATCCCCAGCCCTAAGGAGGAATGTGGAAAGCCCACCTGTGCCGGCTCTCAGCACTGTCCCCCACCCCCCAGTACTTCTGTTCCAGCCCTCTCATCTCCTTGGTCCAATGCCCATTTGCAAGTTTGAATCTTTATTCTGGGTTCAGACATCGGTGGTGGTGGAAGATCTCGGAAAAGGTGGGAGTTTCCTTCTACTGCACTCTCCTCCCTCCTAGTAGGTCTGAGCTCGGGAAGGCGTGTCCCATGCTCGAAACTGAAAGGTTGACAAGGACCCAGTTTCTCACTCTCACCGCTAGTGGGAGCTGCTGGCTAACCTGAGGCCAGGCAGGGGCTACAGGCAGGCAGGAGATCTGTGGTCCGTCTGTCTGACCGCCAGACATCCCGTCCAACTCAGAGCCAAAGGCCTGTGTCCTGAACTTTCCTGCAGACCGACTTTCTTACTGATCCCTTCTGCAAGCATGCGCAGCCCTTCTGTATACACATAAGGCATCCAGTGACACCGAGAGCCCCGCACCCAGGTCCCAAAGGGATGCTGACACTCTCCCACCCCCACTTCTTCAAAATCCTAATAATAGAAGATCAGGTTCCAGCCTTTGGGCTTCCAAACCCAGCACCTGTTTTGCTCAACAAAACAGAAGCTTCTAGGAGCCTTGAAGATGTCCAGAAAAGTAAAAAAGCTACTAGAAAAATAATAAAGGCTGTGTGTGTGTGCATGTATGTGTACATGGGTGTGTTCCTGTGACGGCACTGGGCAGTGGCCCAGTCCCAGGAAGACATGCACTGTCTCCCTGGGAGACAAAACCTGGTGGCCTATCATTTTAAACAGAAGAGTGCTCCAGCGTATTCTGAGTGTTACCCTGTTGATCTGCCTGGGTGTGTAAATTAATGTTTCTCTGTATGTAAATCTGTGCCCACATGTGAATGACTGTATCTCACATGCCTGTGATAGAGTCCTTGAGTGAGCGACTACACATGTCAGTAAGTGACTCTTTATCTCTGTATGAGCCAAGGAGAAGGCTGTACCTAGCTCAAGAGTGTATGTGTGTGTTTGTGTCGGGGTAGGTGTCTGTGTTTGTTGGTTGCAAGCTTGATTCTGGGTCTGGCTGTGTGTTTGCTTCTGTCAGTACATGTGTGTCACTGTGTCCATGTAGGCATCAACTATTGTGCAGGTTTCTGTACTGTACTGCATGTCTCTAGGAGAGTGTGGTTCTTTGTGTGTGTGTCAGGGCGCCAGTGGATGTACGTCTGAGCCGTGCGGGTGACACCGAGTTTATCAGTGTGTGACTGCCTCAGTGTCAGTGTGTGTCAATGATGTGTCTGTCTAATTCGGTGTGGGTGTCAATGTGTATCTCATCTCTCTCAATGTGCATGTATGTATGTATGTCGGTGCAGGTATGCAGATGTGTGTCTGTCTCAGAATGGATGTGTGTGTCCAGTGGATGGGTGTCTGGCATAGAGGGTCCCCAAGTCAGCGAGGAGATGTGTGTATATACACTCCCGCTTGTGCCAGGGTGCTTGCCGGTGTTTGTCGGTGTGTGCCTGTCCGTGCTTGCGTGGGTGGCTCTCTGTGGCGAAGCGTCCCCAGGTCAGTGTGCGTAAGCCAGCGTGTGTCTGTGTGTCTGTCCGGTGCCCGCGTGGGCGGCTGTCTATGGCAGGGCGTCCCCGGGTCAGCGTGGGGGTGTGCGCCCCGGCGAGTGCCGGCGTGTACACCCTCCTAGCGGGCGGAGCGCCACGTGCGGAGCCCCGGGCGCGTCGCTCTGGGGCGGAGCCAGCCCGGGGCCCCAANGGGACTCCGGCGCCCCCGGGGCCGCTGCGGCTGAGCCCAGCTGGCCCCAAGCCCGTGCCGAGCCGAGTCCGCGCCGAGCCGCAGCCGCCCACCGCGGGGCCGGGCCGGGGGACCAGCAGGTGAGCGAGCGCCCCGGCTCCTGGCAGCCTGGCGGGCCGGAGCCCCCTGCGCCTGCCGCCGCCCAACTTTCCTCCCCGAGGGCCGGAGCTCCAGCCTCTGCGCGTCCCCTCCCCTGCCCAGGGTCCGGCTGGTCGCTCCCTCCCCGATCGGTGCTCCTGAGAGTGGAAACCGGGAAGAAGGGGCACAGGTCGCCCTGGCTGGAGGGGATCCCCCGGGGGCGTCTCTGATAGCCGGGTGCCTCCTTCCCCTTCCCTTTCCTTCCGGGTTTCCCTGTGCGCTGTCGAGGGCCGGGGGAGGGGGAGCTCCGGCCCGGCTTCCCGGCCATCCCTGGCGCAGGCTCGGGGACAGTCTAGGTTTGTGACCCGGATTCCCGAGGCCGGAGACCCCAAGGTCAGAGCGGCGATGAGGCGCGCAATGAATGTGTTTCCAGAGAGCGGGGGTGAGGGGGCTGACAGGATAGTACTGGGGATGGGGGGGAGAAGGCCAAGCACCCTCTTTCCTTGGGCCCAGGGGATCCGTCCGCTGGGGCTATTCTCTCTGTTGGACGAGATCTCTGAGCGTCTTGAAAGGAGATCTCAGTGAGCGCTAATGGGAGAGAGATCTACGTGTGTGCCCCATCTCTGGGCGCTTGGACCACGAAGAGATCTCGGCACCCTCTGACACCCCAAAGTACCCGCATCGCTGTTATCTGATCTCTGCCCTGCGAAAGCAAAGAGATTTCTGGGTGCTGAGATTCGGGAGAGTTCTCTGCCCTCCTAGCTCTGACCCGGACAGATTGACGCTCCCTGACAGGAGGCGGCTCTTGACCTCTGTGCTATTTGATCCTCTTTGGTGGCCCCCTGGGAGAAAGTGGAGGTGCCTAGCCTTGTCTGAGGGGCCAAGGTCTGGTGGGGGCAGAGGTGGGGGTAGGGGTGGCGGCGGCGGTCGTGGTGGTGATGGGGGCAAGGCTGGGGCCAAGGCCTGGCTGTAGGCCTGCCTTGCAGACACCTGTTGGAGGGCAGCGCACAGGCACAGCAGCCGCCATTGCAGAACTCACTCTTCCCTTTCCTGCCTTGAGCCTGGTTGGGCCATGGTATCCTGTTGGGGTCCTGGGATGGCTTTCCGTTCCCCAACTGTTTGCTTACCCCTGAGACTCCAAGCACCTCTCCCGGTGAGCAAGACAGAACCATCCAGACAGACACACCTCATGACCCCCACTATGCCACATCACCACAGCCCTCTCCCAAGTTCCCACCAGGCCTCAGGACCTAGAGGGACCCTGAGCAGCAGAGGTCCAGACTAAGAAGAGTCAGGATCCTTGATTCTGCCCTCCACTCCCATCTCCTTGACCTCATCTCCTCCCAGTGAGAATTAGGCAGGTGTGCATGAGTGGTGGTAATGAGTGGCAAGGTGGAATTAGGATGAGACAGGCTGCTGTCCCAAGAGCACACAGCAGGGGCGGGGTGGAGGGGGTCTAGGGACAGACAGGGTGTGGAGCAGAGATTCATTGCTAGAATGGACAAAGTGCTGAAAAGAGCTTTTTAAAACTTTTCATCGAACCCTATCACCACCACCATATTGTGAAAGTGGGGAAATCAAAACCCTGAGGGAGTCAAGGACTTATCCAAGGTCACAGAGAAAGCATTAGATTGGGGCACCACTCAGGGTGAAGATCCCTTGAAGTCCATTTCCCGGGGGCCAAATGGGCCTAGAACTAACCAATGAGGATCTGAGGAGAGAAAGAACTGGCCCCAAGGTGCCAAGAACCACATTCAGCCCAGTGTGGCATGGGCAGCTGATGCACTCCAGGGCGCCCAGCCTGGCGTTGGGTGGTGATCAAAGCTACTCTGGAAAAATTCCAGGATTGACTCATTCAGCCTGAAGAACAAGTTTGAAGGAATGGTGGGAAGCACCAGAGACAGCTGGGAATGGAGGAGCAGGGGAGGCTGGTACCCAGGCAATCCAAAGAGCAGGGAGTCCTGAGGGCAGCCTAGGACAGTGATAAATAGCAGTTTCGATTTCACAGGGACTAGTTCCTGTTGATCCTTGGGAAGGTTGCTTGAAGGATTTGCAATGATAAAAGTATGTCCCCAGAGCCCACTCAAAGGAGGGGTGATTACCTTTGTTAGAAAGGTGATTACCTTTCTAACAAAAATAAACCTTCCAAGCATGGTCTGGTGGTGCACACCAGTAATCCCAGCCACTTGGGAGGCTGAGGCAGAAGGATTACAAGTTCAAGACCAGTCTCAGCAACTTATCGAGGTCCTAATCAACTTTGCAAGATCCTATCTCAAAAAAGAAAAAAAATAATAACTTTCCACCTGGGTTTTGAAGGGTGAATAGGAGTTTTAAGGCGAGACCAGCACACTTTAGCCATCATAGCCAGTATGTACAAAAGTACTGAGATGTGAAACAGCACAGTTATTAGTTGAGTGATCTGCTGGGTCCTCTGGTGTGAGGGAGAAAAGAGCAAAGTAGAAGCCAAGATCACCATCACAGGGACCCTTATGAGCTATGTTCAAGAATTGGGAATTTATCCTCAGTAATGGTACTAAAAGTAGTAACATTGACTGAGCGCTTTCTCTGGGTCAGGGATGCGCTGCACACTTTACAAGGCTCATCCACTGAATCTCCTGTGCATAAACCCTGGTAGCCAGGACAATAATAATGGCCATTTTGCAGAAGGTGAAACTGGAGGCCCAGAACTTGCTCACTGTCACACATCTACCAAGTGGCAGACCTTGGGTTTGAGCCCCGGTGTCAATGTATCTGCTCTGCAATATGCCAACCTCTCCAGGGCGGAACATAGGTGCCAACCAGAGTCTTTCAGTTGAAGGAGAGGTGACAGGCAAGTTAGCACAGGTGACAGAGCCATCTTCCTTCTCCACTAAGGAATATGATCTCTGCCATCCCTGACTTTGGCGGTTCACCCAGTGAGGTGTACTGTCCCCATATCACCCTGTGAGGCGGGATGGGCAAATGAAATCTGGGTTGACAAACTTGATGAAGAGCAAAGGAAAACTGACCTCTCAGGCTCTGCTTTGAACCTGTCGTACTTCTTGGGAGAGATATTAACATCCAGCAGGGAGTTGGAGGGAAGGATCCAAGAAGGAATTGTGTTCCAGAAGGAGATCTGGGCTGGAGGTAGGAACTTGGAGCGGCCAGCAGAGGCTGGTCATTGGAGCCACAGTGGTGAATTAGATTGCCCAGGGAGAGTGCTTGATTCTCAGTCCTGGTGACATTCACCACACTTGGAAAGCTGTATATAACAGTACTTGTGCTCAGGCTGTTCCCCCAAGCATGCCAGTTCATCTGGTTCTGGAGTGGAGCTTGGGGGCATCCGTAGCTTGAAAGCATCCAAGTGGTTCCAATGGGGTATAGAGAGTGAGAGGAAGGAGAGTGGGGTCAAGAGCCCAGAAGCACTTCAACAATGGAGGCAGAAGTGGGCAGAGGCCGGAAGGAGCAACCAGAGTGGCAGCAGGAAAACCAGGAGTCCCCTGACCTTTCTACCGAGAGGCTTCAGAAAATACCTTCTGGAGGCCAGGCATGGTGGTGGCACACCTGTAATCCCAGCAGCTTGGGAGGCTGAGGCAGGAGGGTCACAAGTTCAAAGCCAGCCTCGGCAACTTGGCAAGGCCCTAAGCAACTCAGCGAGACCCTGTTCTCTAAATAAAAAAATAAAAGGGGACAGGGAATATGGCTCAGTGGTAAAGCACCCCCTGGGTTCAATCCCCAATACCAACAAATAAATAAATTAAATATAATATTTTTTTTAAAAAACTGCCTCTGGGAAGTTCATGGATATATATATATATATATATATAAAAGTATAAGTGATTTAAAAAGAAGTTCCTATTAGGCTGAGCAACAGTGAAGGTGCTGTTGACCTTGGCAGGAGAAATTCCTCTCCCAGTGCCACAGAACGTGGTGCCCCTCACAGACAGTTCTGGTGAATGAATGAATTGGTGGGAAGGGAAGCCAGATGGAGCAGGTTGAGGAGTGAGAAGGAGGTGGAGACAGCATGTGTAGACAGCACTTTCAAGGGGCTTGATGGTTGAAGAGGGAGGAGAAAGATAGAGGGGAGCTGGCCAGAGGTGGGGTCCAGGGAGAGCCTGATGTGGACACTCTAGCAGGTGTGTTCTGCAGCCCACCCGTGGGCAGGCACTCATGGGGAAAAGCCTTTCCCCCAGAGTGAGGGGCCGGATGTCTGCAGCTTAAAACTGCGCACAATGGGTATACAGTTGTCCTTGTTTATTCGTGGAGCCAGTCAGGAAGGCCCAGGTTAAGTGTCTCTTCCTGTGTGGTGGGGCTAGGCAGGGGAGCAGTCCTTGCTCTGGTAAGAGAAGGGTATTCCAGAAAACTGTATTCAGAGACAAGGACACATGATGGGGTTGTCTAGGGCAGGTATCCAGGGTGACAAAACTGGGAATGGAAGAGCTGGGGTAAAAGTCCTGTGGCTGAACCTCAAAGGAGGCAGAGGGAAGAGAAGGCCAGTGAGCTGCCTGTGGGCAGAGGCTGGGCAGCCAGGGGGCAGATCAGCTTACCAGGATAGCAGAGGTGGCAGAGTGAGCCTGGGTTGGATGCCCCTGCCTCCTTGTAGCCCAGGATGGCCTAACCTAGAGTTCAGCCTGGGGTGGTGAGGGAGAGCCTGGAGAGGACATTCAACACCTACTTTGTGCCATGGAAGATTCTAGAAGGTATCCCAAACGGATAAAATAACTGCTCTCATGAGGTTTATTGCATGTTAGTAGAGACAGACTGGATATCACTAAACAAATAAGTACAGAAGATGATTTTGGTGAGTGCTATCAAGGAAATGAAACAGGGGTTGGAGACAATAGGACTGGCTAACCAGGAAATGCCTCTTGAAGTAGGAAACTGATCTGAGACCTGAATCACAAGAAGGAACCAATACTTAAGAGATCTGGGAAAAGAATTTTGAAGAGGAAACTGCCCGTGCAAAGGCCCTGAGGCAGGAACCAGCTAGTGGGCTGGCGGCTGTGGCAGGAGCAGAGGAGATGGGGTGGAGATGAAGAGGTGCTGTGCCTCACTCCTAACCCCCACCCTCTCAGTGGACTGCCCCTTCGGCTACACACAGCTTACACCACTCTCCTCCCTGGCAGCAGTTCCTGGGAATGAGTCTATTTTTAGACACAACTCTCCTCTCCGTGGGCCTAGAACATACCGTGTCTTTTTAAGATGATCAATATGGAATGGCACTATTTATAGAGACCCCACATCAATTCCTGAGGCCTGGGACCCCCCAGATAGGGGAGGAAGTCCGGGGACCAGGCTTTGTGGGGACGGGCACCACAGCTGGCACAACCTTGGGGACATCTGACATAGATTCTTTACAACTTGTGTCACCTTCTCTGCTGGGTCTGCCCTCACCCCTTCCCTGCAGAGTCACCTCTGTGGGCGGGGGGGAGCCAGGTACCAAAGCCTCCTCCAACCATTTCATTTCCTGAAGGAGGATGATATACCCCGTCCCCCCCCCAAAAAAAAATGTAGTTGTGACTGTTAGAGCCACAGTCTGATGTGACAGTTTGTCAGCCTCTTTTGTTCAGTCCCCTCTCTTCCTTCATCTCTGGAGGGGCAGACAAGGATCCCGAGGACCCACAGGTCCTCCCAGGTTTAACCCCGTGGGCCAGAAAGCGATCTGCCCAGGACAGGCAGAATGCAAGGTCGCGCGGTTAGGGGCTTGGGCTCCCCAGTGGGAGTCTGTGGGGTTCAGAGCAGCCTGGAAGGCCTCCTGGAGGAGGTGCGATTGGAGCCCAGCTGTGGAGGAGGCACGAGATTTGGAAAGGGATCGGATGGTGTCTCTGAGGCTGTTGTCTGGAGAGAATGTTTATGATCTGAGGCTGGAGGAGTTCTCTCGCTCCTCTTCAGTTTCTTCTGATTAAATCTCCCAGGGAGGCAGTGGAAAGTCGAGGCCCCACAGGAGTATTAGCAGAGGGGAAGGATGGAGGCGTCGGTGTGCATCCCGGCAGGTCCCTCACCCTCCCGGAGATCCTCTGTCCTCGGTCATCGCGCGGACTTGCAGGCTTTTGCTGCTGGCCTTACACCCCTGGGAGGCTGAGGGCCGGTGCCGCCCACCTCCTAGGCTCAAGGTCACCCGGGGATGCGGGGGGCGGAGCTCAGCCCAGGGCCACGCCCTTTGCCCAGGGAGCCTGAGCTTTCTGGGAATGGATTTTGAACAGTGGAAAGGGCCTTTCTGGCGGGTTATTGATTCCTCGAAGGGAAGGCCTGATGAAGGAAGGGGCTGGCTCAGAGGCAGGTTTCAAAGAGATGGCAGGGCAGGAGAGGTAATCTGACTTCAGACACCAAATCCACTCTCAGGCTACATTAGCCATCCCCCACACCTGGGGCCGGACTGGGACGTGCCAGGATGATCTAAGGGGTGGATCAGACCATGGGAGGGACCAGCCCAGCCAATCAATACTGCCTGCCTGCCCAACCATCAAAGTCCCAGCCTCCTCCTCAACCCAGGCCAAAAGCAGGAAGGGGACCCAGACAGACGAGCCCCTCCGAGCAGAGGTGGCTGCTCAGCTCTGCTGCTCCTGAGTTCATTCCCTGCTGGGCCAGGGCCCCACCCAGGGGACACCAGCTGGGGTGGGGTGGGGGATGCAGGGAGGCTAAGGGACAAAGGCCTGACCACCGAAGTAGAGCTCATCGGAAGATGCACAGGCTCTCAGCCGCAGGCCGATTGCAGCGCCAGCCCCGCCGCCTTGCTGGGTCGGATTCAGCACAGACTGCCAGTTAAATAAAGCCACAGCGAGTTGCCAACAGAACTGGAAACCCAGGGAAAGCCCCCACTCACTGGCTGAGCCCGGGTGCCTATTAGAGGTATAATTGCTGCACTTCCGTTTCAAGAACTGTCTGAGGGAAGGAGAGGGGGGAAAAAAACACTCCCTATGAATCCTTGGGGGCCTACCGTCCTCAGAGATAACTGGACTTTGGGCCTCTTCCGGTCCTCGCTTTTTTTTTTTGATCCAATTAAGAACTTGTCCCCAGAAGAATTCCTTGTGCTCACATTGCATTGCACAGGTATCTTAGCTGGCACTCGCCAAAAAGAAAAAAAAAAATTGTCAAAAACATTATGTGAAGCAAAAGCAACCTGACACAAAAGAGCCCATATGCGTGAAGTTCTAGAACAGGCAAAACTAGTCTGTGGTGCTAGAAATCAGAGCAGGTGTCGGAAAGGGACAGAAGGGGACTTTTAGAGTAAGGGGAGTGTTTACTATCTTAATTGTGGTGGCAGTTAACAGGTATATGTATTCGTCGAAACTCATCCAACTATGTCTAAACTGTGCATTTTCTTGCATTTAAGTTAGACCTTAATTTAAAGCAGTGTTAAGGAAAAGGGGTTGCATATGGAGTTATACTGTGTTGTGGACATTTTTGTGGCAGAGATTTAGTGTCTTGGATTGACTTATCTCCCTCCGGGAGTTGAAAGACCCCAGAGGGTAGACCTCCCAGTTTCCTCTGGGGGTGTGTGTCTTATCTCCCTCAGTGCACACAGTAGGTGCCTCATAAATGCCTCTGTTGCCATGGCGTCCATGCAGTTCCCCAATGAAGGCCTTTTTTCAGCTCAGGAATAAAGAAAAATGAGTTGGGAGGAACTGGGCTAGAGAGAGGATGCTGATTTGCAGTCTCATGGGCACCAGTGTGCAAGAGTGTTCCATGGGGCCTCTCTCCGGTGGGCACCATTCTGCCCTGATTATGTGTGCTGTGTAAGAGTACACACCTGGTTTGGGGGATCTAGGGTGAAAGTGCCCCTGGGTGGCTGGGCTGCCCCTCCCCCGCCCCGTCACTGTGGTTTCAGCCAGTTAGATCCTCCAGGTTTCCATCCTGGACCCTCTGGGTCTGGCAATGATGGGTCCTGGCCACAAATGGGGTGCCATTCAGTGTACTATAGATCCCCGCGGCTGACTGGGAAGACCAGGACCTGGAGGAAGAGGGGGCGGTGTGCCCTGTGGAGGGGTTTCCTGACTACTTGGGGAGTTTGCAGTCCCCTGACCTGGCACACCCAGACACTGTTGGATGTGGTGAATGTGCTGCTATCAAGCCCTGACCCTTGACCCCCATTCTTGCTGTGGGGAAGGGGTGAGGAGGGAAAAGTGGGGCCAGCAGCATTTTAGGAGCACTCAAACCAGTCTGTCCTTTTGAAGTGGACTAAATGCAGGGCTGGGGCTGACAGTGCCAGTTTTCTCCTCAGCTTCCACCCCTCAAGGGGCCTCTGATCTCCAAGACCCCCCTGTTCATCCCTGTAGGGGAATCACTTGGCAGGGCGAAAATGGGCGGGGTTTTCCTGTCTGCTGAATTAGCCAGGGCTTCCCAGAGTGTTGGAATAAATGAGGGGATGCAAATGTGTGTAAATGAGGGCATCCCCAGCTTCTGGGGTGGGCGTGTTCGCCTGGGAGAGGGATGGGGGTGATTCTGCAGGACTTCCCAAGATTGCTGGAGGCTGGATGGGGACCACGGAAGGAAAGCCCCCTTAGACGGCCCCAGCTCCTCAGGGCAGGCTCCAGACTGCACAGGGTTAATGCTTGTGCAGTCTCAAAGGAATAGAGCCTTCAGGGAGCCAGTTAGCTGAGGCCCTTGTGCAAGGATGTGTCAATGTGCCTTTGATCTGGGAGCAAGGACCTGAATACACAGGCCACGAGCACCAGCTGGCACCCCCACGGAGTCTTTGTCCAAGCTGTTACCCCGGAGAGGAGAGCAGGACGTGCAGATAATTGCCTGGGCAGGAAGGATGGTCTGAACACACTGTCGACCCCTCCCCCTTCCACTGCACCACCCCAACCTGTGGCTTGAGCCTCCATAGCCACCCATGGCCACTGCCAGAAACCAGGGTGGCACTTCCTGGTCTGCCTGGACAACTCTCCTTCGACCCATCTCCACCCCTCCGACATCCCCACCCCCACCTCCTCCCCAGAGGCCAGCCTGAGGCATGGCTCCAGAGCAGGTGGCTTTCTATACTGGTTTAAGGTCTGGTAGCCCAAACGCTACATCAGTGGCTTCCAACAGGAATATAACATGAGCCACAAATGCAAGTCACACATGTAATTTTAGATTTTCCTAGCAGCCACATTTAGAAAAGTAAAAAGAAACAGGTGAAATCAATTTGAACATGCTTGATTTAATCCAGTATATTATCAAGTTCAATGGTAGCTTTTTTTTAACTTGTAATCAATATTAAAAATTATTAATGAGCTGGGCGTGGTAGCACACGCCTGTAATCCCAGCAGCTCCAGAGGCTGAAGCAGGAGGATTGCAAGTTCAAAGCCAGCCTCAACAATTTAGCGAGGCCCTAAGCAACTCAGCAAGACCCTGTCTCAAAATAAAAAGTAAAAAAACCAAGGACTGGCAATGTGACTCAGTGTTGAAGTACCCCTGGATTTAATCCCTCATACAAGAAAAAAATATATTAATGAATTAGTTGGTATTCTTTGTCTCCTACTAAACCTTCACAATTAGTATGGGTTCCCAGCAGCACGTCTCTGTCATGCTAGCCATGTTCCAATTGCTTGGTAGCCATACACAGTGAGTGGCTACCCTGTTGGACAGTGTCAGAGCTGGAGAGAAAACTGCTAGGGAATCTTTTCTTTCAGGAAAACTGCTGATTCTGGGCATGGGCAGAAATCGGCCAGGTCTCCCTGGGAGCATCTGCCCAGGCGTGGACATGGGCCAGGCCAGCCTCCGCTGAGGCCAGTAGCTGACTCTTAGTCTTGGAGTGTGTGTGTGAGTGTGTGTGTGTAGGGGGCGGGGAGGGGGTGTCCCAGACCTGCTCAGTCCAAACTGGTGGCCACAAGTAAGCCACACCCTTTCCTCCCAGTTCTGTGCCCTCTGAAGTACAGGCAATGTCGTGCAATAGTTAGACTTCAAACAGACTGAGAGACTGACTTACTCTAAGCATCAGATTTCCCATCTGTAAAAGGAGGATAATGAACACAACCCCCTTCCTAAGATTTTTGTGAGGATGAAATAAAGTAATCCACAACAGTGCTTTGTGCCATGCTGGGCTCATAATGAACATGGGACACTGTTGGGATAGCCCTTTGTCAGTGCTTACTCCAGCTCAGAGTTGGGGAAACTGAGGACCAGAAAGGAGATCAGGGTCACAGTGTGGGTTTGCGTTCATTCCTTCATCCATCAGGCTCTTACAGGCACCTCACTAGGTTGGGCTCCCTTTAGGGGCTCAGTACAAACCCCAAAGGGGGAAAGTATATGTGGAAGCAAACTCCATATGCCATAAAATGCATATGGGAATTCAAGTGTGTCAGGAGCACCGAGAGGAGAAGAGCCAGCCAGGCAGGGAGGGCTGGTGAGGAAGGGAGGCCCTCTGAGCTGGATCTCGTATGAGAATAATAATAGAGCTCTGTGCCACATAACAGTGTCAACAACGGACTACATAAACAGCGGTGGTCCCAGGATTTTGTAATGAAGCTGAAAAATAGCTGTCACCTAGTGGTGTCATAGCCACCGTTGTATTAGCAGTTCCTGGCCTTGAGTGTGCAGAGAGGCTGGAGTGTGCGTACCGGCTGCACCGCCAGGCACATAGAGCACAGCACATATAACTATGTGTAGAGCGTGATACTTGACAACAAAGGGTCACCTTACTGATTTATGTATTTACCATATTTTTATCATTATTTTAGAGTGAACGCTTACTTATAAAATAAAGTTTACCATATAACAGTAGGCCGTGTTATGCCGTACAGATAGATCATGTTTATTTCCTTTCTCTATTGTATCAAGAGGCCATGTTGAGTTCAGTGGCTGAAGGTGTAGCTCAGTGGTATAGCGTGTGCATTAGCATGTTGTGAGGCCCTAGGTTCCATCCCAGCACCAAAGTAAGGGCAGAGGGGAGAGGCTATGTATAATCATTGATAGTCACCATCTAGGTTTGTGTAAATATAGTCTATGGTGTTCACACAATGACGGAAGTGCCTAATGATGCTTTTCTCAGAACCTATCTTCATTGTTAAGTGACACATGATCGTAATGACAGCCGTAACCACCATGATAATAGCAACCGATATATTCAGTGAATATGCGCTGTGTGCCAAGGTTGGGAAAATATCAATACACTTCTGCCTCACAACAGTCCCGGGAAGTGGGTACTATTAGAAACCCCACTTTGCCAATGGGAAAACTAAGCTGGAGAAAATCAATTCCCCAGCCCGAGAATACAGGCAATTAAGGAGCCAGGGCCCAAGTTCATATAGGCAAACTAGCTTCCAAGACACAGCCCTAACCACTTCCTCCTCCCACATAAGGACAGGAAATCTTCAAGAGAGGGAAGTGGGGAGGCCAGAAGGGGAGGCAGAGACAGATACAGGGGCAGGTTCTCTGGCCCAGGTGTCTTCTCATTGCCATTCTCCGAAAGTATGTGTGGAATCTCTGGGGACTTCATTTCCTCATCACCACCTGTTGATTTGGAATCTGTCACCTTGAGAAGAAAAGTATTCTATGAAATCACGCGTAGGAACTTATACACAGATGCTGAGTAAATGTTCCCCTCAACCATTTAGTTAATCCAATGAGCCCGAGTTGAGGTGTTCATTAGCATGTTCTCCTCAAATAAGACAGGAAGTTGCCTGATGTGTGCAAGGGCTACAGATCTTCATGGGATTTCAGGCACTGAGGCCCCAGAGTGAGGAAGGTCCCTAGTTCTCATGTCAGCACTTGGGATCTTGTGGATGACTTGTCAGACTTCCTTCAACCCCATCCTCCTGTTCCTGGTGTAGTCAGTCTAGAAGTGCCTGTCTTCCCAGTGTGTCCCATCAACCTGAGCAGAGGACAGGACCCTGTGCTCACATATGGCATGTGACCAGGGTGTACCCAGGAAACCACTGGTGCCCTGGCCTCCAGCTTGGGTGGTTCGGTACCTGCTCTGGGGTTACCCACACCCTCTCCCTGAACCTCTTCTTTAGGAGCACAGGAAGGCAGAAGAGAAGTGCCCCAGAATGAGGCAAAGTGGTCCTGAGGCAGATGGGATTGTGGGCCCCGGCTGGTAGGTGCCCCAGTCCAAGGTCACCAGACTGCCAGGCAGGAGAGAGGAGCCCAGAGTAGAGGAAGCTAGCAGAGATTTCCTAGGAAGCCCGGGAGCCACTTCCACAGCGCTTTGCATAAATTTACATGGCAAAGAATATTCTTTGCATGCTGGGTTCCAGAGGCTCTGATTCCAAGGCGACCAAAATGCCAGACATGACTCAGGACGCTGGTGTGTGCCTGTCTTGGGGATCTGGGTTTGAAGTGGGCAGGGAGAGGCTGCAAGGAGCTAGAAGACCAGAGCTTGTTCCCAACCATCTTGGTTTGCCCAGAACTGAGAGGTATCCTGGGATGCAGGTATTTTAAGTACTAAAACTGGCAAAGTCCCAGGCAAATCTGGACAAGTTAATCATCCAGCATCAGTCCCCCACCCCAGACAGTGCCCATGGCTGCACTCCAGGCTGCCAGGCTGATGTGTTCCATGTCACAGCCCTGTAAGCACCATCCATAGGTCACTAGCTGCATGCCCACCTCAGCAGGCTGATTGAGAAGACAGTTCAGGAGGCCAGTTCCTGCTGTAAACCGTGTTCTCCCCCCCCCCCACCACCCCCTGCCTCACACACTCCCAACAGCCATCTCTGTCTTGGTGGGAATCCTCATAATGCAATCCAAAGGTTAGAGGAGTTCCCCGCCCTGCCCTAAGAAGAGGTGAGGAGAAGACTAGACAGTGAAGACCGGAGTCATCTCCAGGGACTGTCAGGAAGGGCCAAAGCCTAGGTGTGGAGGAGGCAGAGGGACATGAGTGAGTTGACAGTCAGAGGTGTCTTGCAGCAGGTTAGGTAACAAAGAGCGGGAGATAACTGCAATCACACAGGGCACAGAAAGCGGGAATGTTGGAGTCACAGAGTGAGGTGGAAGGAAAAAGAAAGGTAGGGGTTACCAGGGGCATGGTTGGGTCCAGGCAGGGGTGAGAAGGCCTGGCCCAGGGCAGTGGCTTTGGGGATGGAAGTGACAATAATAGGTGGGACTGGAGGACTTGGGGTCAGAATCAGAAGAAAGGGTGTCAAGAGGAACCAGTTTGAAAAGGAGGATTCACTAATTTTCCAGAGCCAGTGGGACCTAGAGAAAGATGTGCCCAGTAACCAGAGGCAGATGAACATGGGGATAGTGAGGCTGAAAGGACTGGGGAAACTTGCCCAAGCAGAGTGGTCAGATGGAAGCGCTGTCCCATCCTAGAGAGCAACTGTGGAGCTGGTGCAGAGGGAGAAGCTGGCGTGGGCCAGGGGAGCAGCAGGCAGTGCTGGCATCTAGGGGGAGGGTGGCTGTGGTCTTGGAGTCCAATGACCACTGCAGCCTCCCCATTGTGGACCCTTCCTAATCAGCAGGTCTGACCTCCCAGCCTAAGGGGTGTGGCTGAGCATCCTCTGGCGGCCTGGGCCCTTCTCACCCTGACATCACTGGAAACCTTGCAGCAGTGGGGCTCAGCCAGGCGTGGCCAAAGCAGGGCGTGGGCCCGGGGCTGCTGAAGGAAGAACAGGGCCGGAGCCAGGTGCAGGGAACAGGAGAACAAGGCGGAAATGGATCCTGCCACCCACCAGGAGCAGCCAGGGACAAAGAAGGCTCTTGGCAGGTTTACTTTGGAACCTGAAGCTGCCTGGCTGCTGGGGAGCTGGGAACTTCATCTGGAATCTGGTTTCAGCTGCTTTCCCGGGAGGCCCACACCCCTCCCGGGCCAGGGCCCTGAGAGTGTGGATGCTGAGCAGGAGGCCAGCTGAGACAGACCCTTCTTGGGACCCAGGACCCCATTGTCAGGGCTTCCAGTGAAGGGGAACTAAAAAGGGTGAGATAGTGCTTGGGCATGTGAACCTACACACCCCCCCCATAACCTCTGCGCATCCTCCAAGACCTGGTGCCTGCCTCTACCTCTCCCACTGGGGTAATGCAAGCCTCAGAATGGAATTTGTCAGACCCAAGGGGGCGCGGGCTGGGGCCCTCAGGCTAGACTTTCTCCTGGGAGAGCCTTCAGTGCCGTTCTCCAGGGTGGCCGAAAGAAAGGCAGAGGGGGTGGCGGGGTGGTGACAACATCAGAGAATCCCAGGAATGACTTGAGGGTCTCCTCATTCACCTTCCTCAATACACAGATAAGGAAAGTGTGGTGTAGAGGAGGGGACCCAAGGGTCAGCCATTCAGCAGGGACTACTGCAGGTGGGTGAAGCTCAGCTCAGAATCACATTTTTCAAGTCAATAAAATACACAGCATAAAATACACAGGAAACCAATTGTATTGAATGCAACTATCAGAACACTTGAAAACCAATCTTTGTTAATGTGTGTGCTGCTTTATTAATGTCTTAAATAAGATCGAGTTGCTGGTGTAAGTACTATGATTTTAAAGTAGCGGTGAATAATCTTTGATATACGAGCAGCCACTGTGATGGCTCAGAGGAAGCTGCAGTTTCTTTTGGTCACAGATACTGCTAACCCTCTGTTCCGTCGCCTGTGTTCATAAATGAAAGAAATTTGAGTTGAAGGTGAATGAGACGGGGATGTGATTTCTCTCCAGAATCCTTTCCCCATCCCTCCAAGGAATCTGTTACGAACCCCTGAACTACGGAGTCGGGCAAAATTCATCCATACCCTTAGCAGTCAGGAGAGTGGTTGGTTACCCTTGTTGAAGGAGGGTAGTTAGTAACTGGAATGGGACCCAGGAGGGAGGGAGTGGGAACCATTTCTTTCTTTGTCAGGGTTCTGGTTACCAGGTGTGTTCAGTTTGTGGAAATTCATCCACCTGTACACTTAATGGGCACCTATCTGCATGGATCGTTTATTTCAATACAAATTACAAACACATCTTTGCTAGAACAGACGTATATGCAGGTGCAAGCTCCCTTCCCCTCTCCCCCTCTCTCTCCATACACACACACACACACACACATACAACTTTTGCACAGTAGCCTTGCACATCCCCAGGTGTATGTGTCTCCAGAACCCTTGCAGACACATGTACACAGATGGATACAGTCAGACAAAGAGCACTATTTTTAACAAATAATTCCAAGCTTAAGGGGTGGCTTCCCAATTTACAGAACTAGTGATTGCTCACAGTGGTGAGGGTTACCCTGCAAGGGGCTGCTGTCATCCAGTCTGTTGTTGTTGTTTTAATAAAAAGAATAGTGACCTTGTTGTTTTTGCAAGCTCATCATTAACAAAAAGAAGCAATGAAGAAAAGTTTAAAAAAAGTTTAAAATCACCCAAACTTCTCCCCAGCTGAGGAGAAAAAAGAGCCATATTTCCCATTTGGTGACAAGTGTTATAGAAGTCTCTGTGTTCACTCAGAGAAGGAAGGTAGACAGGGAAATGCTTTTATGAAGTGGAAACCCACTCCCTCACCTGCTATTTTTGACGGAGATGCTCCTTTAACTTCATGTGAATGAAACACAAAAAAGATGCAGAGGATGGGATGGCCCCTAAAAGCGTTGGTCCATGACTTCCGCCCTCCTGCCTCCCTCCACACATTCCAGGCTGCACTTCCCTGGGGACAGAGGCACCCTTCTGAGGCCAGGCTGTCTTGTGTTTGCTCCCTGTTTACCTGCCACTTGGCCAAGTGCCTGCAACCCATAGTGCTCAAGGCAGCCCCAGGTCCGGGCCCTTTTTCCGCTCTGTGCGGGCTGGATGCCCCAGCAGCTCATGGGGTCACTGGTGACATGCTTTGCAGGAGTAAGATCAGGGCAAAGCCTTTGGTTGACAGGAAGGGATTCTGTCCTGGCAGAGATCTCCAACAGGTGTCCATCCTGCCCTCTTGAGCTGGTGCCCAGCGTTCCCGGTCTGATGTGGTAATTAGCAGCACAGCCTCCTGGCTTGGTGTCACGGTCAGGAGCCCTCCTGACCACATCCTGTTTTGGTGGGGCAGTAGGGAATGCATTCTTCTGCCTTGCTGTCATTGGCAGAGTGCGTTCACACCAGGTTCTGGATCGTTTGAGGCCACCAGGGGCCACATTCTCCCGGTTTGACGTCACACGCGTGTGCTGGCTGGATGTCCTAGTGGATAGTGGTCACCGTTTTCTGGTTCTGCCGTCCCTTGGGATTGGCATTTATTCATCTGCTTGGGAGGAGGGGAGTAAGAAGCAGCCTGAGGAGCCCTCAGCACTTCCCATGTTTGGCAGCAGGTTCGTTTGGGAGGATGTAGCACCTTGGGGATTCCTTTGAGAGCTTCAGCAGGAGCTCTATCACAGCTGTGTATACCAGGCCGCCAACATCTGGATGAGAGCTCCCAGCTGTTTCTAAAAACCTACAGGATATTCCTGGGTTTCCTATGGCAAATGCAAAAGTCCCATCAGTTGATGCCCCAGGTGAGATCGGCCCACAATGCCCCACAAAGACATGTGATGCTGTGGGGGACCAGACACCATAGCCCTGAAGAGGAGAAGCAGGACTTGGTACCTTCTAATGCCTTAAATGTGTTCTTTGAGTCATTCCCCCATTTGTTCTGGGCCTGCTCTGCCAGGGATATTGGAGTAGAAAGATGACAGACCCCATCCCTGCCTCACAGAGTAACCTTCCTGAGCCCAGGGGTGTGGGCATCAGTGGTGGGAGTGTCTCCAATGAAGACAGCTAAGGGACCAAAGGGAGTGAGCCTTTCCTTCTGGGTTGCATGGGGCAGGATGACAGTGCTACGATGCTCACTTGCACCTAATCTTGTTAGGGTGGGACAGGGAAACTGACCTCCCTGCCAGTACCCCACAGGCTCTGGATTTTCCCACGCTAGTGTCAGCCAGGTTTGCATGTGCTGTGGTTGGTAGCCTGGGGTCTCCAGCCTCTTTGCAAGTCCGGTCCTTTGCTCCACCTGCACAGCCACCCCTCGCAGGTCTGGCCATCCTGCCTTCTGGCCCTGGCATCCCGTCAGGCCCATTATCTGTGTCTTTCAGCTTCCCCCAGGCAGCCTGAGGACAGCCTGTGCCCCAGAAGCAGGATGAGAAGATGGCAAACTTCCTGTTACCTCGGGGCACCAGCAGCTTCCGCAGGTTCACCCGGGAGTCCCTGGCGGCCATCGAGAAACGCATGGCGGAGAAGCAAGCCCGCGGCTCGGCCACCTCGCAGGAGAGCCGGGAGGGGCTGCCCGAGGAAGAGGCTCCTCGGCCCCAGCTGGACCTGCAGGCCTCCAAAAAGTTGCCAGATCTCTATGGCAACCCACCCCGAGAGCTCATTGGGGAGCCCCTGGAGGACCTGGACCCCTTCTATAGCACCCAAAAGGTGACTCCCACCTTCCCCACCCCCTTCCCTTCCAGGCACTTCCCTGCAGTACAGCAGAAGAGAGAGGGCCTTCCCTCCATAAGGACTGTGTGGGGGGCAAGCTCCCCTGGGCTTTGGGGTAATGACTCACTGTCAATCTATATTCCAATCACCTCAGTTTTGGAGTTCTAAAATAAAAGACAGGAATTATGCAGTCCAAGCTGCTGGTCTGGTGCTATGAAGCAAAGATAGAGCAGCTTCTGTTGACATCTTGCCTTCTGGCGGAAGCTTCCTTGGAGAATGACCTGTGGCTGGGTGTTCACCTCCCTCCTTGGGACTCCATGGAGTCCTCCCCATCAGGAGGTGTGCACGTGAATTGGAACCAGTGTCCTGCCCTGGATCCAGTGTGGGCACAACATATGGCCACCTCTCCTAACTAGGGACAGTGCACAGCCCCCACGCCCCACCCCTCAGGCAGCACGAACTAACCAGGCATGGGAGAGTCCCATAGGCAGGGCCATAGCAGCAGCCCCTGAGCCTTGTGGACCTGCAGAGGGGCCATGAAGACCACTGGAAGATCTCAGGGGTGGAGGGAGAAAGGATAGTGATTGCTGGGGGTGTAGTATGGTGGGGTAGTTGTTCTGCCCTTGTCCCTCCTGGGTGTAGGGAGAGGAAGCAGCTTTTGTCCATTAGGGCAGGTGACTCCAGCTTCCACCCAGGAGCTAAATTCCAGTCCAGATCTCCTGCCCTGCACTGCCCTAGCCTTCTCTGTGAGGACCATGTGCGCCACCTTGCACCCAGCCACAGACCACAGACACACAGGATTCCTTAGAGGCTTAGACTCCCACCTGCTGCCCACGCTTCCAGGCCTCACTCTTAGAGGGAAGTGGGTTGGGACCTGGGGAGGACCTTTCCCCAGAAAGTACCAAGGACAATGGCAGGTGCTCACATTTTCTGCAGCCAGCCTTAGGCTAAGGAGGCACTTGAGGGGCAGACAGGGCAAGTGTGGTCAGTGTGCCCGTGTGTGAGCACCTGGCAGGTGTGAGCACACATGCCTATGTCACCGAGTGCCGAGTGTATGCAATGGTGGTTTGAGACTGTTTAAAAGCCTGAGGGTATGTGCACGTGGATGTATATGTGAGTGGATACGCGTGTGAAGGGAGTCCCTTCCCCCAGTCTATATAAACAGGAGGAAAAGGAAACCTTGACCCGGGTCCTGCTCCCAGGCAGGACCAGATAAACTTCCCCTTGGTTCAAGTGACTGAAGTGGGGTGAAGGTTGGGGGATGGGCCTAGCTGGGGTCAGAGTTATTAGGCTGGAAGGTGGGTGAGAGCTGAAAGTAAGAACTGGGTTGGGGTTGGGCCACAGCGGGCCGTGAGTCAAGGTTACGATGGGCAGATGGATGGTGATTAGGTTGGAGTTAGCTGGGGCAGGCAGGAGTCACTGCAGGTGGACTTGAATGAGTTTAGGTTAAGGGTAGGCTTGCAGAGACTGGTGTCAGTTAGCCTGGAAGGAGTTGGGAACACCATCTTTTCTGTCTCTGTGTCTGAGAATGTCTGAATAGAGGCTCCAGCTGTGGTCCTGGCCTTGAACTTCCTGTCTCCCCTCGCTGAGCCCCTGACCACGCTGCCTATAGCCCTGTGGGCTGATGGAGGCACTGCAGCAGAACTTGTGGTTCTAATCTACCTGGTCAACTTGTCTCCCCTGCCCAGATAAGCTAGAACCTTGTGTCACCAGCTTAGCCCTTGGACAAATGAGATCCCAGACCTGTGCCCATCACACATCCAGGCAGGTTGGGAAGACCTCTGTCCTCTGGGCTGCTGGCCCAGATTCCCACCTGCTGTGCTCACAGCTCCACCTCCAGCCCTCATTGCTCCCACACTGCATGCTACGCTGCTCTGTAGGCAGGCATCTTCTAGAAGCCAAGCGATGGGTTTGCCTTGAGCTGCTCGTGATTCCCCTAGAGGGAAATGCTAGGTTGTCATTTGCCCTTGACTTCAAGAGACAGGGTCTTAGGAAAAACCAATGGTTCAGTGTTTTCCCCTTCCCTCCTCCTGAGCCATATGTCCTCCCAGCTTCCCCATCCCCCCAGCCATACCCTTATTCCCAGGGAGCCTGGTGGGGAAGCCTTGCAGGTCCAGGAGAGGTCAGTGGAGGAAGAAGGGGAAGGAGGAGCCATCCCAGGTCTGGGCCACTGCTGTGACAGCAGTTGGACAAGGACCATGGAAAACCCCTACTTCTTGGGGCTATAATCTTGAAACTAAACTAGGTCTCAACCAACCTGACCTTACCCTTAACTAGGCTGCTCCCCACCTCACCCATGAGTGAGGCAATGGGGACGACTAGCCCGCTGGGTATGCTGGCTGTCCTTTCCCGCTCCTCTTTCCCCAGCTAGCCATAGTCCTAGGGCTCTGACAGCTTCCCCCCAAAAGCCCCTGTCCGCAGGGCCTAGGGGTTGCTGCTCCTGACCTCTCATGGCTCTCTGTCCACAGACCTTCATCGTGCTGAATAAGGGCAAGACCATCTTCCGGTTCAGTGCCACCAACGCCTTGTATGTCCTCAGCCCCTTCCACCCTGTCCGCAGAGCAGCAGTGAAGATTCTGGTTCATTCATATCCTTTGCAGTTAATCCCTGCTGTGTGCACCCAGGGGGACTTCACTGGGGCTGTGCCTAGGGTGCTGCCCCCACCCATCCTGTCCTAGTTTAGAGCCAGAAGTGGTGCCGACTCCCCACTGCTCCTAAGACAGACAGCATAGCCACCAAGGAATGGCTGATTGGAAATGTAGAAACTTGACCCCACCCTAGACCTGCCGAGCCAGCATCTGACAAGATCCCCAGGGCATTTCCCGGGCATATGAAAGTTTGAGAAACCCTTCTGATTTCTTCAGGAGAAGAGTATCCCAGAAGTCAAGCTCCTGAGGACCCCAGAATAAATGAGACCCGTTAGCATTTCCTGGCTCCAACATTCCCACCCACCATGACCCCTGGGCCCTCTACCATCCCACCCACATGCAGAGAGGGACCTTCAAGCAGGTTCCCCAGGCTCAGACAAGGAAAAGCCATTTCCCAGTAAAGAGGCCTCCAGTTTAACTCACGTGGGCATCTTTCGAGGGAGGCAACACTTGCTTTTGGACGAGGTGTTGACAAAATGTTTGCAGTTTCAGAGCATCTGAAAGAACTCTGTTTAGCGTTAAATTACATAAACCACAGCCTAAAAAAGCTCCAGCCTGCAGAGAGTAGCCGAGTGGTGCCATGGAATAAGGGCCCCGCACTGGCTTTGGGCCTGAGAGGGGCCTCATCCAGGCAGCACAGAGGATGGGGTGCCAGGCTCTATTCTTGCCTGTTCTCTGAACTTCAGAGAAGGGGCCTCACACACAGGCAGAGCTTCACAGAGAGGGAGAGGCATGGACCAGGGCGAGGGCATGCTGCTTGACTTAGCGGGGTGCCTGCTGGTGGGTCTGGTGGGCTGGCCCTACAGAGCTCTCCAAGGTCCCCCTTGGCTCTCCTCTTTGAATGGGCATTCCCCTTGGGAATTTTACAGTTCCCTAAGAGTGATAGGGCAGCTACACAAATAGCTGTCATTCCTGCCAGACGGTGGTCACAGCGGGGTAAAAATCAAGCAGCCAGAAAGGCAAGCTACTTTTGTGCTCTGAGCCTGTCTCCGGCCTCACTGCAGGGGCGTGGCCTCCCTGAAAGCATCCGCGTCTCTCACCTGGGGCTTCTCCTGCAGGTATCTAACCAACCCAGCACTGTTTGGCAGCCACAGAACCCCCCAGGGATGCAGCGGCAATCCCAGAGCCCCTGCCAGGAGCTGGGCTGGGCCACAGGGCCAATGAAAGGTCAGGGAGACCGATGGGCAGGCAAGGGAGGCAGGGGGCATGGTGGAGTCCCCAGCCTGGCCAGAGGGTCCACTGAGCAGTGACTTTGAGGCTGTGAGGTGCTGATTGCATCTGGCAGGACCCATCCTGAGGGCTCTGAGCCAGCCTGTCTCCCCCAAGGCAGCTGCCCCAGGGAAGTGATCAGCATCCTGGAGGCCCTGTACGGGGCTCCCAGTGGCTGCCTTGGCCCTCCGCTGCCTTGGCCCTCCACTGCCTAGGGATAACACATTGTTGGTCCTCGCCAGCGCCACCTAGTGGGATTTGTGGGCATTGGGGGAAGAAGGGGCCCAAATTTGTGGGGTTTGCCCCTCTGAGGCCTTGAGCCCTGACATCTTGAGCCACACACCTTGAGTGTATGGTGCTGTCCTAATCAGTAGCATCAGCATCACTAGGATTTGGTAGGAACTGCCGAATCAGGCCCCACCCCAAAACCTGTTTTAACAAGGTCCTCACTGTGGTTGCTTCCAAATGCCTGCCTGTGAGGGCCACCTCAGTGTCACCCAGGAGGTTTGTTTAAAAGGGAGATTCTTACGCCTTTCCAGACCAGAACCACCAGTGCCAGGCCTAGGAATCTACGAGCTCTTCCCACATTTCCTTTTTTTTTAACAATTGAGGTATACTTCCTATATCATACAATGTATCTAAAAGCACACAATTTAGTGGTTTTTAATATATTCAGAAGTTTATGCAGCCATCACCTCTACCTTTCATCACCCCCAAAACAACCCCTGTGCCCACTGGCAGCCCCAGCGCATTTCTAATGAACAGTCAGATTTGATGTTTTGAATTGTGGAATTTCACTCTGCTTAAATTTTTATATTCATCCAAACATCTATTGAGTCCCCTGCATGTGCTAAATTCCGTGCCAGGCTCTTTGGAAAGGGCAGGCAGGGCAAAGGCACATTTAGAAGAGGGCAGGAACACAGCCTGGTGAGGAAACCTGCTCCTCTAAAATAACCGAGAGGCCCCCCGAGTGGCACGCTAGCGCTGCACCCTTGTTCCATTTCACTTTGCTCTTTGCTCTGTGCTTGCAACGCGTCCCTGGGAAGTTGCTGAAAAAGTAAATAAGGCACGTAGAATTATTATTTTTTTTTCTTACATATTTTTGTAATAATCCTGCTGAATGTATTCCTGCCGGGATTACATAAAGGAGACCCACTGGTATCCAGATTCCACGGTAGTCACATTCAGAGAGGCCTCGTGTTCACAATGAGAAGCATTTTTGCTTTCCTGGGTGCCCAGGATCTGCTCACAAAACCCTCCCACGTTTCTCTACCAGATTCAAATGGGCAATCAAACTGTGTGTGTGTGTGTGTGTGTGTGTATACATGTTTGTTCAGTAGCACACCCTCATGAAAATACCCCCGTGGTTAATTCCCTTCTCTTTAGAAGTCTTTAGACTCCCTGGGATTTGAAGACTTAAGCAGTCCAAGTTTCAGGCATTCCCCACAACCAGCACTGGCAGTCCTTGCTGGTATTTTAATCATGAGGATGGGAGTGGGTGTTTGGGACAATGACACGACAGGATTGAAGATGTTCAGCTGAGCTCAGGCCTGGAGAGCTGGCCTTTGCCTCTGCCCACACAAAGGACCAGCTTGATCATCGGCCTGAAATTAGCAGGCAGTGCAAACAGGTATGCTTTGGCTGGGCATTCAATTGACTCATCTGTCTGGTATTGGCCGCATGCTGGGCTCCATGGGGGACCTGGGATGCTTTGGGCAGACTCACATGGACTAGGGGCTCAGTCTAGGTAGGAAGAGACCTCGCTCACACCCGCATATGCACACACACACACACACACACACACAGAGGAATGACTGAAAATAGTGTACGTGCTGTCCTCAAGATGGGAAGCCAGGCAAGATTCTGAGCTGTCAAGTGGCAGAGGGACGAGAAGCTGCCTCACTCACTCCAAAGCCATGGGTGTGTTTAGAAAAGACAAAATCCAGGTACTAGGATTTTGGTACTAGGAAGCATGTGGCCTGGGGTTCAATCCCAGCACTATACACACAAAAACCCAGATAGACATCTCCTGTGGTTGCCACCATGAGACCAGCCCACAAACCCAGCTCTCCCCTTAGCCTCCATGTTAGAGTTCTCCCTCCCCTCTGTGTGTCCAGCCAAGTCCTCTGGTCCTGTCCACCCTTCTCTTTGCAGAAGAGCCTTTACTCCTTGCTAAGGAGAGCTGTGAGCAGTCACCTAGAGCTGGGAGGAGCTGGCTGCCCAGGGAAGGTCTGGTTGTCCTCAGTCCCCACTGCTTCCCCAGGGCCAGCTGGGTGACTGATTGATGGAGGAACTGTGGCCAGTCTTGGTGCCTAACTAAGCTTCCTCTAGAAGCTTCCCTGCCCAGCCCAACCAGAGCTGTGTCTAGTTTCTCATAATATCCCATTTGGGGGCTTTTCAGGGGAATGGCTCTGTAGTCTCCCCACACAGGGCCAGGCCCTCATGCTCAGGTGAGGTTTGCTCTTAAAAATGATACTCCATTTCACCCCCTTCTGGCTGTCAGTATCCTCACTCTTAATGGAGCCCTTTACCTCATTTGGTGTTTGTATTTCCTGTGGGTAACATAAACCAGATGAGGAATAGCATACCTGCTTGTCAGGTAAGGGCCTGAAGCCATGTGATTCATGCAGGCCCATCCGTCTGGAGGCAGGAGAGTGGACCAGGTGGCCCTTGGTGTCCTTGTGCAGAGAGGGAGCCCCAGAGGTGAGGCCCAAATGGGAGGAGGGATGAGGCTAAGGACTGGCCCTGCCCCCCATCAGCTTTGCACTGTATACAATAGTCTCCTGTTGCTGCTGGAACAGATAGCCACAAACCCAGTCACTTAAAACAGCACACAGTCTGTAGGTTCTCACTGAGCTAAAATCAAAGATCGGTAGGGCTGAGTTCATTTTTGGTGGCTCTAGGGGAAAAACTGTTTTCTAGGCTTCTCCCCCTCTCTAGAGGCTGTTCACATTCTGTGGATCAGGAATCTTCAAGCCAGCAATGATTAGCTGTGTCTTTCACAAGACTCTGACCCCTGCTCCCCTCTTTTATAAGTACTCTTGTCATTGCATTAGACCCACCTAGAGTATCTAGGATACGCTCTCCACCCTCAAGATACTTAATTTAATCATATTTGCAAAATTGCTTTTGTCATATAAATATGTATTCACACTTTCCAGGAATTCAGAAGTGGTCAACTTTGGGCAGACTGTTATTCTGCCTAGGACAGTAAACTGGAACTTCACCTCTTCACTCAGTTTTCTCATCTCTTAAAATGGAGACAGAGTCCCCACTTCATCGGGTTGTTGAGAGAATCAGATTAGTTAGTGGACTCAGAGAGCAGAGCCTGGCTCCCAGGAAGGGCTCAAGAAGTCTCTGCTCTTGGCACCATGACCTACCTGTTTCAGGAATCATCTGGGATCCTTAGTGGACAGTTTGGCAGTGGATCTGTGGGGATGAATAAAACTGGTTAAGAAGTTTGTTAACCGTCTTTCCAGGGAGGAGAGCTTTGGAATGGGTCCTGGGTGTAGGAACATGTGTAAGGGAGGAGGGTCTCAAGATGAGTGCCTGATCCACCTCTGAAATCTGGAAAAGGAGCTAGGCGTGGCCTTGGAGATCCTTGCAGGCAGAGGGCTGGGAAGATGCCCATTGAGGGAGGAACCCCAGTGTGTCCTTCGGCCAGGGTGAAACCAAGGGCTTCCTTGAGGGCACTAGAGCTGAGCATTCCTGTGGGCCATCCCCGATTGGCTGAGAGAGGTTCTCGGAGCCAGATCACCCCCTCAGCTCCCATGAGAAGTAGGAGAATTTGTTATCAACTGGAGGCTGGGTCTCGGAGGCTGACTTCCTGATTGCCTGGACTCCTAGACGGAGGACTGGAGGTGGGAAGAGCATCGGCCTGGTTAGATTCCATGAGGGGCCACCCTACACTCTCCAGCCAGGGCAATCGGCACTGGCTGCAGAGGTCTCCCCTCCAGATGAGTGGCACTGTGGGAGGGAGGAAAGAGCAGCCCCTGGAGCTCAATTACTGCAGCTCCTGGGCTGCCTGTGGGAATCGCCTTTGGCAGTTGTGTGCTCAGGGCTGAGGCCGGGGCATGGTGGAAAGCACAGCCTCTCCTCTTGGGCTGGGGAGGAGATTTGTGAAGGCAGCACCGTACCCCTGCCCGTGGCCAGGCCCCCTGGGAGTCCCCTAGCCCCATGAGGCCCAGGCTCTGCTCCTTGATTCTCTGCAGGTCTTACAAAAATGAGGAGGGGGTGGAGAAGCTCATGGAGAGTCCTGTCCAGCCTGAAACAGCAGCCAGAGTCAGGGGTTCCACAAGGCCTGGGGCCTTCACTGTAAGGCCAAGAGCCCACAGGGATGTCCAGGACACAGTCCTGGTATTTGAGGAATTCCCCTTGTGGTGGGGAAACAGGGCTTTGTCGTTCCTTGAGCAGCCACACCTAAAAGAGGAGATGGCCAAACGGGAGGTGACTGATGTTCTGGGGGTGCTGAAGCCAAAAAGGGCAGGCTGCTGGGGGCGGGGGGTTTCCTGATGAGAAGGGCTTTTCTAGACAGAGCAGAGGACAAGAGAGAAGAGTGGGTGCAGCAGCAGGAAGCAGCCAGGGAAGCAGCCCTCTGCTCCCCAGGATTGGTGGGACCCCCTGAGGTGAGTAATTTGGCAGCAGAGCATTCCTAGGCAAAAGCCCACCTGGCCTGCTCCCCTAGAAGTGAGGGAGAGAACTTAGGGTCCTGCACACCTGGGCTTTTCCAACCCAAGGAGTAGTTTGTAAATGCCCATCTCCTGCTCACACAACCAGCTAAAAACCTCTAGGGTCTGAGATCTGCCCTTTCTCCTCCCCTTCTTCTATGCTGAACCCTACAGAGTGGTGTCAAGTGTCTGGAACCTACTAGGGGCTGTGGAGCAGGATGGGGGTCCAGCAGCAAGTGCCAGGGAGAGGTCAGAGAGCGACCTCATAGAGAGGCATTGGCATGGACCCGTCACAGAGTCTCTCTTACCCATCTGGCAGCCCTGAGCTGGCAGTGACAGCCCCAGGGACAAGAACCTCGGTGGTGGTGGCGCGGCTGACCCTCTGTCCACAGATTTCCTTGACCCCTGCGCCACGCTCTTCAGCATGCTCATCATGTGCACCATCCTGACCAACTGCGTGTTCATGGCCCAGCACGACCCTCCGCCTTGGACCAAGTATGTCGAGTGAGTATCTTCCGCGCCTGTCCTCCATTTGGCTTCATCCCTTCCTTTTCCACTGCCTGCCATGGTCCCTAAAGTCACTCCAGAAGAGGACTGTGTCCAGAGCCAGAGGCCACCCCCTTCTTCAGGCTTGGACCACCTTCTACCCTCTTTTGCCTTCTCCAGTCCTGCCAAGCACTGGCTGTAAGTCGTGCCCTCAGGGGAAGAAGTTCCCCTGATTGGCAAAGTGGGGAGTTTCTCTTGTCAACCCCTAAAGAGAATTGAGGACATTGGAGAAGGCTCTGAAATAATAAGAGTAATTCATTGAGTACTTAGCGCAGGCCAGGCACTGTGAAAAGAACAACAAACATCATCTCCTTCATCCCTCTGGCAATCCATCAGTGTAAGTGCAGCCCCTGTCCCCATTTGACAGATGAGCAGACTGAGCATTGGAGCAGTAACTGGCCTGACATCATGCAGTGAGGCAGCATGGCAGCAGGAAAAGGCCAGGGCTGTCCCCACTTTGGTACCATATTCTGCAGCCTTTTTCAGGTTTTTTTCTTCTAGAACCATTTGCACAATTTGAGAAAAGTGCTTCTGGCCTTTCTTTCCCAAGTGAGAGGGGGAAAATGTTCCTAAGAAGGTTCTAAGCATTTGACTAAGCACTTTGAGAATTATTGTACCTGGCTCCTGTTTATCAGAGACTGACCGAATGTCCAATGCCCTTCATTACTTGTGACTTGCCAGGTTTCTCTCCATGTTTACAAAGGACCACATCATGCTGGAGGTGCTGGGGCTGAGTCCAGCTGCTCCGAGACCTGGGATGTGGTCCTCTCCCATTCTAGCCTTGTGAGACAGTACCAGCATCCAGACATTGTAGATTCTGCAGGCTTCCCCAAGCAGATTGAGTATCCCTCACTCAGCCTCATGTACTGGAACATCAACACCCTTCAAGTCCAGGGTGGACAGCTGGACCCACCTACTTTATAGGCAATTGAGGATGGACCAGGTTCCCTTTGCTAGCTACTGAAGATCCATACACCTGGGTGAGAGGCAGCAACTCTGCCTGTCCATGGTGTCCCATGGTGCAGACCTGGGACCTAGGCACGTGGACCCCCAGGGCTAGGGTAAGGAGATAGGTAGGGATCTTCTTACACCAAGACAACCAAGAGAGAAAAAGGAGAGTTCATTGGACACAGAGAAGGCACTCAATAAAATAAATGGGAAGATGAATTAGTTAGCCAGATATCTGGAACAGAATTGCAGTCCCCAACTGCAGATCTGCCATGGGATATTATAGAGAGCCTGATATGCTAGCTCCTGGCATGGAGTGTTTGTTGATGCAGCTTGTACCACGAGGAAAACCTGGTGGGACTGGTCTGTGGGCTTCAGCCTCCCTGAGAACCCCGATGGACCTTTCCTTCCCAGGTACACCTTTACTGCCATCTACACCTTTGAGTCTCTGGTCAAGATTCTGGCTCGAGGCTTCTGTCTACACGCGTTCACCTTCCTTCGGGACCCATGGAACTGGCTGGACTTCAGTGTGATTGTCATGGCGTAAGTATCCTGCTTGCTGTGCCAGGCCACACTGCGGGGTCTGCACAACCCCTGCCCAGGCCCCAGGCCTTCCAGGCTTCCCCACTGCAGGCTTCCTGTAGCTCTGAGCTCAGGTTGTAGAGCAACCAGCCTTGGTGCTATGGCAGCAGGAGGATGGGCGAAGGCCCTCAGACCATCCTGGTGGGAAGAAGCAGATCCATGGTAGCTCAGGTGGCCATGGTGGTCAGGCTCCTTGTCTGGGGCCCATGACATTTCCATGCTCAAGGGACATCATTAAGTTTCTGTTTTAGCATCCTCTTCCCTTTCCACTAAGGGAAACCAACATTATAGCCCCAAATCCCAGGCCCACTATGATCAGTGACCTGGATTCCAAGGTGATTAAGAATGAAATTACAGTAAGGGTATCACTTCTCAAGAGAAGTGACTGGATACCCCCAGAAGCTCATGCCATGTGGACCAGGGCAACTGCTGTCTCCATTCAGAGGCCCTGCGTTTGGCACATTGTAAAGCACCTGGTCACTGATCCAATCCAGTGGATCCTCACACTAGCCAGAGACATGGGCTGGAAGAGGCCACTGAGCCTCATTTTACCAATGAGAAAACTAATGCCAAAGATGCACAGGGAGCCCACCAAAAAGTGAATGTGATCCCTGCCTGCCACAGCCCTGGATGAGGCCTCACTTCCTTTCCCAGGACATCTTTGCATAGGGGTCAGTGTTGAGGAGGTACTCTGCCCAGGATGTCTCAGGGATCACATGGGACAACTGATCAGGTGGATGACCCTGCCATGCAGAAGTCCTGATCAGGGGCTCAGCCATTTAACTGTTTCTGCAAGCCGAGGACTCAACATGTGCATCTCAGTAAGGAGAGAACTGAGAAGATTCTCCTCCTACCCTGGCAAGCCCTTGATTTCCCCACATGTGAAAGGACAGCATCATGCTTGTTGGGATCAGAGGCTCAGTTAACTCCTACTTTCTGAGATTCTTGCATTCACTGAATCTACCTATTTGTGACAAAGTCTTTAACTCCAGATGGAAGCAACCCTGAGCTCAGCCATCTGTGGTGGAAGGAGACAGGGACTGGACTCTGCTGATGGGGTACTTTCAAGCTTGGTGGAGACCCTGGTTTTTAGAAGATGCATTAGAACCTGTTTCCAGACAGGCTGTTTGTGAACTCACTCCAGGCCTCCGTTTTACAGTTTGAGAAATTGAGGCAAGGCAATGCTGCTTGACCCTGTGTCGATGAAGGCCCAAGTAGAGCCGAGTGAGCAGGGAAAAGAGTAGTGGGAGATGAAGTTGCAGAATGGTGTGATGAGGGATATGTTATACCATCCTTATAGGTCATGTTAAGAGAAAGGAGTGATGGTGCTACCGGGGGATACAAGCAGGCAGACCTGTGACCTGATTTACATTCTATAGAGTCCACCCCAGCTACTGTGTGGCTGCAGAGTGGATGGAGAAGGAATGGAAGGTTTGGAAAATGTTAAGAAGCATCCAGGATGAAATACTGAGTGGGTAACTGGATATTCCCATCTGGAGTTCAGGAAAGAGGTTCAAGGTGGAGGTAGCTACACAGATGGTATATAAATCCAGGGGACCAGGTGAGGTCATATAGGAGTGAACGTGGCTATGGACTGTGCTGTGGGACACGCCAACATCTTGAGTCAGGAAAGAAGAAGTTCAAGCAAAGAAGACTGGAGAGAGTGATATCCAGAAAGACATCCAAAAAAAAAAGAAAGAAAGAAAAAAGCATGATCCAATTGAAATACATCTGGAGGAGGTTGAGGAAGCAGATGGCTAAGGAGGGACTGTTGGGTTTAGGAAGGTCATTGGAGCCCTTGACAAGAGAGGTCAAAAAGTGTTCAAGAAAGGGGGGAGGGGAAGCATAGACATATAGACATGGTTTTTATGGGGCTTCTATAAAGCAGAACAGAAAATGGTATGGTAGCCAAAAGGAAAA
Source organism: Marmota marmota marmota (assembly GCF_001458135.2). Classification (NCBI taxonomy): domain Eukaryota; kingdom Metazoa; phylum Chordata; class Mammalia; order Rodentia; family Sciuridae; genus Marmota; species Marmota marmota. The sequence goes on from NW_026000241.1 coordinate 15,129,588, forward strand.
AATAGGTCAAGGGAGGACTTTGAAAGAAGGTAGGCTAATGGAAATGATCCTGTAGCGAGGGGACATTTGATGGTGTAGGCAAGGGGTAGAGATTGCAGGAACAAAGCCCTTGAGCTTCCAGAGGGAGCAGGAATCCAGTGCCTAGGTAGAAGGTGCACTGACCTTCAGCCTAGGGAAGGCAGAATTTCAGGTGGAGATGGAGATGTATTGATGGAGTTGATGATGAGAGAAGGAACTTCTCTTCTGATTGCTTCTATTTTCTCTGTGAAATAAGCAGGATCATCAGTGAGAATGGGGTGCTTGCCTGAGGCTTGAGAAAGGGAGAACCCTGTGTCACAGCCAGAAGGCTGTACCGATTTGGGGACAGAGTATGCTTGCCAGACTGGGAGCTCTGGCTCTAAGGTGCCCTATGGGCCAGGGGCAGTGATCCACAGGGCCCTGAGACCAGGTGACACAGAAGGAAGGAGGCTTCAGGCAGAAGAGAGCCAGTATGTGCCTGAGCCTTTCCTACCTCCCCATCCTGGAGCCTAAGCAAAGCAATGTCACCACAGAGATGCTCCCTACCCAGGCAAAGGAACAGCCTTCCTCACCAAGCACTTCACCAGAACCAGGCACAGCAGCAAAACAAGAACTCAGAGGCTTAGATAGCATCTCGCAGCCGTAACACACTCACTCTCCGTGAGGCTGCCCGGACACATTGGAGTTTCAGCTTTGTGCTCTTGGTGGGACTGGCCCCACAGCTTTGGTTGACAGTGATTCTGCCTGACAAAAGCCAGCTCCTTCCTGCTTCTGAAGAGCATTCTGTAAAATATGGAATGGTTTAATACCTTAGGGTACCTGGGATGATCAAAGGAGTCTTGGATGGCAGAAGTTCAATTCAGTGAAACTTCCCATCCACCCTCCATTGTACAGATGGGGAAACTAAGGCTCAGAGAGAACCTACCATTTGCCCAAAATGAATCAGTAACAGTGCTGGAACCAGGACCAAATGTCCTACCTGCTGGCCAGGGATGGATGGGAGAGGTATCCCATGTCTGGTGTTTCTGGGCAGCTATCAGCCTGATGCCCCACCCCACCCAATTGAGAGGTGATGGCGGGGTTGGGGGAGTGCTTGGAAGCCTTCCAGGCTCAGCTTGCAACCCTCCAGCCAGAGCTCCTCCTGTGGCCCCCCTCTTGGCTGGGCATTACCTGTTAGTTAGCACAGCCTCCCACCTTCTGGGGTTGTTATGGAAACCAAACCTGGAGGGGAAGGAGGGAGGGTAGAGAGGAGGGGTGGCAGTCACCCGCAGTTGCTAGCAGTGTGGGTTTCGCCATCTCAAGACAAGGGTGGAGCAGCATCTGCCCCTCCTCGGCCTTCAAAAAGGCTCCCACGGTGCTGGGGCTGGTGTGCCAGGGTAGAATTCTCAGGCACCAACTCTGCTTTCTCTGAGGCAGGGCCCATAATCTCACCCGACCTGTCTGCCCCTGGCCAGTCGCTTGGCCATAGCAGAGGAGTGGACTGGCTCAGAGGAGGGTTTTGCCACGTCCCATACTACCACCCTTCTCACCTCTGAAACTGGCCCTGTGCCCTGACACATTCAGGGGCCCCAGGAGAGGGCTCAGTGGGGTCTGGGGTCCCAATATGGGAGGCAGCCAGACACCAAGTTCTAGGTAGAGTGCAGCAGCCAGCAGGTCCCCATGTCATAGACATGGTCCCAGACACACTGTGCCCTCACCCAGCCCTGCCTCCTCCTTAGAGACTCCCTCAAACCCACAGCTCCCCTCTCACACAAACACACCACCAGGCCCACTCCCACTCCCAACCACTTGGCCAGCTTTGGAAGCCTGCCAGGAGCACAGATGTGTTCCTCCCTGTTCTGTCACCTGCCTATCCTTGTCACCTGGGGATCCTGGCTTCTCTGTGCTCAGCATCAGCTGCTGAGGAGGCAGATGATTAAGTGGAGAGCAGGTACTATCTGTGCTGAGGACCCTGAAAGTGAGGCAGGTAAGGATAGGCAGGGTCTTCCCTAGAGACACCGGGGAAGCCACCAGGGCTCTCAGGGGTGGGAGGAGAGAAGCAAAGACAGTTGTTCCCTCTCTGACCTGCACAGTGGTCCACTGACTCCCTGTTACCAGAGGAGCAGCCTTGAAGTCAGTGTCCTGAATGAGAGGATGTGCTGTTCCAAGCCACACCCAGTAGACCAGCAGCAGGAGGCCGAGCCCACAGCCTCTGGGGGCTGACCCATGGCTTCCATGACATGACAGCATTGGTGGTATACCAAGCTCAAGCTCACAGTCCCATGGCAACACCATATCTAGACAGAGACTCCAAGAAGAATGTGGGACAGAGGATTTGGGTTCTGAGCCATTGAGGAACATGGAATAACTCTCGAAAGTTGAATTAATGGGCACATATGGGCCAGAACAAGGGAGGTGACTTCTGCTCCCCGGTGAACCATAGGGCTGCATCTGACTGCTGTGGTGGAATTTGCAAGGTGAAGTGAGTCCAGGAATGGACACTCTGCCACAGGAAGGGTCTGGTGTAACCAGAGGCAGAAAAGTTCTGGGGATGTATTTGCAGACTCCCTCTCTCTCTGTAGGGATAGGTGAGTGAGGAGGGAGAAGGCCCATTTACAGAGCCCCATGAAGATGAATGGGCCTCACAACTGGAAGAGGATGTTGGTGTCAGCCTAGTGTCAGGGCTTGACCCAGTGACACCAGGACATTGAGTCTCTTGACAGCCTGTAGATACCCGTGGCCTGAAGAAGAATTCAGAGGCTCTGAGCAGAGTGGAGGGGCCTGGAGGCCCAGGCTGCTTGGCAGAATGAGTGCCCACTGTCAGGCCATTCCTGACACTTGTCCAGTGTTGCAGGGCTGGTGTCCTGGGCCTGACATCATTCAGACACCTGGGTCAGACACTCTTGGTTAAACATCAGACATCCTATGTTCGATGTTCTTTGTTAAACACTGGACACCTCCAGTTAAATGTCAGACACCCTGGATGCGAGGCCTTTGGTTAAATATCACCGGTCATTTGCCATTATCCCAATGGCTTTGATCACACACTGTCCATTTGTCTCTCAGACATCCATCTGATCATGTGGCCTGTCCGCTGCATGTCCTCACATTCTGCTTGTGCAGGTCCCTTCCCCCAAGAAACCAATGCCTCCTATGACTGTGGAGCTTGAGATGAACAGCTGTCCAAGTCCTAGATGGGAGCCCCACAGCCACTCAATCCTGAGGACCGTCACTCAGACCCATGCAGGATAGACCATGAGAACTCTTCATCTCCCAATGTCACTCCTGTGGAGACCCAGGGTCATCCCTGGGCAACACCAAGAGTACAAGGATGACCCTGTGGTGGGGCACTGACATCACCAAGGGGACCCTCATTCAGCACCTTTCTCTTCTTGGGTTGGCCATTGCCTGTGAGTAGTTAAAGAACAGATATTCAGGCAACCTCCTTTCCCTTCTTCAATGTCTCTTTTTTCCAATGAGTACTCAATGCCACCTCCACCTTGTGACTTCAAGGCCTCCTGTCCACTCCTTGAACAGAGAGATTCATAGTTGGAAGGAAGAAGTGGGCAGCCTTGGAGACTCAGCCACCCTACCCTGGTGGTCTCAGCCAGGACTGAAGGGTCTCCTAGATCAGAGCAGCCATGTGTAAGCTGATAACAGCACAAGATGCAGGAAAAATCAGCACCAGACACCCACTTGCTTCCAATATTACCTCCTGGAAAACAATTTCTCTCTTCACTCTGATGTGGCCCAAGCTCAGACCTATCACATGGTTTTGTATCTCAGTCCCTAGTGGCTTAGAGAATGTGTCAGAGTAGTTGCCTCCTGGTGACAGTTGTTCCTGGGAGTACCACAGACAGAGTCACCTGTGAGGCTCGCTGTGTGGACATCCTTGAGTCACCCATGCTGAGTTCTGGTACCAGGAGGGTTAAGATCAAGAAGAAAGCCCAGGGGAGGGCCCAGGCCATCCACAGCTCCCCTGAGGGACAGGGAGAGGGGAGAGGGCTGGTTGGGGAGGGCAGGCTGAGGTTCTGCTTTGTAATTCCCAATAACTGTGGTTTGATTCTGCAGGTATGTATCAGAAAATATAAAGCTAGGCAATTTGTCGGCTCTTCGAACTTTCAGAGTCTTGAGAGCTCTAAAAACTATTTCAGTTATCCCAGGTAAGATGCCCAGGTTTGCCTCTCAGATCTCAGCTACAAGTGACTCTCTCTCTGTCTCCCCCACCCCTCTCCTCCTACGACCGTGTGTCTCTTATTGGCGTGTTGTCACTTTCTCGTGTGTGAATTTCCCTTGTTACAGATATACAACTGAATTTGTGGACCTGGGCAATGTCTCAGCCTTACGCACCTTCCGAGTCCTCCGGGCCCTGAAAACTATATCAGTCATTTCAGGTGAAAATCAGGTTAAACGCCAAGGCTGGAGGGACCTGCCTGGGACTTTCCAACCACCTGGGAGTCAAGGCGACCCTCAGGAAGGCCCTGTGAATGTGCCTGTCACCAGAATACCTTTTCCCAGAGCTCAGAGTGGTGGATGCACCTGTCACCCCCCCCCAGAGTCTCAGAATGGGCTTCAGGCTGCCCACCCGAGCCTAGCTCACTCTCAGACACCAGGGGCCACAGAGTACCCCACTGCAGGGCCTGCATTGAACCCTAACTCTTCCCCAAATGGTGAATTTCTCTTCCAGCTGAACTTAGTTGCTTGCAAAGCTAAAAAGCCTGCGCATACATTGCAAAAGTACCTCGTTTGATGGAATTCACATGCACACCCAGATCAGAACAGGAAAGCCCTGGCACCATCTTTTTTGGCTGAGTGCCCATTCCCAGCCTTGTGCCCCTCTAGTGACAAGTGCACAGCTGAAGCCCCATTTGGTGGAAGGGAGTGTGATCTGTGGACAGGCACCACTGGGCCATGGCGTCTAACAGCCCTCGCTGCATGGTGCGGTAGAGGTTTAGCAAACCGTGCATGGTAGCCTCGGGAAGAAATCCTCCTTGACAGATGTTGGCAACTATGCACCAAAAATATTCTAAGCCCAGAAGGTCTTGCTAGAAACCATTCCACCCATCCATTCAAGAAACCCCAAAGATGGCCAAGTCTTGAGGGCCAAGTTGGTGAGGTGTTAGTGCTGAAGTTTAGTACCACCCAGGCGACTCTTACCCCAAGTCTTTATTCACTCTCCCCAGAGTAACGAGAGCCAGATTCAAAGTTCCGCCTGTTTTGAGGAACTTGCTCTGGAAAGACAGTGCCCAGAGGCTCCTTCCAAACCCTTCTCTAACCAGGTGATCACATCCGCTTCTGATTTGGAATGCTGGTGGTGGTACCCAGGCCTACCACAGTGTTTGGTTACTGCTGCCCCCAGAGGGCCAGAAGGCCTTCTCTGAAGTCCCTGCCCCGAAAGTTCCCTGGGCAGGTTAATTACCTTGTAAGAGGAGCCCCCAACTATTTTGTTTTCAAACTAAGCTTCCAAATGTGCTTCCTGGTCTCTGAACCCACCATGGTACATGAGGGGCCCTTTACCCTCTCTGTCTCTCTGGGCCCATCAGACTGGTTCAGACTACCAAGAGCCAGTAACAAGTTAGGACAGTCACCCTTCTGCCACTCCTGTGAAGCCACCATTAAGACAGGAAAGTCTCAGAGGCCATAAGTGCTCAGAGGCCTCCCAGTCCTCCAAGTTTCCAGGGATAGCCTCACAGGGGACTCCTACCCCAGAGCAGATAACCACTGACCACAGTAGTTATGAAAAGGCACGATCTGATCTATTTTAAAGATTTACAAAGGAAAATATTTTTTGGTCCTAGAGAAAAGGAGAAAGACCACTGACCCCAGCCCAGACCACTGCTCTCTTCAAGGCCACCAGCAGCCCACCAAGGGAGCAGACAGCAGACCCCAGAAGTAGTCATCAGAAGAATGCTGTGGGGGGCATGCAAAAGGACTCCCCAGGGCCACGCCCTCACAGCTGCAGCCCTCTCTGGACCTCAGTCTCCTTTTCTGTAAAACCAGAGTGAAGTCAGAGTGGTAGGTCCCAAGGGCCCTCCCATCTAGCCTCTCACAACTTCCGTGATAGCAGGACTTCCCACCTGACCCCCAGGACTTCCCGCCTGACCCCCAGGACTCCCCTTCCTGGGGCTTTTAAGAAAGAATCCTATGATTCAGATGAAACCATTTATGCCAGAAGTGATAGCCATCATTGATATGAGACAGGTGTAAAGGGATGGGTTAACCTCATCCACTGTCTTCCTAGAACAGAGCAGGGTGCTTTGCTGGCCTCAAACTGGATATTTTTCCAAAATATGTCAGCCTAACAGTTGAGGCAGTTTGGGTTTTACACATAAACCCTCACCTGTTCCCCACAGATATGAGCAGTGTCTCCAGGCTGGGGGAGCAGCCCCAGATACATGTCCCACGGGGGGTCCCAGGGCCTCTACAACTGATAATCTCTGAACTACAAAGGGTTGGTGGATCCTACCACTGCTCTAGCCCCGACTCCTGCCAGATCCACTCACTGTCCCCACAGTTGCCAACATCTGCCAGGACAATTTCCACAGAGTGCTGAGTGCCTGAGCCCTGGGCAGGCAGGAGTGATAGCAGCACCATGGGAAAGCCATCTTCTCCACTCTCCCATGACTGCCCATCACTGCCTCCCCATTTCTGGGCCATGGATACAGTAGCCATAGGTGCTCCTAACACATTAACCGGCTGGACAGTGGATGGATGGAGCTTAATCTGAGATCTGGCCGCTTGGGCGGGGGCGGGGCCCTGCTGTTGGCAGAGGGGCCCTGGCGCCCTGTGCTCGGCTCGCACTGGTCCTAGGACTATAGCTAAGGGTTGGACTGAATGCGTCTACACGTGCTTTTCTGTCACCCCACTGTGTGGTGCTGGCTTGCGCAGGGAGCTGGGCCTGCAACTAACAGACCACAGCCTCTCAGCTTTGGGGAATGGGAGGTCTGGGGAGGGTCTCAGAGGAACAAGCCAGTGGGGAAGATGCAACATAGGTCAACCCTTTCTCCACCCTTGAACCTTCCCCAAATACGGGCCCAAACCAGAGCAGGCCTCTTCGGACACCACCCACCACCATCCTGCCAAACCTGTCCCCTCATGTCCCCAGTGCATACACACTAGCCCAGGACAACCCCCAGACCCTGGGTCTCCTAGTTGCCTCTAAATAATCAAAAACCCCTGTGTCATCAAAGGGAGCCTCCGGCTGGGACAGGAGGACCCTCTACCCAGAGAGCTGTTTCTCTCCCCATCTCAGCATCCAGGCTGAGGTTCCTCTATTGCCCGGACTTGGGTCTCTTCCCATGGGCTACAGTAAAAGGGCCAGGGCCAGGGCCAGGCCTGGCATACCTAGGAACCAGCCAAAGTTATCAAGAAAACTGCACTTTCTACACCATTTCATATATTTGGCTAGTGGAGCGTAAACAGGACCAGGTCCCTCTGAATACAAGGCCAGGCTGGATTCCTGCCTGGGGGCAGTCAGGATAGAATCTCAGCTAAGGAAAGGGGGCTTTGGTCTTAAAGATCTAAAGATACCTCCCTCACTCTGTCCCTACTTCATAGATGCCCTCCCTGACCCCACCCCCCAGCTCTCAGGACCCCAGGGAAGCCTAGCTCCCTCCCAGAGGATTGTGGAGCAGGGCGCCCATGGGTGACCCTGTGCCTGTTCTCGTCTTCGCCAGGCCTGAAGACCATCGTGGGGGCCCTGATCCAGTCCGTGAAGAAGCTGGCTGACGTGATGGTCCTCACGGTCTTCTGCCTCAGCGTCTTTGCCCTCATCGGCCTCCAGCTCTTCATGGGCAACCTGAGGCACAAGTGTGTGCGCAACTTCACGGAGCTCAACGGCACCAACGGCTCCGTGGAGGCCGATGGCCTGGTCTGGGACTCGCTGGACCTCTACCTCAATGATCCAGGTGCAGACTGGCTCTGTGGCCTGCAGACTCTTTGTGAGACACCCAAGGCCGTCCACCTACCACATGGGCTTCACCAGAGGGCAGGCCCCCAGGGCCTTTCAAAAGGAGACTGCCCTTGAAGTTCCCAGGCTAGGCAGAGAGATGATATTTGAAGAATGAGAAGGATGGAGTAAGATGGAGGGGTAATGTTTGGAAGCAGGGCTGACCTGGGAATGGTGAGGAGAACAGCCTACCTGCTGAGGAACATCAATTTAGAGAAAGGGGGCCATGGGGGGCTGGGGTCCTTGGTGAGGCTTCAGGGTAGAGACCCACCCCCTTGGCATGGGGAATTTTCTAGTCACTGTGGGTGTTCCTTACCAAGTGCTGATTCCGCGCACGTGTACCCCAGAACCCTGCGAGAGAATAAGTGGGAGATTGTGGTGCAGCTGTGAGAGCCCCTCAGTTCACTGTCCCGTGGTTTACACTACGATCCTCCAGGCTTGTGTTCAGGGCCTCTCTTGATTCAAGCCATCAATTTAGATCAAAGGTAGACACTGGGGCAAGGCCAGATGCCAGGCCACAAGCACCCAGAGGGCCATTCTGAAGTTAGGGCCACTTACATGTGCGCCAGCACGCCACTCTGGAAAATAGAACCAGACAGAAGATCAATGAGTCAATGTGCCTGTGGTCCAGCTGTGACCTCTAGCAGTGGCTCTAAAACTTCAATGTACACCTGAGTTACCTAGAGGTCTCCAGAAAACACAGACTGCGGGGTCCCAGCCTGAGTCTCTGGATCAGTCGGCCTGGCTGGCACTCTGGGTGCTATCACTAACCAGTTCCCAGATGCTGCTGAGGCTGCTGGTTGGGGACCACACTTTGACAACTGGTACCTTAGACAAAGGCAGGTAAGGAGGAGTGATGGGGACTGACAAGGGCCTCAGTGAGGAGAGGACAGAGCATGTGTCCTGTGCTTCACCTGGTCCCGCCCCAGGCCTGTCTGAACAGACCACCAGTGTTTCCATGGCGATTGTGGCAGGCATCTCTTCCACACTTTTATGCAGTGGAAGAGGGTCCAGAGCTGGGCAGTAGCCTGTCAAGGCCATGCTGTGACTCAGCAAGCCAAGCTGGAACTCTGCCCAGGCCCTTGCCTCCTGGTTCATGGCCTCTCTTGACCCTACTCCCCCTACCCCCAGCAAGTGGCTGGGAGAAGCTCCGAGGAGACCACTGAGGCCCTGCCCAGGCCTTCCCGTGTCTTCTAGAGTGGGAGGGACACTGACAGTGGCATGTCTGTGCAAGAGGAGGATGAAGGCCAGGGAAGCAACTGGAGTTGCCTGAGGCCTGGCCAGGCCGAGGGTAGGAGTCAGAGCAGGGGGCAAAGAAATAGAGAGTAACCACCAACCATGTTTCTACTTCCACGAAGCCCTGGATACAAAGTGGGAACCCCAGGGGGCTGCCCACTGTGCCCCTCACCTTCTGATGTTTCCCTTATAGAAAACTACCTGATCAAGAATGGCACCTCTGACGTGTTACTGTGCGGGAACAGCTCAGACGCCGGGTAGGTGGCACCCCCTGCCCAGGGACACTTCCCCCAGCCGTCTCCTGGTGCTTTCTCAACTAATTGTGCCCTCTGTGTATGCTCCAACCCTAGGGACAGGGAGGTCTTCCCTTGTCTTTCTTTCCTGCCAGGACCCTGACACCTTCCCCGTCCAACTCCCACCACAGAGGAGACAACTGGTGAAGAGAGGTCAGGGACAGGTGGGCAGGGAGGGCCAATAGACCCCTGAAGATGGGGGTAGCCTGGGATGCCCTGCAGGGCCTCCTATCAGCCCAACCTGGACTCCAATTTCCCCAGGGTCCACCTTCCACCCCAGGCTTTACTCCCTCCCTGCTCATCTGCCCCCCAGTGGTGAATGTCCTCCCCCCAAAGCCTGGACTGTCCTCAAGGCCAAGCAGGCCACGATCCTGGCTGCACCTGACTGTGGTCCCAGATACACTTAGAATCCACGTGCAGTTTCCAGGGCTCTGAGCACCCTGGAGTCTGGGGCAGGGTGACTGTGCATGCATTGTTAAGAAAAGGGACACACGCTTCCCTGGTAGGAGAGGGTCTTAGGACATTAGCAAGGCACAGAACCCCTTGTCTGCGTCCTCCCCCTTGCCAAGTGCACCCCTCCCCATCTCTGTCTCTCTCTGTCTCTGTCTGTCTGTCTGTCTGTCTCTCTCTCTCTCTCTCTCTCTCTCTGTCCTCCCTCTCCCCCCACTCTCTCTCACACACACACTCCGACCCAGGAAGGCAGCCAGGGCTCCTTCTCTGGGAGAGAGGTTCCTACCTCCTACCTCCAGCTGCGTGAGCTGAGCATCTGCCTCCCTGGACAAATGTCTGTGTGTGCCATGACGCAAATGGGCACGTTCTACAGACACGGCTAGGCCCAGCCTGTCCTCCCCAGGGTCATTCCTCCACCCCACAGCCCTGCCTTTACCCCAGGCTTAGCCAAGTCTACTGTGCCCCCTCTCTGGGTGCCCATGCTGTGCCTAGCTCCCTGTGGGGTGGGCAGACAGAAGAAAGAACATCAACCAGACCCTTGCACTTCCACTCTGAGGGAAGAAGCAGCTCCGACAGCAGCAGTGTGTCGTGTGGGTGGAGGGGGGCTGTATATAGACCTCAGAGAATACAGACAGGTAGAGAGAAGAGGGAGCTGGTGTCCCAGGTGGAGGCACAGCATGAACAGGCATGGAGGCAGGACCCAGCAGTGTGGTACTAGGGCTGTGAAGCTCAGCCTCACAGAGCACTGGGCTACACAGGGAGACGAGGCAGGCCTAGCAAGGGTCTCATGGGCAGAGGAGCCCTCACAGCATGGGACAGAGTGCATGTCTGACCGCAGGACATGTCCCGAGGGCTACCGGTGCCTAAAGGCAGGCGAGAACCCTGACCACGGCTACACCAGCTTCGACTCCTTCGCCTGGGCCTTCCTTGCGCTCTTCCGCCTGATGACGCAGGACTGCTGGGAGCGCCTCTACCAGCAGGTACAGTGGTTCCCCGGCCCAGCAGGGGGAGGACCGGTATGGGCTCAGGGCCCAGGCTGCATGCGTGACTAGCCAGAAGTGACCCCAACAGCTCCCACAGTGAGAGCCGTGGAGGGGACAGGGGCCAAGGACACTTGCATCTGAGGGAGAGGGGCTCAGCCACAAAGAAACTTTCTTTTGCGGGTGGCCAAGTAACCATCCCTTCCTGCAGGACTCTGTCTTCTCTGTGAGGGGAAACTCCTCCACCTTCCAGGGTGGGATGTTCTCCTGGGTGAGCACTGCACTGCCCCCAGGCAGGTAGAATTCTGTCCTGTGTGTAGGTTATTGTCCTCTGTAGGTTAGCGATGGCCCTCTCTCTGGGTGGGACAAGCTCTGTACCTTCCCCCTCCCCCAGGTTTGGTCCTTTAAAGCCCTGGCACCATCAGACTGGTCACTTGGGAATGTCATAACCCAGAAGGGGCCCCAGTGAGGATGACCTCTTTACCCTTGCTCCTCCAGACCCTGAGGTCCGCAGGGAAGATCTACATGATCTTCTTCATGCTGGTCATCTTCCTGGGCTCCTTCTACCTGGTGAACCTGATTCTGGCCGTGGTCGCCATGGCCTATGAGGAGCAAAACCAAGCCACCATTGCAGAGACCGAGGAGAAGGAAAAGCGCTTCCAGGAGGCCATGGAGATGCTCAAGAAAGAGCATGAGGTAGGTGAGCAGCACAGACAAGGAGCCTCCAGGTCAAGCCCTCACCTGATCAGGGGTACCTGGAGGCGTGGTGCATGCTGGGTAGAGCTGGTTCTTGGAGGCATGGTGCACACTGGGTAAAAAGCAGTGCCTGCTGGGTAAAGAGATTTCCTGTGAGTGTGGTATCTGCTGGGTAAAGTTATTTTCCTGTGGCCATGATGTATTCCAGGTGAAGGTGGTGCCAGCTGGGTAAAAATGGTGCATTCTGGGTAAGGTGGTCCCTGTGAGCACATTACATGCTGGATGAAGAGATCCATGTGTCAGCCGGGCGTGGTGGTGCACACCTGTAATCCCAGCAGCTCGGGAGGCTGAGGCAGGAGGATTGCAAGTTCACCCAGCCTCAACAAAAGCAAGGCCCTAAGCAACTCAGTGAGACCCTGTCTCTAAATAAAATACAACACTAGGGTTGGGGATGTGGCTCAGTGGTCAAGTGCCCCTGAGTTCAATCTCCATTCCCCGCCATGAGAAAAAGAAATCCATGTGTCTATGGACATAGTTTATCCTGGTCAAGTGGTTGGGTAGTAAGGAAGAGCCAAGGTTGAGGACCTGAGTCAACTAAAAAAAAAAAAACAAGACGAGGCAGTACTTCCCTGATTGCCCATAGTCGCCCACATATTGGCTGCAGGAGACTGTTACGGAGCCAGCTATTAGAAGCCAGACCATAGGCATCCACTGGTTCTTCTCACTGCCCCATCTCCAGCACTCTCCTGGCCAGCTGAACTTTCTTGATCCGCTGCCCTTTAGTTCTGCTACTTCCTCTCCTCATCAACATCCCCTTCCACCTGCCCCACACTCTCAGCTCTTCCAAGAGCTGCCCACTTTAGCCATTCCTTTCTTCCTTCAAGGATCTTGATTGTCCTGAGAACACTCTGACTTGGCCTGAGACTATCTCCATAATGCCCCCTGTTTGGGGTTAAGTGTGCGAGTCCACTTACTGATGGGGCGGACCAAACTGCCAAGAGTTGCTTGGCCTACCTAAGCCTGAGGTTGCACAGAGTCTCTCAATGACTGAGATGTCCTCCACTCTCTTCCAGGCCCTCACCATCAGGGGTGTGGACACTGTGTCCCGTAGCTCCTTGGAGATGTCCCCTTTGGCCCCAGTAACCAACCACGAGAGAAGGAGCAAGAGGAGAAAACGAATGTCTTCAGGGACGGAGGAGTGTGGGGATGACAGATTCCCCAAATCTGACTCGGAAGATGGCCCCAGAGCAATGGTAATCCCCAGCGCGTGGTCACAGCCTTTGCAGGGTAGATCGGGCCACAGATGGCTATATTGCTAGGGCTCTGGTAGACGCATCCCTGGGCACCCTTCCAGCTGTTCTTATTTCCCAGGGGCATTCTTGGTATGGAGGAGCCCTGGGCAGAGGGACAAGGTAGATTTGGGTGTTATAATAGCCTCAAACTGGGTCTAGTCCTCCATCATGGGGACTAGGGATGGGTCCTCACATAGTATAGGGTGGTAGGTGCCCAAGAATATGCCCATGTGACAGGCTGGCCTGTCTACACCAGGAGGCTACTGCCTCCTCCTCCCTTTTCTCAGCCTCAGCCCCACCTTCAGGCCCTGATGAACTTCAGGGTCAAAGCTCCAGAAGCATCGACTTGAGGTGAGGAAAGGAGCCGGAGAGGCCTCTTCTGAGTACCCCCGGGCTCAGCCCACCCAGTTCCTGTGTGACTGGCAAAAGTCCCCAGTGCTCCAAGAGGTTGAGCTGGGCCCAGTGCCACGGGAATTAGGCTGTGATCACGTGAAGGGCGTCTTGGTCATGTCACCGCTCCCTGTGTCCTCAGAATCGCCTCAGCCTCACCCATGGCCTCAGCAGGACTTCTGTGAAGCCTCGCTCCAGCCGTGGGAGCATCTTCACCTTTCGCCGGCGAGATTTGGGCTCCGAGACGGATTTTGCAGATGATGAAAACAGCACAGCAGGGGACAGCGAGAGCCACCGCACGTCACTACTGGTGCCCTGGCCCCTGCGCAGGCCCAGTGCCCAGGGACAGCCCAGCCCTGGGGCTGCAGCTCCTGGCCATGTCCTCAATGGCAAAAGAAACAGCACTGTGGACTGCAACGGGGTGGTCTCCCTGCTGGGGGCAGGTGACCCAGAGGCCACATCGCCAGGGAGCCGCCTGCTTCGCCCTATGATGCTGGAGCGCCCCCCAGACACGGTGAGCCAGCCCCACAATGCAGGCACCAGGGAAGATGTGATCTCCCAAACTGCCCTGGTGCCAGGGGCCAAAATACTGGCCACGTGTTGATTGAGCACCTATTGAGTGCTGTCCTACCAAGAAATCTCTGCCTGCTTAGCGCTTCCATATCAGTAAGGGCAGACTGACGAAAATCAAAGAAAGAAGAAGAGTGGTGTGTGTGTGAATGTCTCTGAGGTGTGTAATGGTGATAAACGAGGATGACGCTGAGATATTTCACTGGTAAGGTTTAGGCGCCGAGGTGGCACGATAGTGCATGATAGTGTCCTGGAGGCCCTGACTGTGCCATGTAATCACCCTTTAAATTGTAGGGTCAGGGAAAAGCCATCCCGGGGGTCCTCCGAGAAGGGTTGGAGAGGCAAGGGAACACTGAAGGGATTCTGGGTAACGATCATTCACCAGGTTGGAAATAAGCAGTACTTTACCAAGTGGCAAATCAACATCAGTCCAAGCAATAAGTGCCGTGGGGGTCAGAGCAGGAAAAAGGGGGAGAGGGAACCCCATACTCATTTGGAGGCTTTTGAACAAAGACTGGGAGAAGACCAGGAGCTATGCTGCTTTCTGAAACTAGGAGAGTATAGTAGAAACTAGGGTGATGTCGTAGAGTGGTTAGCACCCTGGCTCTGAAGACACCCTGGATTTGGATCCCAACTCATAGCTGACCACCTGGATGGCTGTGGACAACCTACTTTATTTCTCTGTAACTCAAGTGTCTTCATCTATAAAATGGGTGAAAAAATACCCATCTCAGGAAAGCTGTAAGGATGCCATGAGCTAATATGGCAAGGCCCTGCAGACTATGAACATTCTGATATTAGAACACGATAGTGACATGGTCACTACCGTCATCTGGGGAAGTGTGCTCCAGACATAAAGAATAGCAGGTGCAAGGGCCCTGAGGCAGAAGCATGCCGAGGCCGTTGAGTCATGAGGCCAGCGAGGCTAGAAGAGAGGCTGGAGTCACTGTCAGAGGGGTTGGGGAGGGGCCATCCAGGTCATGAAAGGCCACTCAGAGCTTCCGTCACTCAGTCAACAGATCCAGAGACAGACTGGTGACTGCCAATCAGCTGTCCCAGTGTCCTTGTGACCTCTATCCGCCATCACAGCGCCAAAACAGCACACCCAGGAATAAACTGAATGTGTGGCTCAGACCCCGAGGCCAGCAGGGGACAAAGGCAGGCCAGCTTTCTGAGGGGAACATGACTGGACTGGCAGGAAGACGTGGTCAGGATGGTGGAGGTGGGGCTGAGGAGGGAGGACCCTGCCACATGGCCCCACGTGCTCCTGCTCGGACTTGCCCTAGCTGTGGGGCTTGGTACAGGTTAACCTTCTTGTGCCTCCATTACCTCAGCTGGAAAGTGGAAATAAAATTCATAATGTTGAGGCTGGGGCTGGGGCTTAGTGGTAGAGCACTTGCCTAGCACGTGGGAGGCACTGGGTTCAATTCTCAGCACCGCATTAAAAAATAAAATAAAAAGGTCTCTAAAAAATTAACAATGTCATCAGGTTGTGGTGAGGACCAGGAGAGTTAAAACAGAGCGGCGCTTTGGCTAGTTTTTGCCTCCTATTCATTAGTATCTGCCATTAGTATCATTGAATAAAGCCTCCTGGGGTGCCTTGCAGGGCACCTGGGTGGGGCAGATGTATGAATGGGAGGAACTGAGCAGAACAGCTTCTGGACCCCATCACCTGGAGGGTGGGTGTCTGGCTTCCAGGAACATGCAGCAGGCCGGTCCAGTCCTGGAGCCTCGGCCTCGGGGAAGCAGGTTGGAGCGCTAATAGAATTTCCTAATCTCATTAGGGAGCAAATCATCTCATTGTGCAGCACATGTCGGGAGGAATCTAAGTTCAAACACTTCATTACCGGGAACTCTGACTTCACCCCTTCTCACTTCTGTAGGGCCCATTTGTATCCTTAAAGGGATTAGCAGGCCAAGACGGGGTCATTTGCAAAGTTAAAGGAATTATCGACCAAGATGGAGACATTTGAAAAGTCAAAGAGATTAGCAGGCAGCGGGCCCTTGGGAATTCCTTCTCCACTTCCACTGGGTCCCCAGTGAGTGGCTTCTGCCCAGTTCTGGTCTGAAAACACAGCACAGGGTTAGGCCCTGTGGTGCCTGGTCAGGGTGAGACGCAGGAGGAAGGGCCGGGCCACTGAGGACCCACGTTCAGTTTATCCACACTGCAGGGAAAGGGTGACGATTCACTTTGTCCCCATCGGTATGAGTGTTCCTGTCCGGAGAGCCAGACGGAGTCAGGAGAAGCCCACTGAATAGCCTTGCAGTCCAGTGTCCTTGTGACCTCTACCCGCCATCGCATATGTTAGAACTTCTTCCTCCGTATGTTAGAATTTCATCTTCATTTCCCTTGCATCTAGCAAGTTAGGGACAGAGCCGGACTTCTCACCAGCGCCTCCTGGTTCCCAACTGATTTTTCCATCCACCCACTATTTATCTAGTGCCATCCAGCTGTGTTGAGTGCCAGGTGGCATGGGGGCTCCTGTTTTCATAGCCATGAATAGAATAAGCCTGACCTCTGTGCTCATGGAGTTCACCTGGAGTCAGGAAAACCGACAGAGAAATGATAAATATGTTCAGGTCACAGTAGAAAGTTGCTGGGGAGGGTTGGGGATGGGGGCTATAGGTTAGACCACTCAGGGAAGGACTTTTCAAAAAGGAGATATTCAAACTGACAGGCACATGATTTTAGGGAGCCCAGACATAAAGATGCAGAGGAAACAGGACCAAAGGCTCTGGGGAAAGAATGGGCTTGTCATGTTGAAGGGACGAGAGGGCCTGGTAGGGCCAGGTGTGAAGGAAACATCAGAAAGGAACAAGAAATGAGTTTGGAGAGTTAGGATTTGAAGCACGCAGGGCCTTGTAAATCATAGAAAAGTTTGGATCTACTCTGAGAAAGATGGGGAGCAGAGGGGGGAGTTGGACAAAGCAATGGTGTTATCCAGTTTATTTTTGGGGGGAATTCTTTTCTGCTAGGTAGAGAAGAGAGAGGAGATGAGGCCAGTTAATAGGTTATTGCAGTAGTTGTAGCAAAGAGATCATGATGGCTTACGCCAAGATGGTTTATCAGTCAGCTGTTGCCACGATAACGCTGTGTAACAAACCATCCCAAAAGTCAATGGACAACAATAAGCCTCAATTATCATGCTCCTTATCTGCACATTGGCCATGATTTGGCCTGTCTAGGTTGGGCCTGGCTGGGCAACTCTGCTTTAGGATACCTCTTGCTCACACTGTGGGTTAGGTTGGGGCTGTTCCACTTGTCTTTATTCTGAGGCCTGGGCTGGAAGGGTGAATTCCTGGATTCACGGAAGTTTCCTGGAGCACAAGGGAGGGCAAATAGCACTGGTATACTTTAGGCTTCTGTTCACATTATATCTACTTATATGCTCCTGGCCAAAGTAGATCTGCTTCAGGGGGCAGGAAAGTCTCCTTCACCCACCGTGGAAAGGGAAAGAGAATATTTGCTTGATGCTAACTCAAACCATCCTAGATGGTAACAAAGTAGCAGAGAAGTTGGGAGGACTTAAATGTGCTTATGAGTTAAAATGGCTAAATTTATAACTGGGGGTAGTGGCACCTGCCTGTCATCTCAGTGACTCAGAAGGATCACAGGCTTGAGGCAGCTTAGTGAGACCCTGTCTCAAAATAAAAAGGACTGCGGAGCTCAGTGGTAAAGCACCCCTGGGTTCAATCCCCCGTACCACCACCCCCAAATGGTTGTGGAACCTATGGTATTATTATTGTGCCAGCGACCTCAGCCCTTTCCAGAACCTCCACTTGAATGCGTCTATGACTGGGAGCTCATTTCACAGAGCTCTTAACCATTTGCAAAGATTGACCTTAACTTGAGCCCAGGTCTCTTTGGTACCCACCCCACACCCTGGCTCTGCCACACTGGGTGGCCCTCACCCGTCTCCCTCTCTGCCCTGCACAGATTGTAGAGCTCCACTAGTGCACGCTGAGCAACCTGGTTCCCTCCACAGCTCCAGCCCATGGGCTGTGGTTGTGCACGGCCCTGCTCCCATGAAGTTCTTGTGAGCCTCCTTGGTTCTGGGGAGCTCTGTGGAAGCCTGAAGACCACCTGCCAGCCAGCTCCATCTACCAGGCATCTCTGTTTTTAGGCCTGGTTTTTTTTTTGTTTTTTTTTTTTTTTTTACTTATAAAAATGACGTGTGCATGTTGGAAACAAGTCCAGCTGTGCAGAGCTGCCCACAGCGAACAGGGAACTTCTGCCCCTCCCTGCCCCCAATCCAGTTCCCCAGAGAGCTCCACTCTAACAACCAGTATTTGTCTTCCAGACCTTGGTCTTGTTTTTTTTCCTCCAACTGTTTGTCTTGGAGATGCTCCTATGGGATCATATGCAGAACCACCTCATTCTCATTATTGTCTGTATCAGAATCCAGAGTCGGGTTGTATCTATAATTGATTTTAATATTCTTCCTATTGATTGGTTGTTTTGTTTTTATGGTATTCAGAACAGTGCCGCCATGAACATCATTTATGTATATTTTGGGTGCGTGTGTATAATTATTTATGAAGTTTACTAGACGAGGAATTGTAGGGCCAATTTAAAATTTTCTTGGTAGATACAAACCTGCCTCCACCGAATATGTGGCCCCCTACCAGCCACATCTAAGCAGGATTGCTTTATGCTTCTACTGAGGTCATCTTAGAGCACGTTAGATTTCTTTTTTTCCAGGCTCTTTTGTGCTCTTGACTCCGGGGAGCTTGTGGTCAATTAAGACTCCCAGATCATTTTTGCATGTACTAATGTATATGACAACATTTGGCACACAAAGGACTTGTGCTGTACTTGTGTTTTCCTAACCACACTCAAGAATCACTGCCAATGAGAGGTGGTGGAGAATTTTTTTAAAAAAAAAAAAAAAAGAAAAATGAAGGTAATAATGATTGGCAGGAGGCATGGGAGCAGGGCAATTATTAGCTGGGAGGGAGTTGGACTTAGCTTTTCTAAGCCCAATATCTAATATCCCATCAAGACCTCTATCCTGTCCCCTGTAAAGTCCCCAGCCTGAGTCTAGACTGGTCACCCCAGGCCCAGCAGGACCTATAGCTGGGAGCAGGACCCCCCCACACCCAAACCAGATTGACACATATCTTCTGATTGCACCCAGACCACACCATCGGAGGACCCAGGTGGACCCCAGATGCTGACTCCCCAGGCTCCGTGTGTTGATGGCTTTGAGGAGCCAGGAGCACGGCAGCGGGCCCTCAGCGCTGTCAGTATCCTCACCAGCGCACTGGAAGGTCAGTCCCCTGTGTTGTGCAAGCACTCCACACTTCCGCTCTAGGGACCCTCGCCTCCACCCCAGCCTGCACGGGCCTCCTCCATCTGACCGCATTGCACTCAGACTTTTCTATCCTCCGTAGCCTCAAATGTGTTTGCCTGGCCTCCAGTGTCTTGTTCTTTCCTAGGCATTCCCATGTCTGTGTATCTTCCCAACATGCCCACATCTGTCCTGGCATGTCCCAAGCTCTTATCCGTCGCATCCCTGCCTCTCCCAAGCATCCCCAGGCTCCTTAGAATCATCCTACCCCAAGCAGCCCTTCCCGTTTCAGCCCAGCCATTCCCACACTCCTGGCATCCCAGGAAGACACGTGTGACCCAGTCCACAAAACCCAGCTAACTCCCTGGCTGTCCCCCCAGAGTTGGAGGAGTCTCACCGCAAGTGTCCACCATGCTGGAACCGCTTTGCCCAGCGCTACCTGATCTGGGAGTGCTGCCCGCTGTGGATGTCCATCAAGCAGAAAGTGAAGTTCGTGGTCATGGACCCGTTCGCCGACCTCACCATCACCATGTGCATCGTGCTCAACACGCTCTTCATGGCTCTGGAGCACTACAACATGACCACCGAATTTGAGGAGATGCTGCAGGTCGGAAACCTGGTAAGAGCCACCTGTCACCGGTTCTCCAACAGGCGTCCCCAAGCGAAGGGTAGCGAGGAAGGGATCCTGAACACAAAGGGTCTTCTGAGGGCAGGCGGCATCCTGGAAGACCTCTGGGAAGAGGGAGTCTCAGGGTCAGCTTTTAAGGACTGGAGAGATATAGATTTGGAGTGGATTTGGAGAGAGATTAGGACAGCAAGATGGTCAGCTAGATGGATGGCTAGATAGCTAGGCACAGCGAGAACATCAGGCAGAGCCAGATTTGAATTCTGACTCAGCTCTTACTGACTATGAGACCTCAAGCAAATCATTTAGTCTTGGTAATTGGCACAATAAGTATTTGTCAAATTTAATAAATATAAAATTAGTATGACAATATCAACCTCATAGGAAGCTAATGAGGATTGAATCAGATAATGTGTATTATGTGCTGGGCTCAGAGTCTGATAAACAATAAGCATTCAAAATAAATGATAGTTGTGGTTATTCTCGTTATTGTTGTAATTATGGAGACTGACCCTGGAAGTCAGAATGTCTGAGTTCTAATTCTGATTTTTTTTTCCCCCTTGAGACAAAATTAAGTCTGGCCTCTTCACCGTACCAACAGGAAAAACTGAGACCCAGAGATAGGAGGATGTGACTTAGTCAAGGTAGAGTCAGGCATGGAGTAACTGTCTCCTGACCCACATGCATGGGCTATTTTGGCTCTGGCCAGGCACACAGCCAGACCTTCTCTAGGGGATCATGGGGCAGGGTTGACCTCAGGAAGTAGCATGATCCTGGGATCCGTCACTGAGGCTGGTGGGATAGGCCCTCCAGCCTATGGGTCTCAGCTTTTCTCTCTTACAGCAGAACTTAGCCCTGTCTCAGATCCAGCTGCTCAGGTGGCCCCCAGAGGCAGGTAGATCTCCCACACTGTGGAGCATGAAAATTTTCTTCTTGTATTACTTTCCAAACCCGGGACTCTAGATAGTTCTCCGCAGGGTGTATTCCAATTCTTTCACTAATTTGAGCCCGTCTGGCTGTAATTTTACTTTTCTTCTTCTCTTTGCAAACAAAAGTAAAAGCTACATCTCAGTCTGTCAGAGTCTCCTGGCATTGCTGGGGTGTTGGGTGGTTAAGCAGGGTTTGGGTTGATGTGGTTTTATGGGAATGTGACCCCTGGGTTGGACTGAGTCACTTGTGATGCAGAGCCCTGGAAGCTTCCCTGGACCACCAAGCTGTGGTTGAGTGGCAGTTGTATGAAACTCGGTTATTGGCAGCAAGAGATACAGTTGGGTTATAGCTATATTTTGTTCTGTTTGAATAGCTTTATTGTTAATATGTAAGATTTTGGTTTTCTTGCATTTAATATAGTGTAAATGGTTTAAATATGAAATGTAAAGACACAAAACCACAAAAATAAACATGGGTAAATAATCTTGATATTGGAAAATAACTTTCCAAGCTTGTCTCTAAAGACAAATTTTATAAAAAATAAGATTGATAGATTTGAGTCATTTTTTTTTTGACCCATCATATAAAGAAAGGTAGAAGGCAACTGAAACTTCTGTCCTCAACAACATTATGGACAGAAAAACCCTGAAAAGTCTATGATGAAACAACTTAAATGTAACTAAATACATGGAAAGTAACAGAATCTCCAAGTGCCTAGAGCAAAGAGGGGCTCAGAGGCCACACACAGTATTAAACCCATGAAATGGTTCTGCAGTTGCCCTGGGGATGGGCGCTGGGTAGAGAGCTCTGGAGGCTTGGCATGTCATGGCCAAGTAGACGAGACACAGTCTGGCAAGCGTGGGCAGGGGTTGGGCTGCTATAGTCCGTCTTCCAGAATTTTCTTGGTTTTTTTTTGGGGGGGGCGCCTCATAGATCTTGAGGCCGAGAAGTCCAAGACTGAGGGGCTGCATCTGATGAGGGCCTGCATTCTGTATCCTCACATGGAAGAAGGCACCACATGGCAGGAGAGCAAGAAAGACGGACGAAGGAAAAGGAGGCCAAACTCTCCCCTTTTATAATTAATCCACCCTCCTAATAATGCTCTCTTCTATTCATGAGGGCTGTGCCCCTATGGCCCAGTCCTCTCTCGAGGGTCCGACCTCTTCATACCAACACAACAGCACTTAAACTTGAACATGACTTTTGGAAGGGACCTTCAAACCATAGTAGTGACCATATGTACATTCAGTAAAATGGCAAACCTCTAGCTGAGGCTAGAGAGGGGGAAAGTCACCCCTGGAAGCTTGTGAGCATGGATTTGGTCTTAAAGAAAGTCAGGGTTCATATTTATACCGGATTGCTCCTGGAGCCCATACCTGAGAAGATTAACATATAAAATAACCCGGGATGATCTGTGGAAGACCCTGAAAGAGGCAAACAGAAATTACCTGGAAAGACATGTCTTCAAGCCAGGTCAGACTAAATTCCCCGAATTATAAACCGCTTAAGGAAATATCCCACTGTGAGCAAGAGTCACAAACACACACACACACACACACACACACACACACACACACATATACAGGCTTAACCCCTTAAAATGTCATAAAGCAGAACTCTTGGATAGAGATAATAAAAACAAGAATATTCATAATAACTAAAGATGTGAGAGAAGGAAATTAAAACATGAAAATAAAATGATTTTGAAGAAGTACCAAACAAGATCTCTAGAAATGAAAAATATAGCCATTGAGATTAAAATCTTAGCGTTCAAATCCAATGGCACATTAATGCAGCCGAGAAGACCAATGAATATAAATTTATATGTAAGGAAGCTGCTCAGGATATAGTGCAGAGAGATGAACAGAAACAGATAGAAAGAAAGGAAAACAGACCTGACATCATTTTCCAGCGTATGCTGTTGTCTACATAGGTGACCCAAGGAAATCCACAGGGAGGTCTTCAACTCTAGGAAGAGAGTTCAGCAACGTTGTTGGTTACAAGCTCAATATCACAAAGCGTACACCTCGTCACCATTGACAATCGATTGGAAAACATAACTTTAAGACAGTTAACACATACCAGGCACAGTGGTGCACACCTGTAATCCCAGCCACTCAGAAAGCCGAGGTAGGAGGATCACAAATTCAAGGCCTTCTTCAACAACTCAGTGAGATCCTGTCACAAAATAAAAAATAAAAAGGAGGACTGGGGTTGTGGTTCTGTGGTAGAGCGCTGGCCTAGCACGTGTGAGGCCCTGGGTTCGATTCTCAGCACCACATATAAATACATAAAATAAATGTATTGTGTCCACCTACAACAAAAAAAATAAATATAATAAATAATAAATAAATAAATAAATAAAAAGGACTATGGATGTAGTTCAGTGGTTAAGTGACCCTGGGATTAATCCCCAATACCGCCCCCCCCCCACCAAAAAAAAAAAACCTTAACACACATATATAACACAGTTTATATGAGAAGATTATGAGACTACAGGAAAACATAAGAAGACTTAAAATTGGAATTATATGCCATTTCTATAGATGAAAGTCTGACTATTGTAGAGATATTAATTTTTTTCCAAATTAACCTATAAATTCAGTATAATTCCAATCAAAATCTCATACAAAGTAATCCCAAAACTTATATAGAAAAGTAAAGCTTATCAAGACAAATTAAGGAATAAGGTAAAGAATTTACTACTATATATTAAGATATATTATAAAGCTAAAAACATTATAGTATTGGAATAGACGTAGAAAAAAAAATGGACCAGTGCTATGATAAGTCCTCAGAAATAGAACAATTCATATTTGGAGACTCAATGAATAACAGAAATGCATTATAAGAGGGTAGGAAAAGAATGAACTATTCCTTAAACAATTCTGGAAAGAATAGTTAATCTTAAGAAAGAAAATAAATTGAGACCCCCTACTCACATCATACTCATGAATTAGATGCTGAGTAATTTGATTTAGCACATAAATACAATAAAGAAAAACTTAAAAGCTCTTAGAATAAAATTAAGAGAAAATGATTTAATTACTTGAAAAGTTTATACTATGAAAGAAAAGATTGCTGAATTTACCTGTGTTCACATTTATAATATCAGCACAACAAAAGATACCAAAAGCTAAGTGAAATCACTTTTCCACAAACTAGAAGTTGACCTTAGGAAAAGCATTTGATTGGACAGACATGGAAACTCATGAAATTCAGACAATATTGAAGACTTATACATCAATAAGGAAAAAAGAGACAATTTAATGGTCAAAACACAACATAACGGTGAACAAACAAAATGCCAAGCAAATCAGGTGGTTATAAACGCATGAAGTAAGACACAGAGGAAGGAAAACTAGAGGGACATAATATAGTAGTTCTTACCTATAAGAGGGTACAAAATAAACTCCTGTGGTTGGCAAGAATGTGGTACTGTGGGAACTCTGTGTAAGAGTGAGGATTTGGTACACCCATCACGGGGAACAATTTACAGTATCTGCTTCATAACAGACATCCATACTCTACAACTCAGGAATTTATATTCTTAATAAACTCTGAGACTTCTCTGTACAGGGAAACAGAAATTTCTTTACAGGGTTATTAGCCATAGGGAAATTTGAATCAATATAAATTTCCTCCATCCTTAAAAAAATAAAGAAATAAAATGCAGTGTATTCATAAAATGAAATACTGTACACAATTTAAAATGAATACATATACATGTATCAATATTAGCTAAATCTCATAAACATGATGTTAAGAATAAAAGGAAATGGGGTAGTTTTCCTAATTTCTCTTTCAGTAGATTCATCATTGATGTATAGGAATACATTCAATTTATGGGTGTCGATTTTATATCCTGCTACTTTGCTGAATTCATTTATAAGTTCTGGAAGTTTTCTGGTGGAATTTTTTGGATCTTCTAAATTTAGAATCATGTCATCTGCAAATAGTGACAGTTTGAGTTCTTCTTTTCCTATTCATTTCCCTTTAATTTCTTTCTCTTGTCTAATTGCTCTGGCTAAAGTTTCAAGGATGATGTTGAATAGAAGTGGTGAAAAAAGGCATCCTTGTCTTGTTCCAATTTTTAGAGGGAAAGCTTTCAATTTTGCTCCATTTAGAATGATGTTGGTCTTGGGCTTAGCATAGATAACATTTGCAGTGTTGAGGTATGTTCCTATTATGCCTAGTTTTTCTAGTGTTTTGAACATGAAGGGGTGCTGCATTTTGTCAAATGTGTTTCTGTATCTATTGCGATGATCATCTGGTTCTTGTTTTTTAAAATCTATTGATGTGATGAATTACGTTTATTGATTTCTATGTGCTGAACCAACCCTGCATCCCTGGGATGAATCCCACTTGATTGTGGTGCACTATCTTTTGAATAGGTTTTTGTATGTGATTTGCCAGAATTTTATAGAGAATTTTTGCATCTATGTTCATCAGGGATTTTTTTTTTTTTTTGGTCTGAAGTTTTCTTTCCTCGATGTGTCTTTGTCTGATTTGGGGATCAGGATGATATCAGCCTCATAGAATGAGTTGGGGAGGGCTCCCTCCTTTTCTATTTCATGGAATAATTTGGGGAGTATTGGTGTTAATTCTTCTTTGAAGGTCTTGAACACATGAGCATAGTCCATTTAATAATAATCGAATAAATTATTATGTGCATTTAAAATGTAAAAACATGTATGGGAATGATCACCATCAGACTTGGGATGGTGACTGCCTTGGAGTGAATGCAGGGGACTTCAGTTTTATCTGTGGTGGCACATGGTGGGTCAGAACATGGTGGAAGCCATCGTTGACCTTAGGTCCTTGTTTTAAAGTATATATGTAAATGGCTAAACTTTTCTGTATCTCAGTTTCCCTAGCTAATAATAAATATGGCATATCTCACAGGTTTATCATGAGAATTACATGGTTTAATATGTGTGAAACACTCGAACAATGCCTGCCATAGGGCAAATGCTGTTTAAGTCTTTATTATTATTATTTTGTGAGGACAAATAAAACAGGATTTGAAACAAATGTGGCAACATGTTAATATTTGGCAGAGTTTGTGGCGAGTATAAAGGTATCCACTACGTTATTCTATCTATACTTAAAATATACATTCTTATTTTATAATTTAAAACATATGGTAAAGATAAGCAACAAATCAGGAAAATCATGGCAATGCATAGAGAAGATAGAATGGTAATACCCTTAATATATAAAGTATATTGATAAATAATTTTTAAAGCAAACATCCTAGTGGAACAATAAGCAATGTATATGAACAACAAGTGAAGGCAATTTTACCAAAAAAAAAAAATCAAAGAAATAGCAAATAAAATAGCCTTGTCCTGTTGAATTAGAAAAGGTAATAAGAATAGGATACCCAATACTAGCAGAGAGGCAGCTACTCACACATAGCTCATGGAACTGGTGAAAACCTGCCCCTGAGGATCATTTAGCAATGTGTTGGAAACACTAAAAATGATTATTGACTACACAATTCAATTTCCAGAAATCTGCCCCATGGAAAGAATTGGGAAAGTTGTTTTAA
This sequence comes from Marmota marmota marmota, assembly GCF_001458135.2. Lineage (NCBI taxonomy): Eukaryota > Metazoa > Chordata > Mammalia > Rodentia > Sciuridae > Marmota > Marmota marmota. Next base: position 15,155,840 of record NW_026000241.1, read on the forward strand.
AGTATATATGTAAACGGATACTTATTTGTTTGTGTTTAAGAGGGGAAAAAAGAATGCTCATCACAGGGAAATAGTTAAACTGGTTATGGCACTCTACAGTGCAATAGGCCACAAAAAAAAGAAAGAAAGCAATGCTGTAGAGTGCATAATTGGCACAGAAGGGAGTGCACAGGGTATTCTGTGTTAAGGGCAGGTTTACAGCATGTAGAGTGTGATCCCATTTAAGACATGCCAAGGTCAAGAAGAGTTTGGGGTTCCCCAGAAGTCCTTCCATTTGCTGGGACTCCACCATGAGCACTGATGGTGGGCTTCCTGCCAAGAGTCAGAGGAAGTGGGTCCCCACACTCAGAGCCATCTGCCAGATCCCAGTGAGCCTATCAAATATTCAGAGTTGTTTCCATCTGAAGCAGCCCCTGCCCACTCTCAGCAGTCATAATAAATGCCTCTGATGGTCATAACAATCGCCCTCTCATAAAGTGTCCACTTTACATCCATTAGCTCTAACTCTTAGAAACCTTCTATGGAGTTATTATTATCCCCATTTTACATATGGGCACTCTCAAGGCTCAGAGAGAGATGGAGAAACTGGCCCAAGATCACACAGGGCAGACCCTACTTTATACTGCAGGTCTGACTGCCATCCTCTGCACATCTTAAACCATCAAGCTGTGATCACAATGGCCTTAGAACACCTGATCCTGTGACAGGAACAGGTACCAGTCTTCCGGTACTTCTCAAGCTTGACTGTGCATTAGAGTCACCTGGGAAGGTTTTTTTGTTTTTTTTTAATTCCTGTAACTGGAGTCATTTGGATGGGATCCAGGCCTTGGCATTTTCAAAGCTCCCAAGGTGATTCCGGTTCTCAGGTCAGAGAATCTGTGCATTCCAAACAACACTGCCCCAACTTCCAGTAGCCTAGGAATCAGCACCAATGAGGATTCTGATTCAGCAGGTCTGGGATCATCTGAGATTCTGCTTTTCTAAAGAGCTCCCAGATGATGCTATTGGTACCCAAAGAATTTTTCATGTATCACTGCCCAAAAGGCATTCCTAAGTGCAGGGCCTTTCCTGAGCTCCAGTCCCCAGAAATAAGAATTAGTTCTCATGGATCTAACAGTCCTTAAGAACACACCCTCCCTCGTGTGCCCAGGCAGGTGCTGGGGAGGGTCACAGATGGGACTCAGAGAAAGGGACAACAAGACCTCACCACTGGGGACTCTCTGGGAAGCCTGGGGCAGGAGCACTGCTGCCTGAGGGCTCTGAGCACAGGTGCATGAGACATCAGCTGGGTGGGGAAAGGTCCCTGAAGTCAGGAAAGCGGACCCAGCTGGTGCCAGATTGAGGGACCATGGTGCCTGCAGGTCAAAGGCCCAGCCCTTATTTATTTAACAAATACTGGTGGGCCACCTATGCACTGGGCATTATCCTAGGTCTAGTAAGACAGAAAAGTCCTTTCTATCAAGAAGCTTACATTCTGAACAGAGGGGACTTGATGAACATGCAGCTGTCAGATGGTGGTATGTGAGAAAGAGAGAAAGCAAGGAAGGGGACAAGGAGTGGGATGGAGGGCACATGATTTCAAGCATCAGGAGGCCCCATGGGTTGAGTGGCTTTTGTTCAGAGACCTGAAGGGAGGGAGCCCTGTGGATGAAGGAGAAGATGCTCTAGAGAGAGGGAGCTGTGAGTGCAAAGGCCCTGGGAAGAGAACAGCAAGGAGATGGGGCCCAAGGGATGGAGAAACTATGGAAATAGGCCTGGGTCCTGGGAAAGAAGCAGAGCCCAAGGATGCTTTCTGGGGCCACCCAATAATTTGGGTGGAGGCTGAAATATTTCAAGTCATTCCCCCTACACACACACACACACACACTGCCAAGAACTTGGCTGGTGGAGGAATGAACATTTCCTTCTGGGTCCATGAGGGCCATGCCTCCCCAAGCCTACTTCTAGGGGGGCCTCTTCTGAACAGAAGGGACAGGCAGATGCTGTGGCCACTGACAGATGCCTCTCTCTCTCTCCTTTTAGCTCAGAGACCCCTCAGGTGCCAAGGCCAGAGTGACCTTCCCTTTTGATTGTTGACCCCAGGGAGCTGGCTCAGCCATGCCTGTCACCAACTCCCATGTCCTCACTGTTGCTGCAGACCCAGCACTGTTCCCAGAGGCTCCCCAGTCCTCTGCCCACAGCATTCCCTCCCCTCCAGAATGCCCTGAGTGCCTCCTCGCCTCCCTTAGGATAGCTCACAGCTCCTCAACAAGACCAAGGAGGCTCATGTACAGGCCTCTGACTTCCCTTCACACCAGACATCCCCCACTCTTGGAACCATGCCCCTGTTATAGCAATTGGCAGCCTTCAGGACAGCTGGCTATGGTCATGGCAGCCTGGCCCACCACAGTATGAGTTCCTGAACCACAGGCTCCAATGGCCAAGGTCAGGCAGCTTGGGATTCATGAGTCAACAAACCAGGTGAAGCTCAGCCTCCACCCACTCAGGAAGGTCTGCTGGAGAGAAGGGAAGCTCAAAAGCTTGGAGGAAAGAGCTCTGGGTTATTCTCCTGGCTCCTGAACTTGATAGCTTTATGACCCCAAGGATCCTGACTTCAGGAGCCTTCCCTGCCCAGCCTACGCCTCATGCACCTGTGCTCAGAGACCTCAGGCAGAGGCGCCCCTGCCCCATGCTTCCCAGAGAGTTCTTAATGGTGAGGCCTGGGTTGTCCCTTCCTCTGAGTCCCTGGGCACAACAAGGGAGGGTGTGTTCTTAAGGACTGTTAGATCTATGAGTACTAATACTTATTTCTGGAGCCTGGAACTCAGGGAAGGACTTGCACTTAGGAATGCCTTTGGGGGTAGTGATATGTGAAAAATTCTCAGTGCCTCAGTTTCCTTTCCTGTAAATGGGGTCAAGGATGTTTTCCTCGTGGGGTTGTTGAACGGATTAAAAGAAGCAATACATGCAGAGTATTCTAGTATTGCACCTGGCACATCACCAGTGATCCAGAAATGGCAGGTGGCTAACATTACAGTGGGAAGAGCTCACAGGTGGACAAGGATTGAGGGCATTCTGAGCAACAGGAACAGCATGGGCTAGTGCTCCCTGGGGAGCACTCCTTGGTCATTCCACCAGGAGTGCTCCCCAGGGAGAAGCATGCTGGAAGGAGTCTGGGGCTGGGTCACCACCACCCTCCTCTGCCTCCCCCACACCAGGGGCCTCTTAGACTGAAGTCTGTAGAGTCCCAGTGGGCCCAGGCTGGTGTCGTGCTTGATGAGCAGCTGAGAGGGCTGGGACACCAGGCTGGAGAAGAGAGCCAGCACAGAGTGAGCAGCACTGGGAGCCCAGGACAAGTCAGAGCTGCCAGCCAAGAGGAAGACCCTGCCAGAGCCAGAGTCAGGAAGTGAAGTGCCCTTGCTGGCCAGAGGGTCTTCCCACCCGAACCTCAGAAGCCCCTGATTCCTGCTTCCTCTTCAGGTCTTCACTGGAATCTTCACAGCAGAGATGACCTTCAAGATCATTGCCCTTGACCCCTACTACTACTTCCAGCAGGGCTGGAACATCTTCGACAGCATCATCGTCATCCTTAGCCTCATGGAGCTGGGCTTGAGCCGCATGGGCAACCTGTCGGTGCTGCGCTCCTTTCGCCTGGTACCCAGCTGGACCCACTGCAGGGGGGCGGGTGGGTGGCTGGGAATACCCCTTCTCTGGGTCACCTCTCAAATGCCCCTGCTTTGATATGTTATGCCTTCAGCCCCAAATCATTCGCTCAGTGCCCCTAGCACCTAGGAGTGGAGGTGGATGAGACAGAAGGAGACATCTCTTTACAAGAGAGCAATCGGGGTGACATCTGAATGATTTGCAAAGCCCTTCATGGTCCACAGTGTCCCTGTTGGTCCTCATAGGACCCAGGAGTAAGGCTGGTATTGCCACCTCCCCCATTTCACAGATGAGGAGATTGAGACTCAGAGAAATTAAATGAATTTCCCAAAGCCACAGGGCAAGTAACAGGGGGAGCCAGATCGGCTGGCCACTCATCCAGGCAGCATTTTTAATGTACACACAAATCACCAGGGAATCTTGTTAAAATGCAGAGACTGATTCAGTAGTTCTCAGGTGATGCCAAAGGTGCACATCTGTGAACCACACTTGGAGCTCAAAAACGCCTGTAAGATCCAGATGTGGGGCTGGAGTTGTGGTCATGGAAGGCTTCCTAGAGACAGCTCCTGAGCTCTGCGGGTGGCTCCTCTGGGGGATATAGGAAGGTAGAGTGGTGGGGTAAGTAAAGAAAGCCTGGGATGTGGGTTACAATCCTGATTCCATTGCCATGAGCCAAGGAATTTACAAGTTACTCCACCTGTAAGGATTGGTTTCTTCATCTGTCAAATAAGGTAGTAATAGTGCCAGCCTCATGCGGTTATTGGGAGTTCTGAATGAAGCAAACCATCCTAAGCACAGGCATGGCACAGGCATTACACATTAGCATATGCCCCTTTCTCTGTGGTAACTGAGAGGAGAGAGAGAGATGGAGGTCATTGGATGAGTCAGAGATGGTTTGAGATGGCCCGAAGGATAGCTGATGAGGACAGATCTGAAAGAGGAAAGATGTTCTAGGTTGGGAGAATCTATTGGGAAGTTCCTGGATGTGAGACCAAGGAAGGGAGGAAGCTGGTATGGGACAAAGAGGTGATAAGTTGAGGGGCAAGCGCTGGAGCTGTTGACCTGACTCCCAGAGCAGAGTCCAGCCAGGTTGCTCTCAGAAATGGGTGCGAGTGTATGCTCTTGGAGAAATGGGGATAGGTGGGTGTCAGCGACCTCCAAGGCTTCCCTGAGCTTTCAAGCAGGAGCTGGGGGAGGGGAAGGGTGTTCATGGGAAGTGAGAGCCAAAGTCCCTCACATGGACCTCTCCTCTTCTTCCCTCCCCAGCTGCGGGTCTTCAAGCTGGCCAAATCATGGCCCACCCTGAACACGCTCATCAAGATCATTGGGAACTCAGTGGGGGCGCTGGGGAACCTGACGTTGGTGCTGGCCATCATTGTGTTCATTTTTGCCGTGGTGGGCATGCAGCTCTTTGGCAAGAACTACTCAGAGCTGAGGCACCGCATCAGTGACTCCGGCCTGCTGCCCCGCTGGCATATGATGGACTTCTTCCACGCCTTCCTTATTATCTTCCGCATCCTCTGTGGCGAGTGGATTGAAACTATGTGGGACTGCATGGAGGTGTCTGGGCAGTCATTGTGCTTGCTGGTCTTCTTGCTTGTTATGGTCATTGGCAACCTTGTGGTAAGTCGGCCAGGGGTGTCGCACATGCATACCCACCCAACCAACCAACATTTCATCCTGCCAGGTACCCCAAACCCAGCCATCCACTTATCCATTTGCTTACATTTCCTCCTCTCTACCCACTCATCCAGCCATCTGTCAGACCACCCACCCCTCAATCTCTCATCCATCCACCTACCCATCCGTTCATCCATCTACTTGTTTACCCGTCCTTCCCTCTATTCACCTATCAACTCATCCACCCACCTATGCCCCCACTCACCCATCCATCTATGCGCTTATTTTCAACCCATATATTCACTTACCCATTCATTCTTTTATCTACCTACTTGTTAATACATTCACCTCCACAGCCATCTATCCACTTACCAATCACACTCCCACCATGTGCCTTTCTTATCCGTCTGCCTACTCACTTACCAATCTCCTGTCCATATTCACCCATTCAGTCATCCTTCAACCCCATGTCCTCATCCACTCATCCATCCATCCACTCATTCATCACCCATCTATTCATTTGTCCCTCAACCATCCATTCATGAACCATTTACACAAACACACACACACACACACACACCCTTCACCCTTCCATATATCCACCATTTATCCATCCATTCATCTATTACCTATCTGTTCTCTCACCCATCTGTTCCTTAATTCATTCATCCCACTCATCCATCCATCAACCTACCTTTCTATTCACTTATTTACCAGTCCCATCCATTCAGCTAGCTACTCACTCCTTACTCATTGACTCATCTATCCATCCACCTATTTATTTATTTATTTATTTATTTTTGTGCCAGGAATTGAACCCAGGGCACTTTACCACTGAGCCATACTCCCCACTCCCCCTTTTGAGACAGGGTCTCACTAAGTTGCTTAGGGCCTCACTAAGTTGCTCAGGCTGATTTTGCACTTGTGATCCTCCTGCCTCAGCCTCCTGAGTTGCTGGGATTACAGACATGTGCCACCACGTCCACCTATCACTCACTCTTAATTGAATTTTGCTCATTCGTTCATTCACCCACTTATTTACCCATCTCATTAATTTATTTATTGACTCATCTATGCATTCTTTTATGGTCACTACAATGAATCACCAGATGATTTTCAGTTGAGCTTAGCATATGTTCACTGAGCCCCTACTGCATGTAAATGTTCCAAACACCAGTAAAGCAGACTGAAGCAAAAGGAGCCTAGCCCCAGCCTTGACACTGCTCACTCACCTGAGAGAATTGGGAGGTGGGGAGTTCAGACAGGTCTGAAATAATTCAGACTGGTCAAGTGACCAGAGCACCATGGAGGAGCCCATGGGTATGTTCCCCTCCAGCTAGGGGAATCAAAGAGGGCTTCCTGGAGGAGGGTTTGAAGCTGTCCTGATAACCAGGTAATGCGGAAGAGGTTGACCATTAGGTATAAACAGGTGGTAATCCAGGTGGGTCCAGTAGGAGCTTTTTAAGCTACCTGATTGTGGTGGGAGTTCCTGCTGTCCCATAAAGAGGAGCCAGGCCTTTGTTCCTATGGCCCCCTCTCTGTCCTAGGATCTTGCCTTGTGTCCCTAAACTGTGCAGAAGTTCAGATTTAAGAGAGATCAAGGTCTAAATGCCAGAGGATAGAACTTAGGAAGAAACAAGGTTGAGGCGAGTCTTTGGTTCAGAATCAAGTCAGCATCCACTGTGGTCATGGAGCCACCTTCCTGGGCGCTCAGGTGGCCCACTCATGCTCCAACATCACCGCTGCATGGTCTGGCTCTGCTGCTGCTGCTGCTGTGTCTCTGTCGAGGGCAGCACAGGGTCACATCTGCACATAGAGAGGTTTTAGATCCACTTTTCCAGGCTGCTGTGGGATGACAACTTTGGGCTGTAGATTTCAGAGCCTTTCCCCACACCTGCCTGCTTTTACTTCCATGTGCTTTAACCAGGATAGGATAGGACAAGACTAGTTGTGGTCAAACCTCCACCGGGCAGAGCTCACAGCCCAAAGAGGAGCCAGGGTATCCGTGCCCAAAGAACCCAGCTCTTTTTGCTGCCCCTTGGGTGAGAGCCTCACTTAGCTCCTGACCCAGCCCCAGGGGCTGCCAGACCCTGTCTGTTCTAAGAAGAATGCAAGTGTGCTGAGCAGGGAGCCCCCGGCCAGGCTGAGCCGCCCCTCACACACAGAGCCCTGCCATTTCCGAGCGGATCTGCCTGGGGATGAGAAGATTAGAGGCTGCTGGAGGAGGGAAGTTAGCGCCGGCCCACGCAACCCCCTCCCTGGCCGCCTCAGGAATTGGGCCGCTGCCGGGCTGGCGTGGGTGGAAGCAAGATTGCCATTGAAATGGGAAGTGAGGATCAGGCAGGGGCTGGGGAGCAGCGGCATGATTGACTGGGAAGCCCTGGAAGAAGCCAAACTTTGGAAGCCGTAGACAAGGGAGGACTCAGGTCCTGTGTGGGTGGACAAGGCTTCTAGGTGCCCTCCTACCCTGCCCCCAGCCTGGGCCCAGGACTCTTGGGATCAGAAGATGGGGGGCCACATATGCAGTGAGGGCTGGAGTAGGGGACCGCAGAGGTCAGCAGGAACAGAGGCAGGCTGTGCCTGGGCCAGGCCAGCACCTCTGATTCACATCACATGCCTTGCCCTCAGATGACGACATTAAAAGGGCTGCCATCTGTCAGTGAGATGGCAGGGGAGAGGCTTACTCCTTACCCTTTCCATACCGTTTACATGAATACATGTTACCTGCTGCGTGAATACAGAGGCCTGGCCTCGCCTCACTACCACTTTCACCAGAATCTCCTTCACAGCTTTCTGACAAGTGTGGCATCCCTGGATGGGGTGTGTGGCATCTCTTAGGGGCTTACAAGAAGTCAGAGCAGGAGCTCCGAATGGATCTCTAATAAGCACTGTACACCCACCTTTACCAGCCACCTGCTGCAAGGGCCCTGTTCAACTGCAGTCCCTCCTGAGGGGCTGGGAGGAGCAGACATCAAGCCCTCAGTGGGGACATTATGTCCCTGGGCTGTGCACCTGGTGATGCTCTTAGACCAGTCCAACCCATGTATGTGATAAGCCCACCGCCATCTTCCTTTACCCTCCACGAGACTGGGAAATAGACTCAAACCCAGTCCCTTGTCATGCAGCAAACATCCTCATTCCTAGCAAAAAAACAAAACTTCACATTTTCGGGATGTTTTAACAACAAGCAATTATCCAGAACCATCCAAAGGCTGAGGGGTTATGCAAACTCTCCTTAAGGAGTCTCTCATCCCTAACCCCTAAGAAACAACTTCAGTAAAGTACTGTGCCTTCTGGAATCTCTTGGATGCAAACCCTTCCTCTCACCCCTGGCAGCAGAATGGGCCTTAGAACCACAGCTGACCCTGGCACCAGTCCCAGGTCCCCCACCCTATCCCAGTTATGTGGTCCCACTCACAGCACCCATTGGGTGCCCTTACAAGCTAGACACAGCCACCTCTGTGGGGCCAGACCCCACAGTGATTCTGAAAGGCCCGAGACCTTCTCATGGCTTTCTGGCTTCTTTTCCTATCATTACCCTCTATTCTGCTCAATCCCCTGCGTCCTTCACCTGGAAAACACAGACCTAGAACACAGGGAGAATAGGCTTCCATAACAGCAGCTGCAGGTCTTAGAGCAGAGAGCCTGCTTCTGGCGGGAGCTCACGCAGACCACTCTCCTCCTTCAGCATCAGACACACCAGCTCCTTTCTCAAGAAAGTCCTGAGAATTTGGGTTGCTTCTGGGTGGAAATCTGTCTTGTTCCTAGACACCCATTTCCCAGGAAGGAACCTCATGCCCATCCTGACCCCATTCCCAATGCTGCAGAAAGAGGTGAGAGAAGAGAAAAAAAGGCCTATGTCTAGAAGTATCTGGAACAGGGATGAGGCTCTGCCCAGCCTCCTGTGTGACCTTAAGCAAGCCCCTCTTTGGAGTTCATTTCCATCTGTAGTCTTTGATATGGTTCTCCCACTGAACCTGAATTTAGACTGCATGGTGAGCACTTGGGAGGAGGAATTTGAATTCCTTTTTCTTTTTTTTTTTTTTGTTGGGTGGGGGGTACTGGGGATTGAACTCAGGGCCACTCGACCACTGAGCCACATCTCCAGCCATATTTTATATTTTTTTCAGAGACAGGGTCTCACTGAGTTGCTTAGCGCCTTGCTTTTGCTGAGGCTGGCTTTGAACTTGTGACCCTCCTACCTTGGCCTTCCAAGCCGCTGGGATTATAGGCGTGCACCACTGTACCCAGCAAATTTATTTTTCTTTTACAGACAAACCTTCCACATTCAAGAGAATGGAGGTGGGGGCTAGAATACGGGCCCCGACCCCGAGTTTTCCCATGAGCTGAAGCTCAGTGTCCATGGCATGGTTCAGCACCCAGGTGAGCCTGACCTGTCGCCCCAACAGGTCCTGAACCTCTTCCTGGCCTTGCTGCTCAGCTCCTTCAGTGCAGACAACCTCACGGCCCCGGATGAGGATGGGGAGATGAACAACCTCCAGCTGGCCCTGGCCCGCATCCAGCGGGGCCTGCGCTTTGTCAAGAGGACCACCTGGGACTTCTGCTGCGGACTCCTACGGCGGCGACCTAAGAAGCCTGCAGCTCTTGCCTCGCAGGGCCAGCTGCCCAGCTGCATTGCCAACCCCAGCTCCCCACCACCCCCAGAGACCGACAAGGCACCTCCAGCCCGCAAGGAAACAAGGTTTGAGGAAGACAAGCGTCCAGGCCAGGGCACCCCTGGGGATCCAGAGCCGGTGTGTGTGCCCATTGCCGTGGCTGAGTCAGACACAGATGACCAGGACGAGGATGAGGAGAACAGCCAGGGAACGGAGGAAGAATCCAGCAAGCAGGTGAGTCCCTGCCTTACATGTTTGCAGCACCTTCTTCTTCAGGGCCCAAGCACCGCTGTCTGGAAGAACCAGCCTCGCTTAGAGCCCCTGCCTCAGTAGTGGAGTGGGTGGGGTAGAAGAGAGGCCCTCTGCCCAACAGCTGATCTCTCAGAGGGGTTCCAAGATCAGCTACTGTTCATTCATGCCCTGGCTGGTCATAGGCCACTAAGTGTTCAGACAGGGAAACTGAGGCATGGCAAGATACAGATTGCTGGGAATTCCTCATGTGTCTAAGGCAGAGCCAGAGCCCTGGCCCCACAACCCCACCCTGACCTGGCCATTGTCCGTCTCCAGGACTAGCCAGGTGGCAGGTCTTGGCAAAGGAGGGGTGCCGTTTCCTGACCTCCTGACTGCCCCCTTTCCTCCTCCCATGCCCAGGGCTAATTCTGAGATTTAAAAATAAGCATCCCTAAGACGGAGGTGTCAGAGACAGCACTATCTTATCGCCCAACCTGTTATTTTTAACACTTGGGACCAGGGTCTGGACAAGAGAGACAGTCCCCTCCCCCTCCATTTTCCCTTGGCCTGAGCCAGGCACCAGTGGCTCCTCCTAGGTCTGTAGGCCAAGCAGCCATCGGTGGTTCTCTCCATTTAGCTGGGTTCATTCTGAACGCTTCCTCTGGCCATCACGGAGGGCACTTGGCCTAGAGAGCAATGCTCCCCATGCAGGGAACTTGCTCTGAGGCCCTGGGCTTGGTTTTGTCTCCTCCTATCTCCCTGTGGTCCCAGAGGCTAGCCTGAGCCCATTGAATCAGGCTGTGGGACCGTGGCAGTGACAGTTGGGGGACAGGGGGAGTAGGGTTGCCAGGACTTCAGCTTCCAATTGTCTCCGGTACAGAAGAAGAATTGCACCTATCCGTCTTTTCCTCTCCTTTCCTTTTCTTGAGCCTGTGGGCTCTGGCTTCCTGGGGCCAGCATGGAAGCATGCATGTATACGTGTGTGTGTGTGTGTGTGTGTGTGTGGGTGTGCGTGGGTGTGAGGGTGTGAGCGTGAGGGAGAGAGAACAAGCAAGCAAGCCAGGGGGCTTGGGTGTAGCTGGGCTATGATGCCCATCAAATTAGTGCTGTTTGGTGGGCATCATAGCCCAGCCACACCCTTCCAGGGAGTTGGGAGTGGAGGATATTTATAGATCTTTTACCTGGACTTTTATGGGAGCTTCCCACCCACCTGGTTAGGGCCCCTGGGGAGGGTCTTCAGTGAGATGGAGGCTCTAAGAAGAGGGCAGAAGGCAGGGCCCTTGTTGAGTGGGCAGGGCTGGAAGCCCACAAAGTTAAGACTCTGGAGACCCTCTGGTAGGGTGTATAGGCTCAACTCACGGGCTGGGGTCTCTTCAGCAGGAATCCCAGCCTGTGTCCAGTGGCCCAGAGTCCCACCCAGAGCCCAGGGCCTGGAGCCAGGTGTCCGAGACAGCCTCCTCCGAGGCTGAGGCCAGCGCATCTCAGGCAGACTGGCGGCAACAGCAGAAAGCGGAGCCCCGGGCCCCAGGGTGCAATGAGGTAATGCACGCCTTTGTCCCTGAAGTTGGCGGGGCGCTGCTGCTTGGGCTGGACCCAGGCTGGGAGAGGTCCCTGCACCAGCACGTGCCTGCATTTGCTGGTGGAAGACCCATCTGCAGAGAGCAGACTGGGCAATGTGTTCTGACAAGAGAGGGGTGCACAGGGCCATCGGGAAGTGGCCAGCCCAGGACCCTGCTGCCGACTAACCCAACGCCTCTGTGTGTTCACCCTCTCCTCACTCCATGTTCCTATGTTCTTGTCCTATTTGGCAACCTGTCCTGTGAATCTCCCATCCAAAGAGACCTTCAGGGAGCTCTGAGAACTGTTTTTGGCACTTTATCACCAGCTGCTTGTCACCTACACTAAAGCAGAGGCCACACATGGGAGGCCCTCCCAGCCTGCCATAAGAATTTGTTCTGGCCACACACAAAAAAAAGTTTTACTTTCAGCCAGTAGTGGTGGCGCATGCCTATAATCCCAGTGGCTCCAGAGGCTGAGGCAGGAGGATCGTGAGTTCAAAGCCAGCCTCAGCATAAGCAAGGCCCTAAGCAACTCAGTGAGACCCGTCTCTAAATAAAAACAATAAAGGTCTGGGGATGTTGTTTGGTGGTTAAGTGCCCGTGAGTTCAATCCTCAGTACCACACACACATACACACACACACACAAAAAAAAAAAAAAGTTTTACTTTGATTAGCTACCACCCCTTCAAATTTGGGAACTTTTATAAAAATCTGCATTTCTGGCTTCTTCTGAAAAACTAGAACTGCTGAAGAAAAGTGGTCACTGTGTCCCAGACTCAGGCTGGAGCTCCCTGACTTACTACAGAGCCACCTGCCTGACTGACGGTTACCTGCCTGGCCCCCATAGTCATTCGAGTTTGTGGCCCCTGAGCTAAGGGATCATGGCATGGCTAACTATACTGCCCAACTTCGCTCACGTTAAGTGAAATGTAGAGGTCACGTGTGCAGAGAGAGCTCAGTGCTATTGTCCTTCCACCTGACCTTGCTCCTCAGCCCAGCATTGTGACTTACCCTGCTGAGAGACAGACCTGGGGAAGGATTTATGGTCACGGTTAGTTTGAAGTATGAGGGTCTAGTGGAGTCATCCTTCCCGCTGGGCAGGTCACAGTCCTCTCCCTGAATGGTCTTAACCTTGAAGGGGTGTGGGAGCAGGAATATAGAAGACAGACAGTCACCGGAGAGCATGTGGACCTTGGAGTATCGTCATTTCTTCCTTTCTTCAAATCACTTCATGATGGGCCCTGTAAAAGGGAGAGAGAAAGAGAGAAAAAGAGGGAGGGGGAGGGGGAGAGAAAGAGATGCTAGGGTCTTCCCCAGGAAAGGACTTCCATGTCTCACCTGCAGGAAGATCCTGAAAATGTGTCCTCCAAGTGACAGCCCCATGTATTTTCGGCATTTTAGGTCTGGACCTTCTTGGCCTACCCCTTTCATAGCCCAGCTGAGCTGGGAAGAGAGAGGAGGGAGCCTTCAAAGTCACAGAGATCACAAAAAATAGAGCCTCACCCCTCGGGCCACCCAGAGCAACTGCTTTCCCCTGGAACTCGTCAGCCCTTTCCCATCACAAACCTCAGACGTGCACAAGATGTGGAGATAGCAGCAGAGTGATTTTCAGAGGAAGGGACAAACAAGGCAGCCTGGAGGGTCAAAGCCGTTTCCACATCTAAGCAGAGTGGCAGCCGCGTGGGCCTGGGCTGATGTGACACAGAGTCAGCTGAGGCGGGGGTTGACCTGGTGGGAGGCCGATGAGGGATTTCCTTTCTTCACAGAAACCCCTGATGACATCTGTCTTTAGCTTGGACTCCCTAGCTGCAGAACCTGAGCTGGGATGGCTGCGTGTGAAGGGAGGGATCCATGAGGAAGTAGGAGACGCAGCCGAGGTGCAGGAGGGAGCTGTGAAAGTCCTATTCGCTGAGTCCCCTTCATCGTCCTGTCCGCGGGGAAGCTCAGGAGTATGAAGTGCGCCACAGGCAGGGGCTGCACTTCCCCAGTCTTGTAGTCAGCCTCTGGGTGTTGGCCACCCAGGGGGTAACCACTGAGACACTTCCCAGGATGGCAGCTCCCTGGCTAATAGGAGTTTTCTGGAGGAGAGGTCAGCCAAGCCACCAGTCTTCACAGCAACCAGGAATGGGTGCTCTGGCCTAGTCGAGGGGAACTGGGCAGAGCACCAGCAGTGGCCACTGCGACACCTTCATATGCCCACAAGAGACACACAGACACAAGGGCCCACCCACATGCACGCACCATCAAGTTATCAGGCCCGGGCAGCAATTCCCTGCATGGCCGGTAGAAGGTTGTGGCATGTTCTCAGTCTTACCCCAGGCTCTGCACATCACATCACCATCCATATGGATGGGTCGAGAAGCATGGGCTGGGTTGCTGGCCTGTTCTCTGCATGTCTGACTTGCTGCTGTGTGTGCCTGCGGCCCTGTTCTGACTGTTCTGAATGTGCGTCTGCGTTCCCAATGTGTGTCCCCTGTGCCCTCCTGGGTCTGTTTTGTTCCTGACTAGATACATTACCCATCCCAGTGTGCTCCCAGAGCCCTTTCTTGTACCACCTCCCGGGTCTAAACCCCAGAAGACCAGAACCACAGACCCAGGAGCTCTGAGGTCCAGCCTTGGCTCAGGCCTGACTGGCCCTAAGTGTCTCTGCAGTGGGTACCCCCCTACCCTCCCCCACCTCAGATTCCCAGAGTATGCAATGGAGGGTAACTGAGGCTCCTCCCCTGAGAGAGCCAAAAGCTTCTCCCAGACTCTCGGCTCGGGGCTGGAGGCTGCTTCTCAGCCCACTCATGCCCTTGCCCTCCCCTGCCCACAGACCCATGAGGACAGTTACTCTGAGGGGAGCACAGCAGACATGACCAACACTGCTGACCTCCTAGAGCAGATCCCAGACTTGGGTGAGGACGTCAAGGATCCGGAAGACTGCTTCACTGAAGGTACTGCTCTGGGAAGCCCTTTGCCCCAGCCTCAACCCCTCCCAGAGGGGACAGACAGAAGGACCAGCAACTCTAGCATCCAGGGCCATGTCACACCCACACGCTGACCTGGAACCACTCTCCTTCCCCATTCCTCTGTGACCCTGGGAGTTCTTCCATCTGCCACTGACATGAGTCATGGCACGTCTGCCCGAGTGTGCAGGGCTGGGCAGCTATGGTACAGCAGCACCAAGGCCTGGTGACACTGTGTGGTGTGGTAGCCCAACTGTAGATGCCCCTACTGCAGCAGGGACTGGGCCTAACTCACCCTGGTGCCCCAGGCCCTGGCACATAGTAGGCCCTTGGTAAATACTTAAGGTAGGTGTGGCATGTGGCCGTGTTAGTAATTGACATCTGTAGTTCTCCTGAATTGGTAGCTGGGGACAAAATGAGTTTTCCCTGCATGTGACATTTCAGTAGAGGCTGTCATGGAGAGGTCTACTGTTCCCCAAACTCTGGAAACTGCAAAGAAGGAGAAGGACTGGGGACAGAGTACCCCAGGAGTTTCTGAGCATTTCTCCGGGGGGGGGGGGCGGGTTCCCAAATGAGCAGAGAATAAGTTGAAACCCATGCCAACCCCAGTCTTGCTCCTGCCCAGACTCACCAGGCTGTTCACCCACTCTCTGAATGCTTAGTTCATTCAGCCTCTCCACAGAGTACCTGCTGAGTGTGTGTGGCCCCTGCGGGGAATATCGACAGTCCTCCCCCACCATGGGCCCACCCGCCATGTTGCCCTGTTTACTACCCCATTATTGCAACCTCTTTCTCTCAGTCATTCCCTCAACTCCACAGCCTTCTGCCATCAGACATGGGCATTGACAGGCCCTGAGCTAGGCCTATCTGTCACCCTCTCCCATAGGCTGCGTCCGGCGCTGTCCCTGCTGTGCAGTGGACACCACACAGGCCCCAGGCAAGGTCTGGTGGCGACTGCGCAAGACCTGCTACCGCATTGTGGAGCACAGCTGGTTCGAGACATTCATCATCTTCATGATCCTGCTCAGCAGTGGAGCTCTGGTACTCTCCCCGGGATGCAGAGTTGGGGCAGGGAGGGCTGGAGAAGGAGGGGAGGGCAGGAAAATGAGGTCTCCAGCTGGAAAGCCAGGTCAGAAACTGGGGCAGAACCTCTGCTGAAAATGTGCTCCCCGGGCTCCTGGAGCAGAGTACCGCTCACAAACTCCATGCCCACAGCATGCGTGGAGGCCAGACCAGGAAGGGATTGCAGAGGCCATGTGTCCAGCCCCCTTCCTTGTTCCACAAAAGAGAAATGGGATGCCCCAGATCACCAACCTCCCACACCGGAGCTCTGGTGACTCACCTGCCTGCGTAGAGAGAGCATCAGGCATTCTTTCAGGCCATTATAATAAAGTTAAAACTGAGGGTACAGTAGTAGCTCCACTCAGTTCCTCTTCTAGGGAGGCAGGCCACGTAGTTCACACATTTTCATTAATGCCTACAACAAATCTTTGCGGCAACATTAAGTAATATGTCCAAATTCCCACCAGTCAGGAGCCACAGATCTGGCATGTGAACCCAGGCAGTCAGATTCCACAGCCCTTTGTCTCGACCTTCCATTTATTTGTTCAATAGATTTTTTTTCCTATACTCTCCTTGTATCTTTCACAGTGAGCTGTGGGGGAACGACAGGAAAAGGAGCCCTCAGCCCTGGCGTCAGGGGCTTCTAGTCTAGTTGGGGAAACCAGATTCAGGAAGTTTGATTCAGCACTGAGCCAGGGGAACTGGAGCAATTAGGGGAGACTTCCCAGAGGCAGCAGGTGGAGCTGAACGGTGGAAGTAGGGAGGTTTATTGAGGCCAGGAGGAGGAGTGAAGCCCTGCAGAGATGCTGTATCTGGCTTTCAAGCACCCTGCTCTGATCTCTCAGGAGAGCCCTGGAGAGGTTTCTGGTAGGTACTAGTGAACAGGGAGAGGGCTTCCAAAGAAATGGAAACGTTCCTGGTCCAGGGGAAACAAGCACCTGTATTATTGGGGAGGTGAGAGCCCCACACAGATGAACAACTAACAGGAAGTACATTGGGCCACAGAATGGGAGGAAGGGCACTTTAATCCAAAGCTATCTGTGGGGAGGCACTGTGACTGTCACATCTCAACCTCTGGTCCTACTATCCGCCCCAAACACTGCCCCTCCCTTATTTCAGAGTGGGCCTAAAGCCATGGTTTTCAGTCTGCCTGCTGTTTTACCATTGGCAACCAGAGCCAAATCTCTGTGGGTTTCAGAGAAGGATGATTTGACAATATGTTAACAAGTTTTGTTTTTAAACAGCCACAAGCAAGGGCAGCCAGAGCCATTTAGTCTGGGCTGTGGAGGAAAATCTCAGCCTGGCGTAAATGAGGAGGAGTTTTGGCAAGCATCTGGTGAATCTGATCAGGGGAGACAGCCAAGCACTGTTGTTTAAAAAAAAAAAAAAAAAGCACCATGTCAGTGATAGATTGGGAAAAAGAAGTCTTCAGTGTTTTATCTAAAGTTACAAACTTGTTCAACAGAAAGCAAACTATATCCCTTCCAAATTGCTGAGGGAACTTTTTTAAAAAGCAAACAAATTTTACAACCAAAAAAAGAAAGAAAGAAAAGAAGTAATAATAAAGCATAAAATTGGAAAAGAGAATAGCAGAGGCAAGATCAAACATGTTTTAATATTAAATATAAGTGGGTAAAATTCATCTTTTAAAAAGAAAAGGACTCTGAATAGATTTTAAAAACACACACCCCAGCTATGTGCTCTCAAATGACAAACCTGAAACAAGGAGTCTCAGAAATATTAAACATAAAATAAAAGTTTTACAGGTTCAATATCCCTTATTTGAAATACTTGGAACCAGAAGTGTTTCAGATTTTGAATATTTTTCAATTTGGCAACATTTGCATAGACATTACCAGTTGAGCATCCCTAACCCAAAATCTGAAATGGTCCAAAACCCAAAACTTTGAAAGTTATGTCAGCAACCAGAAGTTTAGGGAGCATTTTGGATTTTGCATTTGGGGATGCTCAACCTGTATCAAGCAAATGCAAACAATGACAACAAAAAACAGAGGTATTGTTTGTTAATATTAAATGAGGCTTAATTTAAATTAAAAACCTTGAGATGAGACAGTGAAGGTCCAATCTACAATAAAAGTATAACTGTAATGAACAGCTTAGGATGGCATAGCACTGAAATATATAAAACAAAAACCACCGGGGGAAAAAAAAAACAGGAAAAAATGACACAGTGAAACAGTACTGAGAGATTTACCACACTTCTGTTAGTTTTAGACAAATCAAGTATAAAGAACAAGACAATGAGATATATATGTCTGTGTCTATATATCTATATATATGTAATTTTATCTAATAAATTAACACCTAAATAGCATTATGTGCCAGAGATTATTCTAAGCATTTTATGAACATTCATTCATTTAATTCTCACAATAAGCCTATAAGATAAGTACGATTACTAAGACAATTTTACAGATAAGGAAATTGCTAGACATGCCAAAAATAGGGGCTAGGGATGTAGCTCAGTATTAGAGCACTTGCCTAGCATATATGAGGCCCCTGGGTTCAATCCCCAGCACCACACATAAAATAAATGAATAAATAAAAGATGAAAAACAAACACTTAAAATATAAAAGTCATTCTTAACTAGACCTTGAATAAAACAGAAAATACATTGGTGCTAGGTTCATAAATGCTCAATAAATAAGTAAATGAATAAATAAGTAAAATAAAGAGGATCATTTATGGACCAGTGATGACAGTGTGTAGTGAATCAAAGATTATTATTCCACCAACTTTGCTACATGAAAACTAGGAAAATAAGAAAAGAAAAATAAAGATTGAGGAAAAAACCAATGGGGCCACCTGGAATATAACATATTGAAAATACTGCATGTAGGATGCAGCCAAAGCTGTAATAAGAGGAAAATTCTTAGAGGAACACTTTTATCATTAAATAAAAAGAAAGTAAATAAGAAACATAACAAAATTAGAGAAATTAGAAACATATAAAAAAATCTTAAAGAAATCATGAGAAATAATTACTGAATTAGAAAATAATCAATATAAAATTTCAAACCTTAAAAATTAAAATAATAAGGGCTGGGGTTGTAGCTCAGTGGTAGAGTGCTTGCCTAGCATGCACAAGGCACTGGGTTCAATCCTCAGCACCACATAATTGTAAAATAAAGATATTGTGTCCACCTTTAAAAAACCTTAAGAATAAATATTTTTAAAAATTAAAATAATAAAATAAGCCACTAACTAATCCCTCACATCTCCAAAGGTGAATATCTTCACATTTCCAAGGAAGAAAATAGTTCCAACCTACTTAAAATATTCTAGAACATTAAAAGAGGTGGAAAGTCTACCGATTATTTTTATGAAAACTAAAGAATGCTGGTTTTTAAAATTTCAGTATACCAAAAAGGAAGCAATAGACCACTTTTTCATAGTTCATACGCTGTACTTACAAATAGTAATGCAAAAATCTTGAAAAAAAACACATGCAAATATAATCCAGTAACATATTTAAAAGATAAAATATATCATAGTTATATTCTAAAATGTTAGTATGGTGCATATTAGGAAATCTATTTATATGAATAGGACAAAGATTAAAAAAACATATTTCAATGAATGCCTATTTCAAACTCTGGTGAAAATATAAAGCATACTTTTTAAAATATAATGAAAAACTCTCCAATTCTATCATCATCATTAGTAGTAAAGCCCTTGAACATTCTCATTAAGGTTAAGAATACAAGAAGGATCATTTAACTACTTCTTAGCTATTGCTCATTATTAAATAACAGTCTTAAGTACCTGCCAGTGTGATTAATCAAGAAAATTAAACACACAGTGTAAAAGTTGGAAAATGGAAGAAAGTGAAGTCAATACAATCAGTTGAGCATAAAAGCAAGAATTAAAAATAATAGAAATTGGGGGCTGGGGATGTGGCTCAAGCGGTAGCACGCTCGCCTGGCATACGTGCGGCCCAGGTTCGATCCTCAGCACCACATACAAACAAAGATGTTGTGTCTGCCAAAAACTAAAAAATAAATATTAAAAAGAAAAAAAATAATAGAAATTGGGGCTAAGGATGTAGCTTGGTGGTAGAGCATTTGCCCAGCAATCCTTAACACCACAAAATAAAAAGGATTTAAAAATAATAGAAATATATCATGGTTTGTGGATAATATGGTCACCTAGAACAATTTAAAAACCTTTCAAAAATGTTATATGTCTATTTATAAAGTAACAAAGAATTGTTGCTGTTGTTATTATTTTACACTAACAGAAACCACTTAGTCACAAATAATATTTCTCAAATATTCCTTACCTGCCAGACACTGTAAGCATAATAACTGGGAATAAATATAAGAGCTGGGCACGATGATGCATACCTGTAATCCTAGCAACTCAGGTGGCTGAGGCAGGAGGAATCTCAAGTTTAAAGCCAGCCTCAGTGATTTAGCAAGGCCCTAACAACTCAGTGAAATCCTGTCTCTAAAGAAAACATATAAGCCAGGCATGGTGGCACATGCCTGCAATCCCAGCAGCTCGAGAAGTTGAGGCAGAAGGATCCTGAGTTCAAAGCTAGCCTCAGCAACAGTGAGGCACTAAGCAACTCAGTGAGACCCTGCCTCTAAATAAAATTCAAAAAAGGGCTGGGGATGTGGCTTAGTGGTTAAATGCTGCTGGGTTCAATCCCTGGAACAAAAAAAAAAAAAAAAGAAAGAAAGAAAGAAAGAAAACCAAATATATATATATATATATATATAAAACTTTGCTAAGAAGCATTTTAAAAAACAGATAGAATTCATACTCCAATCTCAGATAGGAAGACTCTGTATTAGTTTCTAAAGCATTTAATAGATTCCATGTGATAGCAGTAAATTTTATCCCTTTTTAAGTGAACTTGACAAACAAAGCTGAAGTTTATCTTGAAAATTACAAAAAAGGTCCTAGGAAATTCATGTGATATTAATGAGGGGAAGACATCATCAGACCACACAGAGGAGCTTAGCTCAGTGGAAGAGCACTTCCCTAGCATGCATGGGATCCTAGATTCCATCCCCAACATCACAAACAAAACAAAAACACAGAGGGCTGAAATAGATTTAATTAAAAAAAATGTAGCATATGATAAAATTGACTTCTAAACAGTAGTTTTGTTTTTAGTATTAAACCCAGGGGTACTCCACTGCTGAGCCACACCCCCAGCCTTTTTTTTTTTTTTTTTTTTTGAGACAGGGTCTCACTGTGTTGTTGAGGCTGGCCTCAAACGTAAGATCCTCCTTCTTCAGCCTGCTGAGTCACAGGGATTATAGGTGTGCGCCAAAGCACTCAGGTCTAATGAATGGATTTTAAGTGGATCACTTAATAAAGTGTTGAGACAGTTGTCAAATCACTTTTAAAATTTGTTAAAATAGATATTTACTCTTTACCAAAACGTATTGATCTTTAAAATTGGAATACCAAACAATCAAACCACAAAACATTTTAAAAAGTGGGGGACCCATTGGGTGCATTGGCACATGCCTATGATCCCAGCAACTCAGGAGGCTGAGACAGGAAGATCCTAAGTTTGAGACCAACCTCACCAACTGGCCCAAGCAACTTAGTAAAACCCTGTCTCAAAATAAAAAATAAGGAGTACTGGGGATGTGACTCAGTGGTAAAGCACCCCTGGATTCAATCCCCATTACCAAAAAAAAGGAAAGAAGGATTTTGTAGTCTTGGAACAAACAAGGGCTTTCTTGGTACACCAAAGATTTTATTAAGTGAAAATTATAACAAATTCTATAACCATATTAAATAATATACTCATAAATGATACTGACGTGGGGTAAACAAGATTTAAAGGCACACAACAAAGTCAGATGAAGTATATCAAACAGAGTTAATGTGCCCAAATACACAGTACACTTAAAAATAGGCAAAGGATATGAACAGGCAGTTCACAAAAGGAAAACTGCAGATACCCAAGGAAAAATGTCAGCATTACTGGTAGTAAAATAAATTAGAATGTAATGAAATACAGTTTTCATTCATTAGTCTGGGAAAAGCAAAAGAAGAAAAAATAACACCTGTGTTGGTGGAGCAGTTGGGGAAGCAGCCACCTCTGTGCTCTGTAGATGGAGTGTAAATTGCTGTCCTCTGGGAACTTGTTTCCCAGTCTATACAAAAACCACACCTTTGACCTGGCCCCTCTATTCTAGAAATTTATCCTTGACAGGTAATCTGACACATTGTTCACCTCAGTGTTGTTTCCGCTAAGGATAAACTGAAATGTGCACCCATAAGGGTGTTAGCTCAATAAATAGTAGAATATGCAGATATTAAAATATATAGCCCTTTAAAAGATTGATAACTATTATATGAGGCATTCACATTATTGAGTGAATAAAGTTTCACCTAATAGACTGTTGGAAAATAATTTCAAAGCAAATAGTTAGTGTATCTTATAAAAATAATAGTGTATAAATTCTGTGTGTATTGCATATGGGTGTGTGTGTGTGTGTGTGCGTGCATACATATGCACACTTACACATCAATAGTGTCAAAAAGAGTGTTCACCTAAATGTTAGCCATGGTTGCTTTAGAGTCATGACATTGGAAATGTCCATTTTTATGATTTCTCTGTTATTTAAATTTTATAAGAAGCACACATTTTATTTCAGAATATATGTATTCTGAAATTAAGATATGTGTGCATACATGTATTAAGATATACATACGTATCTAAACACACGCCATTATATATATATGCCTGCTTTTTATCTTGAACAACTTCCAAAGTCCATTTGGGGACCTGAATTATACCCTTGTGCTATCTACATGGACCCAATTAGCCATATATATGCCTCAGCAGTGCACCTCCAGGCATTGTGAACAGCACTGATCCGCAGTTCAGTGTAGCACACAGAGGCCCTATAGTCAGGTGGGGAGGGCCAATAGTGGCAGGAGGAGGGTGCTCCCCAAGGCCCTCAGTGACGCGTTCAGTTGCCTGGATGGGGAGCCTCAGAGTGCGCTCTGGATGGCGAAGTAACTGGAGAAGAGCAGGTACTTATTGGAAGGCTGGAGGTGGAAGAAGGCAGCTGGCAGCCACGGGAGCACCCCTGTAGGCTGAGGCCCTTGGGTGGTGGCAAGAATGAGGAAGTGGGAAAAGGCCAACCACCTCAGCATTCTGGAAACTTTGCCTCCTCAATCCTGAGGATAATAGGCGATGTGACTTCATCTAGTCCTACGCCTCCTAAACTTCATATCCAAGATCACTCTTACAAACATATATTAAAAATTCTGCTTTAGACCAACTCTCGGTGGGTTGTTTTTTTTTTTAATATATTGTTTTCATTGTCGATTGACACCATATCTTTATTTTATTTATTTATTTTTATGTGGTGCTGAGGATCGAACCCAGGGCCTCACGCGTGTGCGGCAAATGCTCTACCACTGAGCTATAATCCCAGCCCCAGGGTTTGTTTTTATTTACATATATTAATTGTCAAAGCAAACTTGATCACTATTACAATTGGAAGCCAATATTACTCCCTATGAATATTAGGGAGCTGTACAAAATAAATGGAATGAATACCTTTCCAAAATTAGAACAAAAATTGTGCTCCATTTGAGTCCTATGCACTGATATGCATTCTGCTGTCATGGATAACAAATTGGAACAAATAAATTAATTAATTTCTTTAAAAATGAGTTATGAATATTAGACCATTAAAAAAACAAAAAAAAATAAATAAGTAGAATGAGTACAAAATTAAATAAGTAGAATGAATACAAAACCAGTTTTAGGGGCTTGGGCTGTAGCTTAGTGGTAGTGCACTTGCCTGGCATGTGTGAGGCACTGGGTTCGATTCTCAGCACCATGTATAAATAAATAAAATAAAGGTCTATCAACAACTAAAAAAAAACACAGTTTTACCTTTTGTCTGGCAGAAAGCTATAAAAGCTTTCCATGATAAAATTGTTTTGGCAGTGCTGGGGTTGTGGCTCAGTGGTAGAGCACTTGCCTCACATGCATGAGGCCTTGGGTTCAAGCCTCAGCATCACATAAAAAAAACAAACAAATAAATAAAAAAATAAAGATATTGTGTCCATCTACAACGAAAATAATATTTTTTAAAATCCTTTTGGACAGGTTAATCCTAAACACACCCTAGACCAGAACTGACACCTGCTCCTTTGTTGTCCACCACTGTAGGACTATTTTCTGTTCCACCATTGGCCCAACCCCACCTTGGAGTGGAATCTAGCCCAGCATTGAAGGGAGGAATCACCCCTCAGCCCCCCTCCTCTGTCCCTCACCTCTGTCCCCGCCCACCTGGCAGCAGCCATTGTGAGCAACGGTGCCTCCTGCAGGATGGAGTTGGTAGTGGTCAGGACACTACACCCACCTGTCCTTACCCACAGGCCTTTGAGGACATCTACCTGGAGGAGCGGAAGACCATCAAGGTTCTGCTGGAGTATGCCGACAAGATGTTCACCTACGTGTTCGTGCTGGAGATGCTGCTCAAGTGGGTGGCCTACGGCTTCAAGAAGTACTTCACCAACGCCTGGTGCTGGCTGGACTTCCTCATAGTGGATGTGAGTGTGGCCACAGGTGGGGAACAGAGGAGGGGGTGGCTCATTGCCCAGAGAGGGATGGAGGAACTGGGCCCGTAAGAGTCAGCAGCCGGAAGTGGAGGTGCTCAGCTGTGCAGTGGAGCAGGCAAAAAGGAAGGAGGCTATGAGTCTGAGAGACCCAGGACTTGACCTCAGGGTCCTTGCCATTAAAACCCCCCATTTGGAACAGGAGCAGGAGAGGACCTAGGTCCCTGCTTCTTGGAGTGACAGTTGACTAGCAGTTTAGGCATCAGCCAGGGAAGAATGGGGGACTCACCCTCTTGTGGTGGCCAAAAGAAGAGGATGAGCAGACACACCTGATCTAAAAAGTCCTCCCCATATGGACTAACGAGTGTCTCAGGCCCGCCAGACAGCCAGCAGTGCAGAGCCTCCCAGCCCATGCAGGGGATGGAGGGAGGTCAGGTAATGGATGCTCCAGGTACCACCAGGGAGGATAGACCAGGGTGGAGTTGCCTATGAGGAGGAGGGCTGAGGGTGGCTGCCTGGATGGCCAGGAAGCTGGGAGGACTTGCCTGTCTGTGAAGTTGCCCTTTCTTCTGAGCACCTAGTTGGAGCACCCAATCTGAGTAGACGGCGTGGGAAGCCCCTGCCCTGTAGCTTCCCTGGCCCCAGGACACTTGCCAGAATGACTCAGGGACCCTGAGCAAGCTCCAGGCTCAGCCCGTGGAAAAGCCCTGTCTGCTCTCCCAGAGGGTGAAGACAAGTGGCTCAGAGGGCTCAGGGTGGGTACCATAGAGCAGAGTCGGGTCAGGATTTACAGACTGCACAGGGCTTTCCAGAAGGTTCCAGGTCTGCCAGTGGCTCCTGGGCTTGGCATTGGGCTTTTCACACCAGCCCAGACTTTCTGTGGTTACGGAAGTGGCTATGGCCTGGGCTCAGTCCCTGTACACGACTCAGAGGCCAGAGGGAGGGGCTCAGCACTAGTAGTGGAGCCTGACCAGGCCTAGCCAACCAAGCCCATGCGGGAGGCTTTGGCAGGGGAGACTCCATGGGCTGGAGAATATGCACAGAGACACAAACCCAGGTTCTTGTGCCTCCAGTCCTAGCCTCTTTCTGTCACCCTAAGAGGCCAAGAGGATGCCATTGCTAGGCTGAGCAGTGCTGGGGGACCAGGGACAGAGTTCTAGATGCCCCAAGCACCCTGGTCCAGCCCTCAGAGCCCTACAAGTGGAAGAAGGCCCTTGGGAGAGCCTGGAGTCCTGACAACTCAGCCCTGAGGCCTGCTGTTGCTGCAGCTTCTTGGGAAGTTAGGTCTGCTGAGGAACTCCCCAGGGGCAGGCTCAGAGAGGCTGCAAAGACTTCTGGGGAAGCCCACCCACCAGCCACAGGCCACCCACCACTGCCACCGCCACCATGGGGAACTCAGAGCTGAGGCAGAGAGGATAAAGGGAGCTGAAGGCCTGCCTGGCTCAGGCCAAGGCAGGAGGATGAGCTGGGAGCAGGCACCTCAGGTAACGGCAAGGTGGGGCCTTGCCTATAGTAGGGCAGAGGAAGCAAATGCCGGAATATGGCTTTCTTTCTTCCTTTCTTTTTTTAAGGTGCTGGGGATTGAACCCAGGTGTGCTTTACCACTGAGCTACATCCCCAACCCTTTTTATTTTTAATTTTGAGACAAGGTCTCATTTAAGTTGCTCAGGGCCTCACTAAATTGCTGAGTTGGGGCCTTGAATTTGTGATCCTCCTGCCTCAGTCTCCCAAGTTGCTGGAATTACAGGACTACACCACCATGCCCAGTTGGAATCTGGCTTTCTTGGCACTGGCCATGCTGTCCAGGAAAGGTGGTCTCCGGCTCAGGATGTTTCCAGGACCTATTCATGCACGTTTTCAGTAAATGCTATTGAACATCTACTATGTGCAAACACTATTGTGAGCCCGGGGAATAAAACAGACAAAACTCCTTCCCACGTGGAGGAAGGGTGACAACCAACAATAAGCAGACGAAATAAGTCCATTTTATTTCATGTCAGAATGTGAGATGTAGCATGGAAAAAAAGGGGGAGGGAAGATTAGGAGTCCCAGGACCAGAGCCAGGCTGGAAGGGAAGGTGCCTTCCCTTTAAATAGTCTGTCAGGAGCTGACCCACAGAGACAGCATTTGAGCAGATTTAAAAGAGGTTGAGGTTAGCCAGGCAGATGTCTTGCAGAATGTTCCCAGCAGAGGTTGGAATAGCAGTGCAAAGGCCCGGTGGCTGGAGAATGCCTGGGCATGTTTGAGGAACTGCCAGAAAGCCAGAGTGGCTGGAGCAGAGGGAAGGCAGGAGATGAGGCACAGGAACAAATGGAGAGGGAAAAACATGGACTTTTATTTAGAATGAAATGCAGAGGCATCCGAGGGCTTTGAACCGAAGAGGGACATGGACCAGCTTTCATTCTTAAAGGATCGCTCTGTCCTGGGAGGGGTGGGGAGCACAGGTGGGAGCAGGCAGAAGAGTTAGAGGCTCTGGCAGTCACCCAGGGAGAGATGACGTGGCCTGGTCAGGAGGGCGTCAGTCGACATGGTGATAAATGTTTAGAGGTCTGGAGTATTCTGAAGGCCGAGCCAACAGGAAATCCTGATGGGTTAGACGCAGGGTGTCAGAAACTGAGAGGAGGAAGGGACATGGCCAAGGCTTGTGGCTTGAGCAGCTGGAAGGATGGAGCTATCGTCAACTGAGATGAGGGGTGGACGCTAGGGATGGAGCAAGGGGGGCAAGCCTTGGAAAGAACACAGGTGACCAGATGGCATTTAGGAAGAGGACAGGCAGACTGGCCAGGCTTGGTGCCCTGGAGGCTCTGCCCTCAGGAGGAGGTCCCTGAGAATGTCCCTCTGCCTCTCCAGGACCGAGGACCCAGAGGCCAACATCCTCAAGGGGTGGGTAGAGGCAGCAAAGAACTTAATCCCAGGGTCTTCTTCCTCCAAGCCCCGTTTACCAGCCACCTGCC
This sequence comes from Marmota marmota marmota, assembly GCF_001458135.2. NCBI lineage: Eukaryota > Metazoa > Chordata > Mammalia > Rodentia > Sciuridae > Marmota > Marmota marmota. Next base: position 15,183,045 of record NW_026000241.1, read on the forward strand.
ACCTGGTACTTCAAACCTGGGAGGAGGCTGTGTACTCAGGCCCCTGTCCACGCACCTACTACCCCAGGATCCCCTGAGCACCAGGGTGGAGTTAAGGGAGAACAGACAAGAGCCATTTCCAGCCCATGAGCACAGGCCAGCAGTGCAGTAGGAAGGGAGAGGATGACCATGGAGCTTTAGAGAGATAAAATCCACATGGTGGGGATGCTCTGCTAGGGCAGAGGGAACAGATTTCTGAGGCTCCTGTTGCCACCTACTCTGTCCTCCTCGGAAGACGCTGGCAAGTTGCAAAGTCCAGCTTTGGGGGAGTGCCCCCTGGGCTATTTGTTCACGCTCCACCCAGGACTGCCCTTTCTTCTCCACAAGAGGCGTCTTAGAATTTGACTTGAAGGAAAGCATTTGGGAACTCAATGCCTGGGTTTTGTGTCCCTGCTCTGCCCCAGCAGCAGGGTGGCTTCGGAACTCGGTTTTCTGACTTGGGGAGTAGGGGTGACCAAGCCAACACCAGGGAGCTAAAGGAGCAATTCAGAGTATGTGTGGCATGCAAATAGTGGGATCTCAGAAGGGCCTAAAGCCAGGACACCCTGGGGTTCTCCCCAAGCCTCTCAGGCTCCAGGACACCGCGCCCAGTGCATAGTAGGCCTGCGAAGCTTGGGAGTAATGAAGATTGGACATGAGGAAGGCCCAGCCTGCCTGAGGTGGGCCCAGAGCACTGCCCTCTGTGTCTTCAGCCACCCCCATCCCCTCACCTCCACTTTCCTCCGCAGGTCTCACTGGTCAGCCTGGTGGCCAATACCCTGGGCTTTGCCGAGATGGGCCCCATCAAGTCACTGCGGACGTTGCGTGCACTCCGTCCCCTGAGAGCCCTGTCACGATTTGAAGGCATGAGGGTAAGAGGACCTGCTAGAGGCAGTCACGCTGAGGGAGCAACAGGCTCAGCTAGGGACCCAGCTGAAGCTGGGACAGTGGCCTCAGTGACTTGGCAGGAGCATGATTCAGAATCTCTGGGGGAGGTGTAGCTGGGTTGTGGGGGGAGAAACAGGGGACAGAGAGCTAGGCGAGACCACCCCCAGCCTTGCAGCCTTGTGGGGTCCAGTGAGGGCCAGGGACACTGGACAAGGGAGAAGAGGCAACAGCTCTCTGGGGCCCAGGAGCCTTGGTGACACCACGGCCCCACTGGCACCCGGGCCCCTCCACTTCTGCTCTGCTGCAGGGTCCCTTCTCCATGTACCCACTGCTTGTAGCCTGCACCCCCTGCCTCCTGGCAAACACAGGCAGCCTTCCTTCTGTGACGGGAACAGGGGAGAGGAGGTGGCACGAAGCCTGCTACACTCTCACATCAGGTGCCAGTTTGCAGAGTGCGAGAGTCACGTGCATGTTAACACCTTTGCGCTGTGTTCCTGGTGCAGCTGCCCAGGCATTTCTGGTAATCACATGTCGCCAAAGAATGTGAGCATGGAAGGCAAATGAGCATTAGCTGTGATACACAGCAAGAAAACAAACGTGTGTTGGTGTGTGCACTTTTTTAAACAAATGTACACAATTTTGGGTGACTTCAGAAAACATTTCTATTGTCTTTCTGACCCAGCAGGCACCATCACACAGTTTTTCATTTGGTTGGTGGCTTTGAACCTTGGCCACATCTCCCGTTCATGGAGAAATACATCACTTATACCCATTCACAAGTGAATAATCAGACTAGAGTTAAATGTCTCTTTGGAAGCAAGGACATTTGATTCCAGAGGGACACAGGGAGATGGTAGATTCCAGAAATGCCCATTGGCCACTGGCCTCAGAAGCCAACCAAAGGCTCCTACCCTCTCCCCAGGAAGCTTGGTGCCCTTCAGAGCTGGGTCAGGGGACATCGTCTCTGCTAGGGAGCAGCATTTCCTACCTGGCTTCTGGACCTTCTTGAGCACACCATGGAGTCCCACACCAGCTTCACCTCCAGTGCTGTTCTTACCAGAACTTGGAGACAAACACAGGCCCCTCCAGACATGTACCTGGGAGTCTTTTGGGTGGACTTTAGGGAAAAACATCCATCCATCCATTCCAGTGGCAGCAACTCTAAAATATACTAAAATTTTAGCTTAGAGGCTGTAAGGACCAGTGAGATTCCTAGGAGGCCCAAAGTCTTGGGGACATGTGCATGGCATCCTCAACTACCAGAGACCCTGCTTATATGAAAGTCAAGTTGTGAAGGTCATGGATGCAAGAAAGGCAGGGCCAAGAAGAGAAAGATGTGTATTCTGGAGTTTTAGCAGACTTTAGGGTGCAAAGGAAAAGTGTGTTCTCTCTCACATCCCTTACTCCCCACTAAGGCTCCTAGCCATGGAATTGGCCTCTCCCATGTTTGGAGGATTTGCAACCCCCACCCCCTCAGCACCTGTAGCCAGGGGAGTTCAGTCCACAAGGGATCTTGAAAAGGGCCTATGTTCCAGGCACCCCCAAGAACTGAGTCTCCTCTCTGTCCACTTGAGGTGGTGGTCAATGCCCTGGTGGGCGCCATCCCATCCATCATGAATGTCCTCCTGGTCTGCCTCATCTTCTGGCTCATCTTCAGCATCATGGGCGTGAACCTCTTTGCGGGGAAGTTTGGGAGGTGCATCAATCAGACTGAGGGGGACCTGCCTTTGAACTACACCATTGTGAACAACAAGAGCGAGTGTGAGTCCTTCAACGTGACTGGCGAACTGTACTGGACCAAGGTGAAAGTCAACTTTGACAACGTGGGGGCCGGATACCTGGCCCTTCTGCAGGTGGTAAGTCCTGGCGAGAAGGAACTTCCTTCCTCCCACTGGCCCTCCAGCAGCACAGGCTTTCACCCCCGTGAGTGGGAGCAGAGGTGGTGAGGCTCTGTGGGATCCTCACCATACAGTCATAGGGTCCAAAGGAAGCTAAGGATTTCCCAGGGAAATTCCCTTGGTACCTTGGCAGGTCTGCAGATTTTCGGTTCTAGAGTAGAGACCATCTTCTCCAAGATGTATGGCATGTGGGCCAGCCAATAATAATAATAATAACAATAATAATAATAATAATAATAATTAATAATAATAATAAAAAGACTCCCCCAGGTACTGAACTATTTGCAAAATTGTGATTCTGACCACCTCTGTTATGGAAGGTAGTGACACCTCTTGAGTTGTTTAAAAGAAAATGTTTGCTTTCATCTTCAATGTGCAAGACATGTGATGTTTAAACAGCATCCTTCGAGAGTTTCCATTGATATTTTGAACACAGTAGCTTCAGTGACTATAACATACCCCATAAAATTAACCTACTCTTAACTCTGACAACAGAAATGCAAACAGAACCATAGTGTGTGAAGCTGCAGTTCTCTTGCCTTGCTACCCAATCAGAAATCCAGTCACCCGTTGCTAGTCCCCAAAGTAGAGGAAAACTCAGCAGAGTATCACCTACAAATTTTGTACCGCCACTCACACCTTCATGTACCCCATAAGTTGCACTAGTAGCCCAGAAAGAGTCCCCTGTGGCTCCCGGGGAGAATGGGATTAGGGCCAAATCTTGAGAGCTGTCCATCCCTGTCACTATCCCTCTGAATGTTAGAACTCTGGAAGGAAAACCCCTTTGTAGAACAATAACTGCTCACCTTTGCAGCCAGAACCATTCTGTGGCTGGGAAGAATTCGGTCACAAGCACCTCATAACCTTGGGAAGTCCCCAGCAGTTTCCAAAGCACTCCCCAGCCTCTCTTTACAGGTGGGGACTCATGGCATAGAGAGATGACATAACTTGCCCATCTGCCCTGTTGTACTACCAGTCAGCTCTCTGTTAATTGAACAAATACCTGAGATAATGGACTTATAGGCCCCCTTTACCTTTGGGCCTGTGGCAAGGCAGCTCATCATGGCAGAGCTAGGTGGTGGAGCAAGCTGCTCACCTCCTGGGCAGGAAGCAAAAGAAAGGAAGAAGGGGCTGGAGTTCTACTAGCCCCCGCAAGGGGATGCCCTCAGTGACCTGAAAGTCTCCTACTAGGCCCCACCAGTTAAATATTCCTCCTCCCCACCAATTGCACGTTGCTGGGTATAGAACTTTAACATGTGGACCTGGGGGGCATTCTAGACCCAAACCATAGCACCTGCCTGTCTCAGGAGGACCTCTAGACACAGTACATTTGCATAGCTGGGCTTATATGCCATGAAAGGAGGCTCAGAGAGGAGATTTTGCCAAGACCACAAGTGAGATCCACTGGGCAGTCAGTCTCACCATCAAGCATGTCTCTTGGGCTCTTTCTGAATCTTCATAGCAGCCAGCATGGGGCCAACCATGTCCCACACTAGGGCCCCATCTCCATCATTCAGTCTCCCTCCCTCCTTACTCCCTTGGTGTGGAGTGCTGGGGCCAGCCCGTGGCAGCCCACAAGAGCCGATTGGGACATTTGCAGAAATTTTGCAAGCTGGTGGTTAAACACAGCCATTATAAAAAATTAAATATTATAAACATATAATTAACTAAATGATGTTCAAACAAAGATAATAAATACTCAGATCTCAGCATTACTTTGCATTATCATCTGTGCTGTTGAAGTTATTTTCATTGCTTCTGTCTGAACAGTAGGAAACGCTGTAATACTGTTCTCCTGTGTATCTTTTCCTGACTTTGGGTTCAGTCACAACACTCTGGCAACTTGAAATCAGCCATGGTGAGAATATTTAAGTCAGAAAAATTGGTAAACAGACAGTGAGGAACTTCTTTTTTCCTTCTTGAAATCCATTTGTTAGCCACTTAACAGCACACCATTAGCAAAAGGAACCCCTTAATTATGAGGCAAGGTTGGGATTCTTCAGGGGCTTCTTCATGGTTCTCTGAGGTGCCTAAACAGGGCAGCACTGAACTGTGAACTGGAACAGAGTTCAAGGCCCACCTCTCCATCCCTCACTCCCACTGTAGGAACTCTGTGTTGGGTTAGAATCCAAGCTGTGCACATCTGAAGGGCAGACTCTTGGCCTCAATCATGAAGCTTATTTCACACTGCATGACCTCCTTAGGGTGTCTGCTCAGCTGCTTCCCACCCAATCCCCCTAGCCCTAAACAAGATCTTTCCCTGGACTGCCCGGCCTTTTGGACACTACTGAATGGGTGAGTGGGGCTCACTTGCTTCTTATAGGAGAAGCCCAGCCTCATTGGTCCAGACAAGGGCTCTACCTAACTCAAGCAAGATGCAAAAGCTAAATAATTTTCTTAATCTTCTCTTTTTCTTCCAGGCAACATTTAAAGGCTGGATGGACATTATGTATGCGGCTGTGGATTCCAGAGGGGTAGGTTGTCACACTGACCTCTCCCACCAAATTAGGCACCTGAAACTCCAGCCTGTTTAGCTACCCGGGAATCTGTGTCCACATCTAAAAGCTCAGGGCAAGATCTTCAAGGACAATATCTAGTGTGTCAACCTGGGCTTCAGCATCCCTGGACATAGCCCTGAGGCAAAGTTGGGTGATCTCCCAAGAAGTTCTCCAAACTCAATATAGTGTACTCAGAATGGGCTGGAAGCAATAGAGATGGAAATGAAGTTTCTTCTTTGTCCTTTCACCCTATCCAATCACACTGACAGTTCATTAATGAGAGACCCAAATATACTCCAACCTCCCAATGGCCCACAGGCTGAAGCCACATACTGACACAGTGCCAGGCCCTGAGCCCAGCATGCCTGATGTCCTGCCTGCCACCATCCACCCCCTTCACTCTGTCCTACCTACCTTGGTCTCCACTGTTCTCAGACACAGCCACACACACCTGCACACATCTTCCTCTGGACAAACCCTGTCCCCCAGAATGGCTCTCTGCCACACCCCCTGCCTGCCTGCCTGATCCCTGAGGCCTCAGCCTGTCTGACCTCCCCGTCTGATTTCTCCCTTAGTATGAGGAGCAGCCGCAGTGGGAGTACAACCTCTACATGTACATCTACTTTGTCGTCTTCATCATCTTTGGGTCTTTCTTCACCCTGAACCTTTTCATCGGTGTCATCATCGACAACTTCAACCAGCAGAAGAAAAAGATACGTAGAGCACTGGCTCCACCCGGGCTGGGCAGGGAAAGGCGGGGTGCTGGGGACTGAGGAGCCATTCTGGCTCCAGGGCCCATCTTGCCCTCCCCCTTAAGGATGGTCCTTTTTCTGCTCCTGTTGGAATCCGGTGGGGGGTACTTCCATGAATATAGCTATGCCTCGGCCTGTAAGAATATGACAAGGGGCTTTGGTGAGAGGCCTGCCCTAGTCTACCTGAGACAAGGCTCTTGAGAAAGCAGGGGTAAGAGCTGGGGGCTATTCACCTGGTCGATGATTAGGGGTCCTGGGGGGAGAAATGCAGAGGCTCAAGGTCTTCCTGGAGCTCCATCAGAGGGGCCACAATTGGGTTGCAGGTAAACCAGGTGGGTAGAAAGAACCCCAGGGCAGACTGAGCCAAGAAGAGGGAAAGGTCATAGGGAGAATTGGATTTGCAACTAAGAAAGCCAGCAAGAACTCCAGATGAATGAGGACAGGGATCCTGGGGAAGAATTTCTGGTGCAGAAATGTTAGGGACATACTTCCTGCACCATGAGAAGAAGTGAGGAGGTAGCCGACCCTGGCACCCTCATCAAGGAAGCAAGACCCCCTATGCCCTCCATGCTGGGCCTCTGAGAACCCCAAAATGAGTCTGGTCCCTGTCTCTCTGCACTTAGGGGGCCAGGACATCTTCATGACAGAGGAACAGAAGAAATACTACAATGCCATGAAGAAGCTGGGCTCCAAGAAGCCCCAGAAGCCCATCCCACGGCCTGTGGTAAGCCAGGTTTCTTAGCAGAGTGCGGAGGGTATTCTGGGGGAACCCTGGCATCCCTAACACATAGCAAGCCATTGGGGTCTCCTCACCATCTTTCAGCCCAGCTGAGAGATACTGTCTCAGCCCCACACAGGTGGGGGCAAAAGCACAAGAAGGCTGTGGCCTCCAGGGGACACTACATATCCACTGGAACACGTCTGCTTCCCATGAGCCTCCTCCTAACACCAAGGGGTAGAGGTTTTCCCCGAGGAGAGCAGGTAGCTTTTGCAGCCCCACCTCCATTCATAGCCTCATCCTTGGAGCCCCCTGAGCAGGCAAGGGGGTGTAATCAAGTCCCCTGGTGAATGGAGCCAGGAGGGGCTGCTGAGTCCTCTCCTAGGCTGACTCCCTTGGCCCCATCAAGTCATTCCCTGCAAAGGTGGGGGAAGGGTGGGAAGAAATACTCAAAAGAATTAGGTGATGTAACCTACATCACTACCTCATTAGTGGCAGACCCATTTTTTAAGATCTCATTCATCATTTCATCTGTTTACTCTGCTTTGTTATAGGTTAGTTCGGTGTATCTGTATATGCTTAATTAATTATAATATTATTTCTCCCCCCCAAATAATCTGGATTGACTTATACTTAAAGATACACATAGGACTGGGGTTGTGGCTCAGTGGTAGAATGCTTGCCTAGCATGTGTGAGGCACTGGGTTCGATTCTCAGCACCTCATATAAATAAATGAGTAAAATAAAGGTCCATCAACAACTAAAAATAAATATATTTTTAAAAGATGCATATAAATAGAAAATAGTTTTATTTGGCAGAATAAATAAAATCAATTCCATAAAAGAGTAGAGTATATTAATCTGAGGTCTCATATAATTATTAGGATTGAAGTTTTCATTTGACCTTCAGACTGTGGGAACGAAAAGAAGCACAATGAACAGTAAGCTAAGGAAACTCAGGATGGGAAAAATCTCTCCCTGAGGATCCATCAGGGAAGGCCTCATGGAGGGAAGGAGCTTTGCTCAAAGCCCAGAGAGTGTGTAGGCAGGAGAACCAGCTGTTTCCATCTCTGCAACTTCCTCCTCAGCACTCATCACGATGGGATGGTGGGGGCTTTGGCCTCACCCGAGGATGGAGTAGGAGGAGGGGTAGCCTGGGTGAGGGGCAGCAATGGGAGCAGTGTGCTAGCCCATCTGGGAAGCTTATCCCACTCCCTCCTCCTTTCAGAACAAGTACCAGGGCTTCATATTCGACATTGTGACCAAGCAGGCCTTTGACGTCACCATCATGTTTCTCATCTGCTTGAACATGGTGACCATGATGGTGGAGACAGATGACCAAAGCCCTGAGAAGGTCAACATCTTGGCCAAGATCAACCTGCTCTTCGTGGCCATCTTCACAGGCGAGTGTATTGTCAAGATGGCTGCCCTGCGCCACTATTACTTCACCAACAGCTGGAACATCTTCGACTTCGTGGTTGTCATCCTCTCCATCGTGGGTGGGTATGCAAGTCAGCCGGACAGAGAAGCCAGCCCCAGGTCAGGCCTCTCCTCCAGCCCTTTGGTCTCTCCTTAATGACAACACTAGGCTCCTTCCTTCTTTTTTCTCTGCATTCTTCACCCCTCTACACACACACACACACACACAAACTCACACACCCCTTCCAGAGAGTACTTGTCTGGAAGGGCCCACTTAATCCAAAGGAGCCAAGATGGCAGAAAACTCAGTACTCTCTCCTGATCCCACCCTCCAGGGCACCCTGGTTGTTCAGAGAGCTTCAAGGATAAGTCTAGGAGAGGGAGTAGGCACTGTGGAGGTTCTTCTGACCACCAAAGGAAAGTCCCCACCTTAGGTTGAAGACTCATGTAGGGTGAGGTGAGTTCCCCCCTGGATGGGAAGTAGGTGACCTGCTAGGGTAGAAGTAATACCTGGAAATGGAGAATTCAGAAGTCCACCAAGATGTGTGCCAGCTTCCTTCAGACATCACCTGCCTCATGCAACTCACCTTGTAGGGTCAGCCCTGAGGGAGGAACATCATACAACTAGGGAGCAGCACAGATAGAATCTTCAGCATGTCTGTTTGGACTCAGATTCCAAGTTATTTATGTAATAGCTTTATTGAGATATAATTCATAAACCATAAAATTCACAGAAAGTTAATTTATAAAATTCAGTTGATAGTATACAATTGGTGTGTTAACAATTTAATAACAGGGAAATATTCTGTGTCATTAGTCAATTCATCACTGAGTGACCATCAGAATATACTTAATGCAAACCAAGATGGCTACAGCATCCCGACACAACATAGGACCACTTTCACATATGTGGTCCTGTCATTGACTAAAATGTTATGTGATGCATGAGTGGATATTCACAGAGCTGTGCAACCATTACCACTAATTTTAGAATATTTTCCTCACCCCCAAGAGAAACTACCCATTTAGTAGCTGTCCATATTTTCTATCCCTCCACTCCTGGCAATCACTAATCTATAATTCAGAGGGACTGCCAAACCTTTTCCTAAGTGGCTGTGTCATTTTACATTCCTACCGTTGATGTATAAGGATTCCTGTTATTCTACCTCATCACCAGTATGTGTTACTGTATTTTTGAAATTATAACCATCCTGGTGGGTATGAAACACTATCTCACTGAGGTTTTGGTTTATATTTCCCTGGTGACTACTGATGCTGAATATTTTTTCACGTGCTTATCAGTCATTTATATATCTTCCTTAGGGAAATCTCTTTGCACAAATATGCTTTGCACATTAAAAGTTAGGCTATTTATCTTTTTTATTATGGAGTTATAAGAGTCCTTTCTGTGTTCTGTATAATAATCCCTTATCAGATACATGACTTGCAAATATTTTTCCCAGTCTGTGTATGGGAGGTAGTATCTACTGAAGCATGAATTTTTTTTTAACTTTTATGAAGTCTAATTTAACATTTTTCTTTTGTCATTTGTGCTCAGAGCCCAAACTCTTGACCCCACTCCTGTTGGAATCTCTGCCTTTAGGGTGACTCTGACCTTTGTCTTTCTGCCATATGCATCCTTCTCTCTCTGGTGAACCTAAACAGTAATGCATGCACTGCTGTTGCTACAGTAATAGGCAGGTGGTTAAAGCATAAAGCAAGGTCAGGAATGCCCTTTGGTTCCAGATGGGGGTGTGGATGACAGTGTGCCTTGTGAGGCTGGAGAGAAGCTTTAGAGAATGTAAAACATCAGAAGCAGGAAGGAACCATTGAAGAATGGCTTCCAGGGGTGCAGCATGTACTTCAGGATCACCTGCTGGTTTCAGAGGTTGGGCCCTACAGAGAGGCATGAGTAAGAGGTCAACTTGGAGCCAGAGTGTCTGGGTCAAATCCTAGCTTCTCACTTAGGTGTCAACTTGAGTAAGTTACCTCGCCTCTCAGTTTCCTCTTCTGGAAAGGGAAGAGGATTATGTCAGCTCACTTTCTTGGGGTGATGAGAAGGACTAAATGAAATGGTGGCTATAAAGTGCTCGGCCAGTGCCCTATTGACGTGTTGGCCAGCAACATTATTATTATATGAGGAGTCCGGAATTGTCACTTGGACCAATAGGAGGCAAGTTTATTTTATTCTTTCTTCTACAATTTATATCTATGTTCCTTAAAATTCCAAATCCGTGTAGTCACTAGAGACATGGGGATGGGAAACCCTGGAGGAAGGCAGAGTTGGGAGGTGACAGGAACCATCACAGAGAGGCTGAGAGAAGACAGGCTTGGAGTGGTGACAGGAGCACTGATTCAAGGCCACTGTTTCTTGTCCTTCATGCACAAAAATTATCTGGGCTTATTAAAAAGAAATCAGCTGGGGGTGGAGCTGAGATTTTGCATTTCCAATAAGCACCTAGGAGCTACCACAGCTGCTGGTCCTCAGACCACACTTTGTGTAGTGAGGAGCTGAAAAGCCTGAGTTCTTGTCCAAGCTGGGCTGCCAAGATGCTAAGTAAGTCCCCTCTGGCCTCAGAACCTATGATGTAGAAGATGGGCCTGGTTCAGCTCTGTTGTGCAGGTATACCCTGAAGAGTAAGGAATAAAGGGACCAAGAAGGCATTTTGTAAAGGATATAGGTCCTCCTTCCCTGGATCATAGAGAGGTGAGAGGAGGCAGGGTCCCAGCACTTGATCCAACCTTCCTGGAAGAGCCTTTTCTCCCTGGCTCCTCACTGTACACAGTAATTCTGGCCTGAAAGCAGGACAGAGGTGCCATCAGTGGCCACAGTCTCTTTTGTTTCCCGCAGGTACCGTGCTCTCAGACATCATCCAGAAGTACTTCTTCTCCCCCACGCTCTTCCGCGTCATCCGCCTGGCCCGAATCGGCCGCATCCTCAGACTGATTCGAGGGGCCAAGGGGATCCGCACACTGCTCTTTGCCCTCATGATGTCCCTGCCTGCCCTCTTCAACATCGGGCTGCTGCTCTTCCTCGTCATGTTCATCTACTCCATCTTCGGCATGGCCAACTTCGCTTACGTCAAGTGGGAGGCCGGGATCGATGACATGTTCAACTTCCAGACCTTCGCCAACAGCATGCTGTGCCTCTTCCAGATCACGACGTCAGCCGGCTGGGATGGCCTCCTCAGCCCCATCCTCAACACAGGGCCCCCCTACTGCGACCCCAATCTGCCCAACAGCAATGGCTCCCGGGGGAACTGTGGGAGCCCAGCGGTGGGCATCCTCTTCTTCACCACCTACATCATCATCTCCTTCCTCATCGTGGTCAACATGTACATCGCCATCATCCTGGAGAACTTCAGCGTGGCCACAGAGGAGAGCACAGAGCCCCTGAGTGAGGACGATTTTGACATGTTCTATGAGATCTGGGAGAAATTCGACCCCGAGGCCACCCAGTTCATTGAGTATTCAGCCCTGCCCGACTTTGCCGATGCCCTCTCTGAGCCGCTCCGAATCGCCAAGCCCAACCAGATAAGCCTCATCAACATGGACCTGCCCATGGTGAGCGGGGACCGGATCCACTGCATGGACATCCTCTTTGCCTTCACCAAGAGGGTCCTGGGAGAGTCTGGGGAGATGGATGCCCTGAAGATCCAGATGGAGGAGAAGTTCATGGCGGCCAACCCATCTAAGATCTCCTATGAGCCCATCACCACCACACTCCGGCGCAAGCACGAGGAGGTGTCGGCCACGGTCATCCAGCGGGCCTTCCGGAGGCACTTGCTGCAGCGCTCTGTGAAGCACGCCTCCTTCCTCTTCCGCCAGCGAGTGGGCAGCAGTGGTCTCTCCGAAGAGGATGCCCCTGAGCGAGAGGGTCTCATCGCCTACATGATGAACGAGAATTTCTCCCAGCGTGGTGGCCCACCCTCCAGCTCCTCCATCTCCTCCACGTCCTTCCCACCCTCCTATGACAGTGTCACCAGGGCCACTAGCGATAACCTCCAGCTGCGGGTGTCTGACTACAGCCGCAGCGAAGATCTCGCAGACTTCCCCCCATCCCCGGACAGGGACCGCGAGTCAATAGTGTGAGCCTGGCCCCAGCTGGTCAGGACACACCCTGTTGTATCAGGACACACCTGAATACGGTCAAAATCAGCATCTGCTGGGGCCTTCCTGGCTTTGAGCTTTGGGGGTGAGCAGCGGGTCTCAGCCCCGTGGATCCACAAGGCAGAGTTCTGTGGCAACTGTGTTGACAGTTGGAGGAGCCCGCCACCTTGGGAGGCCTGTCCCTGGAGGCTCTACACAGCAGTGGCCTCTCTGGTGAGGCAGCACCCTGGGACTCTGAAAAGCAACTTCATCCCAGCTGCTGAGGCGAAATATCAAACAGACTGTATATGTTGTGAATGGGCTTTCATAAATTTATTATATTTGATATTTTTTTACTTGAGCAAAGAACTAACATTTTTTTTTCCATGGGTGAAGGCAGCAATTCCTGCTGCCTCTTCTCAACCCTGAACAAGAGTGTCTATAGAGCTGCCAGAACTCTGTCCTCAAAGCAAAAGTGGAATCCAGTGCGGCTCCCGCAGGCCTTCTCTGCCCAGGGGAGGTTTGGAGTTCCCCTGCTGCTGGGCTGAGGTGCCAGGAAGGCCAAAGTCCCTCACCCACTCACGCATGTGCACACACTCCTCACATACACAGAGGCCAGACGCCGGCCACAGGGGCCCAGGCTCCCCTCAGGCCAATGTCAGACAGCCACCTGTATCCCTGGCCCAAGGAAGAAAGGCCTTTCCTTCTGGCTCCATGGATGGGGTTCTTGTCAGTGGAGCACTCTCTGGCCTTTCATTGTCTCCAAGGTCCCATGCCCCAACTCCCTGCCTTTTTATGCAGGTCACAATGGGGTCAATCCTACAAAAATGAAAAGCTTCCAGAAGGGAGTGGCCTTGGTCCCAGAGCTGAACTTAGTCAGTGACACCCTTTCTTCCCTCCAGTAAGAGTATTAATGTTAAAGCCCAAGGGCACAGGGGAGCCAGCCATTCATGGCCGGCCCCACAGCTTGTCCCTCCTCCTAGAACCTAGCAGGCCCTGCCCAGTAGGCCAAGGGAAGAGAGGCCGAGTCATACGGGTTTAGAGCTAGGTGTAACCGTGCCCAGATGTGGGAGCCTCTCAGCCCACGTGAAGAAAGGAACCTATTGCCATCTCCCAGGCTCTCCTCCCAGTCTTTCTCCTCTAACCATGCGAGGAAGGGACTCCTGTGTGTGCCCCAGTTTGTCTCCAGGCAGAGGGGCATGGAAGTGGAGAGGGTAGCTTGGCCCTGTGCAGGGAAGGGACCTTTGGCCGGTCAGGCTCCTCTGGGAAAGGGAGCATTGTGGCTCAGGGCCAGCTTCTCTGGCTCAGCCCAGGCACTGGGGGCACTCATATACAGGACCTCCTGGGGGCAGGGTCCTGTGACCCTTGTGAGAAGGCTTTTTCAGGGAAAACTACCTTTACTAGTCCAATCACCCCAGGACCTCTTCAGCTGCTGACAATCCTATTTAGCATATGCAAATCTTTTAACTTAACGTAGGGAACTGTTGCCCTGGTGACAGGGTCAGCTGGCAGAGCCTGAGCAGGCAGGGCCCCCCCCCCACCACTGCCCAATTCCAGCTCTCCAGCAGAGCCACCCTCTGCCGGGGGGCATCCAGCTCACAGGCCACCTCAGTCTCACCTGTACTCTGGGCTGGCTGCTCCTAACCTACCTCGCCGAGCTGTCGGAGGGCTGGAGGTTCCCAACGCTCATGGCACACGCTCGAGGCGGTGCCGAAGGGGGCACTGCTGTCGAGTAAAGTATTATGTTTCTTCTCGTCACCCCAGCTCCCTTGGTGGCAGCCCCAGCCCCCACCCCAAACACCCCCAGAGACTTCTCCCATTTTCCCTTTGAGTCCAGTGTGGGACTTGGTTTTAACTGTCCCCGTGACACTTCTCTGAGTGGAGATTTATTTTTGTAGCTCTCTGTGCTTTGCTCTCAAGGCTTGCAGAGGTGAATGCCCCTCCCTGGCACTCACTGCCCGCTGCCCATGCAGGAATGTGGCTGGGCGGCAGGCTGGGCTGCCAGCCCAGCTGGCCGGAAAGAGACTGTGGTTTTTGTGCGTATGGACAGCCCTGGGAGCCTGGCGACAGGTGTCCGGGGCTGGCTGCAGGCACTGCGCCTGAGGGCAGGGACAAGGTAGACCTGACTTCGTAGCACAGCATGGCTCTCATTTTTTTCCCCCAGAACTACACAATGACCAGCAGGAGGGAAGAAGAGAGTAGGAAATAGGAGAGAGGGACACGCATCAAGTGCCAGATGTTGTCTGAACTAATTGAGCACTTCTCACCAAACTTCGTGTATAAATAAAATACATATTTTTAAAACAAACCAATAAATGGCTTACATGACCTGGTCTAGGCTCTGTTCTTGTGCTGAGAGTGGTGGCAGAGGCTCAGGCAGGCTGTGAGGAGGCCTTGGTCTGAGAAAGTCTGGAGAGCAATTGTGTTGGGGTGGGGGAAGGGAGATTCCAAAGACCAAGAGTGTGGGTCCTTTTCCTTGGAAAATAGCCAGAAGCATGGGCCAGACCAGCACAAGTGGGGTGCAGGCAGAGCAGTGGGTAACCCAGGGGAGGACACCCAGGCTCTGCTTTCCAAGACTCGCAGTCTGGGGCTTTGAGTGGGGCTGGTGGACTGTACCCATGTGACACCTGGCAGTGGCTTCTCCCCCTCGCACCTCAGCCCACTGTGGCTCCCAGCTGTCTTCCCAACCAGACACCAAAAGGATACCAGCTGCAGGACCTCTGTCCCACTGGATGCAGTGCTGCTGCCTCCGTCCTCATCTGCATCTCTCTGCCACATTTTACTCCGTGGACAGCAGCCCCCTGGGGAAGAGCCTCCTTTCCCCTGCATTTCCCGTGCCCCCATGGCCACTATCCACTCCAGCATTTCCACCTGCTTTCTTTTCTTTCCCAAAATTTTAAATTTGTGGTAAAATACACACAGCATAAAATTCACCATCCTTCCCATTATTATTAAGTGTGATATTAAACACATCCACATCATTGGGCCACCATCACCATCATGCATCTCCAGGACTCTCTTCATCTTGTAAAATAGGAACACTGTACCCATTAAACACTAATTCCTCAGTCCTCCCTGCCTCCAGCCACTAGCAATGCTGTTTCTGTGTACCAGGGATTGAACCCAACAGGGTGCTTAGCCACTGAGCCACACCACCAGCGCTTTTTATTTTTTGAGACAGGGTCTCACTAAGTTGCTGAGGCTGGCCTCAATCTTGCAATCTTCCTGCCTCAGCCTCCCAAGTTATTGGAATTACAGGTGTGTGCTATCACATCCAGCTTGTATCTAGGATTTTTGACTACTATAAGTGCCTCAAAAACGTGGGCTCACCCAGTATTTGTCTTATTCTGACTAGTCATTTTGCATAATGTTCTCAGAGTATGTCCATAACAGCAGGTGTGAGAATGTCCTTCCTTTTTAAATGCCAAATAATATTCCATTGTATGGATATACCACATTTTGTGTATCTGTGTATCTATTCACCCCTTGGTGGACACTTGTGTTGCTTCCATGTGCTAGCTAGCAATTGTGAATGCTGCTGCTATGAAAATGGTATACAAGTATCTCTTGGAGACCCTACTTTCAACCCTTTGGGTCATATGCCCAGAAGGGAAATTATTGGAGCATGTGATAATTTCGTTTCATCTTTTGGGGAACAGCCATATTATTTTCCACAGAGGCTGTACTATTTTACATTCCTACCTGCAGTGCACAAGGAGTCCAATTTCTCCACGTCCTCACAACACTTGTTATTTTCTGTTTGTTGGTTGGTTGGTAGTAGTCATTCTAATGTGTATAAGATTGTATCTCATTATAATTTTTTAAAATTTGTTCTAATTAGTTACACATGACAGTAGAATGCATTTTGACACATTGTACACAAATGGAGCATAACCTCCTTCCTCTGGCTGTACATGATGCAAAGTCACATCAGTAATGGACTCATACATGTACATAGGGTAATAATGTCTCTTTCATTCCACTGTCCTTCCCATCCCACAGCCCCACCCCTCCCCTCATTCCCCTCTGCACAATCCAAAGTTCCTTCATTCTTCCCTTATCCCCCGCCCCATATGGATCAGCATCTGCTTCTTGGAGAAAACATTTGGCCTTTGGTTTTGGGGGTTTGGCTTATTTTGCTTATTTGATGACACTTCCCTAACCATTATCGATGCTGAACGTATTTTATACACTTATTGGCCATTTTTATAACTTCTTGGAAGAGATTTCTATGTAAGGCCTTGGACCATTTTTAAATTAGGCTCTTTAGGTTTTTTGTTTTAGAAGTTCTTTATTCCCAGCTATATCATTTGCAAATATTTCCTCCTCACCAGTGGGTTGCCTTTTTGCTCAATTGATGGTCTTCAGAGTCACAAAATTCCCATTTTCATGAAATCCAGTCTGTCGATTTAATCCTTGTTGCCTATGCTTCCTCTTGTCCGTTTGATTGTCTTTTCGGCTTGTTCAGGAGCACATCTTCTAGGTCTGACTAAATACGCAAGCTCTCTGGGCCCCAGGCCCTTTCCTAGGAAAAGTGAAAAATATTTAAAACATGGGTTTGAAGACAATGTGAATCTCCCTACCCTACTCCCGGCTCCAGTACTGGGATGAAGTCCAGGACCTCATGCATGCTAGGCAAGCCCTCCACCATCGAGCCACATCCCCAACCCAAGAGTCCCAAATCTTTACCTTGAGCCCTGGCTGCTCCACCACGCCCCAGGCCAGCATATCCGGCTGCCGACTTTGGGCATCTGCAAAGCTTTCAAGGCCAAAGTGTCCAACACTGAGTTCCTCTATCTTACCCTCCAGCCTGGCTGTGAAGACACCCTCGGATGCCATCGTCCTGCTGCTCTCCCTCAGCCACTCACCTGTCCAACCAACCCCTGTTGGTTCCACCATCATGGCGTCTTTCAAATCCCACCACATGGTTCCATTCTGTTGCCCCTTCCTTTTTGAGGCCCGTGTCTTGCCCCACGGAGACCACCAGGGCAATTTCTTCCTCCAACTTTATCCATTCCAAACTCTTTACTCAGCTGCCAGAGTGATATTTTAATCCAAGATAATGACCCCCTGGATAAAACCGCCCGGTGGCTTCCTGTGGCCTCAGGATCAAGGCGACCCTCCAAGGCCTCAGCCCTGCCAACCTCTGTAACGGCCTCTCTCCAACCCCTCAATGGCTCCAGGATCCTCCTCCAGCCTCTCCAGCTGCTGCTCCCTCCACCTAGAACAGTATTCTCCTTCCTGCTCAGCCTCAGGTCTCACCTGAATGTTCCCTCCTCTGGGAACCTTCCCTGACACTGCCCAGCCCCTTCCCCATTTCTCACCATACCTCTGAACCCTGGCACCACAGCACCCAATGTCCCTCCTTACAAATGCCTGCAGAGAGTATGCGAACACAGAGGACCCCTGATGTGAGAGATGTCATTTCTTATTTCTGTCCCTTTCAGCTTAATTCCGTGGAGAGCATCCTCCTGGCTCTGGATGAGACCCAGGCGGATGGATCCCATAGCTTTAGTCTTGGATAACAGAATAGCAGCCAACAGTCATTTTTCTTGTAAATATAGTCTCAGCCTGGCTCAGAGTGTCAGCACCATGAGGAGACAGAGTGACCAGATGGCTTCTCCTCCCCAGGCCAGGCAGACCATCGGAGGGATTCTCACGCAGGTATTTCTGTGGGTTTTCTTAGCAACAACCTATTGAACCTTGTCTCTGAAAGCAAGTGCATCTCTCTTCCAGGGGCATCTTCTCTTGCCTATAGACTCCCATGGTTCCCTCTTCCTGCCCAGACCCCTGATCCCCCCAGGCAGCCATACCGTGGTGGCACACACTGGTTCTCTCTCTGCCTGCCCACCTCTGTTCCATGGGAAACACTAGGAGCACTTGTTCCCATGCCCTGACAGCAAAACACTCTGCAGCACCTCCAGCCCCCAGAACAGCTGACCCCAGACCCTCATTCAAAGTTGCCAGGGCCAGAGTCAAACCACAGTCATGCATCCACCTGAGCTTTCTCAAGCCCAGAGAGGTCCAGACCTCCATGTCTATCATATCTCAAACATGCCTCCCTGAGAAGCCCATTGAAGCTCTCTTACCAGGCCTGGGTTTAGAAGGTGGCGATGTCCCCAACAGATCCCCTGCCAAGAGAAGGCTGCAGGGTCCTAGTGAAAACACAGGACAGCTCTCTCCAAAGAAAACCCACTTGCAGGTTCCTTCTGCCCTAATGTGCTTTCTCAGAACCCTTTTTAAAACCTAAAGTGACTAAGTTTCTTTTGCTATTTCCCTTGTAAACAATCTGCCTATGAAAAACACATGGTGTGAAACCGTGGAACCCTTGACATTGGTCCCTTGGTCAAAACCAAGGCAGGAAAAGTCCATTCTAAAAAGTCCATTTGTGAAACTGCTCTTTCTGATAGATATAAAACTTGGGGGCATGCCTGAATGTATACCTTGGTGAGTTATGGCAAATAAATTTCTTACTAGAAACCCCAGAGGACAGAATGTAAAAGAAACACAAGGTCAGGCCCATGTCTGTTTTCCTTAATTGCATGCCGGGATCTCACCCAGAGACTGGCTTATGCTAGGAACTCAATCATGGTCTCCTGAATGTACTGCAGGGGTTGGTGTATGAGATGCAGCACCCACCATGAGCCTGAGAGGGATTGGGGTCTCACTGTAGTGAGAGAAGAGACCCAACTAACTACCCACCTCTATCCAAGGCTTGGAGTCTGGGGTTCTCGGGCCCTCTGTGGGATCTTCCCCAGAAGCTCGAAGTGGGCCTTTGCTGCCCTTGGATGTGGGCAGGTTCACCTGGACACAGGTATGAGTGTGGTCAGGGACAAGGTCAGAAGGGGAGGCCTGTGATTGCAGCAATGCTGCAGCTGTCTCCGGGCCACGCTGGGGTGAGGCTGGGGTCCAGGCCGGTGGCTCTGTGAGTGACAGATGCCGGCTCCCACGTCAGAGGGAAGGCATGCAGCTCGAGGATCTCAGCCCTTGGCAGGGAGAGATGCTCCTGGACAGACGTCAGCTCTCACCCTGGGGCCAGGGCTTTGGCAGCTCCCCTACCCCCATACCAGCAGCTCCTCCACCACCAGCCATGACAGCAGCTCCTCCACCACCAGCCATGACAGCCACGAGACTCAGTGCCCGGGAGACTGGGAGGAGCTGGGAGACAGAGGCCCAGGCACTCTTACAGGTGGAGGCAACACACGAAGGCAGCGACCCAGAGCAAAGGAAGATCATGGCAGCTGACCCCCAGTGGGCTCAGGGAAGCCTCAAGGACTGGTGTCTTCTGACCCCAGCTGCTTCTTAGGGTCTGCCTGTGCTGACATACTGCCTCTGCACCTGCCACCCCCTAGCTCCAGTGCTCTGAGCACACCAGTCCTGTGCCACTCACTGGGGCTAAAGAGGGCCAGGCTGTTCACAGCTCAGACTCCAGTCCCCACCACAGTGCCTGGAACAGATGAGGTATCAGGAATGTTTGCAAAGGACACAGACCTGTCACTCCATCAACCCACTCTGCCAGATTCACCTGGATTCTCCTCTCCATTTGAATCCTTTCTGTCCTCTGAGGTCTCCTGGAGACCAGCAGTCCCACTTTCTACTGTGCGTTTTTCTGGAAGGAAGCCAGATGCAGGGCCATTTGAGATTCTTACCCAGATGGCGAGACACATATGGACTCACACACGGGCTCACACACCGGCTAGGCCCAGTGGGTAATCAGGGTCCATGTCGGGCAGGGAGTTGGGGGCATAGGGAGATGTCCAAAGTCCTGGGAATAAACCTCAGGCTTCCTGTCCCAAACCCTCTTGGGCTAGGGACTCAGGACATTTCCAGGGACAGAGGCAGGCAGGCATGCCAAAGGGCCATCAGAGGGGGTAGCGAGGGAATTTGTTCAGAAGTGACACTCAACCCCTGCCAAGCTGTCTAGGGGGAACCCAGAGTGCCCCTGGGACCCAGTGGGAGGCCACCCTCCTGTGGGTATCCCAAGTCAGCCTGATCCACAGGGGTCTAGCCAGAGCCATCCTGAGCCAGGCACGTGTAATGACCACCCTGACAAGCACTTCCTCCCATGCCAGCTCACGGGCCTGGCATCCCCGGGCAGCTGCCAGGCACCTGCTGCTGGAGAGAAAAGTCCCATCATCCCAGCCTTTGTGGAGAGACAGGCCGGCTCAGATTCCAGAAAGGCGTGTGTGGTCGTAGCAGAGCCCCCTTTCCCGGATGTGGGTTGACCAGCAGTATGTCCTGTCCTGCCTGCCCTGCCCTGTGGCCACCTCTATGTGGGCTGGAATGTTAAGTACAACTATCAGGGGGCTGAGATTGCCTTCCACTATTTGTCTTTAAAGCCATCTCTCCTGCCGGGGCAGCCATTTTTCTGGAAGGCCAAAGCCAGGCTGCTTCTGTGACAAGGCTGTAGGAGCCACTGCAAGGGTGAGGGAGGCTGGGGAGGGCTGGTCCAAGAGGAGAGGTCAGTTGAACAGAGATAATTGGGCCTCCTGTATCCTGTGTCAATCTATCACATTTATAGCCTTCACTCCAGACAGGAGACAACGAGGAAATGACAAAAGCCAATAAGGCCAATAAATAAAGGGTAATGGAATAACCAGAATGTGCAGCCCGTTCCCTGAGCCCCAGAGCTGGGAGCAGGCCCAGCTGCCCCTCCCTCCTGTCTCCGTCTTGACTTCTCCCAGGCCCCAGGAGACGGTTAAAACCACTCAACAGTGCCCACGGGGGGTGCCCGGCTGGATTTCCAGCTGCTCAAGCCAAAAACCTTGACGTCACCCTTGCCTCCTCTTTGTCTCACACCCCACATCCCATCCGGCAGGAAATCCTGTTGGCTCTGCCTTCAGAATATATCCCAAGTCCAACCACTCTCAACACCTCCACTGCCACCACACTGTCCGAGCTCCATCATCTCCCCTGGATCTTCACAACAGCCTCCTAATGGGGCCTTGCTCCCCACTCTTCTCGGCATGTCCGCCAGTGGGACTGTTAAAATCAAGTCATCTCACACCACCCCTTTGCTTTGAACCTTCTCTCTGCCTGGCGTGCTCTTCCCCAGGGAGGAGCTGGCCACCCCCCTCCTCCTCCAAGACTTTTCACAGATGTCACTTTTGCAATGAGGCCGACCATGACCATTCTATCTTCTAATTTTACTGGTCCACCGTTTGTATTTGTTTTTTATGGATTTATTTATTTATTTAGGAACCCAGGATGGAACTCAGAGGTGCTTAACCACTGAGCCACATCCCCAGTCTTTTTTTTAATATTTTATTTAGAAACAGGGTCTCAATGAGTCGCTTAGGGCCTCTCTAAGTTGCTGAGGCTGGCTCTGAACTCATGATCCTCCTGTCTCAGCCTCCCGAGCCGCAGGGATTACAGACGTGCACCATAGTGCCTAGTGTTTTTATTTTTAAATCAGATTTAGTGAGGTATCATTTACATATAATACGGCATTTGCCCTTTTTAAATGCACAGTTTGTTAAGTTTTGACAAATTAATAAGCAGGATAACCACTACCATAAATAAGAAAACAAACATCTCCATGCATAAGAAGGTCTCTCACCTCATTCGAGTTTACAATTTTCCCACTCCCAGCTCCTAGTAACCACTACTCTGCTTTCTGTTCTTCTAGATTTGCATTTTCTGGAGAGTTCACATAAATGAAATAATGTCATATTTAGCCTTTTGTGCCTGTCTCCATAATGCATTTGCCATCATCAATGCTGTCACCTGCGTTGGTTTGTTCCTTTTTACAAAAGAACAAGTGGAATTCCATTTCATGGATGTACCACAGTTTGCTTTCCATTCTATAGTTGATGGATATTTCAGTAGCTCAAATTATTTTGCTATGATGAATGAAGCTACCATGAACATTTGTCTGCGGATGTTTGTGTGGTTATGTTTTTAATCTCTTGAGTAAAACCCTAGGAAATGAATTTTAAAGTTATAAGTGTAAGTGTATATTAAACTTTTGAAGAAAAATATGTTTTCCAAAGTGTATGCTTTTCCTTCAGCAATGAGAGTTCTAGTTGCTCCATATCCAAGCCAACATTTGGTATTATCAGTCTTTTTAAATTTTTCTTTTAACATTAACCATTCCAGAAAGTCCATTTCCTAATTTATTTTGCATTTCCATGATGACTAATGTTGCTGAGTGTATTTTCATGTTTACTGGATATTTTATATCTTCTTTGGTGAAATGTCTGCCACTGTTTCTAAAAATACGCTTATATACTTAGTTCACTGTTCCCAAGGAGCAAGACCATGCCATGGACTTACTGTATAATCTGGGCAAACTGACCTCACTGTTCTACTCTCTGTCTCTTCATCTGTGAAATGGGGATAACAACAACACTTACTTCCCAGGGTAATGTGAGGATTGTGGAAGTTAAGACATGAATAATTTACAATAATCCCTGGTACACAGTAAGTACTTGATAAATGTTCAGCACAATGATGATGATGATGATTACTAATCCCTATGTGACTTGTTCATCTCAATCCAATTTCCCTCTTCAGACCCTGTTTTCATCTATAAATGACTGCAGGGGTGTGGGGATGCTGCGATCTCTAAATCTCATCCACTGAGTCCTGGAATTACTCTGTTTCTTGACACACTGTTCAGGTTCCTTCCTGGCCCCATGGGCCACCCCAGCAGCCACCTGCAAGTGGAGCACTGGAGTTACACACATCAGGCAGCAGGAAGCTCATTCCTGTTGACTCAAGGAATGGCCTAGGGCTCAGCTTCCAATGGAAAGGACCACAGATACTGTAAGGACCAGGGAGATGGAGGAGATGGAAGAGTTGGGAAGGGCAGTGACACCAGGGAAGACCAAGAGACACTGGGAGGCTGGGGAAAGCAGTGTGAGGTCCCATCCTGCCCCACAGTGGCTCAGCATGCTCTCCTCACCTGCCCACCCCCCATGACCTCTCCCAGGCAGCTCCACAGCTCCGTGGGGCCCAGACCTCCATCATCTCCACCCTCATCCCCCCTGACCTCTGTGGGAAAGCTGGACCCATGAGCAAAGCGTCTCAAGTCCCTGAGCCCCTCCCTCAGGGGCAGTGGGGTAGGGAGGAGGGCGGGCGTGTTGGGCAATCAGCACACACAGATCTGGGGCTGGCGCCAGGGTGCCACAGGGAGCGAGGAGGAGGTGATGAGAGAAGGGCACAGCCGCTCAGTAGGGCCCAGGCCACCGGCAGGGCAAGAGTCGGGTGGGGGTTTGAGTGGGGAAGCAGAGGGGCTGGGAGGGCTGAGGGGTTCAGGGACAGGAGGTTCCAGAGCTCTCGAAGACCAGATCAGGGAGAAGCAGAGGCACCAAGAGACCAGAGAGCATGAGGGTGGGGAAGATGAGAGGCAAGGAGCAGGGGCGAGGTCAGGGGGAGACCAACCTCTGCCCTCCCCATCCTCCCAGCCCTTCAAGTCCACTAAACATGCTCTTGACACTCATTGTCACCTCCTCAATTGTGGGCAGCCCTGCCCAGCCACCACCCCTCGCCAAAAGCCTCTTGGCACCATGGCCCCTCCTTGTCTTCCTCTCCCTGGGCCAGTCACCACCTGAGTGCCACTAGCACCACCCACTGCCTCTAGGCCTCAGCCACAAAGCCCCTCAAAGCCAATCTGTCTGTCCCTGCACCCCATCTGAAGACTAGGCAGCCTCAAGGATAGCCTCACTGTGCGGCCATGAGTCTTCCCACGGCCAGCCCTACCTGCCACTTGACCAGACTCCTTCTTTCCTGACGTTTGGAGGATAAATGTGTGCCAAGCAGCAGAGCCAAAGCCCAGACAGCTGGGCTGACACCAGTGGCCACCTCTAAAGAGAGTGACAGGAGGATCCAGAGCCAGAGGGGGTCTCCTCCCTCCTTCACTGTCACCAAATAAGGTCAGCCAAGGAGGACCAGCTGGGGAAACTGAGCCCATTCCTCACTGAGCAAACACGAATAGAGCTTCTTGTAGATTCTGGAGTTCTAATGAGCAAAAGAAACTCTGACCTCATGTAGCTCACAGTTAGGGAGACACAGTAACCTCAAACTCTGTACAAAGAACCCTATGTCTGCAGTTACAAAGTTCCTGGAAAGGGAAGAGAAAGTGCAATGAGTAAGAGTATCCAGGGGACAAGGTCACGGAAGACCACTCTTGAAGACATGGCACTGGAGTTGACCTGAAGGGGGACACAATCATGTGCACAGATCCCACGAAGAGCCATTGGAAGAGGTTTAGTTTATTGTTAACACACCCATTTTTTTTTTAATTTGGAGCAAGGGGTGCAACTGCTAATCACACTTGTGCTTTAGAAAGATCCCACCTCCTGCTCTGAGGGAAAGGTTTGAAGGAGACAAAAAATGAATGAGAAGAAACCAGCCAGGTGGCCTCTATGGGGAGAGATGAGTGGCTTAGACCAGGGTAGAGACCATGGAGAATGAGAAAAGTGGGAGCTCTTGCAGATGCAAGAAAGGCAGTGCACTGGGCAGTGGGAAAGGAGGCTCCTGGGGGCTCTGGCTAAGACAGCAAGGAGGTGCCACTAAAGGTCACCTCAGATCACCTCCAGGCAGGCCCTCAGGCCTCCTTCCCATCTGCCCACTGAGCTTTGGCAATGGGTGAATGGGTGACCCCCTGGGGGCTTATTCCATCTAAGAATATGCTCAGGGTCCCCATTCTGCCTCCCAGGGCAGGAACTCTAAAAAGAGCAAGTTCCCAAGTCGTGTTGCTGGCGGTGAAGGCACAACTGCTAGGGATGGGCACAGCACTGGGCTCCTCTGGTGCCTGTGGATGCAGCTGTGTGAACTGTCCCTTGAGCACAAAGCTCAAAAGGTGGCCTCCACCCACTTCTAATTTCTTCTGCTAACCAATTAAGAATTTACATGACATGCAGTCCCTCCTTTGAGGGACTTTCACCTTCTGCTTGAACTAAGTAAAAAAAAAAGGGGGGGGGGGATTGGGATCTAACCAGCACAGCTGCGCCACTGGAGAAGACACCACATCCTCAGCGGGTCCAGCCCAGGCTACCAGAAGCTAGACCCACTCCTGAAAGTCCAGGGGACCCAGGGCTCCCAGTTGGACCCATCTCTAGGTGACACTCCTGTGGATAACCACAATCCCAGGCCAAGAGCACAGGTACAATCTTAGCATGGCAGAGTCTGCGGGACTCTGAACAATGTCCTCGCCCTACTTGTTAACCTCAGCAACTAGACTCTTTTCATCCTTGAGTCTTTTTTTTTTTTTCAGAAGCCCCCTGGACCAAAGCCTTTAGTGTGCCTTCCCAACTCCATGCCAAAAGGTCTTCTGCTCTTCAATTCTAGGAAGCAGCGGTTGGGTGGTGCTTTCTTCCCTCCCAGAGACTCTGAGGTCCTTACAGAAACTGCTGCACTTGCTCCAGGGACCAGCTCTGCATACCCACGATCTCAGGGACAGGAAGCTTTGATTTGAAAATCAAAACAGTTAACTAAATGGGGAACAAGGCTACCCACTCACTCCACAGTTGCATGATTAAGCCATTTGACTGTACCTGTTACCTGTGCACAGAAGAGTGAGCTGGGCCAGCATTTAAATCCTCCTGACTGGTCCCTAGAACCTTGAGACTCAGTTGGACAGGAGACCTCCAACAGCAGCCCATCCCCAGCCTCCATGCAGACATTGGCCTGAGTGCTTTCATGCGAGAAGAAGGAACATTTCCAGGTGGAAATCTTCCAAATGTGTCTTCCCCAATCACCTTGTCACCAGATTGTTCTAAGCAAAAACTTTCTCGTAAATTATCTTTGCCTTTGGCTGTTCACACATAAAGGTCACATAGTTGTCTGCCTCTGATAACACACATGTGGCTGGGGAAACGGCCTCAGAGATTCCCACACTGGAACCTCTAGAGGAATTCTGACCAAGAAAGGGGAGATGAGGTCATGACGGAGAGAGAAAGAAAGGAAAGAGAAATCAGGAAGGACCCGGAGAGCTGGAGAAGGGGGCTCTCTATCTTGCTCATCTTGCTCCTTTGCGCTATTTCCATCCCTAAGCTAATATTTTCTTCAGTACCCCCCCCCATTTACATATAAGTAAAGAGATTTTTTAAATGGTCAACAAGAAGCAATAGCACATCAGTATTGATGAACACACCAGCAGCCAAAGCTTGGTTTCTAATTCCATCCTCCATTAAAAAGGAACCAAGACTCATTGGTGAAATGGTTAATTCAGAGCTAGACCAGAGAAAATATCAGATGAGCTTGGAACATCTTGTTGTTCCAGAAAGTGAAGAAAGTGCTCAGGGACTGATGCAGGTATGACAAAGGACACAGGAACTAGTTTGGGCCAACTAGTAAGTTTAGAAGGAAATGATGGAGCAGAAAACCATCAATGGGTGAAAAACATGGTAAAAGTTTGATGAGGAACAATCTTGAAGTGTCCTTCCACAATTATGTATTAGTTACAAAGACAGTTCTTCTCAGCGTGGGATTCTGCAGGTGCTACTAAAAATCAAGCGATTTAAAGGTAACATATCTACCAAGTAGAAAAATCGACATTGCTTGCCTCCTGATGTAATACTCAAAAACAGACATAATCTTTGTAGTAATCTTGCTGGAAATGCATAACCTGAAATTGTAATGTAGAAACATGCAACAGAATTTGAGAGTATCATTCTACAAACTAACTGACCTACACTCTTCAAGAAACACCAAGAAAGGCTGATGAACTTTTTCAGAATGAAAAGGCTAAAGGTATATGACAATGAAATGCAATAGGTAACCCTGAGATTACCTAAAAGAAGACATAAAAGAGGTAAGAGGGATACAACTAATGAAATGTGGATATGTACTGCGAACTAGCCAAAAGTACTAGGTCATGAAGCTGAGATTGTGGCTCAGTGGTAGAGCACTCGCCTAGGACGTGTGAGGCCCCGGGTTTGATCCTCAGCACCACATAAAAATAAATAAATAAAGGTATTGTGTCCGACTACAACTAAAAAAAAAAAGGTACTAGGTCAATCTTACCTTTTTTAATAATGACTGTGGTTCTGTAAGAGATCCTTGTCTTCACCAGTGGACAATGACATATTTCGGGGTTTAAAAAGGCATTTATTCTTAAGTAATTCAGAAAAAAAAATGTGTGCATATGTGTATGGGGACATGGTTTAGTAGTACAGAGCTTGCCTCACACTGCATGAAGCCCTGGGTTCAATCTCTGGCAACACACACACACACAGACACACACACACAAAATGTGTGCATATGTATATGTTGATGTGTGCATATGTATATGTTGATGTGTTATGTTTAGTATAAGCAAAATATAGAGTACACTACTGACATATGTATATGAGGAAAAAGAGAAAATGATAAATGATCAAAATATAAACAATTGGTAAATGTGCATAGAAGATATGTGGGGATTTCTTGCAACATTCTGTAACTTTATCATTATATTAAAATGAAATTTACAAAAATATTAATAAAAAACAAAAGTTAATGGTACTTTTTAGTAGCAGGCACTATTCAAAACCCTTCACAACAATTCTGCTGTTTTATAGATGGGCAAACCGAGGCACACAGCAGTTAAACTACTTGCCCAACTTCCCACATGGTGAGATAGCAGAGCTAGGATTTGATCTCAGGTCAATCCATCTGGCTCTGAAGTCTGTCTCATAGCCAGTGTGATCTGATGCTCTGCGGATGTGGAGAATGGAAACCCCAGACAGAAATGCACAGGGGAAGACAAGCACTCTTCTCTCTCCCCCTCTCTCCTTCTCCCACCCGCCTCTCTCTCTCTCTCTCTCTCTCTCTCTCTCTCTCTCTCTCTCTCTCACACACACACACACACACACACACACACAACTGGTATAGAATGGTTACGGCCTACAAACTCCCCCAAAATCTTCAGATCTGAACAGAGAAGAGAGTCATTCAGAAAGTGAAAGAAGTTCAGAGTTAAGTGCCTTAAGGTTTAGGGACTTGGACTGCAGGGTGATAGGGCCCTGAGCAGACCCTCCATACCAGAGAGTTTCCTGTGGCCTCTGGTTCAGTACCATTTGTCTTCCTTTTCCTTCCCTAGAGTTTCAAGCTTTTTTCCTTTCTTTAAGACTTCTCTGAGCTGGGCACAGTGGCGCAAACCTGTAATCCCAGCAGCTTGGGAGGCTGATATGGGAGGATCATGAGTTCAAAGCCAGCCTCAGCAACAGCAAGGCACTGAAGCAACTCAGTGAGATCCTGTCTCTAAATAAAATACAAAATAGGGCTGGGGATATGGCTCAGTAGTCGAGTGCCCCTGAGTTCAATCCTCAGTACCAAAACAAAACAAAAATTATCTTTGTGCACCCCCCAGGCCACAAACCCAGAAATAAGGGGGCTTGGCCATCTGATGAATAGTAGTTGGGGCCTTCGAAGAAAAAGTGTGGGTAGGCCCAGTCAGAGGAGGAGCCCAAAAGCTGGAGCTGGGGGAGGATGGCTGGAAGCTGATGGCCACAGGGACTTGAGGAGATGGGTAAGGACAAAAGAAGACGAGCTATTGAGATTCATCAGTAATAAGAACAGGTCTGCCAGGAGCAGTGTAATATCAACAACTGGGGAGGCTGAAGCAGGAGGATTGAAAGTTAAGAGGTCAGCCTGGGCAAGTTGGCAGAGACCCTGTCTCAAAAGATAAAGAGACTGGGGATGTGGCTCAGTGGTAAAGCACCCCCGGGTAATTGATCCCTAGCACCAAAACAAAAAGCAGCAGCAGCA
Source organism: Marmota marmota marmota (assembly GCF_001458135.2). Lineage (NCBI taxonomy): Eukaryota > Metazoa > Chordata > Mammalia > Rodentia > Sciuridae > Marmota > Marmota marmota. The sequence continues at coordinate 15,212,020 of NW_026000241.1, forward strand.
GAAGCAGCAGCAGTGGCTGCAGGAACAGGCCTGGGAGGGTGGGGACCATCCTGTTTGGCACTTTGCCAGAGAAGACTGGAGGAGTCCGTTCCCTACCAGATCTCATGGAGTAGGAACTAAGTCTCAGAGCCAGGGCTGAGTGTCAGGAAGGATGCCTAGTTGGTTGGCCCGTCTAATCTGGCAGGCAAATGGGGGTGAGGGGAGAAAGATGCTGACGTCTGAATTCAGAAGTGGAGTGGACCCCCGCCATCACCCTCCCTGCCGAAGGGCCTGTCACAAGGCGGCCGTGGCTCACACCCGCTTATCAGGGCTGGGGTGTGGAGAGGGTGTCTCAGACGGGAGATAGGGCCGGGACAGGCCTGTCCACACTGGCCCTGCTCTGCCTCCCTCATTCACACCTCCTCAGAGGCCCTCGGCCACTCTGCCCCTGTGGCCTCCCGCCTGCCCCACCACGCCTCCTATGCAAACCACCCCAGCAGGCTGCCTTTCTCCAGAGAAGGCTCTGCTCTACGCAATTAAGACACCAAATAGGGAGGGACCCCAGAGATGGTCTAGCCCAACACTTCTCTTTACAGGTAGGGAACTGAGGACTAAGGAGATGCTGCTTACCTCAAATCATGTCACAAGTACCCTTAAGAGCAAGAGCCAGAAGATAGGCTCTGACCCCAGACCAGAAGAACATGCAAGGATCCGAGCCTGGGGACAAGAGTAGAGTCCCAAAGGACATAGTGAAGAAGGATGGCAGGTACATTTATCCCTGAGCAGTGATAGTCTATTTAAGTTTTAGCCTCACGTAGGGAGAAAAGGCACAATCAGGTCATGTTGTCCTGGGCTCCACTCACCTGAGTAAGATCCCCCAGGCCAGGGCTCTTCCATCTCTGCTCCAGACCAGGCCTTCTCCACCTGTGTCTGAATCACAATGGCCGGCAAAGGAATCCAAGGCTCTCTCTGAAGTAAGGTGAGTGAGGGCACAGAGCACATCAATTGGGAGACCAGCAGAAGTCAGCGACCTTTCATGGGTGGTGACATCAAGTGCCCAATCTAATGTTTACCCTCTACCCCTGAAGGGTGTTCTGTTATTTCAACTGACTTTATAATTAGGTCATTTGTGTATATGCTCAGCCCTGCAATGCACTGCTTGGCCTTCCTGGTGGTCTAACAAGAAGACAGCTATACCCAGGTCTCAGAAGTGTGGCAAGGCTCAGCAAACTCAAGGATACTGCCTGCCACTGTTCCCACCCCCATAGCCTTAGAGGACATTTGGGTAGAAGGGATCCCTGACATTACCAGAAACAGAACTTTCATCTTGTGCCTGTGGAGTAACTTGGGCTGGAAGAGAGAGAGGACATACATTCTGAAATTATGGCTGGGGGTGAGGGAGAGGGTGGGGTTTCACACCTGCACACAGTTGGAAGATCTAATTTTAGCTCTGCTTCCCCTAGGCTCAAGCATACAGAAACCCCTGCTCAGCACACTGTCACCTCCTCACTCGCATCCTCCCATAGGGTAGGCTGCCTCAGACCAGACTAGACTACACAGACCGCAGAGCTGATGTAGGAGACACAGGGCAAAGTCCCCTGGAAACCCAGGTATGCTGTCAGCAAAGCTCAGTACCTGGTGTTATCAATCCAAGACACAGACCTGCTGTTCTGCTGCACTCACAGATCTGCCCTCAACCACAGAGCCAGGCCCTGGTCCCCACCATCTCTGGTCCCCCCATAGGGAAAATGAATAGTTAGGACAGGATACACTCCACTTTTCTGACTTGTTGGGTAACTCTAAGACATTTGATCACCTACTATTTGCAGAACCCTATGGAGCCCCAGAGAAGCGCACTGCAGGACTGAGTAACTGCATGAATGACTGAATCATAAAGCAAATTGAAATAACGAGTATCCTTCGGGGGTAGAGGGTAAACATTAAGATTTTTGCTTGAAAACCCTGACAAATTCCTTGAGTTTTCATTTCCTCGCTTGTGAAGTAGAATGAACAGCACCTATCCAAGAGGTGGAATATTACTGGGAAAGTGCTTTACAAACTATAAATGGCTGATATGGTCAATGGAGTGGTAGCAGCATATCAAAGTCTTCGGATTTGGGAAAAGACAGAACTGCTTCAAACTGGTCCATAGCTTAACACCATACTGAGGTCAGGCCCTGTCCTTCAGCCTCTAAGGACAGCATAACCTTCATCAACCACCTGATAATCAACCTCAAGAATGTTTAGTAACTGGCTACCACTTATTAAGAGCTCAGTAAACTGCATATGTTATCTATTCAATCCCCAACCAATCCTTCAGGTCATCTAAACCTGTTCCTGGATGAGGAACCTGATGGAGGAGGAGGAAGTCACTGCCCAAGGCTGCCCCACTGAAGAGGATGATGAGACAGGCACCCAATCCAAGTGTGCCTCCTTACCTGCTGCATGTGTCTAAAGCATTGGCCCAGTCATGCCATGTCGACCTAGAGACGTAGCAGGCACTCTCCCTGTCCTAGAGTGACTCAAGGGCAAATTGTCATGAAGATCCATTTCTATACTCTGTAGTCAACATAGTGTTTTTAAAGAAACAAATTAATTTGGCAGAAATGATCAGAGCACATCATCACATGAAGCTTCTTGGGTGTGGGATGTGGGCTGCCATGTAAGATGAATGTTTTACCAAAGGGATCTTCTTGGGTTCTGTCTCATTCAATGTTTTTAACAAACACACTGGAAGCCTATTTATACAATCTGCAATCTCAAAGCTGAGAGGCACAGCTAACATGTCAGATGGCCAAATCAGGATCATCAAGAATGTGAACTTACTCGAAGATGGGTAGAAAATGCAATAGGAGGACATCTCAACAGTTGGGCATAAGTAATATCCCACATTTGTGTTCCAAAACCTGACTATGTAAGTGCATAATGGGGAATTGATTTGACAGTAGATGCTGTGAAAACGACCTTGAGCAGTTAGCTGGAGTGAATCCCACATGAACCAATGGTATAGTGAGGAGAGCAGAATGTCCCTAAGAAGAGAACTCAATCCTGACCCAATTGCTATCTCCCATCCTGAATGTTTTGCCCAGATGTGACGGCTACATCATGAGGGGACATAAAATCCATGAGCACTTGAGCATGAAGAGAGATGCCCTGACAGCTTCATGAGTTTCCTGTCTCTAAAGAACTATCAGGTGAAGGCAGGTGCCAGCCACTCTGTCAGGCAGTTTAGGCCTGCCATTGATGAGCAGGAGTTAAGTTTTGGCTCAATTTTATGCTCTACTACAGAGAAAATATGGCAGCTTGGGCCCAAAGGGATGAAAAAGTTCTCCCTCAGAGACATTCAGGAGCCCAAAGACCACTTGTCTGACAGGGCCCCTAGTACGGACTGCAGGTGGGGGCAGAGTAGTGAAGAGGCTGGCTCCAAACCCCAGGTGACCATCTGAATCACCAGCGTCACTTGTTTAAAAAATAAATTCTAGCCTCACATCAGATCTTATCAATCAACATCTCAAAAGCATGCTTGGACAATCTGTATTCTTTTGACACCAACCAGGTAGATGGTTCTAGATTAAGAGATGAGTCATGACAATAGAAACTTTGATCAAAACCTACATTTTAAAGAGTCTAAAAGATATTTTGGAACCCAACAGCAAATTTTAATGGCAACTATTTATTAGATGATATTGAATCCTTGGTAATTTTCCTAGATTCGATAATATACTTTAGGAAAATAGGGGAATATTCTTGTTCTTAGGTTAATATAAGGTGAAGTATTAAGAAGTGAAGTGTTAAGCCAGGCACGGTGGCGCATGCCTATAATCCCAGCGGCTTGGGAGGCTGAGACAGGAGGATGGCGAGTTCAAAGGCAGCCTCAGCAAAAGCGAGGCAATAAGCAACTCAGTGAAACCCTGTCTCTAAGTAAAATACAAAATAGGGCTGGGGATGTGGCTCAGTGATCACGCGCCCAAGTTCAATCCCCAAGGGGGGGGAAAATGAACTGTTAAGTCTACAAATTACTTAAAAAAAAAAAACAAACCACAAATTACTTTGAAATGGTTCAAGAAAAAAAAGGAAATAAATGAAACAAAATATTAGGGGAAGGAACAATTGCTGTACTTTTCTTCCAATTTTTCTATATGCTTGAAATTTCTCAAAATAAAGTTGGGGAAAATTAAACTACTTCTAGCTATTCTGGTGTAAGTCAAGCAAAAAATCACTGGAGGAGATAACCCCTGTCTTCCATCTGGCCTGAGAGCCTGCCTACAGGTTGGCGTCTGAAGCTGGCCGTGTACTTTGGGGCTTGTAGAGCTACAGGTTCTATATTGGAGCTGGGCCACAGCCAAAACTGTCTTGCAGTATGCCATTAGGCCACAGTGACCCCTAGAGGTACTCTGGGCACTAAGGGGCAAACCAGTCCCTAGGACACAGTGTTATGTTCAGGACTTCCCAAGAGAACCCAATTCACCACCACAACCCTACATCCCGTAACTACCTGGCGGTTCACTTCAAAATGCAATTCCTTCTGCTTGACTGACCCTCTCTAATAACCTAAGCGTTGATTCCTGAAGATGGGGGTGATGTAGACAAATCTCCAATGATGACATCAAGAAAAGCAGTCCAGATGGAGAGGCAGGGCATGAAGGCTGGCAGGAGCACCCAACGTGAGGCCAGCCCCTCTCAGCTCCACCAGAATGAACCAGAATGAGGGAGAAAGGTAGAGGTGGACCAGAAGGACCTAGAGCAGGAAGGGCCCACCCTGTGAAGGTATAAGAGTGAGCAGGGAACAGAACAATAGGCTCCAGGCACAGAGAGATTTATGGATGGGCTGCTAACAGGAAGTCTGTTTCATGAAGTTGATGTCAGTGACACACATGCACAAGGATAGAGCCAGGGGACACAGGTGACACACATGGCAATGCTCAGGATCATTCCAAGTGTAGGACTGCAAGCTGAGCCCAGCTCTGCAGGAAGCCATTCCCTCCAGATCAGACTGTCTTTCCTGCTGGGCTCTAATCAAAGGCCTAAAGGAGGAACACAAGTTTTCAGTTGTTTTAAGGTGCAGGTGCAGAAATGTTAACAGGTATTCAAGAGGCAGACACACCTGCTCTCCTAACCTTTGCAGCTTGTTGTATAAAATCTACTTTAGGTCAAACAGCGTTCATCCAGAGACCAAAGAGTGTGAAGGTGTCACTGTGAAGGTGATGGAGAAAGATAGGGAGTGAATCCCCTCACCCACAGAGGGAACTTCCTGCAGAAGGGCCTGCCCAGCCTCACAGTTCCTCCACAGCAGCATTCCCCTCTGACCAGGGTCTCTGAGGGTAAAGGGGACAGGAGGCAGAGACCTTAGCTTCATTCTTCACAATGATCAAGTAGCATTTTTCATAGGAAATAAAAACCTAAGACATTAGTTTATTGAGCTAAAATATCAGCATTGTTCACTATCCCAATAGGAGCACAGGAGGTAACTCCAAGGCTGCTGAAGGTCAGGGCAGCACAGAGCAAGGCACAGTGATGGGGAAAGGGAGTCGGGCTCAACTGCAAAGAATCACAACAGGTAGCCAGGACTTATCCCACAGAACTGCCCCTTGGGCTCCTGGAGAAACACCCAGGCCCCACCATCACCTCTCCACTGAGGAGAGAAAGTAACAGAATTTTTTGGTCATAGTGACATTTTGGCTATATATCCTTAAGAAAAGGACTGGCACAAGCTAATGGGGAACAGTGTGATAAAATAAAATGGAATCAATCAGGCTACTGTGTTCTACCCCCCAACTTTTCCTTTTTACTCAAATAAAGGAGCAGAACAAGGCCATTCATTATCTTCTTATCTTTATCTTAAAGCCTTGGCATTTCTATTAGAGACAAACACAAAACACCAAAAATTGTTCTAATACTACTTGGAAAGGCATCAGCAATATGACAGATAAGTTCTTGTTCCCTCAAGATATTTTACTATCTATAACTTATGATAGCCCATAAAAGGATGCTGGGTAAACCCAAATCTAGAGATCTGACTCAGAGTAACAGCCACCCTTCCCTCCAGGGGTAACTGTCTTTGGAGCTTTGCCCCCAAGCTCCACCTGCCCTGTGCCGCTCAGGTCTAGACAAGCAGGCACAGAGGCCAGCACTGGTGATTCAGCACACACTCTTGTTAGGTCCCTTAGTCTTGAGAACAAAAGCTCACCTGGGAAACAAGGAACACATGGACCCAGCTCCACCTGAGCACTAGGAGAGAAGAATGGCATGTCTGGAGCAAGCAAGAGCTTTCAAATACCTACTTTTTCTGTTCCAAAGAGCTAAGGACTATTCACATTAGAGGACATTAAAGTCCCTTTGGCTCATGTAGCATACAAAAACTAGACCCTTCTTACCAAGCAGGCTTTAGGACAAATATCCATGGGAGTGGGCAATGCATTTTTTTTAGTCAAAAAGTCTCCATGTTGGGAAGACTTAAATCCACCAGTCTTCACTTAGCTCTGTGTGGTGATATCTCTGGAAAGGTGAAAACAAGGGTAAGATATGAAGCTCTGTAAGCCTAAATTTCCCCAGATATAAAATGAGGGTAGTGGGGTTTACCCCAGAGGATCACTGTGACACAATATAAGTAAAACACTGAGCTTAGCACAAAGAAGACAGAGGTGGAGGAATATGGGGCATAAGAAAAGAAACAATAAAATTATATATTTGGACAGGATAATAGAGGGTTTCTAAAAGTCTTCTTTAAGACCAACTCAGATCCTTGGGAAAGACAACATACAATACTGAGTTCCAAGATAGCAAAGCAGATATATCAAAGACAATGTATGATTTGGATACATAAAAAAAAAAAAAAAACAATGCCTTCCTTCACACACTGTTCTTCCAGAGAGACATGAATGCAGTATTAACTAGTGGACACAGTCCTGATAACATGACACATGACCAGTTCTCGATCTGGAGATATGACAATGCTCTTAGTAATTAGTTCACAAGTCAAAAAGACAATGACAAAAAAAATTGTAGATTTTTCATCCTTCAGAGGAATTTTCAGTTGTAAATTTAGGATTCCATCATTTCTTTAAAGGAAAGCCACGAAATACATCAGCCTGAAGAATGCATGCCTGCCTCATTTCAGCTGATTAGCACGTCTTCTGAGATTAAAAACTAGGATGGCTTTCCCGTCTGGGTTCCTGACTGCTCCTTCGCTTTGAGTTCTTTTAGCTTCTTCTCATAGCGACTCATGAAGTAATTATCTGGTTCAATTCCTGCATTCTTCAAGTTTTCCATGACCTTTTCCAGTCTGAGCACTGAACGGGCTCCCTCAATCTTTCTTGTGCTCAGGTACAGAGTGAACTCTTGGAAATCCAGAAGCTTACAGGTGTCCACAGAACAGATATTCCTGATATCACTGCTTCTATCCAAACGAGGGAAAAACACCAGTCCCGACAACTTCTCTAGGTCCTGGAGGCTCACTTGGAATTCAGTTAACTGGGGTTGGAAACCAATGGCTTCATTGGGCACCACAAAGGCCCCCAGTGCCAGCGGTTCAGTAGACTCTGGGCTTCTGCGAGCCAGTATCACCTTATAAAGGTGTGAGGGAACTGCCACATTGTCCTCACCAATCACCTAAAAATAAAGTGACCATATTAATGATGCTGATTTGTACTAACAGTTCACAATTTTTTTCTCAATTGGCCTTATAAGCCAATCTAATCACCCCATCCCAATGAATTCATATTCAAGGCAGACATAATAAGTGGCAATAGAGATCCATCAGAGAAAAGAGGAATATGTAACAGATCAATTCTGATCACATTCTTTAAAATAATGCAAACTCAAACATCAGGGGTCACTGTCTTCTCTGAATGTGGGACAAAGGACAAAGACATGCCATGAGTGAGGTCTGAGTTTTTAATGGACAAGAAAAGTCCTCATTTTCTCTTCATCCCATAGAACTTCTGTTGCTCTAAACATTCAAAAGTCAAAACTGTTAGACTGGGTACTCCCAGCACTAGAAATAAAAATGTGGCCTTGGTTTCTCAAACTCATCAGGAAACTAAATAAACCATCTTCAAAAAACAGCCAGACACATCATCTTCAGTATTTCTAGTGTCACCTAGACTGTGGCTCATTTTTCTAATTAAGTAAATTTAAATGCTTTTTCTCTGACTTCTGCACATCTTGGACCATCAAACATGGAACTTCTCCCATACGTTGTTAAACCAAACCCTTGGGAAAGGTATTCACGCAGTGAAAAAGCAAGAGCCAGGATCAGGAGGAGAAAACAACTAGCTATCTGTGGAGGTTGGCCGTATTAATGAAATAACATTATCATGAAACCTTTTCAAATTTCCTTCCAATAGGCTTAAAAGCCTTATCTGTTGTCTAAAAAAGAAAAATTGAACCATCCATTTACTTAATGGTCTCCAATAACATGACATAATCCAACTAAAATATGTTCATGGCATTTCCGCCCCTCCCAGGTCCTTCTCCTTGGTAAGAGTAGTTTTTCCTTCCTGATCAGATATCTCTGCTGGGTATAGGATTCCCTGTTGGGAGCCCAAATACTGCAGAGAGATGAGAACCACAAAGGAGGATTGTTTACTGATTTTCCCAAACTCCTACCTACAAGACACACAGCCTAGGAACTCCAGGACCATCTGCTGTCACATGTGGAGGTCCCATAGCCATGACCTATGGAAGGGTTGAGGGGAACACCCATCCACAGGAATGACTTCTAAAAGCAACTGTCTGAACTTCCTGAAAGTGGTTAGTCAGGCTTCAATGTAGACTGAGGTTTATGAAACTACACAATCTATAGGCACAAAAACCTTTACTCCAAAAAGTAAACTCATGTAGCTGGGAACATAAGCACATATCAAAGCAAAAAATATTCTGAAAATAAACCACAAAGGTTCAAAACCAGCCCACAGATTACCAACACATGCTAATTCAACAATGTCACTCAGAAGCCCTGAGCCTGAAACTGCTGGAGATACAGAAAGAAATAAGATGCAAGTCAATGCAGCTGGCCTGCTCTTAAGAAGTCTACCATTGCCAGGCATGGTGACATATGCCTATAATCCCAGGGATTTGGGAGGCTGAAGCAGGAAGATTATAAATTTGAGGCCAGCCTTGGCAACTCAGTGAGGCCCTAAAAGGGCTGGGGATATGGCTCAGTGGTAAAGTGCCTCTGGGTTCAATCCCCAGTACAAAAAAAAAAAAAAAATGCAGCAGGCTTCCATCTGGACTAGGTGGGGGAAGGGGGGAGGGCACAATATTTGCAGCTTTCCCTGCAACAGAATGTGGCTAGTTGCCAATACTCTGAGGGAGCTCAGGGGAAGCTGGGGACCAGAACTGAGGGCATAGCTACAGCTGAGCCACACTGTTTGCAAGGAGGAAGAAGCTGAAATGGGCTTCAAAAGTTCTGGCCACTACTGGGGATCCAACAGTTAAGCAAATTCTTGGTGCCACCTCGTGGGCATTCCATACCACTGCAGCACAGTTCTCAGACCAAATTAAGAATCCTTCAACACCACCCCCCTTGGCTGTTTCGTGGCCTCATGGACTTCTTGTCTACAAATGGCAATCTTCAAAACAGATTAGCTGATCATGCCTATTTGCTGCCAATAGAGCTTCTATTTAGGTTCATTAAATTCCAGGCAAAAGTAAAGATGTTTGGCATTTTTATGTTTGACAGTTTTACTTCTCTGACAGTTTGCTTCTCTTTCCTTCCCTTCCTTTTTTTCTGTCCTTCCTTTCTTTTTCTGGTGCTGAGGATGGAACCCAGGGCCTCAAGCATACTAAACACACACTGTACCACTGAGATATACCCCCAATCCACTATTACTTTTGAGAATCCTTCTGGACACAGGAATTCCTCCTAGGAACGAGATGTGATCCTTCTAGCCATGACCTTCTCACAATATTCCAAGAGGAATAAAATATTATCCCTAGAAACAAGTAGGAAAATGAAAACTTACCCACTTATTATCTCTTCTATGATTCAATCTGCTGTATTCTCAGAAAACATACATCCTTAAAGCTGTCTAAAACAGGAACTGGTTTAATTTAGAAATCTTTAAAACCCACTGTTTGAATTTAAGATCTTTTAAAAAATCTTAAGATACTTTATCTTTTTTGTACACAACTCAACCTGCATTATTTTTCCCATTTTGGGAAAAATTGGAAAACTTCCAGAAAACATTTCTAGACACTATATGGGTACTGAAGCAAAGGGTTCAGTGGACTGGAAGCCCAGATGTCTGGTCAATTCCTGGGGTTGCCACTAAGCTGCAAGTGATATTCACCTTTTTCTTGTTTCTTCATTTACAAAACAGGCTCACAAGATTGTTGCCATCTTCAAGATCGTTGTGGAGACATACTGACATGTTAGTTAAGAAAAGACTTCAAAACATGCCAGGCCTATGTTAAAAGCTATCTGGCAGTGAATGGCATTCAAAAAATAGGATATCAACAGGGGAAAAAAAAATGTTTTTGCAAGTGGGATAGTGAGAAAACAGGATCAAGCAAAATTAGACCAGTTAAAGGTCAACAGTGGGTTATAGAAAAAGAAATCAAGTTGGGCACAAATGATGCCCCAAACAAAGGACTTCTAGGGCTTACCATGAACCAAGTCTTTAATATCAGTAAATCAGCAACAACCCTTTTCATAAAAGATTTAGGTATAAAAATACTCCACACACACACAAAAAAAAACCCTTTACTGCTATTCAATTACTCAAAAGCACTGAACTCTTGTCAAGACTACAACAAAAATTTGAAATCACCTGGGACTGAATAGAAAATACAATATAATACAACAAACAGCCATAAGCTGGCACTCATTCGTGACCCTAAGTTAGTTTTCTTATATGCTGGCCTGAGCTTGATTTTGTCCAACCAAGAGACAGAAATAACAATTATCACTGCTATCACCAAAACCTCCACTCCAGCCCCCAGAAGAGGACAAAAAGAAACAAAACCCAAACAAAGCCTGCCATATATAAAATTACTGTGCCTTTAATAAAATATTAAGCAGTATCTTGAGAAAAAAATGGTTTTGCTAGAATCAGAAATATTTGGTGATATTCCCCTAGTAAGACAAAAAAAGAAATTCCAAAAATAAAACTGCTAGGACATATCAAGAGACCAGGCCCTTAAAAAGTTATGCCAGTCAAGTGAAAGAAACAAACCATGGTAGTTTGATAAATAGGGAATTCATACCTAAGAGGACAGAAAGAACAAGAAAAGCGAGGCAGTCACAGGAGGCGGAAGGAGGTCACCCCTCTGTTATCTGCAAAGCCTCAGCAGATGCTAGTGAGGCAGCACAAACCCTACAAGACAGAGCACCCCACACTGGGGCACCTGCTCCAGGCAAGGAGGTGGATGGGAGCCTGCTAAATCACAGCAAAACAAGCACCTTTCCCCAGACTGTCAACTGTCCTTGAAGGCTTAGGGTGGGAGTAAGGAAATAACCAGTAAAATAATTTATTTTTGAACTAAAACAAATAGACAAGGAAATGAACAAATGTTTTCCTGAAATATAAAACAGGAGACTTAAAAAAGACTCCTTTATCCCATCATGTGATGGCTTGGGATTCCTGGGGGCATGTTTTCAATTTCCTCCCCCTCTCAACGTTGTTGGTGGACATCTGGGAAGTGCTGCTTGTTACAGTATAGAGATTGTTAAATACTTCTAACATTACCACCACCATCGAGTTGTAAAATCTGCATGCAGCTCACTCTCTTGTCAGGTCATTTATAATGTCCAAGCCAGAATCTTCAGGTATGTTTCACTTGTCTGGAATCAATCTCTTCTTGAAACAGGCACATCAGAGAAAGCACACGGATGACCTCAGCTATAATAAAGGGGGTGATTCTGATTAGAGCCGTCAGATGACTCACTTCAGATAAAATCACTGCTACCAATCTTCCCTTAGGCTCACATTTACTCAAGTTCTGCAATGCTGTGATCCTCTCCTACATATTCCAACAGACATTTCTGCCTGGCTATAAGGAATCCTCCTCATGGCCCATTTTCTGTTCTTATTTTTGCATGTTAGCAAATATTACTTGTAACTGCTCTCCATCTGCACATTTTTTATTACCTGCTGGCCTTAAGTGTTTGTACATGAAGAGCATAGCAGTCCCTGTGGTGTAAACTTTTGAGAGCCTCAAAGAACAATGCTATAAATGATTGGCAACAGTTGTAAAAGTCAGACCTATATTTGAATCCCTTCCCTTTTGTTTTTGGTACCAGGGATCGAACCCAGGGGCAGGCACTTAACCACTAAACCATATCCCCAGATCTTTAGTTTTTATGTTGAGATAGGGTCTTGCTAAATTGCTAAGGGCCTAAGTTGCTGAGGCTGGCCTCAAACTTTCAATCCTGCTGCCTCAGCCTCCTAAGTCACTGGGATTAAAGGCATGCCTCACCACACCAGGCTTGGATCTCCCCTTTACTAGCAATCTTGACTTGGACTTGAACCCTCCTAGCCTCAATTTCCTTATCTATAAAGGATAGCCACTAATTTTTTGTAAGGGTTACAATAAGGACTGAATGAGATTAGCACATATAAAGCTATTTATATACCACCTGGAATACAGGCCCTCGATAAATATCAGTTCTTTTGCTTCACTTCCTTCTAACACATATATGATATATTGCCTGGACAGAAAACAAATCAACACCCCATTTTCATTGGGTTACATTCTTCTAAATTAAGGTTCAGAGGATAGCTATAAGCAAGCAATAAAAACTGAATGGTTAAATAAGAAAACAAAACACTTTCCGAGCATTCTGAACTGCCATACATAATTGCAAGGCATTCTCTTGGAGATAGGAATTCACGAGTCAAATCACAGACTGATTTAGGGCTGTGCAATGCTATGTCACCTTTCCCAGCATTGCTAAAGGACTTTTAAAAGACTCTGCTTATTAAAGAGTAGCCTGAATTTTTTACCTGGGCATTCAGGTCTCTACCAACAGGCCCAACCTTTCATTTTTGTCTCCTGTAAATCAACATTCTTAGTATTTCTCAGCACACACCCTACCTCTTAGTCTCCTCCCCTTTCCTAATCTTCCCTCCTATGCGGGTTTTCCTTAACCAAATTCTCCCAAGTTTATATGATTTGTGTGTGCATACATATAAAATTTGAGCCAAATTATTATTCTTAAAATGACAAAAATTTCAAGACAATTTTCCCAATTAATAACAGACCATATTTTGCTCTCATGCTAACAGATACACTAAGGATACATTAAATTTTTTTAGGTTTAAAATCAGGTTTGGCCAGCCACAATAGCACATACCTGTAATCCCAGCAGCTCAGGAGGCTGAGGCAGGAAGATCAAAAGTTCAAAGCCAACCTCAGCAATTTAGAAAGGCCCTAAACAATTCAGTGAGACCCTGTCTCTAAAAAAATAATGTAAATTTTCACAAAAGCTATATTATTACAGAAAATTTTGTCAATTAAAAAAAACATAAATACATCAAATTATAAGTTGCTTTGATATGCTTCTGAGAAAGATGAAAAACTATGACTCTCTGGGGACATAGATTGTCAACATTAAACTTTATGTATGAAAAAAAAAAAAAAAAAAAAAGAACCCATCTCAATGCAGTTATTTGCTTTCTTAGTGACCAGGGTCTATACATCCTCTTCTCAAAAAACACAGGAACAGGGCTGGGGTTGTGTTTCAGTGGTAGAACGCTTGCCTAGTATGCATGAGGCACCGAGTTCAATTCTCAGCACCATATATAAAATAAATAAAGGTACATCACTGACTGAAAAAATATTTTTAAAAAAAACCACAGGAACACAGAAGACAGGGAAGAAAGACCTTCTTGACAGCCACTAAAGACAAGAGAATTCATGTACTATGCTCTTTGGGGCTCTCTCCACCCACCGTAAAAAAAAAAAAAAAAAACAGGCTAAAAATAAATGTGGTGAACACATATGACAAGCCAAACAGCAGAACGAGCACTCAAGAATCAATTTGTCATTCGAATCTTGGTTTCTAAATATCAATCCCACTAGAAGGAATCAGGGCTCCTTGGAGAAATGGCTGACACCAGAGTTTGGCCAAGATGGGGCTGAAACATAGCCCTAAGCCAAAGGCAGGAAATGCTCTTTTGTGTGTGTGTGTGGTACTGGGCGTGAAATCCAGGGGCACACTACCACTGAGCTACATCTTCAGGAGTTGTTTTCTTTTTTATTTTGAAACAGGGTCTTGCTTACTTGCTGAGGCTGGCCTTAAACTTGGTGATCCTTTTGCCTTAGCCTCTGGAGTTGCTGGTATCACAGGCATGTGGCACACTTAATGTGTCCAGCTCAGAAATAAGAAATGCTTTTGAAAAATGATGAAGCCAAAAAACAAAGGAGACAACTTGAAGGGGCACCTAATGGCCAAATCTGGGCCACCTGAGCACCAAAATCAATAATCACAGCCAAGTGATTAAACTCACTGAATAAAATAAAGAATCCATGCATTCACATTGATAATAAATTAGAAAAGTTCTGATGGTGGAATAGTAATTAATAAATGTAGAATAAATAAGAATTAGGAAATCATCATTTAGGGAATATTTATAGTTAACAACTAATTCAAGCAATAATCATCAATGGATGATAAAACTACTGCGTGAGAGTTTAAAGAGGACTCCCATGGCCTCCAAGTATTCCCACAGATTACTTACTAATTTCAAAGGGGAAAATGGTGTAGAACCCTGATAGATGCCTCTTTACCCAAGTAATTAAAGTTAGCATCATCAATAATAGGACTAACGATATCAGATGCCTTTTCATGTAATGCAATCAGCAGGACACAAGATCACTTCTGTGATATTTGGCCAAAACCATAACTATCATGTGAATACAACTAACAAACCCAAATTGAAGGATATTCTACAAAACATCTCGTCTATGTTCTTAAAAAATGTTCATTAAAAACAGCAGAGTAAGAAACTATTTCAGATTAAAAAAGACTATAAGAGATATAACAACTAAATGGAATGTACAATCTTGGACTGGATTCTAGATCAGAAAAAAAGACTGCATAAAAGAAATTATTGATGCAACTGGTAAAATTTGAATACAGACTATGTATGAGATAATATTCTTACATGTTGAATTTCATGAATTTGATAATTATTCTAAGGTTATGCGAGAAAACAGAATATTTAGGAGCAAAGGGACAAGATATTCATAAGCAATTCTTAAATGTTTCAGAAAATAATAAAAACAGGTAAATGCATATTCATATGGGGAAGGGAAGGACAAATATGTTGAAATGTTAACAACCACAGAATCTAGGTGACAGATACAGGAGAGTTCTTTGTACTGTTCTTACAACACTTCTATAAATATGAAATTATTCCAAATAAAATGTTGAAAATATTAACCTGCTTGTCAAAAAACAAATGAAAAGATTCAAGTGGGTTTCTAAGTTAAGCAACCTGAGCACAGGTTTTTGTGCTTCCTTCTTCCAATTTAAAAATTAACACCCCCCCCCAACACACACACACACAATGGCCACAATGAGGCACAAAATAGAATACACGCATGAAAATGCTAAGTATGGCAGTAGTGTGTTAACAGACTAAGTAAGAACCACCAGTAACTTTGGGAAGATGAAAGTTGGATGTGATGAGACCATTAGATAAAACAAAGAGGAAGGAGCCAAAGCTCAAATTTTTACTGCTCCTGAAGTTAAGTAGCGTTCCACTGCATAAAGGTGTCAAAATCAAGGTGTGTGACTGAAAATTTCATCTGCAGAATTACTGTACAACAAAAGCAATAGCCAGATGGTGCACTTAAAACTTTCCTAGAGAGCGTATCATACCTGCAGATTCCAAAGTCCTGTTGCCAGGATTTTGGAACATTTTCAGACAACCAAGAACTTAGAAAAGTTTACCATCCAGACTTCCAGACAGAATTTGAGGATATACTCTCCCACCACCACCATCACCTGCCTGCCACCACACACACCACTATAAATAAGAAAGAGGAGGAAGAGGAGATTAAGATAAAGTGGACCTAAATAGTGTCACAAAAACAAATGACAAATGTATAGCTGACTTAAAACCAAGACCACCAATGGGCAGGCTTCTGGGACATAACTCTCCCTTGGTTTTCCTCCCACATTCAAAGGTTGTTCCTGCGATTCTCTTACTGGATTCCACTTTTCTTGACTTCTAATGTCCTAGTATTCCAGGGTGCCAATGACCTCAGTCTGTTCTCTCCTACCTATCCTCACTTATTTTCTCATCCTGGCTTTAAATACCATCTGTTGCTGGATGTGGTGTGCACGCCTGTAATCCCAGCAGCTCGGGAGACTAAGGCAGGAGGATCTCGAGTTCAAAGCCAGCCTCAGCGAGGGTGAGGCGCTAAGCAACTCTGTGAGACCCTATAAAATACAAAATAGGGCTGGGGATGTGGTTCAGTGGTTGAGTGCCCTTGAAATCAATCCCCGGTACCAAAAAAAACCCATCTGTGTGCTAACCACTCCTAAGACAAATTCCACTCCCAACCTGAACATCTAAATCTCAAATTTAATTATTTAATATTTTATTTGGTACTGGAAACTGAACCCAGGGCACTTTACCACTAAGCCACATTCCTCAGCTCTTTTCATTTTTTATTTTGAGACAGGGTCTTGTTAAGTTGCATAAGGGACAACTAAACTGCTGAGGCTGGCCTTCCATTTGTGATCCTCCTGCCTCAGCCATCCAAGTCACTGGGATTACAGGTGTGTACCACCACACCCCTCAAATACTCTCAAATTTACATAGCCAAAACACAACCCTTAATTTCTAGCTTATAACCCTGATCCTCTCTAGTCTTCCCCCATCTCAAACTCTTTTCCTCCCATTCTACCACCAACCCACCAGGAAGTTCCTTCAGTTCTAGCTTCAAAGCATATACTAAATCAGTGCATTCCTCACCATTTCTACCACATTATCCCATTCAAGTTATGATTTCTCACCTAAGAAAACTCCATTAGCAGGCTGGGGTTACAGTTCAGAGGTAGAGCACTTGTCTAGCATGTGTGAGGCACTGGGTTCAATTCTCAGCACCACATATAAATAAATAAAATAAAGATTCATTGACAACTAAAAAAATATGAAAAAAAATCCACCATTATCTTTTTAACTGCCACTCTCCCCACTTCCACCTATTATATTCTTCACAAGCAACCAGCCTGGGCTTTAAAATGTAAACCAGCTGGGCAGAAGAGTACACACCAGTAATTCTAGGTACTTGGAGGCTAAAGAAGGAGGATCACAAACTTGAAGTCAGCCTTAGCAACTCAAGAGCACCATGTTTCAAAACAAAATTTTAAAAAGGTCTAGGGGTGTAGCTCAGTGATAGAGTGCTTGCCTAGCATGCATCAGGCCCCAAGTATTGCAGGGGGAAGGGTGAAGTAAACTAGATTATGTCACTATCCTGATCAAAATGCTGCAAGAGCATTTCATCTCAATCAGTCCAGACTCCTTCCCATTGCTGCCTCCTATGATCTACCTCCTTCTCAATGGTGCTTCTGCTCTCACCACTTTGAGCAGAACACTGTTCCTTGAACATGTCAAACTCAGTCTCACCCATCTGTCTTTGTAGCTGCGTATCCGCTAGATGGAAAACTCTTTGTGTGGCTTGCACCCTACTTAGGATTCTGCTTGATCTTATTTCCCCTCACTAGCCTGGCCTTTCTTTCCTACCCCCTCTACAATCCTTTGCTATTCTTTATTTTTCTACATGGCTTTTTGTTTACATCTTATTCACTATAAAAAAAAAAAAAAAGGCTCCATGAGGGCACGCATTGTCTGTCTTATGGCTATAACACAAGTACCCACAATAGTGCTAGGTACATAACAGAAACCTAATAAAAATTTGCTGTACAGTCAGGCACAGTGTCTCAAAATATAACAAGGGCTAGGGATGTGGCTCAACAGCTGAACACCCTGGTTCAATCTCCAATACTTTAAAAAAATAATAATAATAAAAGCATATTATTACATTTTTACAAATAGCAAGTATAATATACATTGCCAACTTTACCTTCCACTTCTATTTTTCATTTGTCATAGTATCTCTCAAGTGGCACAGACTTAATGATATAGAATTACATCTACTTCTTTACAGGTCCAAACATACTACTTATAAAATCACTAATACTATAAATTCTAGTTTTATATTTAATAGATCTAGGATTACAAACTCAAGAACCAATAATGTTCTTATTCAAGTTATGATTGTAAATAAGTGAAATGGGTCAGGGGACCACTAATGCACTAAAGAACATGTGCTCAATTTAAAGAGAATGCTGAGACTCTTATCTAATTAACTGGTGTTTATGAGAATATAAGCCAAATGCGACTGATACATCTGACTTTTTTTAAAAGAGAACCTAAAATCTGGATTTATATGAGCTCTCCTAATCATTAAACATTACCAACTAATCCAAAAAACAACCTACTAATTCCAGTAAAATACCTCTACAGTCTGGCATCAGTTTACAACCTGTGCTAATAGGCAAAGCTCAGACTAAATTATAGTTAGCAAACAAATGGAAATGCTGTGAACCTTGACAATATTTAAGTGATAGATTCTGAGTAAAGATTTAAGTATATCATGTAAAGTCAATGATGTAAAGTTTACTGAAAAAATAAAACTATGTGACTGGTGGAGACTGGAACAATACAAAAAATGAACTAAATAAACAATATATTTCATAGAGAAGAATCAACTATTAACAAATGGTGAATCAATGCTTAAAAATAGTTTTAGCTATCATTATTCTAAGAAATAGAAATTACCACCACAAGAACTAGAAAATGAACAGTGGGGTTCACACCAGAAGTGGGAGACTTTACCTTTTCATCTTATACCTTCTGTAACTGGTGGAAAGCCATTATGGGATAAATTTCAAGTAAGACAAAAAGAAATTTCTCTTGTGCTCTGCTACAGGAATTCCTAATTTCCGTACTAATGCCAGCACCCTGTCCCATGCTTTGATAAGAGGAGACATGTCAAAACATAATATCTTTTAATCATTTGGTCCAAACTGTATGCTACAGATATTATTTGAAATTCTTTGATATTGGACTGTTGATATTCCCTGATTTCAGGTGACTGTGATAGCTGCAAAGTGATTTTTATAATCTTTCATTTATACTGATTTTAATATAAATGAAGTTTCCTTTTCTGTTCATTTGGTATTGCTCATTTTTTGATGGTTCTGAGGATAAGAAAAGCAAATATGTATACTTTCTGTCATGATTTCTGGACTCCAGATAGACTGCTGGCCAATAAAACTGAAGACAAAGAAACTTAATAGAACCTGTTGCAATACTGTAGGTGTTCAGAAAGATAATTAAGTCAGGTGTGGTGGCTACTCAGCTACTCAGGAGAGTAAGGAAGGAAGATAGCAAGTTCAAGGCCAGTCTAAGCAACTTAATGAGACTGTCTCAAAATAAAATTTTAAAAAAGGCTGGGGGTATACCACTGGAATAAAGTGCTCCTGGGTTCAATCCCCAGGACACCCCCCACCCCCCAAAAAAGGGAGAGAGAACAAGAATTAATAAAAGTTTTGAGTCATGGGCAGGGGCTGTGGCTCAGCAACAGAGCACTTGTCTAGCATGTGAGAGGCCCTGGGTTCGATCCTCAGCACCACATAAAAATAAATAAAATAAAGATATTGTGTCCAACTATAACTAAAAAATAAATACTAAAAAAAAGATTTTGTTGAGTCAAAGAAATTAAGAGATGACTCCAGTTGCAAAATGCAGGAAAGAATGGAGAAACTAATCAAGAATACAGTTTAGATGGGGGGCTAGGGTTGTGGCTCAGCAGTAGAGCGCTTGCCTAGTATGTGCGAGGCCCTGGGTTTGATCCTTAGCACCACATGAAATAAATAAATAAAATAAAGATATTGTGTTCAACTACAACTAAAAAATAAATATTAAAAAAAAGAATACAGTTTAGAAATGCCATTTAGCTTCTGCATGCAATTCTGTACACCTTTCCCCCACACATTTGTTGAACTAAAGATCTGCCAGTGTGAACATGGATAAGTCCTATAAATTAACAGAGACATGGAAAACTAATGATACTGGCTCAAAGGCCAAAAATCTGAAAGAAATGAAAGACTTAAGACCAGAAAGGCTTTAAAATAAAAACAAAAAAATAATAGTATTACTCAAAGCATACTTTTCAGGAAGCTAATCCTGACTGACATCACACATTTGAGCATTATAATGCCAAATAAGACTGAGGAAAGCTGACAGGTCTCTTCTGAAACTCTTCAAGGCTACTTGAACATGCTTGAATATCATTCACTGATAAACTATTCAAGAGAACCAAGTTGTCTATTTGATAGTTTCAATAAGTTTTTGGTGTAATAAGAATTATAATACAAAAAATGTATTTTTAAAATTCTGAACTAAGACTTAAAATTTGCAAGAACAGCACAATGAACTCCTTTCTTCTCTCTGATTCACCCCAAGTTTTACTATTTTGTTTGATTTGCTTTATCACTCTCATTTTCCCTAAACTTTTGAAAATAAGTCACAGACACCCCCCTTGGGCCCCTAACACTTCAGGATACACTTCCTAAGAACAAAGACAGAGGGGCTGGGGATGTGGCTCAAGTGGTAGCGTGCTCGCCTGGCATGCATGCGACCAGGGTTCGATCCTCAGCACCACATACAAACAAAGATGTTGTGTCCACCGAAAACTAAAAAAAAAANTCCGGCACATGCTAAGCAGTCATTCTACCTTTACTGACCAAATTACATCCCTAGCTCTAAGTAGAGAATTTTTTTTTAAAAGTAAATTTGTTTATAATATTATCTATAACTTCTTTATTTTTATGTGGTGCTGAGGATCGAACCCAGGGCCTCTCACATGCTAGACAAGTGCTCTGTTGCTGAGCCACAGCCCCTGCCCATGACTCAAAACTTTTATTAATTCTTGTTCTCTCTCCCTTTTTTGGGGGGGGGGGGTACCAGGGATTGAAGTGGTACCTAACCACTGAGCAACATCTCTAGCCCTTTTTCATATATATATTTTTTTAGAGACAAAGTTTCACTGAGTTGCTTAGGGCCTCGCTAAGTTGCTGCGGCTGGCTATGAATTCACAATCCTCCTGCCTCAGTCTCCTGAGCTGCTGGAATCACAGGCATGCACCACAGCACTAAACAGAAACTTTTCTTTATATCCCATGTATTTATTTACTCATTAAATTATGGATTCTTGTTTAATTCAACAAGTTTATAATCCATTTGCATTTATTTATTAAAATATTCCCAGATATGGTGACTGAGAATTGTTTCAAGCAGACCTCTAAGTCCTTCTGACATGTCCCCACCACATGCCTGAGTAGTCCCTTGCTTCCTGGCACAAGATGTTCCATTTTGAATTTTCCCTGTGCCAGCCCTGGAATCAGCCATTTCTCTACAGGGCTGGGTCCTTGTAGAAAGAGATGACTTTTTAGAAACCAAGGTTTGTCTCAAGATACACTCATTGCTAATAGCATATCATTGCTTCTAGGCCCTCTCAACAGGAAGAATTAGGAGATATATATATATATATATATATATATAAGTTATATTTTTAAAAACTGTATCTGGTATAAGAAAAACAAATCATTTTCCACTGCAGCATTTAAGCAACACAGTTAACAGAAATGTCCATAAACAAACTGTGAAGTACTCTTAATTATTGGTTAATATTTCCTTTGAAACCTTGGGTAAACTGTTCTACTGCACAGTAAGCTAGTCAAATAAATCTTTCAATTTTATGAATACACAACATTCATAAAACCGTAACTTGATCATTTCAGGTTTACAGTCAAAATTAAAAGAACCTTTTTTCTGGTGATAAGAGTACAAAGAAGATTTAACAAAGCCCCAAATAGTTAGTATTTGACAAGAGAATAAAGAGAGTTTTATGCCATTTTGAGAAATTAATCAGAGAAGAAAAGTTTAAAATAATAAATTTTGAAACACTAATTCATTTGCCATGCCTCACTCCGATAAGAATTACCGGGATTCTCTGACAGTGTGACAGTCATTGGAAACAACTTTTCTACTATTTTCAGCCAACAAACAGATGTAGTTGAACCAGTAACTTCAAGTGAGAAAAAGGAAGCAGGCTATTCATAAAGACCTATGTGATGTGCTGGATGTAGTCACTGGGTATTTGGTCCACACTGGCTGATCAAAAGCACGCCAAGCAGGATGGAAAATACTCCACAGTTTCTGTGTTTGTTTTCCTAAATCTGTTCCTCAAGTTATGCAATCTTGTCACAGATTTTCTTGAGTAATCATTGAATCTAACCACCTTTATTAAAGACCTACTTTATTCCCAGAACTGAGCAGGTGTTCCCTCGAAGAACATCTCTCTGACTTCACCAACAAGACCAGCAATCCCTCTTTTTACTTACTCTACCATCTCCTCCTCACTCCACCTCATTCCCTGCCTGAACAGACCCCAAAGTAATAGTGTATCACTTCAGCCCTGCTCTTGGCAGAACCCTCTCCATGATGAAATTCAGAGTTACACATTTTTTGGTAAAAACACTGGCTCTTCATGTGCTACTCTGTAAACTGCCTAAGAATTCCCCAGCGACATCAGAAGCTCTCACATCACTAAGTATACTCTCTCACACCTTTTATATGTCTTTCCTTCAGTCTATAAAGGTACTCAAATAACTTGCATATATTAAAAAAATTATCAAAAATCCAAGCTTCTAAAAGAAAAACTCTTCCCCATTTTTTCAATTCATTGCAGTCTGGTTGTTATCCTGGACTCTTCCTTCTTCCTCACCCAAAAAAGTTAATGATGGTTACTCTCCCTGGATTCCTCTACTCTTCCCCACTCCAACCACCTGCGCTCAGCCCCCATCTCTCTTCTCACGTGGACTACCACAGCAGTGAACTAACTTATCTTCTGGCCTCTGAGTCTTCACTAATGCCCCCTTTCCTCTACCTCTGTGTTCACTGCCACTGGAACACTCTTAGTAAGACTCAAAACAAATCACATTTGACCACACATAAAGCAAATTCATGGTTTTATAGTACCTAAAAATTAAAACCCAAGTCTTCACCACAGAATACAAAGTCATCTATCAGTTGGCTCCTGACTTACCTGATGCAGAAATTCCCATTGCCCTTGAGTCATCCGTACTTTTTGGTACGTAAGCTCTAGTCTCTATGAATGACATGTACAGCCTTAAAACCAAGCTGCCAAATGCCCTATGTTCACACTGCGCCACCTTATGGAATTCCCATGATCTCCTCCTGACTCAGTTTACTCTTTACCTACCTGTCAAGCTCTAGTTCAGGTATCTCCCCTGTTAAGCCTTTGAGATTCACATGAATTTGAGGGCTTTTGTGACAGCACTGTATCTATGTATTAATCTCTACTAAGCATACTACACTTTAAAGTGGTTCATTGTTAATGCATTTATCTCCTACTGTGAGCTCCTTGAAGTCAAAGGTTGCTTTTTATCCTTTACTACCTCCTCTATGCCTATAACCCCAATAGATGTTCAATAAATGCTACTGAATAAATGAAACTAAAAAGTACAACACAAAATAAGATTATAATTTCATACAAATAACATAAGCCTGAATGTTATAAGTTCCTACCTGGTAACTAACTGTTTTTTTCCCATCACTTCTAGTCTGAGGTAAGGTTAAAGGTCCAGACACTACCCAAACATCTTCAAACCTCTCTGTCAGTTCACGACAGTACATTTCTATTCTGAAAAACAAACCAAAAAAACTGACAAACATGCGGAAAAGCACATCACCACATCAGTTCCTAGGAAAGATAATAAAAATACTGCATTTGTGTCAACTTAAATGCAACCATGGCACAAAATATTATAAGCATATAGGCAATGATGTTCTCAAAGTTTTATTGCAAAAAAAGTTTTTTTTAAATCACACATGTAAACTTAACTATCTACAATCTTCCCTGTATACACTTAGCACACATTTTAGAATTGAAATTGTTAACATTTGTCAGGGCTTAGAGTGTCACACTCAGTGGTAGAGCTAACATGCACAAGGCCATTGGTTAGATCCCCCAGCATGGCACACACACAAAAAATCTAAGCCATAGTTTTCAAAAAAATATTTAGCCATTCCTATTGCAGGACAATTTGGTTTATCTTAACATGTCTTATTAATGCAATATTGTATTAAATCCTTAGCATAAATGTCAAGGGCTAGAATAACTGAATAAATATTTTAATGAGGGCTGGGGTTGTGGCCCAGTGGTAGAGCTCTCGTCTAGCGCTTGCGAGGCCCTGGGTTCAATCCTCAGCACCACATAAAAATAAATAAATAAAATAAAGGTACTGTGTCTGATTACAACTACAAAATTAATATTTAAAAATGTTTTAATGACTTGATTATATGAAAAACTTAAAACTGATTTTTAATGGAATTCTACGAATTCACTCTAAGTTCCAAAATATGACAAAGCAGTTTCACAACAACAAAAAAAATTATTTATTTCAAACTTACCAGATAAAAATGGCAAATGTTAGTTTTAATCTGCACTTACACTATAGTTGGAAGAGATCTCTAAATGAGATAACAGTACTTGTCATCATTCCTGTTTATCTAAAATGTAAAATTAAATTATTTTTATAGCATATATGTCCAATTACAAGGTAAAGTTTTCCTCCTAAAAATTTATCCAGTGGGAAAAGAAAATGTTAAATGTTCTCACAAGTATGTAATCAGCAAATCCAGAACATAGGAAGGAAATATAGGACAAACATCCTAGATCTTCAACAAAGAATTTATAAGAAAAAAGGGAAACCTACAGATTACAAGGAACTGAAGACATACATATATCAACCAAATCTAGGTACAGATCTTATTATAATCCTGATTAAACTAGCCAACAAAAATAAAATAAAAGACAACTAGGGAAAGTTGAACCTGGTAATAAAGAACTGCTGTTATATATTTTAGGGGCAAATTTAGGGTATTTTAAAAGAATTTTTATCTTCTAAAAATATACATTGAAATGCCTGCAAATAAAACAATATATCTGCAATCTGAATGGGGAGAAGTATGGTCATGCAGATGAAATGCATGTGGCCACGACTGGTAACTGTTGGAGTCTTCTTTTAGTGTGGTGTGCTCTTAATTCTTTTAAATCATAAAATACTATATGAGGAAAACAGTTTTAATGCTTAAAGAGACCATCTGAGAGAACTTAATGTCAGAAAAATGCAGACGGTCCAAAGAATTTTATATTTAAGTTTCATCAAAAACTGCTTAATGGTTATGTTGAGCAGTACCAACCTTTTTCTTTAAAAAACAGAAGCACTGGTATACAAGAAAAGAAAAAGAAAAAGTGCCCTCTTTGGACACACTAAAAAAAAAAAAAAAACAAACAAGAGATGTTACTGCCTCAGTTATTGACAGAAATATCATTAAGTTTCTTTCAAAATTTGACTTTTAAACAATGGCAAATATATCAAAAAGGCAGGCTAAGTTTTGAAGTATATTTATCCACAGAAGGCTCTACACACAAAATATAGCAAAGAAAATGGTCCAAGTCTCTAACTTTGGTGGGGTTACTTCTGAAAAACAAAGACAGACAGTACTATACATTCTCCTGTTACACCATTCATCTTCCACAGAATGTATTTTATAAACTTTCCACCTCACCTGTTCCAATATCCAGAATTATTATCAAAATTCTGAGGCACAATATTAGAAAGGTAAAAGGTTTCAGCCATGGCTTTCTGTGAAAAGAAATTAAAACAGTAACTTACACTGAAATATTTTACAAATCAGACATAGAAAAACCAGTTCTTATTAATCATTAGCTCTAGGGAATTAGTGACTACAGTTCTTGTTTAGATAAAGGAAAGCCATAGGTATTTGAGGACAGAAAACTCTATTCAAAATAAGCACTATAACAAATAAGTAGTTAAGTGTGCTTAGCTTTGCTTATCATTTACAAAATCAAAACTTATTACGTAAACTTTAAGAACTAAAGGTTTCCAATATAAAGCTTAAAAGTGTTAATTTTGGTTTTAAGCATGTGGCTGAGAATTTCTCAAAACTGGTCAACTTTGAGGAATTTAAAAAGTATAGCACAGTTCAAAACTGGCAGAGAAAAATTCCCTTTGCTCCTGGCCACAATAGGTTTACTCACTTCACACCTCTCACTCACATACACAAGGCTCTCCCTCACTGTATTCCTTTTCAAATATCTATACTGTCAATGTCACAATTACCATCTTTTCTTCAAGCAGAGGCTCTCAACCTTAGATGCACAATGGAATAAACCAGGAAGCTTAAAAAACATTGATGCCTACATCCAACAACCAAGATTTCTGATTTAGCAAGTCTAGGGATTTTTGAAACCACTATCTTTTTTTTTTTTTTTTTTTTAATATTTACTTATTTATTTATTTTAGTTTTAGGCGGACACAACATCTTTGTTTGTATGTGGTGCTGAGGATCGAACCCGGGCCACACGCACGCCAGGCGAGCACGCTACCACTTGAGCCACATCCCCAGCCCCTGAAACCACTATCTTAACGATAGTAATCATCAACAATTCACATAATAAAATGCCAGTGTCATGAAAGATACTTCTCCCTTTCTGCAAGGGGTGGGAGACAGGAAACTATTCAAAATTAAAGGGGACTTGAGAAATTGGACAACAGCCAGGTGCAGTGATTGCACACCTGTAATTTCAGCAGCTCAGAAGGCTGAGGCAGGAGGATCCCGAGTTCAAAGCCAGCCTCAGCAGAAGTGAGGTACTAAGCAACTCAATGAGACCCTGGGTCTAAATAAAATATACAAAATAGGGCAGGGGGATGTGGCTCAGTGGTTGGGTACTCGTGAGTTCAATCCCTGGTCCCAGCCCCTCCAAAAAAAAGAAATAGGAAAACAGAATGTAATGTATGATTCATGATTAGATACTGGATCCCAAAAAACTATTATAGACATAACTGGGAGCATTCAGGAAACTTGACCATCAATTGTTTTTTAAATAAGACTCTACAAATATACAGAAATTCATTTGTACACACTTTTTGGTGTGATACTCTGGCCATAATATATTCTCATTCTTAGATGACTCATGGCCCTGAACAATCTTTTTAGGAAAAAATTGCAATTTTCTTTTGATGGCTTTAAAACTTCTCAGATACATAAAAAGCGTGGCTACTAGATAAACACATACATTACACACATACACATGCACACACACATACATACTTATATCCATATAAAGTCCATGTACCAAAGTGTGATTGTAGTACTATCTTTTCAACTTTTCAAAATAAAAAGGAGTGAGTTGGGAGCTGGAAGTGTAGCTCAGGGGTAAAGCACTTGCCTAGCATAGTTGAAGTCCTGGATTTGGATTTCCTAGACACCCCCCCGCCACACACTCATGCATGTGGCACACATACAAGGATGAGTGAGAAGCTTTAGTCTCCAGTAGTTTTTCAGTTTCTTTTTATGTGGCATTTAGTTTTCCTCATTCACCCTGCTTAAAAATGTCTTGGCATATGATTTAAAAGAGAGAGAGAGAGAGAGAGAGAGAAGAAAAATAAGAAACAGAGAATGGAAGTTCTCAAATTTTAAGATTGTGGCCCGTAGACTTTTAACCTCTAAGTCCCGTGGTACACATAACACTCCATATCCCTATCCTGCCCCAAATACGCCTACACTAGAAAATTTGTTATTTCCTGCTGGAGCCATGTGTCCTCGTGACCAGCCACTTCCAACATAGTCTTCATTGAAGGCACTGAAGGCTGGAGGGATGTTGGGATCAGGCTTGAATTTACAATGTCTTCTGTCGGCATCACCTAAGAAAAACACACAAAATGGTTAAGTTGTCAGTGGACAAATATCCCTCGAAGTTCTCTAAACACAGCAAGCTGGCTGCTACTGGCTGGCATCTCTTCAAGCAGCTAGTACTGGAGACTGCATGCACGTCTCGAGTTCCTGGGATAGTTCAGATACTTCATCTGAATTTAGAAAGGACTGACCCAGGAAAGAATCCTTTCATACAGGGTAGCTCTCTCATGATTTTGATTCTAGCCTTCCCAGTTCAAGGAAGACGATCCTGGATAGTGTTTAAGTAAAACAATGATCAATCAAATAACTCAAATACATAAAAAGCTTGGCTACTAGATAAACTCCTGTTTAAAAGAAAAGAAAACAAAAAAACCGTGTGTTTTATACAATCATATTTTGACAAGTTTATTTGTACTGAAATAATGGATAAATATAGAAACAAAACAATTTGTTCTGGGCAGGCACAGCATGGAGGAGGGGGTGTCTCTGACATATTGCTCATTGCCTCTTAAAGCCATGACAACACAAATGTTTAAGTTATGAGCTCCACTCAGGAATTTTTAAAACACAACATTTTAGCATCACAAAGGAAAAAAAGAAATTTCACTTTTGCTTATTTTCTGAAGCCTCCAAAATGGTTTGCCACAGAGGACATGAGCAGATTCTAATACTATATTTTCCACTGTCATCAGCTCAGAACTTGTTGAACTACAAGAACTATAAGGGCTACAGAATATACTCAATTGTTACTCAAACAAGTGTAAAATGAAGATCAATGAAGTCACTGATTACAGTGTCATTTTTTTGATCCAAGAAAATTTTAGAGGGCTGAGGTTGTGGCTCAGCGGTAAAGTGCTCGCCTAGCATGAGCAGGACCCGGGTTAGATTCTCAGCACCACATAAAAATAAAGACATTGTATTTCTGTCTACACCTAAAAATAAATAAATAAATATTTTTTAAAAAACTTTAAAATGATCAGATCCCAAGGTTCATAGAAAAGTACCTAATACCTAGCTTTCTGGAATCACTTCATAAAGAAAAAAAAAAAACTGATAATACAGAATTATCACAAATAAACTTCTAAGTGTTAGTAACTTTGGAATTGCCTTCTTTCATGTCAACTTATCTTTGCCTGGCCCTCACTGCCCTTAAACCTCATTTGTGGAAATTTCCAAAGATGCAATAAGATGATCCCTTCCTTGAGGGAAGAGGTAAATTTACTCCTATCAGGCATCCAGCAGCATTACCAGTAGTGACCATATTAAACCAAGTTCAGGAATTAAGGTTCTCTCATCTGCACAGGTTTGGGATACCAGTCTGCAGATGGGACAGTTTGTAGCCTCTGCCTCTCTGAAACAAGTTTCCCATTTGATGCCTCTGCTAATGCCAAGACAACTTTCCATATAGTACCCTACAGCATATAGGCAGGTTAGTTCTGATTTACTCTTCCCCAAGAGTATAGCCCTTTGGAGTTCCAGGTTAATAGGGGAGAAGGGTTTCCTATAAGACAACTTACCCTGGGTGAGCCCTAGGTCTTTCCTTTAATACTT
Source organism: Marmota marmota marmota (assembly GCF_001458135.2). NCBI lineage: Eukaryota > Metazoa > Chordata > Mammalia > Rodentia > Sciuridae > Marmota > Marmota marmota. Next base: position 15,241,382 of record NW_026000241.1, read on the forward strand.
CTCACCCTATAAGGATGTGAAATCCAAGGCAAATTTGCAGGGACTGACCTTGTCTCTCTGTCTTTGCCCCAGATTTTGCCTGGCAATTCTCCTATATCCTGTTGGCTCTTCATTTTCTAAAAGTGATTTTTAAAAATTCTTTTATATACTGCTAATAACATTATAATTTTCAGAAAGAGAGTTAGTCTTAATAACTTAGTCTGTCAATACTGAAAACAGAAGACTCTTTACACCAAAGACAAGTAAAATCCAGGTGTACTGCTTTCTTTTTTCAAATATTAATTGGTTCTATTTTACTACTTTGAAACTACTTTGAAACTATTAATTGGTTCTATTTTACTACTTTGAAACTCAAGGGATTTACAATATAAAATGCACTGCTTTTCTTATATGCTTCTGAAAAATGATAATTAATAGGAAAAAAATTAGTAAAGTTGAAATTCCTTCTACATTGGGAACTTTTTGCTATAAAAATTTATTATAAAATCAAACGGGCTTCTCTTGACATAAATTTATAATCAACTTTCAGTTTCTGTGATAAGGTTTTCAACTATATCAGCTTCCCTCTAGCAGCAAGTACATTCCAAGCCTCCTGCCATGCTGTGGGCTATATACCCTATAAAAGTACACATTCTTTTTAATATTAGCATTTTAATATTCAGATATAGCACAGATTTTAAAGCAAAATAAAAGTAACATATGTACTACATAGCAAATTCAAATGCAAATAACAAAATAGGAACAAAACAACTGTAATGAAAGGAATACCCTTAATACGTAACAGAAATACTAAAAAAAAAAAAAAAAAAAAGCTATCCAAACTGAAAATAGATAGAGAACAATTTACAGAAAAGAACAATTCACAAAAATGTTATCCTTCCCTGATAATCAATAAGCACAACTATAATCAGCTATTAAACTGATAAAAGTTTAAAAATGCTCATACAGATATGGATGGGGAGGAAGGACAAACAATAATGGTAGGAGAGTAAACTGGAAGGATCTACCTTGAAACAAATTTGATACTCATCGTCAAATTCTGATAATCTTGATAGAATGAGAGACATTATTACCTTATATACATGTATGATTACACTATTGGAAGGACTCTGCACCATGTACAACCAAAGGAATGAGAAGTTGTGCTCCATTTGTGTACAATATGTCAAAATGCATTCTACAGACATATATAACTAATTAGAACAAATTTAAAAAAAAAAAAAAAAAGATTTGATAAATCTTTTTTTTGGGTACCAGCGATTGAACTCAGACGCACTTAACCACTAAGCCACATCCCTGAGTTGCTCAGGGCCTTGCTGCATTGGAGGCTGGCTCTAAACTCATAATCCTCCTGCCTCGGCCACCCAAACTGCAAGGTCTCATAATCTTAATTAAAGAAATCATGTAAAGACACACAATCAGACCTGCCTACCTCTCCAGTCTCACTTAACATCACATTCTCCCTTCTGGCCTTCTTTTAATTTCCTAAAGGAACAAACTCACCTCTACACTGAGGTCTTCACAGATAAAAAATGTGCTTCTTTGCACCAAGAATGTTCTTTTCCACATTCCATGGCCAGCCAATCTCTATTGTCTAGGTAACATCCGTCTACCCTTTAGTCTACTTTATCAGAGAAGTCTCACTAATCAAAATTATGTTCTCTAGTTATAATCTCTCATCATACTCTTTACTGTTCCTTAATTATACTACCTTAACTTGTAATCACTTCCTTTAGAGAAGTTACCAATTATAATTACATATTCACGATAATTTAATAGGTCAATCTATTCCCCCAACTACTCTGGTCACTGCTATATCTCCAAGAGTTAACACAGTGCCCAACACACAGTAGGCACTTGAGGTTAAAAAAAAAAAAAAAATGAAGGATGCTCCTTACAGCAACAACAAGACAGAGCACCCCATCTCAAGTGTCGCGATTTGGATTCTGTCAGCCTCTGAAACAATTGGGAAGGATCTGGGGGCTCCCTGGCTGCCAAACAGGGTCCATTTAATTAGTAAGCCATATAAGTATCATTTCCTACATGTGCTGTGAGGTTAAAAAAAAAAAAAGGTAGAGAATATTGAATAACTTTGTTCAAAATTTAGAAACATCTTTCCCTGATACCTTTACTTCAATTTCTTTTCAACCACTTACCCATGATCTTACTTCTGGATATATGTTCGAGAACCCATCTAGGCACCCGCTTTGTCTGATCATAAGACAAGGCATGATTAGTATAACACCTAGTCTCTGTTCCAGTTAAAGGAAATCCAAATTGTTCCAATACAGCCTTTTCTGCAGATTCTAAAAATTATAAAAGAGAGAGAGAGAGGACAAAAACAGCAAATAATTAGTGACTCTAATTAAGAACAAAAGATTATAAGAACAGGTGTGACATTTACAAAGAATTAGCTCAGAATTCTACTCAACCATCCTTTGTTCACCATATGTCTAGTAACTGACATTCAAGAAGTATGGATGGAAGAGGTACTTAGTATCTCTTCTACCCAGTCATCATTTAGGGCAAACAGTTGCAATCAGTTTGTTTCTGCTTTATTTGCAATGTCCTTTGTAGTATATTCTGTCAATGGCAACAGAAAACCCCTATTAAAAGTTATGTATAATATTTTTAAAATATATTTTAAAATAAATGTTTCAGGTGATCAGCCAAATGGTAACATAAGTTATTACATTCTGTAGGTCCTATTTTCACTCCATGTCATTACTGGTAATGAATCATTCCCGTGATTGAAGGGGAAAGAGCCTGCCTCTTTATTTTTAAGACTGAGCGTGGAGTTTAAGAGTGAAAGTGGATTAAGTGTGGAGACAAAATCACAGTCTTAGTTTAAGTTTTTTAAAAGACTATCATTCAGGAGCTGGGGATATAGCTCAGTTGGTAGAGTGCTTGCCTTGCATGCACAAGGCCCTAGGTTCCATCCCCAGCAACACACACACACACACACACACACACACACACAGACTATCATTCACTGACAGTCTCCTACTAAGGATAGAGATGTGCCTTGTAGCAAGACAGTAAAATGGGGTACTGTTTTTTCCTAGGGGAAGAAACCAAGCACACTCTTTAGTGGCGAATCTTTCGGATGACTTCTTCGGTCTTCAACCACCAGATCAGTTCTGCTCAAAAGGAGCAAGTTAGGGATAGGGATAGGGATATGGCTCAGTGGTAGAGCCCTTGCCTAGCATGTGGGACTGGGGGCATACGTTCAACCCCAACTCTCAAAAAAAAAAAAAAAAAAAGGAGGTAACAAATTAAATTAGCATGCCTGGGAAAGAGCAAGAAACAAGACTTTGGTCATTTTTTGGCAATAGATAAGACACCTGGTAATTTGAGGAAAGGCTAGCGTATTATTCATTGGAACAGTGAAAATAAGGGCGGTTAGCTAATCTGCCAAAACTATGAGTTCATCTCCTTTTCCATCCATACTTCTTGAATGCCAATTCTGTACCGTGCTAGGCATATGGTGAACAAAAAAAGACAGTCTCAACGCTGAAGGGGCTAACGATCTAGTGAAGGACACAGGAATTTAAAAAAAAAAAAACAAAAAACCAAAAAACCCTGGTGAATTCTTCGGGGACGAAGGGAGAGATCTGCAGAAAAAATTAAGGTCGGGAAAGGGGGCAGGGAGGCCGACCGCGCCAAGGCTGCGCGGGGCGCGCAGGGTTTCGAGCTGCCACCTGGACCGGGCCCGGAGGGCGGGTCCACAGACTTACCGTCCGGCTCCCTCGCTGCCAACGCTGCCCCAGCGCCCCGGCTCCGAAAAAACTGCAGGGCCGTCAGCCCTGCTCCTGCTGCGCCCACTACAGCCCCGGCCAGGAAACCACTCAGAAATCGCCGGGAGCCTTTAAGTCTGGAAGCAAAACTCTTCGCAGCCATCTCTCCCGTGGTTCCAATCTTTTTGCCACTGCGCATGTGCACAGTGGGTCCGAAGCCCGACGACCAATCGTAGCCGCAGGATCAAGAGACGCATGCGCGATTCGCAGTACTGTGTTTCGAGCTTCCCAGAGATGCTAGATCCTGAGCGCAGACACGCCCTCGCAGCTTAAGTCCTCGCGCGCCCCCTGGTGACAAACCTGAAGAACCAGGAGCTACCCCCATCTATATCTGGCCGACCCACCTGGTAGTGTGGTAGAGTATGACGTCTTGAAGGTGGTGGAGGTGGTGTTACTGGAGATTGAACCCAGGGCCTCGTGCAAGGCAAGCGGCCTACCACGGACCCACATCCCACGTCTTAAGATCTTAATAGTGTGCATACACAGTCCGAATACCTTTACTCTCATTGACTAGGTGAATAAACACTTGCACATGGTCTACTAAGATACTCAGAATTGAGACTTAAATTCGAAATCTGGTTCCAAAATCTACGCCACACTGGCTTCTTTATGACACCTGGCTTCAAAGTCATATGGTTTCGAAATTATAACTTCTAAAAATAGCTTTGTACATCCTATAGAGTTTCTTGGCAAGCCAGTTCTCCGTGGTGGCTCAAGGCCTTGGACCAGAGTGCAAAAGTTTGGATTCCCCCTTCAATTGCTTTCCACCTTGGGTTTGTTGCTTCACCTTTTTAGGCTTCTGTTTCCTTTTTTAAGCCAGAGTACTACAACTACTTAGACCCTAGGGTTCTTGTAAGGATTAAAGGAGAGGACACATTAGGGCATGTAGAGAAGTGCCCAGGGCATATCTTTAAGCCTTCTATAAATATTAGTGATTTTTGAGCCACTTTGTCTTGATAGAATTTAAAATTTAGATTGCTGAATGCCTGTTGACAATATATTATGTGTATGTGTGTTGTATGTATACACACAATGTATTTTTTTTCATAAATCCCCACTTAAAAAAAAACTCACTGCAACAGAATCTCCAGCTTTCCATGTGGACTTAGTTCTTTGCAGAACTTCATGTTTCCCGTTTCTTAGACAACTAGTAGCAATATCTTTCATCTGATCTCAGTGATGATCACTTAACTGTAGTACAGGCTGTTTTTGCCAGTCTCAAACAGGAGGCTGCCCCTCCCTAGCAGTACCTCTTCTGAAATCATATTATATAATCCTGTGGGTCTCTGGCTCTGATTGTGTAAAAGTTAGGTCAACTAGAGTCATTTCTAGGGACTTTGGATCAGGCAACAAAGCTGTGACTCAAACTACCAGTCTGCAGCATTGTTTTCTGCCAAGACAAATGAACAGATGTATCTGGTCCCATACTGAGCAATAATGGAAGAAATGCTGAGACACAGGTAAGGTCTACAATGCTGTGTCGTTGGCTTTCCTGAAGCCCAACCTGCCTTTCCCAAGGCTTAGCTTTTTCCCCTAGGATCTTCTATTGGATCCCCTTTTTGCCTAGTGGTTTCCGTCACTTGCAACCAAGAATCCTGAAAATTCAACCAAATACTACTATCTGTAGATTTCAAGGCTACTTTGGCAGCTTCTACCAGAATGTTATTAAATACAGTCACTTTAGAATCATTTTTCAAGGCCTTCACTAAATGCTGGGCACTGTGCTAAATTCTAGAAAGACATAATGGTAGATCATTTTCCTCATCCAGATCCTGCACTTGGAAGAAATGGTAAATCCATACTTTGATCCCAAGAGGAATTGGTTGGGCTACTTGACATTGGGTAGTCAAACTTTCTCTGAGCCAGTTTGCTCACCTATAAAATGAGGGGACTATGCCAGTTTTTAAAGTGTTGATGGAAATGGAGGAACCCTAAGTGCTCCTTAGGTGTGCTTGAGACCAAATGGTCTGAGCCCTCCCATACTTGCTCTCAGACAAACCTGTTTTTATAAACCACCTCCTATGTAAAATATCTTTTGGGGAAGGTTTCCTTTGCTGAAGGAAATATATGATCAGATGGGCCCTGAGGTTCAGCCTTTCAGCTTTTCTACCCCCAGGATCCTTTATCAAAAATGTCAGCCTTTTGCCTTCCTGTCATTCATTCTCCAGCTCCTCAGGGGCAATCGCTAACAAAAGGTGAGCTTTCTAAATCTGAAAGAACAGAAAAAGCCAAAGATTTACAAGCGGTCCCTAAATAAAAAGCCCCTTGATCAAAAATTCCTCCAGAAGTTATCATGCAGGTTGCTTAATCCTAATAAAAGACAAATTAAAAGGGGGACATTAAGCCCACTGGAAAGATTCAAAGGGTCTTTTCTGCACTTTGAGCCCTGCAAAATACATTTTTATTGCAGAAAGCAGGTACTTTGAGGCTTTCCTGTTTTCTTGGTTAGGTTGTAGAGGCCATAATTATTTTATTACCAAGGAACCAACCATGTTTCAGTTTAGTGAGACTTAAGTTAGGATCTCCAAAACACGAGATTTGGTTTACTGATTCAGATCTAGGGGCTCATGCCTTTTTTTTTTTTTTTTTTAAGTAGCTCGCTAGTGACTGGGGTACTTAGCCAAGTTTGGCAATGGCAGGACTTGTATTCTGCAAGTTCTGAATACAACTTTCCTTCAAGGCTTCTCTGTTCCACTTATAAAAATATTGCTCAGGGTCATTTGCAAAGTATAGGAATGGGTGGGAGGGTGGGATCTTGATGATCTGGAAAACACACCCCTGCTCTGCAGGAACTTACCCAGAGTCCCAGATCAGTTCATTCATGAGAAGCCTGCAGTGTTCCTAAGTAGGCCCTGGACTTCTAAATTACAGAAATGAAGAACTGTGCTTGGCTCCAGCCCCACCACAGACTAGGTCTGCAGCCACCAACAACAGCATGTGAATCAAGCAGAACTCACAGGCACACTTACAGGCACCAGTCCTGTAAGCAGGGGAATGCCATTATTTTTTTTTTTTCTAATTCCCGTGAAAAGAAATTTCAATCCCCTGCCCCATGATTAAAAGAGACAACAAAGTGTTTATTATTATTATTATTTTATTTTCATATACAAAAAGATAAAACTTGAAATAGTTCTAGATTTTTCCTCCTATTCTGTTGGGGTGTGGCTGCTGCTTCACACAGGGGGGAAAAAACTACATTCACATCGGTTTATTTGAGGACCCAGTGCAGAGTTCAAGCAGCAAAACCCCAATTTAGCAGATCTAATTTCAAACTTGACACTCATTTCTAAAAGTACCACAGTAAAAAGGAACAAAGATCCACTGCAAATGAATGAACTATGATACAATGTTCTTTCCAAAGTGTTTTCATTTCACAACTGTAATTACATGGATGTCTGCTTCAGGCCATTTTAGGGGTGTGTGTGTGTGTGTGTAATATATATATGTATGTGTATATGTATGTATGTGTATGTATGTATGTATATATATATATATATATATAAATCAGCACACTTTTCAAATCCAGACAGGGTAACAGCAACAAGCTTAACTCTGTATATATATATATATTTTAAAACATGATACTTTAGTATAACTTTTGTTAATTCAGTAGTACAAGCTATTTCTGTTCTACAAAATTTTTATTGTATAGCTACAAGGGTGAAAAGTGACCTACTACATTTACATCTCACATATCCTGGTATACAAACAGTACTTATTGAATTTGAGCCAAAAACTATAAGTTTTTAGTTTTAGCACTTGAAAGAGCTTCCTTGCTTCTACAGTCTTAAATCATACACTAGTCACAATTCCAGAGTTTGTGATTACTTGTCGTTTTAAACTGTGAGAAACAGGTGAATCCAAACTTTTAATTACAATTTGTATATACAAGTTAGATAACACAGCTCAATAAGACTTAGCTACCATCCTAAGCCCAACACACACATTCTCCACTAGGTTAGACAAGTCTTAGGGTGTTCCTCCTTTTCCTTACAAATAATGTACAAATTCAGAAGTAGCTGGTAAAACTGATATATAAGATGGTAAATAAAAGGTGACATTTTCTGTTGGTTCCAAAACTGTTCCTGAAAACTTTGTACTCTGCTGTGTTCTTTAACTGTATGTCTATTATATGCAGAAAGCTCTTTTCACAAGAATTGACATCAAACTCAATGTAAGTTAAATTTATAGTACTGTATAAAGTTATTTAGATTCAAGGACAAATGTGGGAAAGTATTAACAAGTGAAAATTTGGCCTTTGACATTACCATTACAATTATGTCAGATTCAAAAGCAGATTCTTCTGTACAGTTGAAAAATGGCATCATGTGGATTTGTGGCATGGAAATGAAATCTAGAAATGTTTCTAATCTGCGGTAACTCTCTCCTTCAACTCTAAAGTACCACTCAATTTTCTTTGCATTTTTACAGAATTCTCAAAAAAAAATGAGAGGGAAAAGCCGCTGGTATTTTAACACTTGTTCCCCTCACTGGTGGTCTTAGTATTTCAGATGGGGTCTCCCAAAGAATCTCTAATGAATCATTCGCTCCTAGATGGCCTGACAATGACTTGGACACTTTTCAAATTAAAACTCAGATGTTGCCTAATCTTTCCTACTCGCATCTCTGTCATTGTTGTAAAATTTGGATGACTGCATTTTTCCCTTACCGAGAAATTATTTGGCTAAACATACACTTAACTCATGGCAGTGCTCTGAGAAAACCCCACTTGGGCTAAAGCACTTGCAGGGACTGAAGTCAACAGTCCACTGAAAGGGGCAAAAATCAAACACTCAGAGGGCTGAGCCTGGACCCACTGGGAACACAATGACCTTGGTGTCCCATGGTCAGCAGGGCAGCAGGACAGCCCAGGCAGGCAGATGGCATCACTGAGTTACCACTTTTAATCTTGGTCTGCCATCTATGCCCCAGAAGACAAAATTCAGATGTGGTGACTGCTGGTTAATTAAGCTTCTTGAACTGGTAAAAAAGGCTCTTTAAAAATATATATATATATATATATTTATTTATTTATTTAAAATACATCATAATGACAAACAGCCATATCCCAACAAGGCCTAATTTCACAGCAACATATGCTACAGACATCTTCCCAAAAATGCACTGTGGTGGATGGTGGGTTTTTATCCTGCCATTTAAAGGAATGTTCTACATGTGAGCTTTTAGAGACTGGAAATGTGTTACAAAGAGCTCATCTTTGGAACTAGTTTGCATGCAAGACCAGCCAGTTAAGTTGCTTCACTTAATCAGACACACAAGAATACTGAAAACGGCAGAATGCAGAGGAGCGCAGGAAGCACCTTCAGATGACACTCCAGACCAACCCCACCACAGCCAGGATGAAATCACCAGAAGCCCTTCTCAGTCCTTGTTTCACTAAAACAAGTTTAAGTGCCCACACTCAGCAGGGTTCCTGCGTGTGTATGTTAAGTCTGCAGTATCAAGAGGACCCAGATGGTGACACCATTCAACATGAGGTCTGAGGTAACTGGTTCTTAAAAGACCTGGATCACACAAGTGCATCCAGAAATTAGAGCTGGGAAAAAGGAAAAAGGCAAGGGATTTGGGGATAGAAAAGACAAGTAGAAAAAAGCTTACAGCAGTTGCTTTTGGAGGAGGAGGGTGACAAAAACAAAGGCACAACAAAATTACATTCCAAGACAGGTGGCTGGAGAGCAGAGAAATGTCCTTTTATGGGAACAGAGAAAGGAGTGCGGGTTAGTTCCTGTAGTGCTACTGGATCTGCTGGAACTACATTTGTTGTAAGTATAAAAGGGTGAAGTGTAAACTACACTCTAAACCAGAAGGAACAGAAAGCACAGCTGGCTTTAAATGACACATCAACTACCTCCAGTGTACCTCTGGAAGCCATGGCCCGAAGCCAGTAGGCAGAGTGTGGGGGTCAGGCCTTTACCTGGGCCTCAAAGCTAGCCATTATGAACACTAGGATTTAGCTTAATTATTCAGTTTCCCTAGATCCCCATCAAAAGTTGCACTCAAATAACCATCCACTCTCTACCCAAAATTAAAAAGGTTAAAATGAAACCCCCTTCCACTTGATGGCAGTGATGCTGACCTTTGTGGGGAAAGTGGAAAAAACCTCTGTGGACATGTGAAAGATGCCCTGCTATTACTGGGTTTCTAGTTTCCTCAGTAGGCTCCTGGCTGATTCAACAGATTAAAGCAGTGAGCCAACCACTCACTCTAATCTTCAAAGGCCCTGACCACCGGGGACAAGATATGCCGGTAGCTCTTCATTTAATCTAATCACTATGTCCACGTGCCCTACCCAATTCTGACCATATCCAAGAATTATTCAACTCAATAATTTAGTCCTAGGTAATTCAGTTTAGTGGAACTCAAACCAATAAATCCCCATTTTAAAGTTTTTGTAGCCTAAATCTTTTTCTTGTGCATCCTGCCCCCATCTGTGCCCCATAAAATTTCCATTCCCCAAATACCCTCAACACAACTATATTTTGTGTCAGGAGCTTACAACCGAATGTTTAACTTCAGAACCCTCTGTTCAGAAATCTCAGGAGGAAGCATAAATGTCAAACACACTGCAGGCCCCCCCTCCTTCAGGTCTGTAAGGAGCCTAGCTGAAGCATCTGTCCTTCACAGCCACAAGTGGGAATTTTGGCCAGGAGAATCATAAATTGACTCTAGGCTGCCAGTGTATACAAGAATCTGTGTGAGTGCTAAGTAAAAATTCACACCCCTCATGCTCCAGTGTACATTTATCCTGAAAGGTAAAGCTCAGTAGCTCTGATTACAAAAGCATTCTTATTCAAACTCACTAGACTTTATAAAAATAATCTGTGGTATAAAACAATCTCCACACTGTGTAGAAGAAATCTGTCAGGTGATATAACTAAATATATATGTAGAGCTATAGATTTTTTTGAAGTAAAATTTCAAGTGTTATGTCTCTATTAGATAACCTATTCTTTTATTTACAATGCTATCTAACAGTACTGATGCAAACATGATTAGGAGAGTCAGGGAATGGGTCCATACCCAACCCAACAGTGGAAGTTCCCAGAACTCAAGACACAACTCATTCATTCAAAAAGACCCATCGTCACTGACTGGGGGCGAGGGGGTAAGCCAACTGACTAATGGGTCACAATTTTCTTAACTGTGAGCTCAACAACATAAACTTTGCAAACGAATGTCACACTTCTGTAGGCATCCAAAATAGCCCTCCTTTAAATAACATACTGCATACATCCATACAGCTACATGTATGTTTCTTTAGTGTCCTGTGACTGCCTAAACTCTAGACTATCAGAAGATACTGCCCCAGAGGAAAAAAGGTCAGCGCAGAGCCCATCACCCACTCAGGTGTTTAGAGAATATGCATTTTAATTCTTAAGGAAAAACCACTTCAGTTATCTCTACAAGCTGCCATAGGAGCAAATAAAGTATCACTGTTTTGGCACTACAGGATATACATGGAGTATCACAACTGAAGTCTTGCTTCATTCATACCTGGAAGATACCGTCATGAAAACATTAAAACTTGATAAAAACTTAAACAGTGGTAAATACTTTACATTCAAATTCTTGTCCAAACCAAGTTTATAGTGGACCCCCAAACAGGTGTGAAACGTGCACATTCAAAATATCCCACTAAATAACTTGGACTTTTGTTGACAGCTGCTAGGCCTTTTGAACTTACTGTCTTAAAAAATGTGATTGGATCAACTGGATTAAGGGTATTTTAAACTTCAATTTCTTTTTTCCTACAAAACTAAATTATTATCTAAAAAAACTATTCCAAGCCTTCTAAAGGTTTGGGATACATTCATAGGTAGACTGCTGGTTACAAATCAACTACCTGGAATCTTACTTAAAGAACTATGAATATAACCCTGAATGCATTAAATGTTTAAAATATAGACTGAGAAAATAACACAGTTCATCAAGTGAATTACTGGGCCTAAAACATATTGATCAAGTCTTAAATTCCTTATTACTAGGCTGAACACATTAGCTGCCGAGTATTTTATCAGTTTAGCTTTTGCAAACAGCCATTGATCAAGAAGAAGTCATGTCACCCAAGTGTGAAGGAAAGTCCATATTGTCCCCTTTCTGGATGCTCCCCTACCAAGTAAATAATAGATGTACTGCACTTCTTGAAAAGGTGTGGTCTAATGCCCCTGAAATGTGTACCAGGCCTAGTCATCTGTCCAAAAGTACACCACTGAAAACCCAACAGGCTGCAATAAAGACAAAATCAAACTGAACTACTGGACACCTTTCCAATTTAGTTAAGTTTCTAGTGAGCCAAGTTCTTGAGAATAATGATTATTTAACTTCTAGTTCCAATCCTAAAAACTCATATGCTTACTATATTACTTAGCAAAAAACAAGCAAACAAACAAACAACAACAGCAAATCCTCATTATTACCAGTAGGTACTAGGAACTTTACATACTAAAAAAGGTAAAATTCTATTTGTAAGAGGGCCACCTAGTCCTCCCATTTTGGATGGGACTATCATTTCCCTGCCTTTGTGGCTCAACCATAGGGGCCACATGACAGGCTTTTCTGAGACACACAGAGCACATGAAGAACATTCAATACACAGATCAGGTTCCCAAGGAAAAAAACCACATATAGCCCAAGCCCAGGGCATAGTTAGCAGGACAGAGAGAATATGAATGTGATCAAATGGAAAGAAAGGCCATAAAGCAGAACTACAGGATCGAGTGCTATGCTTCCTAAAGCATCAAGCATGTCAGGAGTGCTGACCTAGCCTCTTGAGGCAAGTTTGGTAGCCTGGAGAGGATAACCCCTTCCCTTTGCTCAGAATATGTGAGCAGAAGATGATATTCAAGGTTAGGCAATGTGCTTCTTATTCTGCACAAATGGCCCCAACTGGGGACAGGATAAATTCAGACTCAAGCAGCTGGCACCACTTTGCCTTGTAGCCAGATTTTCCCCTTTCTCCCCAGAACACCCCATCTGCAGTTCTTGTTCCCTCCTGCTAAGGACCAATGGTCCCAGGAGAAAATCCAGCTCATGCCAGCCCAGTATGCTCTGATGATATGTCCATGGCCTCCCCTGCTCACCCTATCACTGAGGACCCTCTGTAGGACACTGTGACACAGTGGCCTCTGTCTTTACTTGCTTCCTCCTTCTCTGGTTCATTTCCGGATCTCTAGCTAAGGATAAAATCCCAGTTACTACAGGGGTTTTCAACCAGGACATTATCTATGGAAGCCCATCCCCAAAGCCAGGGGCTGCTTAGATGACAGAACACTGGAAAGGAAAGAGCAAGGATCCTTGGCTACTTCTCTTCCCTGATTTGGCCCCCTGTAAACCTACAGGGCTGGGACAGTGCCTCTCATGGGCAGGGACAATGAGACCAGGCCTTATTTACAAGTCTTCCACAAAGCTTGGAGCAAAAAAGTAAAATAAAAATAGCAGTTCTATGGATGCCCCAAAAGTGGATGTTACATGAAATCTGTGGACAGAAACACAGGCAAAGGCCCTGTGATCCAATCACCACCATCACAGATGCATATCAGGACTCTAGGAGTCTCCCAACTCACAGAGCACGTGATAGCAGCAAATGAAACCTTTACCCAGTGGCAAAAGGCCCACCCAAGCTCCCAGAAGGTGGTGGATAGAAATCACCCACCTTCCAGCCAGTAGCAACCAAATGTGCCACCTGGAGCTAAAGGAAGCACCTTGCAGCACAGAGTAGGGGTAGTAGTGGGGGCAGTCTGAAGCCCTGAGAACTGCACAAACCCCCAAACTCTCCCTGTTCCCAGCCACACCAAACAGATACCACTCCTTACACTCCATTCTGATGTCAAGGCCCCACAGGGCCACTGCAGGGCCTGGGTGAGGGGTCAGCAAAGAAAAGCCACTCAGAGAAAAGGTATGCCTGCCCTCCTGTTCTGCACCCCAACCAGAAGGTCCCACAGAGCCAGGGCTCAACGCTCCTTTGGCCAGGCCAAAAGAATTAAGCCAGTGCACAAAAGAAAACCAACCACCCAGAGGAAATGAAAAACCAAACAGGGAAGTTGGGGTTTAGTGTTTGGCACTGGGTAGAATTAGTGATCTGATTATTCCTGCAGTGAATTAGCTACATTAGTGGTTTATTTGTTTCTTCTGAGGGTGAAAAGTGGAGATGCCCCCACTGCCTGAGGAAAAAGCTAAAAAAAGTAGATATGGCACTTTTCAATAAATATTTTAAAGCTTCTTAAAGAAATAAGTGGAAAAGAAAAGCAACTGCTGTAAGGCCTGTTTGCTGTTAAAAATTATTCCAAGGGAAAAAAATTACCACAGCACAAAATAAAACAGGGAAAAAAAAAAAAAAAAAAAAAAAGACATAGCTTACCAAAACAAAAAGAAAACCATCTGTCCCAGTGACCACTTGGCCAATCCACATTTTGACCCATGAAGCAAAAACTGAGCTTGGACAGGGAAGTAAATTGGCCTCCCACAGCATCCCGTACCCACTCAGAGAAAAGGACACCCACAAGCAGAAGGCCCAGATGCCACACACAGCAACTGAGTGGAGCAGCCACCCAAGTGTGAGCTGGTCCATCACACTCAGACTCCCACACCCTCTACCCCAGACAAGCAGCTCTGGCAACTGCCCTCAGGGCATAGTGTGTGGCCACTGGTGCTATTAATCCCCTCCAGTATTACTACTGCTCATCTACTGAAGGAATTAAATCTCAGGTAAAATTACCTCATGTGGGTATAAGGGTCACAGTTTTACAAGTTAAAGTGGGGTCATAGGTTATTCTGAACATCAATTAATCAAGTTATGGGAAACATCTGACCTTCCAAATAACCCAGGAGGTAGCAGCCCTCTTCAGTCTACCCAGGTCAACCTCTCTCCATCACCTGCCAACTCGCCTACTCTTGAGATTAAGAGACACACTGTTTTAAAATAAAATGATCTAAGGAAACCAGGAGGAGCCTTCACCAACAATAGTGATGAACGCCCAGACTCAGCCCAGCCAGCCAACCTATACTCGATGACAATTATTTACAAGGGGGCTTTATCAAACAAAAATGGTAGTACTCCCTAGAAGACAAACTTTTTTTCTTTTTCCTCTATTTCTTTTAAACATCCTTGTCATAAAAGTCAACTTACATTAAAATGTACTTACTACAAGACAACACAACTAACAAAATATATAATAAAACTTACACAAGTAGAAAATTCTGAGGTATTTCTGGTTTGAGGTGGTCTGTGGTCGTGAAGTTTTAATTCTTTTACTTTTTTTAAAATTTAAACCTCGGAAGCCACATAGCAAAGCATGTGTGTATATGTGGATGTGTGTTTTGTCTGAAAAAAAAATTTAGCATGTTTTATAAATTAAAAATTTTCAAATGTTGAAACAGCAGCATTAGGAACATTCACTGATTAGAGCAAGGTTATGGCATAATAGAAAACGTTTTTTAGAATATGCACCACTTTAAGGGGTCTGGAGAAAGCCATGTCCACAAGCCACAGAATGGGGTCAGTAATGTTACCACATGGGGCTGAGCCAGAGCTGCAGGGCTTGCAAGGTCCCCAGAGAGACAGGCCGTCTTTGTGGGGCCCATGCAGGAATTCTCTTGCCCTAGCTGTGCAGGGCGCCCCCTAAGGGCATTTTCCTAAACTGCCCCAGGAGGAAACAATTTCAATATTTCCTCCATTAGAGATACTTACAAGCATCATATCGCATGAAGAATGTTCACTGAACTGTGATGATTTCTGCCTTCCACATAATCTTAAAATTGGGGCAGAAAAAATGTTTCATCTTAGGCCAAGCCCAGGTCAACAGAAAGAAACTGGTGGGACCAGCAGGTGGGTCAGAGCTGCCCCTGCTCTCAGACTTTCTCCAAACCCCGCACTTGCCCTTAATGTTCGGCCTCCACAAGGTCCTTGCCCTCAATTCCTGGTTACCTGAGAAGTAGCCTCCACAGCAAAGGATGTTGCTCCGAATGTGCCCAAGTCCAGTGTAGCTCTGTTCCAAACCCTACCCTAGCACCATCCTCCCCTTCCAACCCCAGTCCAAACTCCTCGTCCTCATCCCAGTTTTTACTTGATCAGGACAACACCCGTTAAATCCGTGAAAGACACATCTGCTGTTTCTTAAGCTCATTGCCTAAAAAGGGAGAAACAACAACAAAAAAATAATAAAGTGGTGGGGAGGAGGGGGTGAGGGCCAAGGAGAGAGGAAATGCCTCTTCTGAGGAAGGTATGTTCTTATGTAACAGTCTTCAAAGGTTCCTCGAGTAGAGTTTGCAGCATTAAGTTTCCTAAGACAGGAGATGGGTTTCTTTGTGTCACAGATTCTGAGACAACAAACAAAGAGAAAATGGGAAAAATGAATCCCAAAGGACAGGAGGTGGCTGAGGCTCTTCAGCATGGCGCTGGTTCTGCATTCACAGCTCAGCACCTCAACGCCTGCTGACGTGTCCGCTGTTTGCAATACAGTAGAGCAATATGCTGGTAAAAACTGATCCAATCCAAAAAATAATATTAATAATAATAATTATAATAATTATAATAATAATAAAAAGTCAAGGTAAAATAGCAGCTGCATTTTATGTGTTTGTTGGTTTTATGGGATTTCCAAAACAAAACACAACTTTTTTTTCCTTTTTTCTTCAGATCCAATGAGTCTGGAGAGACACTCATGTCCTGGGCTTAGATGCTGGACTCCTTAGGGGGCAGGTCCACATTAGTGACAGAGGTCACCAGTGAGACAAGACAGTCCGAGGTAGTGCCGTTGACCGACCTCCGGATCAGGGACACTCGCTCCTCCACGCAGCCTGCAGATAGGCGAGCTTCTGCATCATGGTCCCAGCACTCCTCAATGGTCACACAGAGCTGGGCCAGGCCCTGTACAACAGTGGGAGAATGAGAAAAGACACCTTGTTAAGACCTCTAAGTAAGGACAAGCATGGAAGACACCAAACTTGATGATGATCCCAAGGATCAGTCAAAGCCTATTGGCCAAACCACACCAGCAGGTCAATTAACAGGTGCCTAGTGGAAACTGCAGCAATCACCATGCTTGCCTTTCTGATAGCCACTACCCTGAGCCCACTGGCTTCCGTCAGCCCCAGAACATTGCTACTCCTCAGCTTATGAAGGGGAGGGATCCAGACCCCTCCTAGAGGAGATACAGCTGCTTACCTTGGAGCAGTGGTATTAAATCATATTTTATGCAAAGCCCAAACACAAAGGCCCAAAGTATAACATATGAGTCATAGTGAGAACCAAGAAGAGGGCATCATTCTAGCTTACCCCGCACAGTCCCTGGAGCACCTTTCTAGGATCTAAAAAATGGACAAGCTTCCTCTTTGTCCCTTTCTCCCTTGATCTCAGGCTCCTGCTATGCCCCATGGAATCCCTGCACTCAGACCCCTCACCGGGTGCTTTAGCCAGTGATCCTTAATGGTGGGTCGCATCTTCTTGTGAACAACCACCTCCTGCAGCTCTTCCAGCGAAGGGTGCTGGCCAATCTCCTCCTCAAAAGGCAGCATATACTCATCCACGGGTCCTGAAGGCAAGAGAGAACCTGGTTGGATGACATGGAGGCCCCTCAGCTCCCAACTCAGGATGCCCAAAGTTGCTATCCCACTCACCATCTGCAGCCTTGCAGCGAGACACAAGCTCCCACAGCACCAGCCCCATAGCATACATGTCAATGCGCAGGAAGGCGTCTCGCTGGAAGTTGATGGCTCCCTCAAGCACCTCAGGGGCCATGTACCGTCTGGTGCCTACCTGCATGAGAACAGAAGAGTGCAGGGTCTCCAGACACTAATCAAGCATAAATGCACACTCAGCCAGGGCACAGAAACCATAGCCTGTGTGCACCACAGCAGGATACCAAAGATAGCAAGCCCTGACTCACTGCATTCACAGCAGGGTCATGAACTGTACCTGCGGATGATTTTAAAATATAACACACTGGAGTCAGCAGTGGTAGAAAATGGAATTGCTTTCAAATTCCAACAGCAAGACCACAAGACATTTATATCAATGATGTGTACTTTCTGAGGTTTGAAACAAAAATAAAGCAAGAAGAGAATACTTAAGATCAAAATGGACTGCTATGGGATGATTTGCTAGGTTTAATTTTTTGGCTACTTTTTCTAGGTTCTTGGCTTAGAGTCTTAATACTTTTCTATTTTGTTTTTTGATTGATAATTATGACTGGGGGGAAAAAAAGATTGAGACCACAAGGACAAGTGGCCAAAACCTGAACAGGGAATCTAGGTTTCTTAGCTGACTGGCCTGGGGAAGCTTCACAAGCCACCAGGCCTTGGCTTCTTTATTGCTAACACAAGCTCTGTTCCCTGAGTTCTTAGCTCCAAAGTCATGCCCCTAGAAGTTGTCAGCTCAATCCCAGAGTATCCACCCTGGTTCAGCCCCCCCACTTCCCAGGCCCAGGCTCATTACCTGCCCATGGGTGTCCCCTGGAGGTTTCCCTGGCTCAAACCGAACAGCCAGGCCAAAGTCAGCCAGGACAGCTGTGAGGTCACTCTTCAGCAATACATTCTTGCTTTTAAAATCCCTGTGGAGACAATTGGGCCCCAATGAAGTAGAACATCATGATCCAACATCCCTTGTGCTTGAACATTATGATCTAACTCCCACCTTGGCTCTTAAGATATTTGAGTCTGTGCCCCAGAGCCCCTAGATTAGATCATCCCACCCTATCTGGGGTGCAGGGTCTGTGCCTGGGTGCAGAGGTAAGGCAGCTTCAGGAGCCCAAACAGGTGTGGGAATCCCTCACTGCCTTTGATAAAAGACTTCTGTCAATGTTGGCAAAGCAATTCCTACCCCAATGGCTGGTCAGACCTTGTCCCAGTCCCCACAGCATCAAAGGCCAGCCCACACATCCTCAGAGGGGTTGGGAGACAGGTACACTGGCCTGGGATGCACATTTTCTGGGAAGAAATATTTGGAATGTGAGTGAAAACAGGAATTTAAAATTAGCTTGCCAAAGATCCTGACAGGCCACAAAGGCAGAGTGGAACAGGGTCCTGGAGTGTGCGTTCATTTTCACTCCTTAATAAGAACCACTTTGGTCCTCAATTTCCCCAGCACCTGTCCCAGCATTGCTATGAGGATAAAACTGAGTGAGCAGCAAACAAAATGCTTTGGGCCACCCCTGGCAAACTTACTATGCATTACTGTTAAGTGGAACCATATCCAAGAGTCTACATTCAACCTTTTGACCTACAAAAATGGCAAGTCTACACAACCTCTATGTCACTACTGTTAACACCCTTAGGGACCTTTCAGCTTAGAAACCTGGACTTCTGAGTCTCATTCCCCTCCCTCATAGTTATGGAGACAGACTAACTAGTTATACGGGACCTTGTCTAAGGCACTCAACCTCTCTGCACTACTGTTCCTTCACCTTTAAGATAAGGAGAAGAAACAGTTTCTACCTTACAAGGTGGTAACTGAGGAGTCAATAGGTTGGTATTTCTCAAGCATTCAGGTATTTCTCAAGCATTACTGCCTGCAATTCAGTAAAGCACAATGGTGACAAGTTAAAAATGGTTCTTAACGTATGGTTCAAGGGCCTGGTGCAGTGGCGTATCCTATATTCCTAGCAGCTTGGGAGGCTGAGGCAGGAGGATCATGAGTTCAAAGCCAGATTCATCAATTTACTAAGGCACTAAGCAACTCAGTGAGACCTTGTCTCTAAATAAAATACAACACATGGCTTGGGATGTGGCTCAGGGGTCAAGTGCCCCTGAGTTCAATCCCCAATACTCCCCTCCACAAAAAGTATGGTTCAAAGACCCCAAAAGATTCCCAAAATTGTTTCAGGAGCTCTCAAGGTCAAAATTTTTCTTTAATTATCTAGCATTTGCCTTTTTAAGTTTTTCCTCTCAGAAATATAGAAAAGAGTTTTCCAAGGACTATATGATAGATGATGTCCTCACTCTAAAAAGATAAGAGTGTGTGTGCTCTACTCTAGGAAATATCAACAGACAAACCCCACATATACAAAAATTCCTTTTAAGGGTTAAAGGGTTCTAACCATAAAGTTCAAGAATTGCTGAGCCAACTCTTCAAAGTAACGCAGTCGGCACTTCCTCACATAGCCATTAGAGGGCACCAGAAAACCAGTTTAGGAGGCCAAGCCATCCAAAGGACACAGGTAAAGGCCTCGTTCTGTACCCAGTCATTACAATACAACACAGGGAGACTAGGCATGTATAGAAAATTGAGACACACCTTACACCCTCCTCTCACCCACCAACCCTCTCCAGTTCCAGGCCAAGCACAGAGAGAGCACCTGCTAGCCCAGGTACCTGTGGGCAATAGACGGCTTGTGGCCCTCACCACGGCACCAGGGTACATCCTCGTGCAGGTACGAAAGGCCTCGTGACATCGTTTCTGCCACATGACACAGTTCGTTCCATGTGATGATGTTCCCCTTGAGGTAATCCGTGAGGGAGCCCTAAGTCAAGGAAGCACAAATCTTAGACACAGGCTCTAGGTGAATGGCAAGACCCAACCCAACCAACCCAACCCAGCCCAGCCCTAGGAGAGATGTCTTTGAAGGCCAATGGTTGGGCTCCTCTCCTGGGAGTCTATAATGAACAGGAAAGGCAAATGAGACCAGGATAGAAAGTCCAGGGGTAATCATCAAGTCACTACTCTTATTATAGATGTAACCTCAGGGTCAGAGGCTCTTATAGGGACAACCTGGTCCACACCTATGGCAGAATCACCTCATGGGAACCTTTCCATCGCGTATAGATTGACAGCATGGCCCACCTTGTCATGGAAGGCCGTGATGAGCCACAGCTCCACCTCAAGGTTGGAGCCTCGTTTCTCAGCAGCAATGAACTGCAGCAGGTTCTCATGCTTCATGCCAGGCGTGCTGAAGATCTCCCTTTCACTCTGCCACGACTGCTTGTCCTGGAGCATGGAGGCAGCTCAGTCAGGCTATAGCCACACAACCCCACAGCAAGGCGGTTGCACTTTCATCCATCCCCTTCCCACTAGCCTCTCAGTTTCAGCATCCATAAGGGGCCTAGGAGACCAGGACTGAGCCACACAACATCAGGCCAGCAGCAACCTCTTAGATCACTTAACATCAGCCATGATTTAAAAATGAAACCATTGCGGGTCCAGAGATGGGAAGCGAGTTGCCCCACATCACCCAACAAGTGAAAGGCACGCCAGGCCAGGCTTTGTTAAGTGTCCTAGGCAAATGCATGGGGTGGCCTGGTGTCCAGAGTTGCTGAGCAGAACATGACAGCAAGAACAAAAACCCAGGGGCTGGGGCTGTAGCTCAGTGGCTGAGCGCTCACCTCACATGCGTGAGGCACTGGGTTGGATCCTCAGCACCACATACAAAAATAAATAAGACAAAGATTGTGTCCATCTACAACTAAAAAAAAATTTTAAAAAAGAACAAAAACCCATATACCATAGAAGATCAAGGTATAGCAAAGCCCTGCCCTGGTTCTTCAATGCAATTTAACTGCTAAATGCAGTCCCCATATAGCTGAGAGTAACGTAAATGGCAACTTCAATGCAGCTATTTCTTCCTCATCCCACCAGTGTCCAGGGTTTGGACTGCCCTTGCGTAGAAGAGTCTCAGCTCAGGCCACAATGAGGGAAGATGACTTGGAGCCCCCACTCACTCACCTGGAGTGGGAAGATCTTGACAGCCACAAAGTCATTCATGAGCTGGGCCTTCCAGACACAGCCAAAGCGGCCACGAGCCTTGATCTCCAACAGCTGCAGTGGCTTCAGACCCACCAGGGGGGATGGGGGTGGAGGCCCAGGGTCCTAGCAGAAAGCAAAGTCTTAACCAGTTCTGGCCTAGCCTCATGCCCCCTCCTCACGCCTGCCCCAAGACTGCACTGTCTTACCTCGTGGATGTCCACATGGCCATAGGGAGGCTTACGATGCCGATACATCCAGAAGGCCAGCAGGACGATGAGGGAGAGGCCCCCAATGGGCAGCAGCGAGTAGGCCAGCACCGTGAGCAGGGTAGGGGCTGTCGGGGGTGGCTCGTACGTGACTGGGGGACACACGGAGCCCTGCGTCACATAGCCCGCCCACTCCCACACCTTCACAGGGCCCTGCAGCCATTCCCCATCCAGCTCCAGAGCTGAGCACTCTGGGCCAAGGAGAGGCCCAAGTCTGCTAGGTCAGATGCCCTCTTCCCACTGGCCCCTCACCTTCTGGGCCCCCAGCCTCCGGCAAGTGGGTGAAGCGCTCGTTGCAGAAGTTGCCTTCGCAGCAGCAGAAGTACACCTGCGGGTTCTCCTCGGTGGCCACACACTCCTGCCTGAAAGCAGAGAGCTTTCCTTACACAGGCAGGGGATGCAAGACTCTCCCAGGCCTGCCCAGCCAAACCCCTCCCTATAAACAGAGCATCTTCTGGGCAACATCAGCAGGACAGGTGAAGCCATCCAAAGTTGGGGAGAGACCACTAGGAGTCAACACACCCTGAAACCCCTCCTCAGAGCTGGAGCAGGGCAAACACGGTTGCGGAAGAGCGTGGGAGCCTGCTTATCACCTGAAGAGCCCCTTTCTTGCTCAGTTATCCTGAGAGCCACAGGGCCAAGCGGGAAGTGCAAGTATAGGCAGGCTTCAGTAGAGGAAGGGCAAGCCTTGTGGTACCTGTCGTAGCAGTTGAAATCATCCAGCCAGCAGCCCTTCTTGACGAGCTCGATGGTGCCTGAGCTGTTGCGCCAGGAGGCGTAGCAGTGCAGCCTCTTGTCTTGCTCACCCTCACAGCGCTCCAAGCCACTCTGATTGGTGCGTTCCAGCTCCCAGTTGGCGTTGTAGTAGATGCACTCCCGTGTCTCAGCCTCCCCACGCCCTGAACCTGTGCCCAGAGAAGAGACACTGAGCATGCCCCACAGGGCTACTGTCCCAAACCACTCTACTGGGCACCATGCTCCCCCTGTATCCAACACCTCAGCTTACTGTGTGTCAGCCTGCACCATCCCCAGCTCACTTTTCCCACTATAGCTGCCCTAAGCCCAAGCAAGGGGGAAAGGAAGGAAACCTAATACCATGCAGGATGGACAAGCAGCCAGCCACTGGCACAAAAGGTGGCATTAATAGTGCCTGAAGCTGGGTGATGGCAGGCTGCTTCCCTGCAGTACCAGGATTAATGAAGAAGCCCTCAAAAGCCCCAGTGCAAAATCTCTATAAGTGCAGGGGTGGGGCTATAGTATTTAATAAAAACAAACACTCTCAGGCATAGTCCAGATCTATCCAATAGGAATAAGGGCAGGATCTCCATTTTTAACCTTCCTGTCTATCTCAGGAGATATTGATGGAAACCTTTAGGACTACATCTGGAGGAACTATAAGGAGAAGCGGCTTCCTACTGCCCCCTCTCTCCTTGGTCACCACGGTGCTCCGCCCCCAGATGAGCTGGAATGTCCTCCACAAGAGAACAAGGACCCTCCAGTGTCCCTTCTACACCCAGCATCCATACCTGGTGCTGCAGAATTCTGAAGATAATGAGGCCTGCACAGGTAAACCTCCCAGAATCACCAGCAGTGATATGTGCCTCTAGCAGGAGAAGAGCTGGCTAGTGGCTAAGTTGTAAACACAGATCAATCTCCCAGCTGGGCTTGGCCCCTGATGATGACCCCCAGGCAGGCATTCCACTCCTGAACTTCTTTCTATCTCCGGAAGAAATGCCACCCAGGTGGTCAACTGCTTTAACCTTCAACTGCCTTCAAATGCTTTCCTTTAAACATGGCATCAAACATTTACCAAATCCACCTTCTTTACTATCCCTACAAGATGACCCCCAGACCCAGTCCTAGCTTGTTCCCAATTCCCCCATGAACTCTTTTGCCCTGGGATGGAAAAGAATATGCAGATGGCAAAAGAGATTTTGCCTGGGAGTAGTCAGCTATGGCCCCTTCACCAGGCATCCACACGAAGGACTCACTGACAGAACTCCATGAAGATATCTGAGAGGAAACCAGCAGTAAACATTCACCAGTCTTTCCACACTCCTTGAGCCTACTGTGGGGCAGTGCCTATCAACACCCCTGGCTGGGCTCCCCGAGTCTCCCCCGACAACTGTGCCCACCATAGGAGGAGAAGGAGCCAAAGTCAATCCCAAAAAACCACCAGCCAGCCCATGCGCAGCCTGACTTCACTGACAGCAGGAAAGGCAGGCAAGGAGAAGGAAGCCTACCTGATCCTGGGGAAGGCAGTGCCCTGAGTTCTAGCACAGCCCACGGCTTGATTCCCAAGGCCTATTCATCGAGGAAAATACTGACTGGTAGAGGGAGGAGCCCCTCTACCACAAGGAGGAACACACTCTGCTCAGACTCACCCTTGCTCTACCTCCCTGCAGTGATAAAAGGTCCTTCCAGGGGGGCCTGGCCAAGGCCAAGCATCAAATTCCAAGGCTCCAGGTAGGACCAAATCATCCAGGTAGGTTCAAATTATCACCCAACTAGAATGAAAACATCCAACCATAGCTCTGGCCATCCAAGGCCATGTGGCCTAGACCCTGACACTTGTAAAAGGAAAAAGTGGCCTTGTGACAAGCCAAGCAGCTGGGACTCAGCCTGGCCCTCAAAAAAGGGCCTCAGGGTCTACATGGGTACTCACACAGGGGCGTACACTGACTTCCCCCAGTCAGACCCTTCCTCAAATACAGGCTTATAGTGTAGGGGGAGAAGCTGAGGGGATCCAATGCAGGTAGGAGCCAAAGACTGAGCAAGTACAAGGGCCCCTGCCCACTCGCAACAACATCCAGTAGCTTAGCTATGCAAAGCCCCTAGTCCACACAGTGCATGCCAACTCTCCCCAACCTGAGGCCCCACTGCCTCCACAACAGCAATTCTAGCGGGGGAAGACTTGAGACTTGCGGGAAAGCCTCCAAGTTGGGTTGCAGACAGAGGAGATATGCACTCCCTCATCTACTTCCCTCTCTGCAGCCATACCTCACTGCCAGGTTCTTGAATGTGCTGGGCTTCTAGGCTTAGTACCCATTACCACCTCTGGCTGTAAGATGTTCCCCACTTTATCCCTAGGATTTCAGCCTGCCTCTCCCCTAAAACCAGGCACACTCTACTTCCATTGGCCTTATATTTCCTCTAGCACCTAATTTACCACCCTTGGTTAATCACCTGTTCTTATTTAAAGGACTATTTCAGACACCCAAAAACTGTATGCTTAACATAACCAAAAATAATTCCCAAGAAGAAATAACAATATTAACATAATGAACACTTGCATAAGAAATAAAATATTACAAATGTGCTCAACAGTTGCATTACAAATGCCAGCTTCCACATAGAGACAAACCCATATAAATACAGCTATCTCATACTAGACAAAGGCAACATAAACATACATTGGAGAAAAGATGGCCTAGACAACAAATGGTGCTGGGAAAACTGGAAATCGTATGTAGCAAAATGAAATTAAACCTGTACCTCTCACCCTACACAAAAATCAACTCAAAATAGGCACTAGAACACAGACACTACGCCTAATAGAAAAAAAAAAAAGCAGGCCCAAATCTTCATCATGTCACCTTAGGACCTAGCTTCCTTAACAAGACTCCTAAAGCACAAGAAGTAAAATTAAGAATCAATAAATGGGGTGGATTCAAACTAAAATGTTTTCTTCCTAGCAAAGGAAATAAACAATAACGTGAAGAACCTACAGAATTGGAAGAAATCTTTACCACACACACGAGACAGAGCACTAATCTCCAGGATATATAAAGAACTCAAAAAACTTAACACCAAAAAAACAAATAACCCAAACAATAAATGGGCTAAGGAACTGAACAGACACTTCACAGAAAAAATATAATTGATCAAAAAACATATGGAAAAATGTTCATTATCTCTAGCAATTAGAGAAATGCAAATCAAAACTACTACTCTAAGATTTTATCTCACTCCAGTCAGAATGGCAATTATCAAAAATACAAACAATAATAAGTGTTGGAGAGGATGTGGGGGAGAAAGGCACACTCATACATTGCTGGTGGGACTGCAAATTGGTGCAACCACTCTGGAAAGCAGTTTGAAGATTGGGTCAGAAAACGTGGAAAAGACCCATCATTTGATCCAGCTATCCCACCCTCAGTTAATACCCAAAAGACTGAAAATCAGCATACTACAGAGATGCAGACATACCAAGGTTTATAGCAGCTCAATTCATAATAGCTAAACGGTGGAATCAACCTAGATGCCCTTCAACAGATGAATGGATAAAGAAAATGTGGTATACATACACAATGGAATGTTACTCAGCCTCAAAGAAAAATGAAATTATGGCATTTGCAGGTAAATGAATAGAACTACAGAACATCATGTTAAGTGAAATAAGCCAATCCCAAAAAAATCAAAGGCCAAATGTTTTTTCTCATAAATGGATGCTTATTCATCGTGGAGAGGGGGTGGGTAAGAAAGAATGAAGGAACTTTGGATTGTGCAGAGGAGAGTGAGAGGAGGAGTGGGGCTGAGGGGATGGGAAGGACAATAGAATGAGACAGACATTATTACCCTACATATATGTATGATTGCACTACTGGTGTGACTATGCACCACATAAAGTCAGAGGAATGAGAAGTTGTGCTTCATTTGTGTACAATGTGTCAAAATGCAAAAAATGCAATGTGTCAAAATATATATGTGACATATATCTAAATAGGACAAATTAAAAAAAAAATAGAAGGGAGACCAGTAGAAAAGAAGAAGGGGATCAGGGGAAAAGAGGAGAGGGAAAGGGGAACTAACTGGGGAGTAAAATTGAACAAATTATACTGTTTTATTGTATGCACATATGAATATAATAACAAATCCCACTGTTATGTATAATTATAACGCATCAATAAAAAGGGGGGAAAATGCCAGCTTCCTCTACAAGACACATGAAAACAGGACCCTTGCCCATCTTGAGTATTAGAACCAGTTCCAGACATATAGATGGATGGATGGATACATGGAAAGAAAGAAGGGTGTAGGATGTGTGGCTAGAGCAAGACTTCAAAAGAAGGGGACAAGAAAGAAGGATAGTTTTAGCCTGAAGCCCCTACATTTTTTATTTTTCTTGCTAGAAATGAGAATCAAACCCAGAGCCTCATACACGTTAGGCAAGGGTTCTACCACTAATCTACACTCCTAGAGCAAGAATTTGGTCAACAAACAACAAGCTCCCTGTTCAGTGTTAGGAGTTCCAACAAAGGAGACCAACAGAGAGTGGCCTAAGGCTGGCCCAGTTCCTCTCACCAAGCCATCATCAGGCAAGGACCCCTCTGGCCACTACCATGGGCAGAACCTAAGTGGAAAGGGCTGGGAGCTCCAAATCAAGCTCCAGGAAGGACCCAAAGTTTAAGGATGTCACCTGAGCCCCATATGACCAGATCCTCCCACAAGCAATCCAACAAAATAACAGCCTTGAGCCGCCAGACTTTAAATCCTGCTTTGACACTTCACCACTGTGTGCCCTGGGCACTTTACAGAATCAGTTACTCTTTGAGAGGGGTTCATAATAAATCCTAGGGTTGTCACAAAAAATAAATGACCACATTTCAAGAGTGGTCAGAAAGGGCCTGGCATGCCACTCATTGTATCAGAGCCATACCCTTCGTTGTTGCCTGTAATAATCCCTTACAGCCAATTCCCCTCAAGCCCCCAGCCCATCAAGTCATACTAGACCCATGAGAGCTTTGTTCTCAGAGCTGAAGTGACATTCCATGCCCCTCCCACCCCACACCCAGGCTTTGCTGCCAGCTGGAGATCCAGAGGTCTCCAAGCTTCCTGGCCTCTCCCAGGCTCTGTTTCTTTACACACTTAGCTATTTATAGCCTCTGGCAATACTCCAACCACACACCTCTGCTTTTGAATAGATGAAGGCCTTCTGCCCACACTCATGAGCCAGGGCACTCATGCACAGGAGGCTTCCCTACCCTAGTCTACTATCCCCTTCTGGCAGAAGAGGAAGCAGTCCTCCCAAGATGCGGGGCACTAACCCCCCTCACATTTGCTGTCTTATAGTACTGAAGAGAGTATCCCCCCCAGATACCTGGACAAAGGACTTGCTACATCCCTGAGCCACAGCCATCTCAATTGCTGCTCTCCAAGGGAACCAAGTAACTCAAGTCTGATTATCCCTAAGAGGCAGTCCTTATGCCCAAGTCCTGGCAGTTTAAAAAGAAAAAAGAAAAAAAAATCTAGGCTCTCCAAACCAAATCCTCTATGCAGGCAGGGAAGGAAAAACCTCAGTCCCAGAAACCACACACATACACACACACACACACACACACACACACACACACACAATCAGCTAACATGCAGGTTCTGCTCTGAACTGACATTCCATGTAATGGGACATCAAGGGATCAGTTTCAACGCTCAAGGACAAGAACTGGGAGGCTCCTTCCCCTCTGAAGCAACTCAGTCCACTGGTCTTTGGACACATCTCACTATGCCCTGGGGAAAACAGAGGGAAATATCACCAAGGTCCAGCCTGTGAGGGGCTCAAAGTGCAACAGAGAAGGGGGAAGGAATGGGAAATAGGGAAGGTGGCTCAGAACAGGAATGACCATGCCTCCTGTGGGGTTCCCCCAGCTCTGGCTTGGGGTATCCCCAGTCAACTAACATCTCTCAGAACTATGAACTCCAGTTGGGCACAGTGGCACACTCTGTAATCCCAGCAGCTTGGGAGACTGAGACAGGAGGACCATAGGTTCAAAGCCAGCCTCAGCAAAAGTGAGGCACTAAGCAACTCAGTGAGACCCTAACTCTAAATTAAAAAAAAAAAAAAAAAAAAA
>NW_026000241.1:15269992-15286966 GCF_001458135.2 Marmota marmota marmota
CCACCCCACCCCACCCTGCAAAAAAAAAGATCTGTGAACTCCAGCACCCAGCAGGCCATTATATTCTTGGCTCCTGGAGTCACCTCAGCAGCCACCCTGATAGGGAGCAGGTACCCAGCCTCACCCATATGGTCACTGAAAGAGGTGAGCAACTGCCCCTCACCACTCTATCTACCTACCTCAGGACAACCCCAGCCAGCTGGGCAAGATACACTCTCCCAGATGCCTCCATGCATGAGAAGCTAATAAGGGTGACTTCAGGGAGTTAGTGCTCCCTCCAGTATCCAGCCTCCATGGCTGCCCAGAGGCAGAAGCAGCCTCTCCCCTACTGTCAATGTCCCTAGGAAGATGGCCCCAAGTTTACTGAGCAAATGCTACCCTAGCAAGTCCCTTTTTTTTTTTTTTTGAATTTTTCTTTTTCTTTTTTTTTTATTGGTTGTTCAAAACATTACAAAGCTCTTGACATATCATATTTCATGCATTAGATTCAAGTTGGTTATGAACTCCCAATTTTACCCCAAATACAGATTGCAGAATCACATCGGTTACACATCCACATTTTTACCTAGCAGGTCCCTTTAGAAGAGCCAAGGAGGACCATGAGACCTAAAGGTGAGGCTTCTAAACTGTACACAGTATCATCCCCTCCACCTCACCAGGACCAGAGTCAAGGTGGATAGGGAGTAAAGACCCAAAAACCTATATGAGACGGGGAAGGGAAAGGATAGAGCATGATAAATATCCAGACACAGAGTGCACAAGCATTGTGAGTGATGAAGACTCTTTCACACAAGAGAACTAAACACAATCTTGATAAATTTGGATTCTTTTCATTTTCTGCAGTACTGGGGATCAAACCCAGGGCTATAACATCATAACCCTAGATAAATCTGTTTTAACCTTGTCCATATATTTTTAAACCATCCAGATTAATATCTATTTATCAACTGCATAGTTCATGCCACATCTCAGACACTATACTAAGCGTTTTTCAAATAATATTTAATCCTTATGACAACCTAGAGTCATTATTTTACAGATAAGAAAACTGAGGCACAAGAGGTTGAGTAACTTCCCAAGTCATTTATCAATGACTTCAGCCCATCTCTAGAGTACATGTCTTTATATACTGATCCCTCTCCGAAGTTCGGAAATGCACAAATTTCCAAAGCCATGTGACAGTCCCTTGTGTGACCTTACTTTCATCCACTCTCTTGTTGAACTCTTAGGTTATTTATGTTTGTTGATGTAAGCAACATTACTGAGCCCGCCCTTGGGTTCATGTGTGGGCATTTCCTCAGGGTACATCCACACAAGCTGGAATAGCTGGGTCACAGGATCTTAGCATCCTTAACTCACTAACTAGTCAAACTGTTCTCGAAAGAGGATATACCAATTTATGTTCCCAACAGTCCACATTGAGTCATACCCTCATCCACTCTGAATTTCGGTGACCTGGCAGAGTGTAAAATGTTAATGTGGCTTCAATCTACATTTCTGTGATACTGACTGTATCTTTCTGTGATCACTGACCTCTCCTTCTGCATACTACCTGTTATATCCTTT
Organism: Marmota marmota marmota; assembly: GCF_001458135.2. Classification (NCBI taxonomy): domain Eukaryota; kingdom Metazoa; phylum Chordata; class Mammalia; order Rodentia; family Sciuridae; genus Marmota; species Marmota marmota. The sequence continues at coordinate 15,271,559 of NW_026000241.1, forward strand.
CCCATTTTCCTATTGGGTCATTTTTCCTTTAAGTAATATAAAATCTTTATATATTCTTGGCAATAAAACTTTTCTTACTATATAGTAACTTTCTTCATTTGTAATATTCTTTGTCAAAAAGTCTATTTGTTCGATGCTATAATAGCTATTAACATTTGTTGTGGTTAGTATTTTCTCAATCTTTTCCAATTTTTATTTTGAATCTTTCTGCTTCAGAGGATCACAAGTTCAAGGCCAGCCTGGGCAAATGAGAGAGACTGTCTCAAAATAAAAATGAAAAAGGCCTAGGGATTTAGCTCAGTGGTATAGAACATCCCTGGGTTAAATCCCCAGAACCATAAAAACAAAACACCCACATTTCTGCCTATTTTTATTTTCCCTGATTCAATCAGGGAACTGAGTTCCATTACATTTATGACTACTGCATATGTTTAGATTTGTTTCTTCTCTACTGCTACCTCCATTTATGTTTCTTGTTTGTTTTGTTTCTGTGGTACTGAGGTTCAAACCCAAGGTCCTACACATACATAGCACAGTGTTCTACCATTGAGCCTCATGGGATTATATTTTTTATATTTCTTTTTTTAATTTTATTTTTCTATTTCTTGGTTGTACCTGATGCATGCTAGGAAAGTAATCTACCATTGAGCTATGCCCCCAGCCCTTACAGTTCATATTTTAGTTACTTCTGGTCTGAAAGCTACACATTTAATTTCCATTTTAAGTATTTTCAATTTAGATTTAATCTATTACTTGCATTCAGTATTTAATGTTATTGATTTCTTCTTACCTAATTCCCAAGAAAAGATACTACTTGTGTTTTATACACCATCTCAGACCTTTTTTTGATGCTATAACAGATGGAAACTGGGTAATTTATAAAGAACAGAGACTTATTCTTACAGTTCTGGAGGCTTGATAGTCCAAAGTTGAGGGCCCATATCTGCGCAATGTGTTCTCACTGAGCCATCCCGTGGCAAAAGGTGGAAGGACAAGAGATAGAATGGATCAAATGTGTCCTTTTACAGGGAACCCACTACTAGGATAACTAACCCACTCTTAGGAAACCCACACTAATTCATTTATAAGGACAGACCCCTCATGACCTAATCACTTCCTTCATCACCTTTTGTTGTTGTTTTTGTTATTGGGGATTGAATTCCAAAGGCACTTTACCACTGAACTATATACCCCAGCCCATTTTTTGTGGGGGAGGGGATACCAGGGATTGAACTCAGGGGCACTCAACCACTGAGCCACATCCCCAGCCCTATTTTGTATTTTATTTAGAAACAGGGTCTCACTGAGTTGCTTAGCGCCTCACTTTTACTGAGGCTAGCTTTGAACTCGTGATCCTCCTCCCTCAGTCTCCCAAGGCACTGGGATTACAGGTATGCACCACTGCACCTGGCCCATTTTGTTTTTTATTTTGAGACAAGGCCTCACTAAGTTGCTAAGGTTGGCCTTGAACTGTGATTCTCCTGCCTCAGACTCCCAAGTATCTGTTATTACAGGTGTGCAACACCATGTCCTGTTCCTAATCACTTCTTAAAGGTTCAACCACTTAACACTGTTGCACTGGGTACTAAGTTTCTAATACATGAATTCTGGAGACACATTCAATCAGTAGCATAGTCAATATTTTTTAAATTTATCCATACATTCATCAGTCTGTCTGCTCACCCATTCCTCCTTGCATCTCTATCCTTATTTAAGACCATTGTACTTGCTGAAAAACATACTCCTTCAGGAAACACTTGTTAATAAAAGAGCCTTTGTTTGCTTTTCTGAATTATTATTTTACCTTTCTTCCTAAAGCAAAGTTTAAAATGAACATAAAATTTTAGACTCAAGTTATTTTTTTCTCAACATTTTGAAAATACTACTTAGTGGTTATTTTCTAGCTTCCACTATTATTGCTTAAAAATCCACTATACTTTATATACATATTCTGTCTTTTCCCCTCTGGCTGCTTTCTTTTTTCTTTTCTTTATAGTTTCACTATAAGGAATGTATCTCAGCATATATTTAAATTTATTTATGCTGACTGGGGTTCACTATGCTTTTAGAGTCTGATGATTCATGCCACTTATCAATTCTGAGAAACTCTTGGCTATTATCAATTTGAGTATTACATTGCTCTATTCTGTAATTCTGAAATTCCTATTGCATGAAAATTAAACCTTCATGTTCTGTCCAGTCTCTTAACTCCGTGTTATGGTTTATAATTCAAAAGCTGGCAACTTAATCCCCTATGCAACAGTGCTGAGAAGACCTTTAAGACGTGATTAGATGATGTGATTCTGCAATCTGTGTATGGGGTGAAGGTGGGAGTTCATAACCCACTTGAATCAAAGTGTGGAATATGATATGTCAAGAAATTTGTAATGTTTTGAACAACCCACAATAAAAAATTTAAAAAAAAAAAAAGACGTGATTAGATCTTAAGGGCTGTCTTCACAAATGTCATCATCAGAGAGTGGGTTAACTGTCTTTGGGAGTGAGTTATAAAAGGCTCCCATTGTTTCTCTCTTTCCTTATAATCCCTTCCACCATGTTAAGATCCTTTGTCCAGGTAAAAAACAAGGATCATAAACAAAAACCTTACCAAATACCAACACCGTACTTTTGGGACTTCCCAACCTCCAGAACAATGAGGCCAACTATATTCCTACTGTTTATAAATTACCCAGTCTGTGGTATTCTGTTATAACAGCAGAAAACAGACTAAGATGCCCCTGCTTTCATGTTTTCCAATTGTGTCTAAATACCATTACAAATAATTCCTTAAGATCTAACTTCCAATTCAGTAATTGCCTCTTTCACTGTGTCTAATCTTCTGTATAGCTCTTCTATTTAATTTATACATTCAACTATTCTTGTTTTCATTCCTGTACGTTTTATTTTTTAAAAAAGACAAAACTTGTTCTGGTAGTATATAGCTCAGTGATAAAGTGCTTGCCTAGCATGCACAAGGCCCTGGGTTTGATCCCTAGTACTGTAAAAAAAATAAAATAAAACTACCTGGTCAATTATGGTACTTCTGTTCTTTGTCTAATTCCTTCTTATGATTCCATAATTAAACTTATTGAAAGTCTATTTCTGACATTTCTTATTTCAGATCATTTTCACTCATGGTAGTTTCCTCACATATTTTAGAATTTTGGATAATGAGCTTATGTTCAATGGAACCTTTTCTGTGGGAATATTGTGAGACCAAGTTTGAGGGGGAAACCTTCCAGAGATCATTTATATTTTTTTGCTTCTGCCAAACTCCAAATTACCAATTTAGAAGCACTTTAATTCCTCAATCTAGAGTTTCCCAGAGAGCAGGATGATACAAACTTCAGCTCCAGACTCATGTATACATGGGCCTATGGTTATAAACACTCAGGGGAAACTAAACCTAACCTAACCCCCTCCCCTATCAATTTAGTCCAAGAAAATTCATTATCTAATCCCTCTGTCAATAAAAGGATATTTTTTCTAGTCCACACTTATACTGAACTCTGAAGATGTGAAGGCTTCAGTCCCAATTCCACAATTATGTCCTGACCCTAACACAGCTACAAAACCCACATCTCTAAATTAGAGATGGGCAAAGACTTGAGGGAGTCAGTAATTGCAATTAGTCGAAGCACACAGCTCTACTCCTACCAACTTTTTGCTTTCCCTTATTCTTACAAATGTGGCTATCTAGATGCATTTAAAAAGATATTTACTACACTTTTTCTAGCATTTCTGTTTTGTATGAAGCTTTTCAGCTCATTTGTTCACTATAAATGCCAGGAGTGGAAGTCCAGAAGCACTTTCCAAGATGACAGGAGGAGCCCCATCTGCCTTCCAAAGCCTAGCCTAGAAACAAGGAACCAAGCCAGGTCACCTCAAGTCAATTCCAGATTGGACTTTGTAAACAAGTCCCTGGCACCATCTCCCCATAAAAGGTATGGCCAAGACCAATTCTCAGAAGTACATCTCTTTCTCCATTCCTTGTCATTCCTGAAGAACATTGGAGAGACAACTTACAGGTAAAGGACATGGATCATAAAAAAACATTTCCTTTCCCTCTCCTCTGTAATCCCACTAAAACCACAGCAAAGAAAAAATGTCTAAGGAATAAACCCATGAGGACAAGAATAGGAGAAAACTACAGAAATGAAATTTCAATGCTGGAAAGCAGACAAATAAGTGGTAACTGACCACACAGATTCTTAAATGTTGGCTGTATAGAAAGATGAGGAAGACATGATTTCCACAACACCAGATGTCTCTGGAAAAATGGAGTAAAAATGAATCCAAAAATAGAAGGGTCCACTAGGATGGAACAAGCAGATGCTCAGATCCTACCACCAGTCAGGTCCGGGGGCTGCCCCACCCCAAACTAGCAGGGACAAGAAGTTCACTTTCTGAAGATGATAAAACAGATGATAAGCTCTGCAGAGAGAAGTGGGCAAATCTGAGGGCACAAATCACATTCTAAAATAGGAATAAGTACAGAACATATCACACACAATACCCCAGTTCTCTTCCCTCTGTGGCTTCTTGCATGTTGGCAGTCTAGTCTTTAACCTCCAGACGGAAAAATCAGAAGAGACTCTTCAGGAGAATCCTACTAGTTCCAATCCAGTTTCCAGACCATTGGCCGGCTTCACTCAAGAGCTCACAGTTTTCAATCAGTATCCAGGTCCATCTTTAAATATGAACAGCTCTATGAAAGCCACTTAGTAAACAACAAAGATAAAAACAGGTAGGAAAAAATAACTTTGAGACTATGCAAAGAGAAGAAAACTTCAAGACTTATCCTCAGAGAAAAGGTAATGTATCTATGGGACATTATATACACACACGTGCATGCACGCACACACACACATGTACACACATGTACACACAATGGCATAAATTAAAATCAACAGAAGGATTAGATGATAAAATCGAAGAAACATCATTAAGAAAGTCAAGTAAGTGGGTTGGGGTTGTGGCTCAGTGGTAGAGCACTTGCCTAGCATGTGTGAGATACTGGGTTTGATTTTCAGCGCCACATATAAATAAATAAATAAATGTCCATTGATAACTAATAAAGTAAGCATACAAAGATATAAAAAAACAGTAGACAAAAAAAAAAAATCAAGGTGTTTTTGAGGTGCAGTCCAGGAAATCCAAAACCTAAATAATAAGTTCAAGTTCAAAAAAGAGAAAATGGCTGTGTGTACTGGCACATGCCCGTAACCCCAACCATGTAGGAGAATCAAAAGTTCAAGGGGTCGGGGGAGGAGGGAGGTATAGGGGCAGGAAAGATGGTGGAATGAGATGGACATTATTATCCTAAGTACATATATGACTGCACATAGTACAACCAGAGAAATGAAAAGTTGGCTGCAACTGTGTACAATGAATCAAAATGCATTCTGCTATCATATATACCTAATTAAATAAACAAAAGTTCAAGGTCGGCCTCAGCTATCTCTTTCTCTATATCATTCTTCTTTTTGTCTCTCCATGTACATTTTCTTCTACTCTACCATCCAGTTCACTAATCCTCTCTTCAGTTGCACTTAATTTGATAATCTCATGTACGGGGTTCTTAATTTCTGATATTATATACACATCAGTTCTATAATAGATCTTTCCTCTCCACTGAAATTTTCACTGGTTCACCTCCTAAACCACAGTAAGCATGCTACTTTTAAATATGTACATAATAATTTCAATCTGGAGTTCATCCAGCCCTGATTTAACTGATATTTCTGTTGGCTCTTTATTTCAAATCACCAGCCAGTCACTAAATTTACAAGTTGTTTATAGAAGTATATGTGAGGCCAAGGATGCAGAAAGATTTTAAATGTGCTTCTGCCAAGCATTAAAGATTCTATTAACCCAGAACATTTTGATCCAACTTTAGGGTTTAACTGATTTGGAGTCTACCTCACCCCTAGGTCTTTGGAGTCCCAACCTAAAAGGAGGGGTTAACTCTACCCATCCTCTGCTTAGAATTCAGTTCCTGTCTTCCTAACCCCACAAGGCTGTCAAATACAATGCTCTGTCTCTCAATTGCCCCATGAATGATTGAAAACAACCCAAACCCCAAAGTCATCACCCTGGGTCTTTATTCTCACACAGATCCTGGCCTGATAAATGTATTAATTTTAGCTGTACAATGACTTCAATCAGAAGTCTTCTCTAGTTTATCAGTTTTTTCCAATTGTCTTCAAAAAGGGGTGGGGAGGTTGGTCCTGATTATCAGAAGAGGAAGTCTCCATATCTACTTTTTACTCAGCTTCTAGACATTTTTTTCATGATCATAATATGCTCAAAGGCAAGGACATATCTACAAATACACAGAAACTAAACCCATCAGCATGGGATTGCCCATGGAAAGTATTAAACAAGAACAGAGACCCCAGAGCAAAGCTCTGAAAAAAAAGTAGCTATCATTCCAAAACGTAACTCAGAGGACAATAATTCACTTTCAAACAACTTCATTGTTTCAAGCTGTCATGGGCTGAACTACATCCATTCAAAATTCATTTAGGTTGACATCTTAACCTCCAATGGGTCTGTAGTTAGAGGAGGTTAAGTAAGGTCATAAAGGCAGGCCTCTCATTCAATGGGCCTATTATAAGAAAAGAGATTCTGGAGTGTGCAGAGAGAGAAAGCCATGTAAAGACATAACAAGGAGGTGGTTGCCTGTAAGACACAAAAGTCCCACCAGAAATCAACTCTGCCAGCACCTTAATCTTGGACTTTAAGCCTCCAGAACTAGCAGAAAACAAGTTTCTGTTAAGTCACCTATGATATTCTATTATAACAACCTGAGCAGACTAAGGCACAAACAGTATACATCACCCAAGCAATGTAGGAAACTTGATTGGGTGTTATTCATACTAGAAACATTTCCACAAATTCAGTATCATCTAAATCCCCCAGGAGGGTCTGAAAAGTAGACTTACTCAAAGAATCCCAGGACTACAGTACAGAAAAAGTAGGCAACATGCTAAATGGAGAGACTGAGAAACAGGGGGTTTAGAGAATGAGTTATCCTGATCTGTCTTCCCTATTTCTTCTGCCCACTATAACGGGGTTATACAAAGGAACAAGTCATACAATCAGACAGGAATAAGAAATACTACCGACTACTATAAGAAATACCACCAACATATATTTTATTTCCATATATGAAATCAGAATCTTACCATGCCAAGATTTTGTCAAATGCACTACACTCACTGTGCCCTGTTACCCAGAGCTCTTTGGCTACCTTCAACAAATGCTTTAGTCCCTCTCAAAGGTGGAGGCAGCAAGGAATATGAAATGATCAAAGAAACATACATGCATATGTACCCCAAACCCAGACCAGCACATCCTAGCTAGTCCACTGTGCTGTCCCTCATCACCTCAGTAATCAGGACACTCAGAAGAGGCTTCGGACTCTCAGGCTCTCCTCAGACAGTAAGCCAATGGAAGTGAGCCCTCTCCTATCACAGCAACTTCAGGATGTAGAGCTATTTCAACCTCTACAATCAGGCATTACAGGATAAAGAAGATGAAGAGTTAGAAGGTTGTACACTGATTGCCACAGAGGGCCAACTGCCATCTCACCTAACTTCTACACATACTGCCATCACCTGAGCTGCCTCATATATTAATAATAATAGTAATAATAATAACAACAATAATATAGCATTTCCAGTATCTATTAAAATGTAAAATATACATATCATATGACCCAGAAGTTATTCTTCTTGTCATCTCTCTTTAAGAAACAATCTGCATAAATGACATGCAGTGTTCATCAACAGGAAACTAGATAGAATGTAGTCTACATCTAAATTTTGGAATTTACCCAGCTATTTAAAAGATCAAAGTAGATCTATATGTATTAGAAAGGTTGACAAAACCAATCTGGGTTTTAAAAGACATGACAACTAGATGAAAATCAAAGAAAAGGTGACCAGAAGACGGGCAAAACCTAGTTCATATGTATGAGTCAAAAAAGTATAAAAACAAGAAAACTAATTTATAATGGTAGAAGTCAAGATAGTAAACACCCTCAGGGGATGAAGGCAGTGACTGGAATGAACATGAGAGAGCATGGGGGCCAGAGTATCTCAGTGGAACATCATGTGCTTAGTATGCAGAAGCCGTGGGTTCTAATCCCAGCACCAAAGCTGGGGAGATGGGGGGGGGGGCCTGATGGTTTGAGGGGAATTATAATCTGGTTCTTGATCTGGACACACTGATGGCATAGATGTATTCAGTTCATGAATATTTATTGAGCACTCACTTATGATAATTACACTATTCTTTGCTAATTTTTGGTGCTGAGGATTGAACCCAGGGACTTGTACTTTCAAAGCATGTGCTGTACCACTGAGCTACACCTACATCCATAATTACACTATTGTGTAATTTTATACTTCAGTTAAATGCCTGAAAAAGAGTGATGTCTTTTTAAGCTAAAAAAGAAAACAACAGGGCTAGGGTTGTAGCTCAGTGGTAGAGCGCTTGCCTAGCACGTGTGATGCTTTGGTTCAATCCTCAGCACCACAAACAAATAAATACATAAAAATAAAGATATTACGTCCATGTATAACTAAAAAACTCTCTATTTCCTCTACGTACTTCCTGTAGATGCACAGGTAAAAATGCCTGGAAAAATATACAACCACCTTAAAATTAAAAGGCTTACCTTTGGAGGGGAACAGGGGTGGTAAGAGACCCTGGTTTTAACTGTTCACAGATAATTTCTGCAATTGAGTATATGTGTGTTATCTATATAAATAAAACTTAAAATGGGAAAAGAAATTAGGGCCACTGTGACTTCTACTCTTCCAATGATACACCAGAGGGGCTGACCAGGAAGGAGATCCTTGGGTAAGGGGAGGTTTGGGTGCAAGTTTTTGAGGGGTAGAGGAAAGAGAATCCTATTCCCTAGCCTTTATTCTACTTTCATACGGCCCTGCAAGACCCACTCTAGGGCTTCTAGAGGGGTCAGAGGAACAGTCAGAAGATAAGAAAAACTAGACACCACCTCTCAAATCCTGTGTTCTTCTACTTTCTAAGCCATAGAGCAGATGAGCCTTGACCTTTATGTCTTCCACACAGGGAGGCTGAACCTCTCCCTGAGGCTTGGGCCACAAGGCTCAACCCATCTAATCCCACTTCAAACTTAGATGAGAAGGAAATTCCCAAAAGTACATCAAATAAAGGTTTCTAAACCCATGCCTGCCAATCCAAAGCTCTGAGAGCCTAAGCATGCTTTCTGAACCAATGGACAGATAGATAACTGTCATGTTAAAGGTAGACAGGAAAAAAGGTTGTCAATGCCACTGGGCATCAAAAAGCATTGTCCTCACACATGAAAACACTATGAACCACGGCTTAGCCTGAAAGAAAAAACATCCTGGCATCAACACTCAAGAGTCAGGTTCCAAATCAGCCTCTGTTTTAATTGGTTCAGGTCAGAGAGTCAAACAAGGACCCCTCTATCTCCCCAGATGGACAGACAACAGCTGGTCTGGTCACATCCTCTGAAATGTTCAGTCACAAACCCAGGGAAGCAGCCTTTTCCATCTTCCAGCCAAGGGCTTGGGTTACCAACCAGCCTTCCTTTTCCTTCCTCAGAACTAATTTTAGCCTCCCTGGTTGTCAAAGTGGAACTGAAATAGTCTGCCGAGGAACACATTTGCAAACAGGAGCATAAGCTTGCCTCACAAAACACCTCAGCTCCAGCTCAGAAATTGGCCACGAAAGAGAAGCCCCATTGAGGAGGAGCACAGGCCCCTCTAGACAACATTCCCCAGGGTGGAGGTCCACAAATCTGCCCAGTGGGGCAGGCTTCTTTTCCAATACCGGCTTTCATGGATCACATGTCCATGAATGAAAACACCCAGCTGGAGCTGCCAGTCCCCAAGAGGATCTGAAAAAGGTACATGTACATGTACAGCAAGACGGGAATAACCAGGGCAAAGCATGGGCTATCCAGAGGCAGGAAGCCATTACTGATCCTGAGCCAGGAGGAGGCACAGCTGACCCCCAAATAATCGCAGCTTCGGTACCTACCATTGTATTAGGCAGAGATTCCACTGACAACCTCCATAAACAAAGACCCAGAAGAGGCAGCAGCATCTCCTCACCCAGCAACCTGGTACCCAGGAGCAGCCCCACAGGACCACGAGGAGCAGGCACCTCCAGGGCTGGGACCAACCTGGGAGTCTGGTGGAGAACAAGAGACCAAAAAGGAATCCCAGAAAAGGGGTGAGTGTTTGTTCTGGAACAAAAAAATACTGGCGACGGAACAGAAGGGAAGGGAAAGAAGACAAAGAATTCTAGGAAAGCAAGTCTCCTTGGGAAGAGTCTAAATGAGAGGACACTATAAGTCTCCACCCCGGCACACACTCCACACACAAGTGATATGGAGCACTTAGAAACTAAGGCTTGTAACGATGCTTCCTCCCACCATAAGGAACAGTTTGAAATTAGATCCCAGTGCAGCCAGCTGTGTCTAGCTGAGTTTACAAGTCAGAAAGGAGGAGTAACCCCAAGGCCCCTCCCCAGCACAGGCAGAGGAAGAGAGGGGAGGAGTAGAAAACCAATGTTGGGGCAGCCACAGGGGACCACCAGTCTGCTGAGCCCAACACACAGGCCTCCTTAGAAATCAACCATGTCCGTCAGGGCCTCCAGCACTAGCACCTGTCTCAGGCAGTGCTGCCCACCACACCTCCCCAGGCCCAGAGGAGGAAGCCTGGCCCTGTCCTCAGATTCCATCCGGACACCACACTCTAAGGAGAGGGGAGAGACTTGCACCCATACCTTTGGAAAGAGGCTGCCCCCCTGCCCTGGTGTCCCCGGCCTGGGAGCTCCAAGCCCATAGCCACTGTGGCTCCTCGGAGCGCCACCCAGCAGGCCCACTCGGGGGAAAGGGCATGCCTGCGTCTTGCTACAACCCCAATGCTCCTCTTGGCAGAATGGGCCAGCCTCGGCTCGTGGAGCTCCCAGGTGAGCAGAGAGGGGGTGCCAGGCAGGAGGAGAGGCCCCACCAATAGGCACTTCCTGACATTCTGTGCGTGCAGGAGGAAAAGGCACTCCTGCCAGCCTCAAGGGGACGGCCAGAGTCAGAGCGGGTAGGCGGGTGCAGGCAGGCAAGCTGCCTGGCCACCCACAACGGACGCCTCCCTGAAACCTGAACCACTTCTGGGAAAACTCAAGGACGCCAGGATTCTTCTTGGTGGCAAGCAATATACCCAATTTACTAATTTGAGCCAAATTCTCACACACTGTACAGGTTTATCTGGGCAGGAACCTCCTAGGTTTTGAGAAGAATCAAACCTCCAATGCTGCCTGGATCCTAGGGAATAAAGATGAAGGTACAACCATTAATCCCACTTCTCCCAGCTGTCTGTCTCATTAGAAACTAGAGAACATTCTAGACCACTGGTCCTCAACCTGAGAATGATTTTGTCCTCATCTCCACCAGAGAAAATTAGCAATATCTACAACCATTTTTTAAATTTATTTTTTAGTTGTAGTTGGACAATACCTTTATTTTATTCATTTATTTTTATGTGGTGCTGAGGATCGAACCCAGGGTCTTGCACGTGCGAGGCAAGCACTCTACTGCTGAGCCACAACTCCAGCTCTACAATCATTTTTGATTGTCTCCATGAGAAATAAGCTACTAGAATTTATGGGCAAAGGCCAGGGTATTGTGCTAAACAACCACAGTCCACAGGATAGCACCCCCACCACCATCACCCCCACACACAACAAAGAATCAAGTCTGGAATGTCAGTAGTATCTAAGATTGAGAAATTCTATTTGATAAAGAGGTCCATGCAACCAGGACCCTGCCTCAGGGTTCTCTATCCATTCACTCTCAAAGGTATTAACCAGACCTGCTCCTACACCTTCACTTTGAGATCCTATTCCATGGTGATTGGTCAGTATCTTCAAGTGGTTCTAAACTCCTGACTCAATGCCCCTTTTATTTCCCAATGGCACTACTTTGATCTCCCAAGCAGAGTGCTAAATGCACAGGCAATCAGAGGAGTGGCTTCCTGGTAGAAGAGGAAAAGAAAGGGGAAGGAATCTGAACATCAGGCAATTACAAGAAGCAGAAGTAAAGGAGCTATCCAGTAGCCAGAATAGGGCAAGTAGAGTCAGCAAGGCAGGAACAGGCTCAATGTACACCCATATCCAAGGACCATTTGCCCTTTAGGAGGGTAGTTATATGCAGGGCAACCAGAATTTTGAGCCCAATCAAGGTGCAAAACAGTGTGCACATACAATATGCATATGCACACAGAGATACACATGCACACACATAGGTATTTTCCTGGGGGAAGAGCAATAGTTTATTAGATTAGATTCTCTGGGACAAAAAGGACCATGTTATAGGATGGGTCTTCTTTGCTGGGTTCCCTGCAAAGGGAGTTCCCTAGGTTAAGTGCTAAGGCTGGTTCAGGGACTTTGGGGAATTCTGAATGCCCACAAAAACCTGCAGAAGAGTACACTAAAGAAGCTAGCTTATCAAAGAAAGGTCATGTTTTCTGTTTCCACCCAGCTGCAGGATCTGAGAGAGTGGGCAAGTGTCTCACATCATCTAAGGGACTCTAAGAAGCTGAGGAGGGTACCACTCCTCCCAAAGAGCAACCCAGACAGTCTGGAATGCAAAGCAGGCAGAACAGGTACCAGAGGACATCCCTCCTAGGGGAGAGGTACCCATAGCCCATGGCTCATAGCTCTATAGCCTACATCTTTGTCCATGACTACACTGGACCACAGAGCTGAAGATCACTTCACTCACTCAAGATAATGGATAAGAAACACTTCTGTGTCAGAAAGTGGTCAGCCTATGAGAATGGCTCCTGACACTCAGCTCAGGATAGTGTTCCACCCCACCCCAAAAGGCCCTCTGATCTAAACTCCAAGTACAGAAGAAGATATCAGGAGTTCTTGTAGGATACAGAGAATCTAGGATGTCCACTGCAATGCAAGAGTCAAATGGCTTGGATACTGGGCAAGGTACAGATCACAAAAGACTTACAGAACTGATCTCTGATTACAGAAAAAATTCTGCCTTTTCTTTTAAGCCTGTGCTATTCAATATGATAACCACTAGCTAATGACTACACAGTACTTGAAATGTGGAAAGTCAGAAATGAGACGATCTATAAGTGTAAGATGCACACTAGATTTTAAAAACAGTAAAAAAAAAAACTCATTAACTTTAAATGTTGAAATTATTCTACATATTAAATAAAATATACTGTTAAAGTTAATTCTTCCTCATTATGAAAAAGAATATTTGTGTCCACCCAAAATTCATGTTCAAGTGCTAACCCCAATGTAACAGTATTTGGAGATGGGGCCTTTGGGAGGAATTAGGCTAGATTAGACCATAAGGGTGCGGCCCTTATGGTGAGATTAGTACCCTAAAAGGAAGTGACCTCTCACCCGTTCTGTCATGAGAATGCAGTGAGGTGGTAGCTGTCTGCAAGCAAGGAAGAGAGTCTTCACCAAAACCCAACCATGCCAGCATACTGGTCTGACTTCTAGCCTCCAAAACCATAAGAAAATAAACTACTGTTGTTTAAGCCACCCAGTCTATGGCATTTTGTTAGGGCAACCAGAGCAGATTAAGATATGGTTATTAACACAACTACTAGAAAATTTTAATTTAAATATATGGTTCAACCTATTTTCTGTTAGACAGCACTATTATAGATCTTCCTTCTACCAGGGCACTGTGTGATGCAGAAGGTGCGCATAATTAAAAACAACAAGCCAGGACTATGAAGGAAAGACCACCTTGAAACCAAAGGTACAGGAAGCCAGCTCTGCCCCAACTTGGACCTAGTGCAGGGCACTGGTCAAAGGACTGGCTGGTGTAACCACAAGAAAAAACCAGTGACTCTACCTTCCTCCCAGGGTAAGAACACAGATCCTTGGAGTCTTACTCCACCTCCCAGCTAGTAGGGTATGCTGCTGCACAAGGCCCAAGAGGAAGGAAATACATCCCAGGGATCAATCCCACTCTGCCCTGCTTAATGAAGGAGGTGAGACTGGTGAGACTGACAAACTATGGGGAGGGTGGTCTCCAGATCCCAGATCTTTTGTCCTGAGAGGAGGACTAGACTTAGAAAAGCCCAGGCTGAGCCAGATGTGGAGGCTGAGGCAGGAGGATCTCAAGTTCAAAGCCAGATTTAGCAACTTAGCAAGACCCTGTCTCAAAATAAAAAAGGGCTGAGGTGCTTGCCTCGCATGCACAAGACCCTGGGTTCAATCCTCAGCACCACAAAAAAAAAAAAAAGAAAAGAAAGAAAAAGGGCTGAGAGTAGGTATTTAAGCCCCTCTGGGTTCAATTCCTGGTACAAAAGAAAAAAAAAAAAAAAAAAAGCCTAAACTGGTCCAGGAGTCCACGAGGTCTGGGCAGCAGCCAGGTGGGCTGCTGAGTTGCTGAGTATACTTAAGTTGGCCTGTTGCTGCCCTTCCCTTGGCAAGCCAATGCCTTCTCTTTCACTTTGAAGTCCTCCTTCTTGTGGGAAAAGTATCTCAAAAGCAGCACATAAGAGAGGGGGAAAGAGAGAAATAAAATGTTCAACATGAGCACTGCTTTGCCTCAGCCACACTGGAAGTGGCTTCAAGGGAGCCGGGATGCAGCTTCCCACAAGGTGCCTAGGTACCAGAAGTGGTCTTTGCGGGTCCTTGCACTCGGGTTCCAAGGCTCGCAGGACCACGTGGGAATTCTCTTGTTGTTGGCATTAACAACTAAGCCTCAATACCTTGCAAAGAAAAAAGGAGAAGAGTGAGGATGCCGTTCTGGATTGTCCACACCATCCCCACTCTCACCCAGATTCCCATTCCCGCAGCAGCGCGGGGATCCCAGCCCATCCCCTGCAAGCCTGGCCCCGCCCCTCGCGGATTTCCCAGACTTCGCACTGCTGCCACCACGGCAGCAGGGGACCCGCGCTGCATGTGTAATGGGGGCTGGGAACAAAGACGCGCAGGACCCACCGCCCTGGCCACCAGGCACCAGCGGCCCCCACCTCCCAGAGCTTTTCGCCGGATCCTCAATGTCCGGCTCTCAGCGTTTCCCAGCACTGCCCGAGCCTGGCCGGCGCGCCCACAGGCTTGGGCACACACACCCCAACACCACTGAGAGGGAAATCGGTGCTTCAGATTTGGGGGAAAGCGCTTTCCCGGCAAAACTCCGCAAGAATACACCTGAACCCACACATCCCAGGCCAAACGCGAGCAAATCGAACACTCCTAACCACACGACCGCGGCCGAGCTGCGTGCGGGTCACCCATGCCTGCCACGTGCCTCGGGGAGGCCCGAAAGAACAGATACCTGTTGTTTTTTCCTTCTTGCCCACCCCCACCTTCCCCTCCCAGGTGCCCCAAACAAAG